>NW_027203493.1:31515000-32115000 GCF_024711535.1 Dipodomys merriami | reverse complement strand
TAAAGCCCTCCTTAAAATGAGCTATGTGTAAATATTTGCTCGGTGAATGAATGAACCTGTGTCCCTGACTTAGCCCTGCTCATCCCTGCTTCAAAGTTCTGTCTCTTTATGAGCCTTTCTCCTCTTGGAACTTCAGTCCTTCACGTGGTTCTTGAAGCACAGTCTACCACAACTGCATGTGGGAGCTACACAATCTCAGCCCACCCAGATACTGGGTCAAACCTCAGAGGGCAGGGTCCTGCACCCTGCATTTTAGCAAGCTGGGGTGGAGTGGGGAATGTGATGCCTGTTCAGGTTGGAGAAGTGTGGTTGTAATAAGACTCAGAACAGCCCATCCAGGGTCACATCCCCCAGCCTCATGATGACATTGCCTCTTCTCATCTGTCCAAGGTTATGCATATGAAAATACCCGAAGCATAAGAATGAGAGCTCTTACCGAGTACACGAGTGCCTTTTTTTGGTGCTGAGTGCTTTCCAGTCATTATTTCATCCTGAGCGTTAAAACTGTAATGAAGTGAGAATTAGTATCCTGTTTCTCACAGCTGAGGAACTTGTGGCACCAAACAACAAAATGACTTTCCGAAGACTTCCCAGCTCTAAGTAATAAAGCTGAGATTCAAACCCAGGTTGGCCAAACATCAGTGGCTCACACATGTAATCTTAGCTACTCATGAGGATTGTGGTTTGAAGCCAGCCTGGGCTGAGAGACTGATTTCCAGTAACCGAGCAAAAAAGCTGAACGTAGAGGTGGAGCTCAAGTGGTAGGGCACAAGCCATGCACACAGACACACAGACACACAGACACAGACACAGACACAGACACACACACACACACACACACACACACACACACACACACACACACACACAAGTGAGAGCAAAATATTCTGAGTGCAAGCCCTCACCATGAACAGACAACATACACAAATACCCAGGTAGGTCTGGCTCCTGATTCCTGTTTGCTACCAACTGTGTCTGGCTGTGTCACAATGTGCGTGTGTTAAGTGAGAAGAGAATCCACTTCAACTTTCTAGTTTAGTCATCTTTTTGTGTTAAACGTTTTATTCTACTACTTTTCTTCTTTTGGCAGGAGACAGTTTGAACTAGGAACCTTTCACTTGACAAGCATGTACTCTATTGCTTGAGCCACACCTCCTACTTCTTTCCAGTGGCAACCTTGTAAAGTGATTTTTTCTGATGGTAAAACAATCTGCAAAGGGTTAAGTAAATTCACCAAAGCAACGCAGTACCTCGAGGGCCCAAATATGGTGCTGGAGTTTTTCCTTCTACTTCATTTCCTTCCCTGTCCCACCTTTGTGCTTTCTACACACATCACCTGGTTGCGTTTGGGTCTGAGATGGCCAGGGGGCTGGGGGAAGAGGGGGATCACAGTCCAGGCCCCCAGCTTGCCTCTCCTTCCTAAGACACATGGCACTTCTGTCTGTGCTTTCTAGCTTTGGAGGCATTCATTCCTTCGTTCTGCAGTTTCCGGTCAGGCAATGGGGACGGGGTGGCTGAGCTGCTGGTCCTGCCCCCCTGGAGCCTGCAGTGTTCTCCTGGTCATCCCCAGAGTTTGCCTCTGCTGTTGATGGGAGGAGGGGCAGAAGCCCAAGCCATCTCCTAGAATGGGAGCAGCCCATCAAAAACTGTGAATGCTACTGTCATTTTTAAGAAGCATAGTGATTACCAGACAGACATACCTCTTTCTAACATCTCTTCTTTGCAAAATGACAAGTCTGAGGGCTTCATAACTTGCAAAATTCTGATTTTTTTTGTGCCTGTGTTGGGGTTTGAACTTGAGGAGTCACTCTCATCTTTTTGTACTCAAGGCTGGCACTCAAACACTTAAGCCACAGTGTGTGGGGGTGGGGTAGGGAAAGAAGAGAAGAGGGTGAGAGGGAGGGAGAGGGAGAGAGAATCTCTTTTATGAGCTTTCTGGGTGGACTCCTGCTTAATTGAAAGTGACATGGAATTCAGAGACTATGCTCTCTGTGTAAAAGTAAGCCAACAATTCTCATAACTCATATGACTAATAACTCACCACTTCCTGGCTAAGGTGGCCCCTGCCAGCTGCCTGCTCACTCTCTTGCTTTCTTTAGGCTCAGCCACAGTGTCCAAGGGAGGTCCTGATCACCCTTATTTACACCTTTCCCTCCCTGCCCCTCTGACTCTGAGCTGGACACCTTACTCCTGTCCCTCAGAGTTTTTTCCACAGCATTTATTGCCACCTGGCATGCTGTCCATTTCACTTGTGGCCTAGTGTGCTGTCTACCCCTTCCACTGAGCCATGAGCCCCTGCAGGCAGGGATTTTATGCATCTGATATGCTTCGCTATTCCTTCTACCCCTGGTGGCAAATCTGGCTAGCACAGAGGAAGCACTCATATTTATTGACAGAATCTTAAGCGCTGCAAGCACCAAAGTTCAAGCTGCTAATTCGTAATACCACTGCTCTATTTTTAATTTATGGCCTATAGGCAACAATGAGGTAACAGTCTTCCAGTGAAAGGCAGACTGCTAAATGCTTGCCTGAGAAGTTCCTCATCAGTACCACACAAACAAGTATCCTATCTGTCTGTCTCTGTATGTACCGGAATTTGATCTCGGGGCCTCACACTTGATAGGCAGGCACTCTACCACTTGGACCACCTCAGAACCCCTTTTTATGTTGGTTATTTTTGAGGTAGGGTCTTGCTTTAAGCCAGGCCAACTTGAACTGATTCTCTATTTGTGCTTCTCAATGTTGTTGATATGACAGGTACTTACTGTGGTGTCCAGCTTTTGGTGGAGATGAAATCTCAGCAACTTGTTTTTTTTCCCCCTGGATTGGCCTCAAACAGTAGTATCTCATTCTCTGCCTACCTAATTGCTGGGATTATAGGTTTGAGCTACCTTGCCTGGTCAAAGTATCATTTAACAAACAATTGTTATGTATTTTTAACTATTATTTAAAAACTATTTAGTGATCTCTCCATTAACAAAAAAATGTGTACTAGCAGCTAATGGGTTCTGAGTCATATTAGAACCTAAAGGGGGATTTTTGTCACTCCCTTCTAAAATTAAAATACTACTATACATTGTTTATGGGAATTCTGTTTGAGTTTTAAAAAAATGTGCTTCATTATAGGGACCTAAGCTTAATTGTGTGACTTATAAGATAATAGGAAGTTTTTGAACTGACATTAACTAGTGTAAATGATGGACTGAAAAACAATTTCTCAGGTAACATGTTTTTTTTTTATATTTTGGTATTCATTTCTCATTTGGTAATCATTTGGTATTCATTCCCATAATTAAACTTAAAAAATACAGAGGTGCTGAGTATTGGTGGCTCATGTCTATAATCCTAGCTAGTCAGGGGGTTGAGATTTGAGGATTTCAGTGCAAAGCCAGCCTGGACAGAAAAGTCTGTGAGACTCTTATCTCTAACTACCAAGAAAGCAGAAAGTGGAGCTGTGGCTCGTTATAGAGTGTTAGCATTGAGCAAAAGCTCAGGGACAATGCCCAGGCCCTGAGTTTCAACCCCAGGACTAGAAAAAAAAAAAAAAAAGAACCAGGCCTAGCTACTTGGGAGGCTGAGCTCTGAGGATCATGGTTCAAAGCTAGCCTGGGCAGGAGAAATCCCTGAGACTCTTTAATTAACTACCAAAAACCTGGAAGTGGAGCTATGGCTCGCTCAAGTGGTAGAGTGCCAGCCCTGAGCAAAAAAACTCAGAGATAGTGCCCAGGCTCTGAGTTTAAGTCCCAGGACTGGCATGAAAAAGAAGCCCCACAATTTTTGTGGTTCTGATGTGTGAGCCCCTTGACTCATGTACTACAGCCCTCCCCCAAATGCTCTCAGCACCTTTTACAAGTACCTGAACATGAGTGTCCTATCTTGCCACAGCCACAGAGGCTGATGGGAAGGGAGGCACACTTGACATCAGGACTGAGCATCAGAGGCTTAGAGCAGGCTAAGCTAATAGAACAGATGAAAGTGAGGGAAGGATGGAAAAAGTTACCTCTCTTAGATCCCATATAAACACAGTGTAAGAGGTTTGGATTTGAGCAAATATACAACAACAAAAATACCCTAGGAATTTCAGTTGCTTGTAAGTTCAGAATCATACTTAACTTCTCATACAGTATAGGACTACCAAAAACTAATGAGATCTCAGGATGGTTTTGTGGGAAGAGATCAAGAACATAGGTATTAGACTGCTTTATCAGATGCTTAATCCATCATGAGAGAGCCCCAAATACTTCCTTTCCTTCTCTACAGTGTAGCCTTTCTAGTAAATGAATACTGAAATATTAAGTGTATGAGATATATTCAAGTATTTTTCCTTCAGAATAGTCATTACATTTATAATTATTTTTTATCGGACTACTTAATCTTGTCTTGCCCTACCAAATTGTCTGTTTTGTTCACTATTTGCAACAACTTGCACTATGAATTGTGCAATGTGTGACAAATATTTTTTGGGTCAGGTGCTGGTGACTCATACCTATAATCCCAGCTAGATCTGAGGAATACAGTTTAAACCCAGCCCAGACAGACAAATTCACAAGATTGGGGCTTCAAACCTCCCCAATGCCAAATATAGTGCCTTGGCACCATAGACTCCAGGTCAGTGGAGTCTCTTTATTCTGGGCACCCATCCATGTGTACAATGAATCATAAGTATGTTCCTCCAGAAGTACTTGCTTATCAGATACCCACCAACAAGTTGAATTCTCTATTCAATGACTAGCTGGCTGAATGGCCATCTCCAGCAGGTGAAGACTGAGAGGCTTCTTTAAACCTTTCTCTTTTTTGTTTGTTTTTTCATTTTGGTCCATCATGGAGCTTAACTCTATGCCTGGATGCTGTCCCTCAGCTTCAGCTCAAAGCTAGTACTCTAGCCAGCACCCGGCCATTCTTTAACCCTTTCTTTATTAAGTTTAGGAAGGCTACAAAGAAAGTCAAATGAGGGACTGGAGACACAGCTCAAGTGGTAGAGAGTGCCTACCTTGTAAGCATGAAACCTTGATTGAGTTCAGTGAGTACAATGAGCCAGGCACAGGTGGATCATGCCTGTAATCCTATCTACTCAGGAGGCTGAGATTGGAGGGTCATGGCTCAAAGCCAGCCCAGGCAGGAAAGTCCGAGACACTCTTTTCTCCAATAAACCACTCAGAAAACCAGAAGTGGCGCTGTGGTTCAAGTGGTAGAGTGCTTGTCTTGAGCTGTAGAGCTGAGGGACAGTGCCCAGGCCCAGAGTTCAAGCCCCACGACCGACAAAAACAAAAAAACAAAAACAAGTATTACTGGATCCATGACACTGAAAACTATTCATTGTGGTGTTGGATGGTTGACTGGCCCCAATTATTGGGTTTCCCCAACTCTTCTTTCATAGAGCTTCACTGAAAGTGGGTTTCAAATGATAACTTTGGTAAAAGTTTCTACTTCAAGGGTTTTGGAAGCCAGGCCTGTCTTGCTCCCAGGTACCATTCTAGTTGCTTCATGTAGTAATTGAATCCTCTTCCTCTTGGCTGGAAGATCCAGGAGAGGAGGAGTTGTCTTCCTAACAGTATAGCTAGTGCTCCGGGCAATAGAACACCAGTTTAATCAAGTAAATCTTAGTCACATCAAGTGTATTGTTCCATCAAACCCCTTCCGTGAGGAAGGCCTTCTTATCCCCACTTATAGGGAAAAGCAAACTAGAGGAATTAGAAGTTTAGGGGACAGAGGTAGTAAATGGCAGTCAGTGAGCAAGAATTGAATCACTGAAGGTCTGTCTCTCTTGTTTTCTTCTTCTATATCTTATAGCTCCTGGGGCAGATGTGTGGGAGAGACAAAGACAGAAATTGATCTCTCAAGTGTCCCAATCCTTTCTGAGCTGTTCCAAGGATCACACTTGTTTTATGATTTCATTTCATGCATGGCCATCCTATAGGTCTTAGCCCTTCAAATATCATCCTCTGATCATTCTTGACATCCATGTCTTCCTTTTATCCCACTTGGAGTCTGTGCCCTGACCTGTTTTCTGAGCTGTCAAACATGGTCCATCCCTTTCTCTTTGTTCTTCACACACTGCATTGTCCTAATGTGCCAAATCTCTGCTCTCTTACAAGACTGCGAAAAGGCAGAGAGCTGGTGTGGCCACCTCTAGATTCCCAGGCCTCATTAAGACCTGGCACACTGGCCAGCTGATAAATGTTTTCCAAATTGATGGATGACTGTCGCTGGAATTTCTGGCCCTACCCACTGGCTTGCTGACCTGGCTGGTCACATACTTTCCTGCATGGGAACAAGCATTGCTTCTACATCTACTTTCTAAGGGTCTGGAAGTCATTTTCAGACTGATAATAACATTGTTTAGTAGTTAATATGCGACGTTTACTGCCAAAAAAAAGAAATTTTATTATGTATCCTTTAAGTAGTGAGTTACTTGTTTTTTCCAGTATTGAGGATTGAACTCAGTCAGGGCCTTGATACCTCAGAATTCTACCACTTGTCCTAGTCCCTTTATGTTTGTTTTTGAGGTGCAGTCTCATGCTAACATTGCCCAGGCCAGCCTTGAATCACAGTTCTTTAACTTCTGCCTCTTGAGTAATAGAGATTATAGACATGAACCACCATGCCTGGTTCCTTTATTAGTAGGGGTTTTTTTGTTATTGTTTCTCTCTCTCTCTCTCTCTCTCTCTCTCTCTCTCTCTCTCTCTCTCTCTCTCTCTCTCTCTCTCTCTCTCTCTGTGTGTATGTGTGTGTATATACACATTTGGGCTTGAATTTGGTGGCTACAGGCTCTTAGTGTTTGGACTTGGGCTAGCGCTCTACCCCTTGAATCATGCCTCCATGTCTGGATTTTTACTAGTTAATTAGAGAGTCTTATGGACTGGGTTTTGAACTGCAATTCTGATCTCAGCCTCTTGAGTAGCTGGGATTATAGTCATTAGACACTGATGCCTGCTTATTAATAGTTTTTTTAAAAATGCCAGTAAGTTGTGCCAAAGATGTCGCTCAGTAGTAGAGTGCTAGAATGCACACGGCCCTGGGTTTGATCGCCAGCACCATTATAAAACAAGCAAAAAACATTCAGACATCTTAATGTAAGTACCTCTGTGTCAGAAACACTTGATGGCATAGGTCGTAATTCTGTTTTGCCAACACATAAAGCCATCGTGTTTATCTGTTTGGTTTTGGGTCAGTCATGGGACCTGAACTCTGGGCCTGGGCACTGTCCCTCAGCTCTTCAGCTCAAGACTAGCTCTCTAGCACTTGAGCCACAGTGGCCACTTGCAGCTTTTTCTGCTTATGTGGTGCTGAGGAATTGAACCTAGGCCCTCATGAATGCAAGGCAAGCACTATGCCACTGAGTCACCTGCCCATCCCCATTTGTTTGTTTTTAATAGAGTTCAAAGTGTGAATAGATCATTGCTTATTAAAACAGTGATGTATTATAAGGTATTTAGGTTATTAAAAATATAAAGGTGATGTATATCAGGGTTACAGTTTCATAAGTCAGATAATGAGTACATTTCCTTTTGGAAATATCAGCTATTCCCTCACCTTCTCCCAGTTTTTCCCTCCTGTGCCCACCCACAAGTTGTATAGTTCATTTTCAACATGGTGTCTAGTGAGTACCACTTAGGTAATTTTTAATATTACAAGTTAGCAAAGAACCTTTTCCTTTTCTTTTTCTTGTTTAGCTGGAACTCAGCGTCTGGCACTGTCTCAGAGCTTTTTTGCTCAAGGCTAGCACTCTACCACTTTAAGCCATAGCTTCACTTCCAGTTGTTAGGCGATAGGAGTTTAATGGCCTTCCTACCTGCTTTGACTTTGAACTGTGGTCCTCAGATCTCAGCCTCCTGCAAATCTAGGTTTATAGGTTTGAGCCACCATTGCCTGCTACAGAGTACATTTTTAAAAAGAAAACATTTTCATTTGTTGATTGCTCACAAAGAAATGAGCCTGCCATACACAAGGCACAGTCTATTTTCTAAGGACATGGATTTCCTAATATGGCTGTCCTTACCAACCTTGCATGTCAGTAGCTCAGATCATTTCCATCGGGTAGAGTCTCAAGTTACTGGATCAAAAAGGTCTTCAGGTTCTCTCTTCATATTACTATATCACTTTTGTCACTTTTGAAACAATAGGAGTTTAAATGGAAGCTGAAATCAGGCTCCTATGCAGAGAGCATGTGGCCTTTACCAACTTCCTTTGTCTGGATTTCCCCTCTTGGATCCAAGACTGTCTCTCCAGGTAAACCTCACCTGGTACCTGAGGTCTTTTATGTTCTGGAGGCCAAGGTACTGACTGCAGGAAGTTCCCATCTATCTGCCATATGGTTACTAAACCAGATCTGGCAAGTGCTGTTCTTGTACTAATATGTTCCTAGAATAAATTTCAAGTCTTTGTAGAGCTATATCCTGATGAACTATTTAACATGGTTCAGTATTTCAAGATTCTTCCTAGATTTGGCATCTTTTATCTAACATAGTCATTGTCTTCCCAGCCCTAATTCATCTGTGGAGCAAATAAGCCTGTATCCTCAGCCAGTGGTGAAGGTTGGGAGACTATTTCCTCTTCTCTGCCTGGGATGCTCTTCCAGATTCTGCAAACCTACGTCTCTCACTTCTGCCAGATTTCTGCTCAAATGTCATGTTCATCAGCGCCCATTTCTCATCCTGTTCTCCAAAATAATATCACCATTGCTTTTGATCTCATTTCCCTGACTTTATTTTTCTTCATTTGACTTAATATTACTTGACATTTGGTGTGTGTACTTGCTTATTAGCTATTTTCTTTCATAGTGCTGTGAGCTCACTGGGTAAGGGCATTGCTTTGTTCAGCCCTGTAACAGCCTGGCACACAGTGGATATTTAATAAATAGCTCTCCATTTATTAGGCATGTCTTTAAAAAATCGACCTAAGAAAGAAATTGGGTTTTGACAATGAAGTGACTATATGGTAAAAAAAAAAAAAAAAAAAAAAATGAGGATTCTGGTGCCTACTCTCCACCCGTTCCTTTCTCTTTTTTTTATTGTGAAAAACCATACAGAGGGGTTACAATTACATGGGCAAGATAATAAGTACATTTCTTATCAAGCATTGTAGCCTCCTCCTTTGTTTCCCCTTCCCATTCCTTCCAAGCCTCCCCCTCCACCCAATCCTCCCCCCACCCCCCCACCAAAGTTGTAAAGTTCGTTTTTGATATGACAACTTGTACTTCTCATTGTTGCAACCACCTGTTCCTTTTTTTCTTTTTTTAAATTTCTTTTTTTTTCTTTTTTTTTTTATTGTGAAAATTCCATACAGAGGGATTACAATTACATGAGCAAGGTAATGAGTACATTTCTTATCAAGCATTGTTGCCTCCTCCTTTGTTTCCCCTTCCCATCCCTTCCCATCTCCCCCAAACCCCTCCTCCAGCGCCAAAGTTGTAAAGTTCGTTTTTCGACATAACATCTTGTACATCTCAATGTTGCAATGGGTCCCCCTGTATCCCTATTTAAACAATTTGTTTTTTCCCTTCCCCTCCCCAAATTATACCAACATCAAATACAGTAAAAACAGGGGTTATACCATGAGGGAGGGACATACAAAGCAACAAAGAAATCATCTTATAAGTATGTTAGAAAAAATAGCAAGCAAAAAAACCTTTGAGTCCTTATCTTGGGGTTCATTTCACCTAACATCAACTTATCTGACCTTTTCTGCTTGTCTCAGACATATACTAGTTATTGCAAATAAGGGACACCATGGGACCTATGTTTCTTTGGGCCTGGCTTACTTCACTTAATATACTTTTTTCCAAGTCTTTCCATTTCCTAACAAATGGGGCAATGTTGTTCTTTCTGATGGAGGCATAGAATTCCATTGTGTATATACACCACATTTTTTTGATCCAGTCATCTACTGAGGGGCATCTGGGTTGGTTCCATATCTTAGCTATGGTAAATAATGCTGCAATAAACATAGCTGTGCTGGTAGCTTTAGTGTGGTCTTGTTTGTGATCATTTGGGTAAATGTCCAAAAGTGGGATTGCTGTATCAGAGGGGAGCTCTATGTAGAATCTTTTGAGGAACCTCTATATTACTTTCCAAAATGGTTGAACAAGTTTACACTCCCACTGACAATGCAGTAAGGTTCCCTTCTGTCCACATCCCCTCCAGCGTCTGTTGTTATTAGAGTTCTTGATTATAGCCATTCTAACTGGGGTGAGGTAGAATCTCAATGTTGTTTTGATTTGTATTTCTTTTATGGCTAGGGAGGTTGAGCATTTCTTTATGTGTCTATTGGCCATCCTTCTTTCCTCTTCAGAGAAGTTTCTCTTTAAGTCTTTAGCCCACTTATTTATTGGGCAATTGTTTCTTTGAGGATTTGTTGTTGGGGGGTTTAATTTTTTGAGTTCCTGGTATATTTTAGATATGAGACCCTTGTCAATTGTATGGCTAATGAAGATCTTCTCCCAATCTGTGGGCTTTCTATTGATCTTGATAGCTATGTCCTTTGCCATGCAGAAACTCTGCAGCTTCATGCAATCCCATTTGTCCAACTTTGCTTTGATTTGTTGTGTTTCTGGATCTTTATTAAAAAAATTTCGGCCTGTGCCAAGGAGACCTAAGGTTTCTCCTATTCCTTCCTGTAATGTTTTCAGAGTGTCTGCTTTGACTCCGAGGTCTTTGATCCATTTGGCGTTGATTCTGGTGCAGGTTGATATATAAGGATCTAGCTTTAGTTTTCTACAAGTGATTAACCAATTTTGCCAGCACCATTTACTGAAGAGGCTGCCTTTCTTCCATTCTGTTTTTTTTAGCTCTCTTATCGAAGATTAGATGGCTATAAGTCTGTGGGTTCATATCTGGGTTTTCAATTCTTTTCCATTGGTCCTGAGGTCTGTTCTTGTGCCAGTACCAAGCTGTTTTGATTACTATGCCTTTGTAGTAGGGTTTGAAGTTTGGAATTGATATTCCTCCACAACTGTTCTTTCTATTAAGGATCATTTTTGCTATTCTGGATCTTTTATTGTTCCATATAAATTTTTGGATTGCCTCTTCTATTTTCTTGAAGAACGAGGTTTGAATATTGATAGGTATCTCATTGAATTTGTAGATAGCATTGGGAAGTATTGCCATTTTCACGATGTTGACTCTTCCAATCCAGGAGCATGGGAGGTTTTTCCACTTTCTAAGTTCTGTTTTTATTTCCTTTTTCATCCACCTGTTCCTTTCTGAAGTCAGCTGACATATTTCAGGACTTGTGTCCATGTACTGATAAGACACCTATGTGCAGATACATGGACCTGTCAGCCTCATGCAAAAACAGTCTGTATGTGCTTATATAACTGTGTGTGCTCTAGAATAGAACTTTACTAAATCTCAATTTATTTTTACATTTTAGTGGCAACATAGCCATCTTAGCTTTGCCCTGTCTGCATGGATTTAGGATATTTAATGTTGTCTTGCTGAGTTTCAGTTTGTTGCCTGTCCACTTAGAATAATGCTAACTCAGAGTTGTAGAAATTAGAGAAAGACTTTCAGTTCCCACCATGGCATATAAGTCATTGCTTCTATTCTTATTAGAAGAAAGGAAAAAACTAATCATTAGTAACTCAAATTAGATTTGTCTATCAGAATAGAGGTCACAGGGTGTATTAATTGGCTTTCTGTTACTATAATGAAGTACCTGAGGCTGGGGTTCTTGCATGTGACAAGAACAAAGAATCAAGGCAAGACATGAACATAGGTGATAGGAAAGTTTATTAGAAAAAGGACTGTAGCCAAGAAAGACACCATGTGGCAAAGACATTCCATACTAAGCACTTCAGCCTACCTCTGCCATCTTCTGATGCCCTCCTGGTTCAGAGGTTGGCTTTGACTTAAGTAAGGAGAATTGGGGTTTTTTTGTTTTTTGTTTTTTGTTTTTTTTGGTCGGTCATGGGGCTTGAACTCTGGGCTTGGGCGTCGTCCCTGCGTTCTTCAGCCCAAGGCAAATGCTCTACCACTTGAGCCACAGCACCATTTCCGGTTTTCTAGTGGTTTATTGGAGATAAGCATCTCACGAACTTTCCTGCCCAGGCTGGCTTTGAACCACCCAATCCTCAGATCTCAGCCTCCTAAGTAGCTAGGATGACAGGAGTAAGCCACCAGTGCCCGGCTTAGAATTGGGATTTTTTTAAGAGGGCTTTCTGATGGGCATGTCTCCTTTCTGTTTCCTATAAGGTCATGACACCAAAGATTTAGTATCCTGTCTTTCTTTCCTCATTTTGTTGTCCTCCTCCCTCATCCTTTTACAGCCCCCTACCTCATTCTATTGTCAGGTAGGTTTTGTTGCCAGATTGGTTTTGATTTATTAGCTTATCCTGTCATAACTCCTTTTTCTACTAACTCGTGTCAGCAACAAGTCTCCTCAGCACAACTTCCTATTTTCTCACACTAGTCCACATTGCTTCATATGTCTGATAAGACACCTGGTGACCTGGCACTCTGAGAATATGGAGGGGAAAAAAATAACAACTGAAGAGGCTGAGAATGTGGCTTAGTGGTAGTGCTTGCCTAGCATGCATGAAGCCCTGGGTTTGATCCCTTATTACCACATAAACAGAAAAAGCCAGAAGTGTCACTGTAGCTCAAGTGGTAGAGTGCTAGCCTTGGGCACAGAGAGGCTCAGGGACAGTGCCTGGGCCCTGAGTTCAAGCCCCAGGACTGGCCAAAAAACAAGCAACAACAACAAAAAAACCCAAAACAACTGAAGCTCAGCTTTTCTTCCTCTGTATTAAGCACCAATCATGTTTGTGATTCCCAATGTGTGGGATTGTTTTCTGCTGGGAAGCATACAATCCATTCTGCAGTGCACAAGAGCTGGACATCCTCTAATCCAATGAAATTTGAATTTCCTTTTTATTTATCCCTCTGGCCTGTCTTGCTAGACTGCAGGCAAGTTCCTTGAGAGCAGAACATCTTTCCAACATTGTGGAATCTCCACGGTCCAGCAGGAAAGTTGGTTTTTAGATAAATAAGTGTATATTAAGTAAAAGGATGGAGATATGGTATGTCCTTTAGGAATTATTAAATAATGTTTGCTAACATACCCTACCTTCTGACCAGGTCTCTTGCTCAGTGGTCCCCAGTGACTTTTGTCTTCTCCCTGTGGATCTGTTTCCCAGCCCAACCCAAACTTTCATGTGTCATTTCACATGTTACTAACTCAGATCACTCCACCCGCTGTTCCTCTAGGACAAGACAAGGCTGGAAAGGTACAATAGGCAGGGCCAGAAGCCCCACTAACAACATGTGCAAGTATGAGGCTGATTGTGCAGGCTAGGGAGCAGATGGTCTGTGTGCTGCCTGCTGCAGATGATTCTTACACTCTCTGCTGGGGCTTGCATGCTGCAGGAAGGAGGGCATGGGGACAGAGACTGGGAAACCCACACTGTCTGACCAGGTTCTGTCCTGACTCTATTAGTAGAAGAGGGATAATTAGACATTTTAGAGCTTTTCTCTGAGTAAGAAGGCAAATTAATCCAGTTTGGCTATTTGGGGGGAAAAAAGAAAAAGGAGGGAATAGGGGCTTCTTGATAATTGTTTCCCCATATTCTCTGACTCACTGATGAGTTTGTAATTGCACTTGCCAGAAGTTCCAAGTCCCATTAACCATGTTGCCTGGATATTGAGTAGGTTCCTGCTGGAGTAGAATCAGCTTGAGTTTTGGAAGCTGCTTGAAGCTTTCTCAGGCTATATTGCTACTATGCAATCCACAGTCTCCTGAGCACCCAGTTCACCAACTGGGAGAAAACTTGTGTATTGCATAATGATTCCCCCCCCCCCCCAGCACTGAGAGTTGTACACAGGCCCTCACACATGTTAGGCAAGTTTTCGAGATAATTTCCTCTGTCTCTCTTTCTCTCTCTCTCTCCTATCTAGATCTACATTTATATAGATATAGATATGTATCTAGAAATATTCCTATCAACCCAAGCTGCCTCTGACATTTGTTTGCCATGACTTTTAGACCCTAGCTCTTCCTGGCATTATTGTCCCAGTTCACTGACTTATGTTTGTGCTGTACCTTAACAGGAAGTGAGGTGATAGCAAACATGGAAGATTATAGGTAGGAAAGGAAGTGCTTCTGACCACGGAGGTGATAGCAGCATAGCAGTGATTCTAAAATGCTCAGTTTTACCATTGTGGTGTTTCAGAAGTAAGAGGCACGTTCCATCGATATGCATGTGAAATGTGGAATACATACCGCCAGGCAAACTGTTAAACCCTCCATTATTTTCAATGGCATCCTGGATTCAAGAAGCATGGCATATCTCAGCCTAGAGGTTAATTCTTATTAATTAGTGGAGATTGCAGTTTGGGAGAAGATCAGGCTGTGGGGAAGAATGAGGAGCAGAGTAGGCTATCAGTATGTTTGGGAGATGACATGGAACTCAGGTGTCAGACATTTGCACTTCCATACTTTATCTTTGGGACTTCATGAAGGAACATTTGGCACATCTTCAGTCATGAGCTTCAGGACACAACACAGCATAGGGGACATTTCCCAAGGAGAGGACAGAGGCCTGCCTTATCTCCTATAGATTTGTGACTTTGGTCTTTTGCCATAGGTTTTTTTTTAAAGTATTAGTCTCATTATTAAAATAATACATGCTTATTATTAAACAAAGTTACAGAAGTTTATGAAATGTAAAAATTGTATGGGTGCTATTATTAATGGCCATCTAGATGCCAGTTTTACCATTTCTTCTATTGGAAATGAGCATGTATACTTGCACATGTAGCATGTGCTGAGTGCACAAGCATGTACACACAGACATGCTTTCATATCTAGAGTCTGCCTTTGAGGCAGAATTCTCAGCAGGCATCCTTCTGTTGTGTATGTGTGTATTTATGTGTGTGTGCGTGTGTGTGTACATGCTGGAACTGGGGCTTGAAATCAGGGTCTCATGTTCTTCCTTAACTTTTTTCAAGTGGCATTCTACCACGTGAGCTGTACTTTTACTTCCCATATTTTGCTGGTTAATTGGAGATAAAATTCTCTTCGATTTGTCTGACCAGACTGGCTTCAAACCTTGATCCTCAGACCTTAGCTGCCCAAGGAGCTAGGATTACTGGGATGAGCCAGTGGTGCCCAGTAAGCACCATTTTTACAGATAGTGCTACATCTCATTCTCATCCTTCTCATTGTGTGTAAATAATAATTTTTTTGTCAGTCACAGGGCCTGAACTCTGGGCCTGGGCGCTGTCCCTGAGCTCTACAGCTGAAGGCGAGCGCTCTATCCTTGAGCCACAGCGCCACTTCCAAGCATCATTTTTAATGGGCACAAAAAGGAAAACAAGGAGACAGAGCTCTAATTCCAGCTTCCTTGTTCATGGAAATCTTGCTGTTGCGCTTCAGGAAATTCCTTTTCTTGATGGGCAAATAGCTGTATCTACTATGCTCAGGAGTACTTACTAAGTTCTAAGCACTTTCACACCTGATCTCATTTAATATAGTCTATTTAAGCCACAAAGGGTCTCTAAGTGGCTGGCACTTCTAAGGAGACTGGTCTGTGAAATTTTATTTGTGTGAATCTGAGAGGATTTACTTGGTGAAACAGATGTATCAGATGGATTCTGTAATGTGAGCCACATAATAACAAGGCAGAGGTAAATGTATTGAGGTGGTCATGTATATCAAACAAATCATCAACCTATTAGGTCTTTGAGCAGAAGCAACGTTTTTCTCTTGAGTTTGATTTGCAGTTATTTGAACATACTATTCATTTTTAGCTAATGAATGCTTCAAATCAAGTCTCAGCAGGTTTTTTCCCCTAATATTTTTATATTCACATTGAGAAAAAACTATGCACCCAACCTTTTTTTTCCCAAAAAAGAATTTAAGGGGCTGGGAAGGTGGCTCAGTGGTAGAGCGCTTGCCTTGCATGCTTGAGGCCCTGGGTTCGGTTCCTCAGCACCACATAAGCAAAAAGGAAAAAGCCGGAAGTGGCACTGTGGCTCAAGTGGTAGCGCGCTAGCCTTGAGCTGAAGAGCTGAGGGACACCACCCAGGCCCAGAGTTCAGGCCCCACAACCAGACCCCCCCCCAAAAAAAGAAGAATTTAAGGTAGCTCAAATTCTTTTAACAGAAGGGCTTAATTTGGGAAAGTTGAGCTTGGTGTTGACTAGCATGAATGCTTATACATCTGCAGAAGATAATTGTTTCCCTCTCATGCAGCAACACTTCATTATTATTATTATTTTTGAAGTTGTGCAAAGGAGTTTTTCCATCCTATGTGTCAGTTTAGGAGTACACTGCATCTTGATCAACAGTACCCCTTTGCAGCAACACTTCTTAGTCACCTCTAAGTGGCAAGTGCTACATTTGGCCAGGGAGACCAATAAGTCTTGTACAGCAGCTGACAGCAGATCAAAAGACTAAACTTCTGTTTCTAAGACAGATCCAGGCAGGTTATGGCAACATGGCCAAGCAGGCTTTACATCCTCTCTGCAGATCCCTAGGCCGTGCTGGTGTGTGGAGGAAGCTTTTTATGTTCAGGGATGGGTGTCACAATCAGTTTCATTCACAGTGGCTCTCCAGCACCTGCTGCATTTTCCAATGCGCAGATGAGATATTTAATTTTATCCTTTAGAATAAAATTAAAGAAATTAAAGAAAACATTAGAAGCAACTCTTTTTAGTTAATATATTTTATCATTGTTAAGTAGTTTTACAAAGGGGTTTCAAGTCACCATTATCAATTTATGAACACAATGCATCTTGATCAAGGCCAGCCCTTTATCATTTTCTCCTATCTCTCTGAACCTCATTGTCCCCTCAAGTTTAGAAATCACTTTTCAAGCTGAGAATGAGCAATTAACCAGATTTACTATTTGAAGGCTGCAAGATAATGTCATTTGAAAGAAAACATGCATTTTCATTCAATTGAAAGCCACTGAGGTCACAAATAAAAACAGCTAAATTAAAACAAAACAAAACAAAAAAACCGGAACTCTTTAGTTTATCAGGAGGGCCTCCTAGTGAAATAAAATCAATGTCAAAGAATTTATCTTTTTAATCAGGATCATTGTCTTCAAGATGAGCATTAACTGAAGGATTTTAAAAATAGCTTAACTGTTATTAGTTTAATAACTTGTGAAAAAAAAGCTTGCTTTTGTTTGCTTGAAAGATGTACTGACCTTTTGCAAAACTACCTTATATTTTTAGAGACCTTAGTGTTTTTTTTATTTTTTGAGAACTTAGTATTTTTCTTCAATCATGTTCCTCTTCATCCTCTCCTTTGAGCTCCCATACTGCCCAGTAAAGGAGTCAGAACTTAGTTTTAATTCATATTTTACAGCTAGAGAATCAGAGGTTGAACACCTAACTTGTCTATGGTTAAGTAGGAAGTGGCTAGGCCACTTAATCCCTAGTTGATGCATATTTTATGAATGTATGCTACCTTTCAAGTATTTCCAAGACCCTAGGCATCTGTCTGGAAGATCATCACCAAAACTTGGCTTGCTATTCAATTAATATAAAAATGTTGGTGGTCAGGCTTGTACTGCATGCCTTTAATTCCCAGTATTTAGGAGGCAGAGATCAGGAGGATTGTAGTTCAAGGCCAGCCTAGGCCAAAAAAAAATGTTAGTGAGACTCCTTCACCTCAACAAATAAGCCGGGCATCATGGCATTGTCATCGTACCTGAGCAAGAGGCATAGGAAACCCTATCTGAAAAATAAAACTTAAAACACCTCTCTAGCAATCACAAGGCCTTGAGTTCAACCATAGTGCTTCCAATAAGTAATAGTTGGATTCACTGGGAATAGGTTAAGTACCTTGAAAACTCTGCCTACTATGATAATGGATGCAATTCATGAAGTATTTTTAGGCTCCTAGTGCTTTTATACTTGTTATATCTTTTTGATTTATTGTTCAAACTCATGAGTCATAGTCTGTAATAAATAAGCAGCTCATTTTTATTGAATACTGTATTAAGTTTTATTGATCATTACTTAATTGATTAACTCATCCTCTGCTTTACTAGAATGCTTTACCGAATAATTCTTTACATTTTCTTTTCAACCTGGGGTAAGGTGCTATTTTAGAGTAGTGAACACAATGCTGTTTTGTGGGTAAAATGGCAGAATGTCATAGTATGTGGACATATTCAATCTAAAATTGGCCAGAGAGCCTCCATTCAGAGTTGACCCACCTTTAATCCATCAACTCTACTTCTCACCTCTGCAGAAAGCCCTTATTAGGTCCCAAATGGAAATGAGATCTATTTTGTCATGATCATCAAACCTAGCATCTTTTTATTTTGGGAATTATTTGTTGCTATAATCAAACCCATGGACATATTATACATTTGTGTTTTATCCTTTATAAATGGGAAAAAATAAGTTTAGTGTTTCGAAGAGATCAATATGACTATTTCTATACAATGGCAACATAACATGGAACCAAATACTTTCTAACAGATACACAATGGTAATCTTAATACTCTTCTTTTCTAGAGTTGACACAAAGCTCAAGTTTCCCAAAATTTCCATGTCATCTCTGAACCAGTCAACTCTTACCTCTGAATGGTTATATATACAACTATTTCTGGTTTAGTGATGCCAGTAACTGAATTTGAGAAAAAGTAAGGGTAGGGGCTGGGGATATTATATCCTATTCTATCCTGTTCCAGGAACTTAACCTGATTAGGGAATGTCATCTTGACAGGACAAATAAACAGGTAAATAAATGGCTAAGTCATAGTCTGATAAGGAAATGGAAATGGAATGATAATGATCATGAAAACCCTCAGAGCATGCTGAGAAAATAATTGACTCATGTGGGGAAATCAAAAGGCCTTTTGGTAGACATGGCATTTGGGCTAAGTTGTAAAGAATTAAGTAAGGTGAATGTAGTTCATAGCCTACTCTGCACAGGGGATAGTATATACCAAGACCCCCAAAGGCACAAGAAGATCACAAGTAGATCACCAATATAGAATGGACTGGAGAGTTTAATCAGGTAAAGGACAAGATGTGCAGAAGTTTCTCAGTGCTAAAGAGCCTTGTAATAACAGATAACACGTAAGCCTTTACATTTACTGGAAGCTAGGCACAGTAGACTAGTTAAGAATATGGTCAGAGCAGGGTGCCGGTGGCTCATGCCTGTAATCCTAGCTACTCAGGAGGTTGAGATCTGAGGATTGCAGTTCAAAGCCAGCCCGGGCAGGAAAGTTCGTGAGACTCTTATCTCCAATAAACCGCTAGAAAACCGGAATTGGTGCTGGGCTCAAGCAGTAGAGCGCTCGCCTTGAGCTGAAGAGCTGAGGGACAGCGCCCAGGCCCAGAGTTCAAGCCCCATGACCGACAAAAAAGAAAGAAAGGAAGAAAGAAAGAAAGGAAGGAAGGAAGGAAGGAAGGAAGGAAGGAAGAAAGAAAGAAAGAAAGAAAGAAAGAAAGAAAGAAAGAAAGAAAGAAAGAAAGAAAGAAAGAAAGAAAGAATATGGTCAGAAGGTAGAACTGTCAAGGGTAGCTATGGAAGTAAAAAGAGAAGCATAAGTTTAGGGAAACTCTGGACTTCTGCCTTGACCAAAATGAAAAGTTTGAAAGAGGCCCCCATTTAGGATAGAGGGAAAGGATGAGTTCTGTTAGGGATAAGAATAGCTTTTGTCTGTAGAGTAGAGGTGAGACTTGAATTATATATGTATAATGGTGGGGGGCAGTTAGAAAAGTTCCTAGCAGATATGTAATGATGATTTGCTGGTTGTAGTTGTGATTGTGGCAAGACCTGGCTACAGTGATATTGCCAAAGGAGAGTATTTAGATGAACATGATGTATCTGTTAAGAGGTACTTGGTGACAGGAATTAGAAAATCCAAGCAAAGCTTTCATTAGTTGTTGTCTTATTGTTTAAATAAGAGTTTAAAATTGAGTAATTTCAGCATTCTTTCAGTAGAACTTATAAAGTCAAAGTCCTTGAGTTGTTGACCATGCTGATTCATTTGGCCTTTTTCTCCTTTTCCATAAAATGGAAATGGTTGCTCTAGTTCAAAACATCTTACCAATCTCATCATCATCAATGTTCCAAACAGGATGGAATAAAACTATATGGGAGAAATGGTTATTCTTCTTGAAGGTTTCTTAGCCTTTTATCAAAGAAGAAAGTACCCAGAGTCTCCTGTCCAACTGTCCTTTGCATTTCATTGGTCAGAACTAGGACACATGGTTCCTTGTAGCTCCAGGTAGGAGAACAAGATAGCCATAACTGACTTAAGCTAGAATTCAAATTCTGGGGCTGAACAATGGAAGTCCCAAACAAAATTGGGATTCTTTAGCAAGGCAGATGGAGGGAATACCCATTGGGCCATCGGATAATAAAGTTGCTTTCTAGGGAAGGAGGGCACGCAGGCCTTTAATGCAAGAAGTGAACAAGAGGAGAGCCCAGGACTCCATGACATTGACAGATCATACAGAGCACAGGGGCAAAGAAATAGGTTTTAAATGCCCAGGAAACAAGATGACAGGAAAAAACCCCAAGGGGACCAGGAAGTGGTTTCAGGAAAGCATGTGTTTGGACTCGCATGAGCCAGAGCTTTGAGCCTGATGAGGCTGTAAAGAGCTGTCAGCTTTGGCAATGTGGTGACCATTGCCAAAGCAGAATTTGGTAGAGCCAAAGGTTGAGAAAAGAAGAGTGATCTCTGTCACATGCACTTAGTAGAAGTGTAAATGAATCCAAAGTAAATCCCAAATTTCTATCCATTTGGCACTGTGCATCAGTTTTTAATGTCCATACCCTTTAATTCTGCAATTCCACTTCTAGGAATGAATCCAATCTGCAGATGTAGACAAGTAGAGACTCTTGTAGATAGGCCCAGGATGCTGATTGCAGCCTTGTTTACTGTAGCAGAGAAGAGGTGCAATTCATCTAAAAGACCATCCTGGATTGATTAAAACAAGTACAACTTGGCAATGGAGTATGAGGCATAGTACATGGGAGTTAAAGTTCTAGGCTGTCTAAAGTCAGGGTTTGAATTCTGGCTTTGCCATTTAGCAACTGCTACCTTTGCTCTCTGAGACACGTTCTGAGGCTTAGTTACCTCAGCTGCAAAATGAGGTAATTTTGGTATAATTCACAGAGCTATGGTGAGGATTAAGGACACTGATGTGAGTAAAAGTCGTTGAATACCTTTGGCATATATTAGGTAGTCATTTAAAAAGATTTAATAGATACCTAGGTGTGGAAATAGGACTATGAGACATTAAGGGGAATAAATAATATTGTAGAATAAAGATAATACAATCTGACGGTTATAGTTACCTGGGATGAGGAATCATGGGCACAATTCACTTTCTATTTTCAATATTTTTATATCTTTTACATTTAAACAATGGTCTTATTTAATATCAATTCACTTGACCAATAGCAAGCCGCAGGAAGGCAGGCTCAATTTTGTTTGTTCACCTCTGCATATTGCAAGCAGACAGTCGATATATGAGATGAATAAGAACTAGGAAGTTGTGTTTAGAAAGAATCTCATAAACCAAGAGTTCAAAGATGCTGCAGATAGTTCTGTACAGACAGTCTCAGGGACAGGTAGTAAAAACATGAGAGGTCAAAGCTGAGATTGTGCACATGTCAGCATAGATGCTGCAATTTCCTGTATTGTGGACAGCATGAGAGGAAAAGAGGGAAATGGGCCCAGAAGCCTTGGGAATCAATCTTTAGCCCTGTACCCTGCTTTGTCAACAAGGGGTATGTGAGAGCAGAACCATAATGTTTTAGAACTTCAGAGGGCCATCAAGTGGTTTTTACATCAGAAAACCAAGATCCAGACAAGTCAGAATACCACTCAGACTTGTACCTTCTAATTCCTACTCCAGTATTTTAACAAGGGTGGACAGTGAAGATATTTGTATTTCAAATGAAGTTGTTTTGAGAGATCAGTTATTGGGTCACTAAGAAACCCTTTCTCTTGAGCACAGTTCAGTAGCTAGCCATCACTGAAGTTCAGTGACCATCCATTTTTTTTTCTTCATGAAGAACAAAGGGACTGAGAGTCTAAACAACTCATTCACATCCTTAATTGTCCCTAATTCCTTTGTGCAGCGTTGATTAATGTTCCTGTTGTTGAAAGCTGGATTGTTCTCTTGGCAACACAGATCCAGAGAGATAGATAGCAGTGGGGGACTCAGCAGGGGACACTGTAGAAGTTTGACCTTACAATTTGGAAGAAAAAAAGAGAGAAAAAAATACTAATTGAGCAGAGGTTCATTCTGAATTGATTGTCAATCCGTATTACACAATGCTTTTCGGGAAAACCACATTTGATTATTTCCACGTACATTTAGGAATTAATATCAGCCAAGTGAGCTCCCAAGTACAGGCCCTTTGGGGAATCAACTTAATGAGTTTAAGAACAACTTGTTGCTAAAATATGACAATTAGTCCAGGTAAATGAAGGATTCCAATGTGCTTTTTGGAAAGCCGCCTTTTCTTACTGTTCTGTCTGATTTATTGCTTACCCATGCATGATTGCTTATTCTGAGGTGGTTTCCGCTGGGACAAAGGAATATGATTAGTAAAGAAAAGATGCTGTGGCAGAAGAGAGAGCCTGTGGTTTGGGAGCCAGGTGAAATATTGTCTGTGTCCACCAGCAAAGCTGTGTGTTTCTCGGGACACTGCTTGATTCTCCTGAACTTGTTTCCTCCTGTCAAATGAGGATTGTAATATCTATTCAGAGGATAGTTCCACTGGTTTAACAAAATCATGTTTAAAACGCCTGGCACATAGCTCAATAGTCTCTAATTTTCTTGCTCCATCTGTTCCCTGACTCAAGTTGTAAATGGCTGGATTCTTTCAATAGGAAAGGGAAGGCAGCATATGTGATTCTTCACTCCCATCCTGTGCAAGAAAGTTTACCCTATACACCTGAACCCTCAGAAAGCAAAGGTGAGGAGCAGAGTGAAAAGCAGGTTCATGAACCCACGGAAGCTTCAAAGATATCTAGATTTGTTCCTTTCTCTTTTCCTTCCTAGTTCCTCAAGGTTTGAGGGCGAGATCATGTAGAAGGGAGGCCACAGGAAACTGTCAAGGTTCTTGAGTAGAGCAAGCTCCAAGTGTGGCGGGGAACAGTAGCAGGAGATGATGTCCAAGAATTTGGAAGAAAGCAGAAAAGATGAGGAATTTTAAGGTGATGTTCTGGGTTGTTTAGTGCAGCAGAAAGTCTTAGAAGTGGTGTGATTTGTTATTTTAAATGTACATTCTGGCTTCTGCAGGAAATTTGGGTCATAGGGGTTAAGAATAGAAGCAAGGAAATGAGTTGAAAGTTGTGGCAGTGGCTTATTATCAGTGTTCTGGGGTGTGGGAGGGAAGTACTGTGAAGGTAAGGGTGACAGAGGCCAGATGTATACAAGCCCAAGGTTCTTCCTCCTGCTGTGCCACAACTACATCTACAGAGACAGGCTTTGCCCCTGGAACTCTGGTTAGGGGATAAGTTAGTAACCACATATTCCCAGCTGTGGATTTGTTCTTTGGAGGACTTGGTAGGAGATGGAGACCAGCTGCAGATCACAGACTGCTTAGTAGGAGCACTTGCCAAGAGTAGGAGATAAAGCACAGAGAGGCAGGAAGCAAGAAAGGAAGGGGGAAAGACTAGAAGAAGCCATTTAGGGCTGTCCTGATAAAGTGTGGATATAGTTGTGTATGGAAGGTGCTGACAAAATAGCCAGATTTGCATCTTAAAAGTGTTAATACAAGTATGCTCACCAGTCTGCCGTAATTAGAATGAAAGGAGTTTTCTGGAGGTCATTTCAACCTGAAGAAATGGAGATCTGGAGAGAGAAGCGCCATAGGCAGAGTTAGGGAGGTATTGGAGGAGGTAGTACTGGTAGGAGATAACTGGAAAGAAGTTGGTGTTTTAAGAGACTGTGTGCAGTTTTTCATCAGTAAGCATATGCTGAGTACCAATTACACATTCAACCACTGTCAAGCACTGGAAGTAAAACAGAAGGTTTCCTGCCCCATGGAGTCTGCATTTGAGTTCCTCCTCTTAGAGCAGGTTGGCCAAGTTGATTGGCCTCCATGAATTGGATTTCCTCTTATCTAAAAGGAGTTGTCGTAATTCCTTAATCTCCATAAATTAATTTAATTCAAGAAATACTGCTTTAGTGTAGACCTTGTACCAGACACAGCATAAGGTGATGGTGACCCAAAGATAATCTGGGTTGACCTGGCCTCTGCTTTCAAATATGAAGGACTAGACTCAAGGTGCTATCTTAAATGTCTATCAAATTTATTCTTAATGAGTGAATTTGATGAAAATGAATTTGATGGAGATGAGGTATGGAAAACTTACAGCAAATCCAGGAGATATTCCTTCATGTACTTAAGATTAAGGGACCAAAATCATTTAGGGGAAAATGAAACAGGATAACTTAAGGAAACTGAAGCCTAGTGAAGGCATCACAGGAATATGGTATTTAGAAGCATAAAAGTACCATCTTTGCTTCAAAGAGAGAGAACAGGATGCATTCCTTCCTGAGAAAATCGTTTCCCCAAAACTTAAGCACCTTCCTTATCTTAAGGATAAGGATCTGTTTTATGGCAGGATGCATTCTTACCTGGAAAGAAACTCACCAGGTGTGATTAGAGCAAAGACAAAGCACCTATCTTTATATAACTTTGAAGACAGACCCCCTGCCTTTACTGTATAAATACTCCAGCAGCCAAGGAGTTGTTTGTCTCTCTATCTCCTGTGAGAGCACCCACATTCTGCTAGTGTGCCCCTGCCCTTCTGCTTGTCTTTTTGTCTACTTGCCTGCTTGTTTACTTACTCAATAAAGCTCCACCAAGTTTTCTTACCCTGGTGACTTGTCCAGAAATTCTTATTCTGCTATCGAAATCAAGAACCCTAAATAAAGAATTCCTACATTTAAAGAGAAACTTCACTAAACCTCGCCTCTGCCCGAAAACATTAAGAAAACACCTCTAAGTCAGGCGCTGGTGGCTCATGCCTGTAATCCTAGCTACTCAGGAGGCTGCGATCTGAGGATTGCAGTTCAAAGCCAGCCTGGGCAGGAAAGTCAATGAGACTCTTTATTCTCCAATTAACCACCAGAAAACCAGAAGTGGTGTTATGGCTTAAGTGGTAGAGCACTCGCCTTGCGCTGAAGAGGCCCAGGCCCAGAGTTCAAGCCCTACAACCGATCAAAAGAAAAGACTTTTAGAAAAATTGCTACTTCCTCGCCCTGCCCAGAACTTCTTATTGACTGACTGATCTTCCCTGATTCCTGCCCCTCTCTGGGTGGTTCTCACACTGGGGGCTGAGGGGTACTGGAGAAGTGAAGATCAAGGGTGTATTACACACATGTGACTCAGGAGCTAGGGCTTGGGGGATTGACCTGTTGAGAGGACTAATCCGGCAGCAAGAAGAGAGAGAGAGTTTGGGCCAGAGGCATGAGAAGAGTGTCTCAAGGGCTGAAGGGACAAAGAATATAAACCTTGATAGCTGTATTTGGCCAGATAAGCATTCAAACCATTATCCCATTGCCTATTTCTCTCTCCCAGTGTTCTTAGCCCCACTCCCGTCTCAATATATATTGTGTTGACAGGACAACAGCTGATTTCCCAGCTTCTAATAATTACCCAAAAGATCTCCCTCCTGTTACCCATCTCATATCCACTTCTGTCCAGCCAGGTACTGGTGGCTTCCAGCTCCCTGCCCTGACTCCGCTTAGCACCTCATGACACAACAGAGGGAAATGCCTCCATTCCTGAAGGAGTTGACTGTGTTGTTCCCCTCAACATGCTACCTTCAGGAACGCAAAAACAAAGCCTGTCTCCTAAAGATATATGATTCATTTTGTAATTTCTCGGTATCCACATTGATAACCAGGTTGTGTGCTTCACGAATAGCCATTGAGTGCTATCATGAACACATTTCTTTAAGGTACATTCTCTGTGCTGAAATACAATTCGATGACATTGTTCAAAAAGAAATGTACTCATTACCTAACTTATGGAACTGCAACCCCTCTGTACATCACCTTTACAATTAAAAAAGATATACAATTAGAGCAAAGTTTGACATTGCCCAAGGTAGTAAAAGTTCACAGATATGGACCACATTCAGTATGATGTACATCCAGGCATGATGTCTGCCAGAGAGAGATCGGACATGCTTTTATGTTTGAGCCTCTTCTGAGCTAACCCTCAACAAAACCTTAGCTATTTCTCAAGGCAAGGGCAGGAGAGGAGGGAACAGGGACAAGTTTGACCTTGTGTTGATGTCTGCTGACTTAGAGCATAACCAGGAATCAGAGTTAGGAAGGAAGAGACTGGGCTATGAAGAGAAGAGATCAGACTGTTGGAAACATTACTGGCTAGGGAAAGCATGAAGGTCCCATCTTTTACTTACAATCTTCTCAATGTATTCAAAAAAATATTTTTCTTCCCTGTGAGCTAGCCCTACCTTTTCTCCTTCCTCTTCTCATTGCCCCTTCTTCTAATTCTTTTTTTTTTTTTTTTTTTGACATATGAGTGAGGCCAAGAACAAAGGTTACCGGCTCATCCAGGCAGCCATCTGTCCACACTTGCCAGTGAACTGAATTTGCCAAGTACTCCCACTCAGCTCAGGCTCAGCGGCTCTCAGGAGAGGCTGGATGATAAGCTTGAGCTCTGCTAAAGCCTGCTGCCTCAGCTGATCTGGCTGATCTGAGCTGGGTAAGGAGGCTGGATTCATGGCAAACCGCATCCCTTCAGGAGACAGATCTAGATCCCTCTCAGCCCAGAGGTGCTGACATTGTGAGAAATGAAGAAATGGGGTGGAGTGGGGGGTGGAAGGAGAAGGGAGAATCAACAACTTAAAGGTTTTTAAGGAGCCAGAGCTGCAAGTAAAATCTGGATGGGATCAGTTTTCTTCTGCACCTGACCTCACTAGATAGAAAATTTGAAGTCCTGTCTGCATGTATAGGGTCTTCCTGGAGCAGGTGGTGGTTTGGAGCAAAACTGCCTAGTTGGCATTTACTAGAAGTTTCCAGGATCTGATCAAGTTTCATCATGTCTCTGGGTATCAGTTTCTTTTGTGAGATAGACACACACCTTCCCTTTTCAGACCTCCTAAATGAGCTGACATAGGTTAATGCACATAACCCCCTAGTGACTGGGACTGAGAGAGCTCTGAGCAAACTCAGTTTTCATTCCTGACGTTTCCCTTTACTACAGAAAGTCCAACCTGCATCAGTATACAAGAGACATTTGTTCATCACTGAAGGTGTTAGTATGATACACAAAGGCCTCTGAGCCATTCGGGCAGAGCAGGCTAGAGAGGTACTTTGTGCTGAGCTGATCATAAATCTGAATGAAATAATTATGTAAAGTATTCAGGAGCAATTCAGTGAGAAGATGCCTCATCTGCCTTGATGGGCTTTTCAATTACTCATTTTTAGTACTGCATTATACTGTTCTCTGGCAATAATTATTAAACATTTCAACTGTACTGCAATATAAAACTTAAAAGGCTGATTTATTCTCTAGAATAAAATCCCCCAGTTATATGGTACTATTTATTTAAGCCTGTTTATCAGTGTGGTTTTTTATTTTTTGGGGGGGGGGGTCTGGTCGTGGGGCCTGAACTCTGGGTTTGGGCACTGTCCCTCAGCTCTTCATCTCAAGGCTAGCACTCTACCACTTGAGCCACAGTGCCACTTCTGGCTTTTTTTTTCTGCATATGTGGTGCTGAGGAATCTAACCCAGGGTCTCAAGCATGCAAGGCAAGCCCTCTACCACTGAGCCACCTTCCAGCCCTCAAGATTGCATTTATAGTAGTTCCTTTAAGTGAAAGCTAAGGGGTCACTAAGCTTTGTGATCTTTGTGATCAGCTCAAGCCTGTACTTGCTAGTCCAAGCATCTGAATATGTAAAGTGACAATCACTCATACTTCATATGCCTTTTGAGATGATTGTATAAAATTTATTTGGAGTATAAGGAAGGGCATGGGATATGGACTGAGTAGATACTATCACTGTGACTGTGTTTTGGGATCCCTGGCTCTCACATTCAGCAAATGAGACTCTTCTCAGGACATAGCCATCAATCCCCAGCCAGAGTACTGTCAGAGGGCATTCTCTGATTGTCACTTTAAAAACCCAAAGGAAGTCACACCTATAGAGTACCTAACTGCTCCAGGTATTTGAGGCACTGTACTTGAGACATCTTTATTCATAAGCATGGCACAGTTGTTTTCCTGATAGGGACATTGAGGAACCCACAGTGAGTGACTTTACTTGAGGTTATTCAATGACTAGGACAGAAATTGGATCTAGGTCTACCATCCCACACATTCCATCCCACACATTCCTCACACTCCATGCTACTTCCTGCTTTTTCTAGAAGAGATATCTCTTATCAAGGATTACCCATGCCTGACAAATGACTAGTTCCTCAAAGTTCTTCTCTACCCATAATCTCTTAGCATCTTCCAGTGGATACCTTGGAAGTGAAATACACACACACACACACACACACACACACACACTCAACACACACACACACACACACTCAACACACACACACACACACACATACACACACACACACACACACACACACACACACACACACACACACACACACACACACACATTCCTTCGTTCCCCTGAAGTCTGTCCTTTGTAGTCAAGGTACTTCATCAATGATGGTAAGTAGGTATAGGCCATCTGGGCTGGTGTCCTGGATACCAGTCTGTAACAAGCACTAGGAAATTGTTGGAAAATGTAATGAAATGGAGAAAATACTCTTTACTGGAATTGTTGACAGCAAATATGACAGGAGAATGATAATCATACTACTTATTATCTATAATACACAGTGATTATAGTGCAGTGATTGCTTTATGCCAAGAACTTCTCTAGTACTTCACAATTCATTTAAACCTTTTCAGCCCTTTGAGATAGTTACAGAGAAGGAGAGTTGTCCGGCAAAGTTAAAGAACATGCCAGAGTCACACTATGGTAAGGAGACTGCTGGGTCCTCCCGTGTTCATCACCATTGCCTCTTGGTAGTGAGCAAACCCCAGAAGCACTAAACTGACAAAGGATGGGGCCTGAGCTGCTTTCTGGGCCTAGCAGTTCCTGGGGAGATGTGAAGGTCAGGTCCAGGCGTTTTGCTGCTCAGGACGATCAAGAGGGCAGAGTGGCGGCCTTCCCAGCCTCCTTCTCCCACACAGCACTCAGCCTCTCCTCCAAGCGAATATTGGGCAAATATTTAGAGAACATCCTTCCAAAAGAAAGCCAAGTTATTAAACTGCCCAGGCACCCACACGTCCTGGGCCAGCCCTGTTCCCAAGCCTGGGCAGCTGTGTTTGTTCTCAATATGTGAAACAACCCACATAGCATGCAGGATTAGTCTGCCTTTGCAAGGAACATGAGCTGGTGGCTCTGGGACTAAGCCTGCATGGATTAGAGGCCACATGCCCCGGCTATGGTGCCAAAGGGAGGAGATCACCCCTTCCCTGGATCCCTGAGTACTTCTCAGGTCTAGATAGCAGAGAGAAGACCCTCATGGGAGAAAAAAGCAGTAGGCCAAGCAAACATGGATAAAATAATAAGAATCTGAAGATATGCTAGTAGCTATCCAGGGAATATAGAGACAGGGAAGAGGATGGGCTTGGGGCCTGAATTTTCACAAGTAGAAGAGAAAGCACTGTGGTGCTGGGCATGTTAAGCACAGCTATTATCCCATTACTCAAAGAGACTTGAAGCTGGAGGATCTTGAGTTCAAGGTCAGTGTGGGCTACATAGCAAGATCTTGTGTCAGAAAAACAAAAGAAGAGACCACCACTGTGAGAGCCATACTGGGTAATGCAGCCTTTCAGTTCTATTTCTAATGAGTTTAGAAAAACCTAGAGAAATGTGAAGGTTCCTAGCACACACATATAGTGGGCCCAAGATTTTGTTTGTTTGTTTCAGTTTGTTGTTGGGGCTTGAACTCAACTTCTCCCTGTTGCTTGGCTTTTTCAGTTAAGGTGGGTGTTCTATTACTTGAGACAAACTTCCACTTCTGTGTTTTGTTTTTGTTTTTCTCTGGAGATAATAGTCTCACAAACTTACCTGCCTGGGATGGCTTCAAACTGTGATCCTCAGAGTTCAGCCTCCTGGGTAGTTAGGATTCTAGACCTGAGCCACCAGCATTCAACTGGACACAGAATTTTACAAATTCCAAAGTATAAATGGAGAAAAATCTAGAAGGAAACAAACCAAAATTGTGAAACAGTGGGGAGTTTCCCCTTTTCTGTCTTTGTAAACTTTTCTATGTGGTGAACTTACTTTCTAAAACAAAACCTTTAATTACAATAAACTGCATTGAAAATTCTTTCATAACAGACAAAGCATCAGTCTTTCCTTCTATAACTTTCAGACTGAAAAAATATACATGGGGAACTAAAGAACGGCAGTTTAGTGGCTGGACTATTTCCTTTGGATTTTTTTCTCAGATCTTATTAGAGTTAGAAATCCCTTTCTGGACAAACTCAACAGTAATAATTTTAATTTCACTTTCAGAAAAATGAAAAATACCACATTAGCCATAAAGGATGATCATATAGTCCCAAATCATAAATAACAAGATGTTGAACACTCTTAGATTTAAGTAAAATGTAGACTATCTATAAAATAGTCTGTTCAGCCAAAACTTTTATTGAGATTTTATATTGAATAGACAAGAAAAATGGTCATAATATGTTGTAGAATAAAAAGACAGGTTCCAAGATGACATATAGTATGGAACTATTTTCTAGAAATACACATGTCTATATGAAAGAAAATGTTAATAACTGTCTTGGGATGGTAGAATTATGGATGTTATACTTTTTACTCCTTTGTCTTCTGATTTTCCTTACCTTGAAGATCTATCTCTTGTGTGGTAATTAGAAAGTTCTTTTTTTTTTTTTGGCAGTCGTGGGGCTTGAACTCTGGGCCTGGGCGCTGTCCCTGAGCTCTTCAGCTCAAAGCTAGCACTCTACCACTTGAGCCACACTACCACTTCAGTTTTCTGAGTGGTTTATTGGAGATAAGAGTCTCACGGTCTTTCCTGCCCGGGCTGGCTTTGAACCACTCAGCCTCCTGAGTAGCTAGGATTACAGGTATGAGCCACTGGCATTGGACAGAAAGTTCTTTTCTGCTTTCCTTTGTCAGTGTTTTCCTTCTATGTCACGCTCAGGTATTAAGGAATGCTTTCTCTGGGGATATGTATAATGATTGGTGAGGTGAAGGGAGCTACAATAAGTTGAGAACCAGCTGCAGGTATTATTAGATGCTTTATGAAGACTAATCTATTACTTCTATCAACCAATCAAAATTGGCATTATGAGCCTCATTTTGCAGATGGGAATGGACTCGTAACGGTTTGGTAGCTTAAAGCCATCCAACTGACAAAAGACTGAATCCAAATCTACTTGTTTCCAGCCCTCATGCCCTTCCCACTCTACCACTGCCCTCAGACTCCACAGAAATGTTTGTGAGGACGTCATCCATCATATTTTCACCCTCACCTCTACATTCCCTGACATGATAATCCACTTTTAGACATCTTGATAATCTGTGCTTCAGAATCCTATCACCCACTACCCTGAACAATAAAGACTTGAAGACATTCTGCTTAAGCAGACTCTGTCACCATTTAGGGATCATCATACCACTATGATTGGTAGGCAGCTTTGATCAATAGTCAGTACTGACCATTGGGCTCATGAGTTATTAATCATATTCTGCTGCAGCAATCTCTTTTGATTTCAAAGCCCAAGTTTCTAAACTAAACCTTCTTCACCAAAGCTGTCCAAGACCACATCCATGGGACTATTTTTCTGTTGTGGAGCTAGTTTCATAATCCCATTCTAATTATCTGATTTCTCAATTTTTAGGTGGAAACTAAAGTCCTGACTCTGCCCACTAGCCCTTATTTGTGTGTCTGTGGCTCTGCTTCTGGAGGACACATGTTTCAGATGCTACCTACATAAACTTCTGAATAGTATTTACCTACAGGTCTCACTGCCACAGTCCACTCTCTGGTTAAAATGCTGGCTGAAACTATCTGAGAGTTTGGTGATGTTTAGGTTCATATCTTGACGCTGAATCTGTTGGACTGGAAAGAGTAAGATGATATCAGGAGAAAGATCCAGATCAGCATTGAGGAGGGGAACCAAGATTAGATTTAGGAAATAAGCACTGAGTATTTGATCGTGAAAAAGAAAAATGAAGCAATACATAATATGGAGGAATAAATACCAGAAGAATAAAAGCAGGTTGTGATGTAGATTTCACAGTGGGTGTGACATGATTCAGGACTAAGGTGTAATCAATGAAAAGTTGTGAAAGCCTTGAAAGGTCATACTAACAAGATACCTTAGAATGACCCTAGTAACTGAGATCTAGTAATTAGCAGACACAAAATCAGTTGATTTAACTGTAGATTGTCAAATATTTTGGAAATCAAAACTGTGTAAACCTTAGTAGATACTTGAGTCTGTCTTACCTGGGCTGTTTCACCTGGCTATGTGGAGACTAGTCACAGATTAGGATCTCTCCTTTTCTTGCAAGAAGTCAAAATCTGAGAAGACTTTATATATATATATATATATATATATATATGAAATATAAGACTTGGGATGTCATGGTACACTGACAGTGATAAGTGCGGAGAAGATTAGGGCTGAGAGAAGTATAAGAGCAGGCTCTTACAGACCCAAAGCTTTTTTGGTAGAAGCTGATATTTTCTGAGAAGCAAAGAAGTGTTGAATATATTCTCTGAATTGGAGGAAACAGCCCCTTCTGTTCAATGCCTTAATTACCATCTGGCCACTGAGATTGTGGATAAACAGTCATATTTACCTCAGGTTGCTTCCATTGCTTGGAAAACTCTCATTCTTGTTTGAGTTAAGGGTTAAGTGTCTTAATCTTCTCCCTGACCAAGATGTGTGTCAGAGTTCAATTGGGAAGAACATAGGCTTTGGCTTTAGACAGCTCTGGGGTGGAACGTAGATCTGGATCTATTCTGAGCTTTCCTTCCTCATCTGTCCCATCAAGGATTCAATGATGTGACCATGTTAAATACCTGGCACACAGGTACTCATTAAATATTCCTTTTAGCTTTCCCAGCATACTCAACCCAGAACCCCTCTCTCCTTACAAATTTTTTAAGAGTGAGGGGTACAATACTTGCAAAACAGATCTATGATTCTCACAGATTCTCACTGGAGGCCAACCGTGTGAATCTAAGAATGTCTTTATTTTACTTTATTTATTTATTTTTTGGGGGTCCTGTGGTGGGGCCTGAACTCTGGGCCTGGGCGCTGTCGCTCAGCTCTTCAGCTCAAGGCTAGCGCTGTACCACTTGAGCCAGAGCACCACTTCCGGCTTTATTCTTTTTGCTTATGTGGTGCTGAGGAATCAAACCCAGAGCCTCATGTATGCAAGGCAAGCGCTCTACCACTGAGCCACCTTCCCAGCCCCAGAATGTCTTTATTTTAAAATCCATACTCACACCAACAAAACTGAACAATGGAGTCTACTTTGTGAAAAAAATAGGAAGCAAAAACACTATTTATATAAGCCAGATAGTTTATGTGCATGCATTCATTCGTGTGTGTGCGCATGCGCATGTGTGCATGCACACGTTTGTGTGTGTAAATGTGAGAGAGAGAAAGATGGAATGCGGTCTTTATTGTGGAATGATCTACTGTATGTATTTTCATAGGACTAAAACTTGTATAGACAGAAACGTATTTATGGGGAATATAATGGTTTTGGAAGGGCTATCGTATAGAGGAAGGAATCTGGACACTCAAATTACAAAGGGCTGAGCTCAAACCCTGGTTTAATCACTGCGGGCCTTGGACAGGTTATTTAGCTATATGTATTACAATAGGTTCCTTCAAGGTTAGGTTTAATAATGGTTAGTTTTCACTGTTGGAGGGGAATGGGAAAATATAAAGTCCTTCCCATCTAGGAAATGCTTAAAATGCCAGATATTATTCTCAAGGTCATTAATAACCATCTGGGAAAATAAAGTCCAAAGTCAGAATTCTAAGGAGTTGTAATTAAAGGAGTGAAGGCACAGATTGTAGTTAACAGATAGAGCAAAGAAACTCACACCCAAGGGAGAAGAAAGCGTAGCTGGCTCTCTACATCTTAAATTCTGCATTCACTTAGAATCAAAAGTACTCCAAAAATAATTGTAACAGAACGGAATGTGTACAGATGCTTTTCTTTGTCATTAGTTCCTAAGCAATACAGCATGACAACAATTTCCATAACATTTATGTTGTATTTGGTATTGTAATTAGTCTAGAGATGACTTAAAGTATAAGGAAGGCTATGTGAGGGTTCTATGCAAATACTGTTTCATTTTATATATTCCTAGAACTAGTTTCTCACAAATTCTGAGAGATGGCTGCACACTCAGTACTTTAATACCTATCTTTTATGTACCAGGCACTATGCTAAGTGCTGAGGAAACAGCAAATGTTTCTATAATCTGTAGGGGATAGGAAACAGTCAGACCAGGCTTTGGCAGAGAAAGTACATATCCAGTGGAGCCCGGAGAAAGCAAGGAGGGACAAGGTACAATCTGGGGCCACAGAGGCAGGACGACAGCGATGGCTCTGTTAAGGACTTCAGTCTTGATTCCAAAACGCTGTACGTTGTTCTGAAAGGTAGATAGTAAAATTTTATTTGAATTCTTAAATGATTACTGTGGCTTTTACTGTGGATAAATTGGAGAAAGGAAGAGAGTAGCAAAAACTTAGTTCAAATGAATACATTAATTCAAATGAAATGACATAATTTAGCCTGAGTAACAATAGGAATGGTTGTAGAAATTCAAGAACTGGAAGATGATGTAGATGGCACTTGAGGAGGATAAAAGTAAAAGGGGAGAGCCTAGCAGGTAACCCAATGGAGTAGGACCAGGTAAGAGAGATGGTGGCTCAGTCAGCTATAAGCAAGGTGGATTTGATAGAAGGGTCTATCAAATAGACCAAAAGGAAATGAAGCTAAAAGATACAAGGTTGGAACTATATGTCTGGAACTCAGAGAATTAGCCAAGATTGGAAATATCAATTTATGAATAGTTTATACTGAGTAGTAATTAAAACTAGGAGTTGAATAGGATCACCTACACTGAGAGAATAGAGTCAGAACAGGAGAGGGCTTAGGACTTAGCCTTGAGCAATTTCAAATTTAAAGGCCAATAGAAGGGGCTGGGAAGGTGGTTCAGTGGTAGAGTGCTTGCCTTGCATGCATGAGGCCCTGGGTTCAATTCCTCAGCACCACATAAGCAGAAAAAGCTAGAAGTGGTGCTGTGGCTCAAGTGGTAGAGCGCTAGCCTTGAGCTGAAGAGCTGAGGGACAGTGCCCAGGCCCAGAGTACAGGCCCCACGACAGACAAAAAAAAACCAAAAAAAAAAAAAAAAAAAGCCAGTAGAGGAGGATAAGCAGTAAAAGAAAGTACAGAAAGAGTAGACGGTTAAAGTCAAGCTGGGGAAGATGAAAGACACCATTAAGGAGCTGGGACACAGGGGGCCAGATAGGAGGTTATGTTAAGAAGGACTTTACCATAACTATTGGATTGAACATTGCAGAAGGTTTAGCTAGATGTATTCTGATAGTGTGATATGACCTAAAAAAACACATAGGACTGAGTTGAACAGTAAGTGGGAGGTGAAGAGAATAAATTCAGCCAGTTTTTTCAAGTAATTTGATTATGATAGAGAAAAGAAAGACAGCAATAACTAGAGAGAGATGAAGGACTAAGTGTGGGTCTTTAGCTACTAAGTATGAGAGACTCAAATGTGCTTAAGAGTTGAATGAGACTAAATCATTTCCAGCAAAAGTTGATTTGGAGGAGAGAGAAGTGAACGTTAGAGTTAGCAAGAAAGATGGGACCAAAGTAGAAGTGGGAAAGACAGAGCCTTTTCTTTCTTTCTTTCTTTTTTTTTTTTTTGTCGGTTGTGGGGCTTGAACTCTGGGCCTGGGCGTTGTCCCTTAGCTCTTCAGCTCAAGGCGAGCGCTCTACCACTTGAGCTACAGCGTCACTTCCTAGAGCCTTTTCTATCATCATAGAAATGAAGGATGGCAGGGGTCATGCAGGTAGGAAAAGGGGGGACTTCCCAATAGATAGCTTCTATTTTTTTTTTAAGTCAGTAAACCGCAAGAAGGCCAGGCAACTGTGGCTCACACCTATAATCCTAACTACTCAGGAGGCTGAGATCTGACCATTGCAATTCAAAGCCAGCCAAGAGCAGGAAAGTCCATGAGACTCTTTCCTCCACTAAACTACTAAGCAAAAGCCAGAAGTGGCACTGTGGCTCAAGTAGTAGAGCGCTAGCCTTCAGCACAGAAAGGCTCAGGCACCACGGCCAGGCATTGAGTTCAAGTCTCAGGACCAGCACAAAATCTGCATGAGCTTTGGGGGAACCTGTTTATGATTAGGTCATCTCAGTTGCCTGACACAGTCTTAGTTTGGTCTATTGTCCCAGAATAGTTATTAGTACCAGCCTATTGGGGCTAGGGATAGCACTCTTTGCACTTGCTTGCCTATCATGTGCAAAGCTCTGAGTTTCATTCTCTGCAGTGATAAAAAGAATAACCCCTTTCATTCTTGTTTGAATAATTACATGGTCAGTCAATAAGAGAGGCTGTATCACAAAAAAAAAAAAGATGGGGAAAGGATGGGTCTGGTAGTATGGACTTTCAGTTTCTGGTATAGCATGTAAACTGTTGAAAATCACCACTCCAGGTTTTTTTCTTTCTTGCTATTGTTTCTAACATATTTATAAGGTACCATGTGATTTTTTTTTGTTGCTTTGTATGTTCCTCCCCCACGGTATAACCCCTGTTTTCACTGTATTTGATGTCGGTATAATTTAGGGAGGCGAAGGGAAAAAACAAAATGTTTAAATAAGGATACAGGTTGACCCATTGTAACTATGAGATGTACAAGACACTAGGTCGAAAAACAAACTTTACAATTTAGGCAGGAGGGGGGAGTTTGTGGAAGTGGGAGGGAAGGGATGATGGGGGGAAAAATGGAGGAGGCAACAATGCTTGGTAAGAAATGTACTCATTACCTTGCTCATGTAACTGTAACTCCACTGTTCAGTATTTTTTATTAAAAAAAGGAAAAAAGAAAATCACCACTTCAATCAATAAGGGAATGTAACAAATGGGAGAATCAAGAACTCTTTAGATCCTTCATTCAGAGAAGAGAACACATAGTACTATTATCTGAAAATATTAAGATATTAATCACCAAAGAGATGGTATTAGGTGAATTTGGGGAGGTGATTAGACTATGAGGGGAGCCACCATGAATGGAATTAATGCCCTTTAAAAAGAGACCTGGTTGGTTACCAGTGGTTCACACCTGTAATCCTAGCTACTCAGGAGGCTGAGATCTGAGGTTCAAAGCCAGCCTGGGCAGGAAACTCCAAATAATGTACTAAAAAGCTGGAAGTGGAGCTGTGGGTCAAGGGGTAGAGTGCGCACCTTAAGAAAAAAAAGGCAGCAGAATATCTAAGAATTGTGGGACAAATGCAAAACACACAAATATGCATAAAGGGTTACCACAAGAGACAAAAGAACAGAAGTGATCGTGATCACAAGGTAAATCTCTAGAACCACAACTTAACCTGGGCAGAAACTTCTGTGGGAACCTAGGCTGGGGTAGCACACTTGCACTGTAATTAATGAATTTTTGGAGACTCACTGTAGATATCCCAAGAGTTAAAAAGCTTAGAAAGCTTAGCCATAGATAGGTCCTAACATTTTTGAGTTTTATCTATGAGCTCTGTCAAGCCCTGATGATGACTTTTAGAAAAATCCTCTCATAATTCAAGAAGAGGAAGGAGAAAAAGAAGAAAAAGAAAAAGAAAAAGAAGAATTTTGAAATAGCCAGACATTCTAGTCTTCTTATCAAGGTCTACCCTAAGGAGAAACTGAATCAACCTAAGGAAAGGAAAATCCCCTTGAGACCTAGCCATCCTGTCATACCTAAAGGAGGAATACTGGTGAAGGTCATGGTCCAGAAGCACAGACTCACAGAAGACATAAAACTACAGACCACTTTGCTTTTCCGATGCTTTTCCACCTCATGACCAAAGACCTTTAATAGCAGCTTCTTTTACATAGTCTGTCATGTCTTCCTTCTACAAAAAACTTACTAGATGTTAAAAGGTGAAAAACATAGTTCAAAGAGATTGAACAAGTATTAGAGTCAGATATGGCAGGAGTGTTGGAATTAGAGGAGGAATTTTTAAACACTGTGATTAAAATGCTAAGAACATGATATGCAAGAACAGATGGATAATGTAAGCAGAGAGATGAAAATCAGTGGAAATTTGATTCCAAAAGAGAATAAAAAAGATGAGTTAGCAATTAAAAACATTGTAACAGAAATGAAGAATAACTTTGATGCAGATGCTAGTAGACCAGATATGGCTAAGGAAGGAATCTCTGAGCTTAAAGATATGTCATTAGGAATCTCCAAAACAGAGAAATGGAGAGGACAAAGACTAGAATAAAAAAATCAGCAGAATATCTTATGAATTGTGGGACAAATACAAAATACATAAATATTCATAAAGGGATGCCACAAGAGACAAAAGAACAGAAGCAACAGTGGCTTACAGTTTTCCCAAATTAAAGTCAGACACCCAACCTCAGAAATGGGAATTGCAGAATACATCAAACAGAATAAACTCCGGCCCAAAAAATCCCTATATCTAGTTTGAAGATTCAATTTAAACGTCATCACAACCATAAAGAAGTTAGAGGAAAATAACATCTAACTTATAGAAGAACAAATATAAGAATAACATACAAGATCTTAGAAACAATGCAGGAAAGTAGCAAAGCCAGGTGTGGTGCTATACATCTGTAATTCCTTCATCTAGAGGTTGAGATGGGAAGATTGTGAGTTTGAGTCCAGCCTGGGCTACATAGTAAAACTTCGTCTCAACAAAACAGAAACACCACCCCCCAAAAAGAGTAATATATTTGAAATGTTGAGAGAGAACAAACAACAAAATGCCCCACCAACTTTAAATTCTATATTGTGCAAAATCCTCTAAAAAGGAGACATAAAAATTGAGGGCATTTTGCCACTAGACATGCAATAGCATGCAAAAGAAAGAAAATTATATAGGTCAGAAATTCAGCTCTACATGAAGAATATGAAAGAGTGAGTAAGAGAAATTAAAATAAAAACATTTTTCTTGATCTAACAAATTACATCTTGCTCAAAATAAGAGCAATGTGTATTTTATTGTGTGTCTGTGTGGGAGCACATTTACACAAGCTTATGTATAAGTGAATAAACAGCAATACAAAGAACACGAAGGAGGAATTAGGAACATGTTACTATTACAAGGTGCTTGACCTACCTGTGAAGAAGAAAATATAATTTGAAAGTGGACTTTGATCCATTATTAGTATATATCACAAACTTTAAGGAACTTACTAAAACAGTTTTTAAAAAGAATTAAAGCTGGCTGGCCAAAAAAAGGTGAGCAAATAGGATTATATAAAATGTTCAATATTAAAATGCTTAAAACCATAAAAGGGAGAAGAAAGTGGAAGAGAAAAATAAGAACAAAAAATTTATAAAGGCAACAAATACAAAATAGTAACCTAAAAGTCACTTTGAAAATTAGTGGTCTAAATGCATCAGCTAAAAGAAATGACAACAATAAAGCCCCAACCAAATGTTGTTTAAAAGAAACCTACTTTAAATATAAAGACAGACATAGACCCAAATCCAGTGCCTGGAGCAAAATATAGCATGCTAATGCTAATCAAAGGAAAGCAGGAAAAGCCAGGGGCTCATGCCTCTAATTCTAGCTATTTGGAAAGCTAAGATCAGGGTATGATTTGAGGCCAGCTCAAGCATGTATACCCGAGAGCCTTTCTTGACCAATAGTTGGGCACCGCAGAGTATGCCTGTCTTTCTAGCTGTGTGGGAAACTGAGAATGGGAAGATTGAGGTTGCAGGCCAGCCCTGGCAGAAAAGTTTAAGATATTCCACTTCAGTGGAAAGAAGTTGGGTGTAGTGGCATATGCCTGCCACCTCAACAACAGTAGGAAGCCTAAATTAGGTGTATAACAGTCCAGGCATGTGCCTGGGCAAGAAGTATGTGTTATCTCAAAAACAACCAGTCCAAAAGGGATAGAGGTATGGCTCAACAATAGCATGCCTGACTAGCAAGCGAGAAGCACTGAATTCAAACCCCTGTACCACAAAAGGGGGAGGAAGGGGAGGAAAGAAAAGAAAACAGGGAGTATCTATATTAATTTTAGAGATGACATTAGAGCAAGATAGTTGTTATGGAAAGGTGGAGAATTATGTAAAAATAAAGAGGGTCCTTCAACAATCTTTACTGTGTATATAGTTGGCTCCAGAGCATCAAAGCATGCAAGGCAAAAACTGGTTTAAATGCAAAAAGACAAATGACCTCATAGTTAAAAACTTCAAACACTCCTCTCTTAGAAATGGACAAGGGCAGCAAGCACAAAAATAGTAAGTACATATGTTGAGCTCAACATAACCATCAATTTGTGATACAGTTGATATCCATGGATAATTTCATCCACACTAGGATTTAACAGTCTTATGCTCGTGTGGGATATTCACCAAGATAGACCACAGTCTGGGCCTTAAAACACACCTTTACAAATTTAAAGAAAATTATACAAGGCCTGCTCTTAGCTCACAATGGAATTAAACTGGAAACCAATAACAGACAGCTAGAAAATTCTCAAATATCTGGAAATTAAATAAAGAGAACATGGTTAAATAAAATCTTAAAAGAAATGTTAAAATATTTGAAGCATTAAAACATGACTTATCAAAAGCTGGGGATTCAGCAAACGTAGTACTTGAAGGAAAACTTACAGCATTGAATATGTAGCGTGTATTCAATATAAAAGATCTGAAATCAATTTAAGCTTGAATCTTAAGAAACTAGAAAAATGAGAGCAAAAGAAATCCACAGTAACCAGAAAAAAAGAAATAACTTGAAAATGGAGCAGGAAATGGATGAAATTAAGAACAAGAAATCAGTAGAGAAAATTCAACAAGGAAGTGGCGCTGTAGCTCAAGTGGTAGAGCGCTCGCCTTGAGCTGAAGAGCTGAGGGACAACGCCCAGGCCCAGAGTTCAAGCCCCACGACCGACAAAAAAAAAAAAAAAAAGAAAATTCAACAAAACCAAAAGCTGGTTCTTCAAAAAGATCAATGAATTAGCCTCTAGCCAGGCTTACTGAGAAAGAAAAGACACAATTTACTGAAGCAGAAATTTAAGAGGGAACATTACTACAGACCCCATGGGAATTAAATAAAGGAATAGCATGTCCAACTGGATGTTCACAAATTTGATAACTTAGATGAATGGACCAATTCTTTAAAAGCCATAATCTGCCAAACTCACATTGGAAGAAATAAACAATCTGAATAACCTGTATCAAAGAAATCAATAATTACCCTTTCTAAGCAGAAAACCCCAGACCTAGATGGATGCACTGGTGAATTCTCTCAAATGTCCTTGGAAAGAGTTATGCTAGTTCTCTACAAAGTTTTACAGAAGATAGAAACATAGGAAACACTCATTCTATGAGGCCAACACTACTACCAGTCCTAAGCCAGACAAAGATATTGCAAGAATACTACAGACAAGTAACTCTCATAAACATAGAAAATTGAATAATGTGTAAAAGAATTATACAGCATGGTAAAGTAGCTCTGAGTGTGTGTATGTCTGTGTGTCTGTGTCTGTGTCTATGTCTATATCAGGGAAACTTTCTTGAAGCTAATGAGCCTTAATAGCAAGAATATAATATATAGAGATGACTTTCCTATACACCAACAATCATTCCTATATATCACATTACCATTTACATTAGTACATTTACATTATTACTTTCTCCCCCACGGTAGAAGTCTCACAAAAGGTTGCAGGGTTTTTATGAGAAAAAAAGAGTTCTTGAGTGTAATCAAAAGTAAATCAAATAAATGGAGAAGTATTCTGCGTTCATGGATAGAAAAGCTCAAAAAATGTAAATTTTCCCCATCTTGACCCATAGGATTGAATGAAATCCCAATTAAAATGGAGCAAGTTACTTTACAGAAAGCCATGTTGTAAAGATTATATGGAGAGTCATAAGTCTCGAAATAGCCAAGTCAGCATTGAAGAAGTTGGATGAGTGACACTGACTGAATTCAAGCAAAGCAGTGATAGTTAAACAGATCAGTGGAGGAGAATAGAGATCCTAGAAAAGGTCTTGTATAGTCAGCAGATCTTTAACAAAAGAGCAGAAGCACTATAATCAAACAAAAATAATCTTCTTAATAAATGGTGCTGAAACAAATGAACATCTACATGCAATAAAACCTCTAGATAGCCTTCACAAAAAATGATCTTGAAAAGGATCACAAACCTAAATGTAAAATGCAGAGCTACAACACCTAGAAAATTAGATAGATGAAAACCTACATTTGTTTGGCAGGGTAGTAACACTTTCTGTATACCACCATCAAAGACATGATCTGTGAAAGAATTCATTGATGTTGGGTTGCATTTAAATTTTAAAACTTCTCCCTGAAAGACAATTTCAAGAGAATGAGAGCACAAACCCTGAACTATAAGAAAATATTTGCAAAAGATGTATTTGATTTAAAAAATTATTCCAAGAATATACAAAGAACTCTTAATCTGAAAATGAACTGTTCATTTAAAAGGGGCAAAAGACCTGAAAAACCTCACCCACGGAGATATACAGACGGCAAGTAATCACATGACAAGTTCTCATATGAAAAGATATTAACATTATACATCTTTGGGGAAATGCAAATTATTTCAGTATCACTCCATGCCTGTTAGAATGGCCAAAACCAAAAGTACAAGCATCAAATGCAGTGACCAACAAGAACTCTCAACCTCTCATTCATTGCCGATAGGGATGTACAATGGTAGGGGACAAAGTCTGGCAACTCCTTACCATTTGACCCAGTACACAGGCTCCTTAGTATTTACCCCAGTGAATTAAAACTTTGTGTCCCTACAAAAGTTTGCACACTGACACTGATGTTTGTAGCAGCTTTGTTCATAACTGCCAAAATTTGGGAGCAACCAGGATATCCTTGAGTCCATGAGGAGATACACTATGGTATACAGAAAATGGAGTATTATTCAGTGCTAAAAAGAAATGAGCAATTAAATTATGAAAAAATACATTAGGAAACTCAAATCATATTGCTAAGTAAAAGTTATGTCAATCTCTTGTAAAAAATTACATATTGATTTTAAGCAGATGGCAGATGACATTCTGGAGAAGATAAGACTATGGAGACAGAATATTAGTAGACAGAACACAGAGGATTTTTAGGGCAATGAAGCTATTCTGTATGACACTATAACAGGACATAGCACCACAAGGGAAATCTAAAGTAGACTATGGACCTAGGATGATGATAATATACCAGTGTAGGTTTTTTGACTGTACTAAATGAACCACTCTGGTGTGAAATATATGTATGTATTTGGGCAAGCACTCTACCACTGACCCAAGCCTCTAGCAGACCTTTTCTGCTTTAGTTATTTGTGAGATAGAACCTTATTGTATGTCCAAGCCAACCAGGGACTGCCATCCTATTTGAGCTTTCTCACATCACTGGAGTCACACACACAAACATAGACCCCATTGTACCCAGGCAATGGTTAAGATGGAGTCTCATGAACTCTTTTTTTCTATACTGGCTATGAACCACATCAGATTTCTGCCTCCCAGGTAGCTAGGATTATAGATGTGAATCACTACATGTGATTGCTATGGATGTTGGTAGTGCAGAACCTCTCTGTACTGTCAGTTCAATTTTGCTGTAAACCTAACTCTGCTCTAAAAATGGAATTTAATAACTTTTAAAGTAGCTCACAGTATGGCCAAATGAAGATGGATACCTATTCCCTCATATTAAAAAGCCCAAATGGAGTAAAGACTTAAATTAAAAAGCCCAAATGGAGTAAAGACTTAAATATAAAAGGTAAAATTATTAAAAACTAATCAAAGAAAATATTGGAGAAATGCCTGTATGATCTCAGGGGTTTATTTCTCCCTTAAGACAAAAGGGAAAGTCATGAGAGAGAAAGTGATTGATTCCACTAGATGAATGTTATGCTAAATATTCTAAAGATAAATCTCTGGGTGATTAAAGATTTGTAGTAAATGATGGGATATTTGTATCTTAAATTCTAAAAATCTGGAAAAATGATAGTAAAATCTACTGGCAGAGATTCTGAGTAGAGAATTCAAACAGGGGAAAACCTGCCACATTTATAAAAATATGCTCAAATAAGATAGTATTGAATCTATTAGAAAGGATATGGGGGAGCTAGGATCACTTGCACATTGCTGACAGAATCAAAGTTAGGTGTAGCTACTCTGCAGAACAATTGAGCATTAGTTAGTGAAATCCATATGATAGTAACACATTGTTCAGATGCATAAAATTGAAATGAGCATTAAAAATCAAATGAATCTATAAATTTTAGGGTATGTGTGTACTCAGAAGGATGTATGTTAATTTCTTTGGACTGGGTCCTAATGGAATTAGGATAAAGACTATAGAAATAAATACGTGATGAAATTATGTGGTAGACTAAGGAATATTAGCGGCAGTTTTTGTTTACTGTCTTGTAAAGGAAGCCAGATGCTGATGGCTCACACCTGTAATTCTAGCTACTTGTGAGGTTGAGATCTGAGGCTCAAGATTCAAAGATAGCCTAGGCAGGAAAGTTTCTTATAATCAACTACCAAAAAGCTGGCAGTGGAGCCATGGCTCAAGTGGTAGAGAAATAATCTTGAGCAACAAAGCTCTGGGACAGTGTCCAGGCCCTTTGTACAAGTGCCAGGAACAAAACAAAACAAAAGACAACACTTAAAAAATCAGTAGCTGACACTTGTGGTTTTAGTTACTTAAGGAGGCTGAGATTTGAGGATCTTGGTTCAAAGCCAGCTCAGGCAGACAAATCCAAGAGACTTTTTTTCTCCAGTGAAACAGCAAAAGATCAGAACTGGAGGTATGGCTCAAGTGGAATACTATCATTGAGCGAAAAAGCCTGAGGACCGGCACAAAATAAAATAGAATGTGGGCATAATAATTAATTAACTTGAAATTTTGATAACTAAGTCACACAAAGCATTTAGCATAGAGCCTAGCACATGCTAGATATGTTATCTATTAATGTTATATGTGCTGTTCCTGACACACTATTATTACTCATCATTTGGAGTGGCACTTAAAAACCAATTGTATTTTGATGGCTTCCCTAGAAAATCCTTCTGGGCTACAATTCTACTAGGGAGTAGGGCAAGTTCCAGAGCTGACCCAGTGGCAAGCTGGCAGAAGATTGGCTGAAATGTCCCTGGAGAATAGAAAACTTTGAAATGTCCCTGGAGAATAGAAAACTTTCCTGTTGTGGGTACCGTCCTAAGAAATGGTGATTTGGAAAAAATACAGATTAGTCCTCTCCATTCTATCTTAATGTACAGTAAGGAGAGACCACATAGGTAAAAAGTGCTATGACGCTGGGAGACATTTTATGCTTTGCTATGCTTCCTCTACAAGAGTATTTTCTTTTACATTTTAATTTTAAGTTATAATACTGTAGATGAACAAAGTACAGAAACCAGTGTTTGCTTTGGTAGTATCCCTCCGCCACCCTCTTCCTTCCCTGAAGTGGACACCAGTTCTCTGTGAAATGAGCAAGATCGTCACCTAGTGGTTGGTTCCGGAAAGTGCTTGCACAAGCTCAGATGTGCAGATGTGCAGATCCTTGTCCTAACATTAAATACATGCCACCAACCTTGGCTGGGACTCTTGTCAAGCATTTGGGGACCTTGGGGAATAGATCTGCTAATTCGAAATGACAGAAGGCAAAATAGAATTAACAAAATGTCAATTTGGGAGCTTGGAGGCCCTTCGAAGGAACGTGGAGTTTTAATGTGTTTCTTTTCCACTATCTTTTCCCTAGATTATCGATGAAGAAGAAACCCAGTTTATGAGTAACTGCCCTGTGGCAGTCACTGAAAGCACCCCTCGGAGAAGGACCCGAATCCAGGTGTTTTGGATAGCACCGCCAGCAGGAACAGGCTGCGTGATTCTAAAGTAAGGAATTGTGACTGGTGCTCCTTTCCTGCCTATAGCCACTGCACCCTAGCAGGGTTTAAAAGAGACCTGGCCTTATTGGGGCATCAGAGATACTGCATCATCCCTCTGCCTTCTGAGGGCTCCATCCTAAAATGGCACCCTGGGCCATCACTACTGCAGTAGTACAGAAAGAATCATTTGCCTTGATCTTTTTGCTACACCAGGATTCTCTGGGCCACCTTGCGTTGTCTTACTAGAGGTAATGATACTAGGGCTGGTTAAGGAAAATTGCTAAGCAAATGAAAATAAGCTTTGATTTCTCCATCTGGAAATTTAATACTTTCTGTCAGAATCCCTAACAAGTAGAATAGTTAAACTGTGCTTAGGCTGTTTCAAAACCCAAATGTAATCTCCATTAGCCTCCAGCTCTGCTTTATGGTACTATATTCTTTCTTGCCCATCAAATTGCCCCCCCACACACACACATACACACACACACTGACACTTCACAAGCCAGCCTTCTAATCCTAATGTCCCCAAGTTAGTATAGGTGACAAAAAGTATTGGCCAGCTAAAATTATTTTCCTCTCAAAGGTAATATTGCCTTAAATCTGTATCTCTAAACTAACTATAGGTTACAAAATGATGTTTTGGGAGATGCAAACAGATGGGAAGGAAAACAATTTGTATGATCAAGTAAGTTTATCAAATGCTGCAAATCTACTTCCTATCTTGTAGATTTATAATATATATTAGCATATTAAGGGTTTTTTTAGTTGTTGTTGCAGTTTTTTGTGTTCAGGTATCTGAACTTGAACTCAGGGTCTGGGTGCTGTTCCTTAGCTTTGTCTGGCTCATATGGAAGATTTGGCAAAGTCCTGCCAAAAAAGAAATCTGTTTAACTGGGTTCTTCCAAGTAAATTGGCCAAACTTGTCTGTAAAGCTGCTCTTTTCATGGAAATGGGGACTGGATTCATCCCAACCACCTTCCTTTAGGAAAAACAAAACAAGAAAAACCAAACCTCTAAGTTCTTTTTTTTTTTTTTTGATCGGTCGTGAGGCTTGAACTCTGGGCTGCACTCTTCAGCTCAAGGCAAGCGCTCTACCGCTTGAGCCACAACGGCACTTTCAGTTTTCTGGTGGTTAATTGGAGATAAGAGTCTCACAGACTTTCCTGCCTGGGCTGGCTTTGAACCGTGGTTTTCAGATCTCAGTCTCCTGAGTAGCTAGGATTACAGGCGTGAGCCACCGGTGCCTGACATAAGTTCTTATTTTTTTAAGTAGTTGTCCAAAGGAGTTGCCGTTCAATGAAGTAGTGTATGAATACAATGAATCTTGATCAACATCACTCCTTTCATCATTCTCCCCTGCCTTCCCTTAATTTTCTTAATTTTGTAGGCTATGCATTATGTTTTATAACTGTACCCCTTCCCTCTCTTCTAAGTTCTTCTTTCTGTATTTGGTTCATTGTCCAAATGTGGACATTTCAATAGACTTAGAACTGTTGATAATCTAGCCCAATCTCTGAGGAGATGCTGATAAAATAACCTACCATATAGACATTCTAGTCCTTGCATTTTCTAGACTTCATCTTGTCTGGATTACTGGATGAATTCCCACAGAGGTCTCCGGAAGCACCTGCCTATGGTCTAGATTAAGCCTTCTCTTTGGCCTCACAATCCAGTGCTGCTTTCTACATAGGCATTGTTTGTTTCTTGGTTTAATATAAGCTGAGTATCCTTTCCCAGATTTCTTGAGAAATTTTGGTTCTTGGCATTGATCGACACTGGCGATTTTTTTAAATGAAGTTAGAGAACTCTTTTTAAAAATGAAATTTTATCTTTAAATGTGATATTGAGAATGTATCTTGTGTCTAGTTGAAATGTGAGATATAGCCTTGGAGAAATGAGTAAGACCACTGAGAATCGGTTTGTGTTTAGCGCGTGCTGGATGTAGCAAGGGTGTCTTCTAACATCCTTTGCATTTGGCAGAGACTCAGTCACAGGAGTGGGAAAGCCTTGGAGGGACAAAAAAGAACTACTTTCAGGGCTACTCTGATGGAAGCTGTTGGCACAGAGAAGCTAAAAGCAGGACATACTCTGTGATTAGTATGGAGGGAATATTTATCTTTTCTCTTGTTAGTCCTGAGTTGAAAGAAAAGGAAGAGTTAGGGTGGTGGGGGAGTAGAGACTTGATAGTCGTTGAACAATTTCTGATTGTTCTGTACTGACTGATGCTGAGACTGGAGGTCAGAGTTTATTGTTCTTGTTAGATATGGCTTGACCATTGACTGTGTGTATATTAAGTCTCCTAGCCCAGACTGCCTTTCCAGCTTGGTTTTCTAGTACCCAAATCCCTAGCACATGATAGACAGATTACACTGCAGAGGCTGGAGCCCTGAAGAAGATAGTTGCAAAACCTCAGATCTTTACAATGGGTGCTCTATGAGCCCTTATCCATCTGGCCTTCATCTTTGGTTTTCTTTCATTTGTGAAGTTTTCACAAACCAGAAGTATTTGATCTTTCTAGGGGGAATCCAGAAAGGCATCTCTTGTTTACCCACTAACAATCAACATATGTGAACATATGTTTATTCATTAACAGTTAACATATGTAGCTTGTTCATTCTCTCCTTCAGCAAATGTAACTGAGCTCCTATTTGTCCAGACATCCAGGCAACCAGAGTATGTTCCAGCCTTGGAGTTCTCACAGGTCATATAGAAAAGAAAAAAAAAAATCTTTCTATATGCCAGGAGCTCAGCTGCATGCCCAGCAATCTCTCAGGCTTTGGCTAATCTGATCTTCACAGCAAACTACTCCCAGAAAACACAAGAGGAGACAGCCCCTCGGGCCTTCAACAGCAGACTTGAAGTCACGTGTTCATTTAACTCCAAAGTCTTTGATCTTCTTTCATTTTATTTACCGGAAGGAATTAAGCTACAGCTTTTCATTAAAGAAATAGAAATTTTGCTGGGAAGGTGGCTCAGTGGTAGAGTATTTGCCTTGTATGCATGAGGCCCTGGGTTCGATTCCTCAGCACCACATAAGCAGAAAAAAAAAGCCAGAAGTGGCGCTGTGGCTCAAGTGGTAGAGTGCTAGCCTTGAGCTGAAGAGCTGAGGGACAGCGCCCAGGCCCAGAGTTCAGGCCCACGACCGGACCAAAAAAAAACCACCCTGTATTTTTATAAGTAAGATGTAAATACAGTGACATATAATTTTGAACAATACAAAAAGGAATGAAGTACAGAAAAATAGATTACAGGGAAAGGGAGAAATCTCTGGCATCTCCTCTAGTCAATCCTAGTTTCCTGCACAAAGGTAGCAATAGATACTGATTTGGTGTGTATGCTTTAAACTTTTATCTATACATTTATATTCATGAAGGTAGACTTGAAAGTATAGTTTCATTTCTGTGTGATTTTAAGTTTTCACAAATTTATTGAGGTGTACATAATGTCCAGAACTTGAATAATTTTTTACTAACAAAAAAAAGCAACAACAAAAATTCATACAGTATAAGCAACTACATATAGTCTATAATATGAATTGTTAATTATTCCATAGTTAGCAGACATTCAGATCCCCCCCCCCGTGGTGGTGGTTTAGTGTGTGTGTTAAGGGGAGGGGGGTTGGTACTGGAGAGTTTTGATCACAGAGCCTCAAGGTTGCAAGGATGGGATCTACCACTGAGCCACAGCTCTAACACACATGCCTGATCCACAGTCTGCCTACTTTATGTGTCTCATCATCACTGGGATCACAGATGCATACTACCAAGCCTGACTTTCTTGGCCTAAGCTTCTGCAGGCCTACACTGGCCTATAACCAAACTCCTTCCATCTTAATCTTCCAGGTAGCTTAGGAAAACAGGCATACATCACTGCACCCCACTATGGGTTGAGAAGACAATTCACAAAACTGTCTGCCCAGGCTGTGCTCAAATTGCCATCTTCCTGATCTTAGCCTCCCAAGTAGCTAGGATTACAGATATGAGCCACTGGCCGCTGGTTTGTTTCTAGTTTTGGTTTGTCTGCTTTTTGCTCTTAAAATAATGCTATAACTTCATGCAAGCTTTCATCCACAATAAATGCTAAAAAATGGAACTATACTTTTATCATTTCTATAGATATCACCAAATTTTCTGTCCAAACTTTGCCAATTTAAACATTCTCCTTAACTGTGAACAAGAGTCTTCAAGATCCTTCCATCTAATAGTATCTTATATTACTACATAAGTAGTATCTTAATTTATATTTTCTAGTATATTATTCCATTTGTATTATTCCTTCTGTTAAGTGCATTCATATTCTTTTCCATATTTCTAATAGGACCCTTAAAACTGATTTCATACATTTTATATTCAAAATATATATTTATGCATATTTATATATATTTATATATTTAAAATATATTTTATTTTATTTTTATTTTTTTCGTCGGTCATGAGGTCTGAACTCTGGGCCTGGGTGCTGTCCCCCAGCTCTTCAGCTCAAGGCTAGTGCTCTATCACTTGAGCCACAGCACCACTTCTGGCTTTTTCTGCTTATGTGGTGCTGAGGAATCAAACCCAGGGCCTCATGCATATGAGTCAAGCACTCTACCACTAAGCCAACTACCCAGCCCCTAAAATAAGTTTTATATATAATTTTTTTAATTTTTTGTTGGTCATTGGTCTTGAACTCAGTGCCTGGGTACTGTCCCTAAGCTCTTTGCTTAAAGCTAGTGCTCTACCACTTTGAACCACACCACCACTTCTGGTTTTCTGGTAGTTAACTGGATGTAAAAGTCTCATGAGCCTTTCTTGCCTGGGCAGGCTTTGAATCACAAGCCTCAGATCTCAGCCTCCTGAGTAGCTTGTATTACAGCCATGAGCCATCAACGCCTGGCTATCAACATGATTCTATAAATATAAAGTATATTTTAAACATTTTATTAATAATTGAAATGATCTTTGTATCATCCAAATAATAGCACCTTATCATAATTTGCAATTATATATTTCCACCATTCTTTTAATTGTGCTTCAGTGTCTATTTGAACATTTAAAAACTTGATTTAATCAAATATCTTATCCTTTTCTGTACAAATTCCAATTTTGTGTCTGGTCAAGTACAACTTTTTAGCTGGTGTGTATAATAGTATATGCTTGTAATCTCGGAGACTTGGGGGTAGGGTGGGGGGCAGGGTAGGATTTGAGACCTTTGGCTTAGGGAAGCAGCTACCTAAGGCAAGCCCCCATGGACCCCTGCCTACTCCCTTTCTCTGCTTCCCTGTGGGCTTTCCTTTGCGCTTGGCCATGGTTCTTTCTGAGGACCAGGGAGCCTACTGAGCAATACCCAGAGTGCCCACTCAGGCAAAGACAAGGGCCAAAAGTAAGCAGCTATGTAGAGAAGCAAATTGAGTACAGCAGCATAGACAGGATATCAGAACCCTCTTCTTTCCCCAAAATGAAGAGGAAGCCTTCCCACATCCATTAATCAATTGATAGATTAATTAATTTATTGTCGGTTGTAGAACTTGAACTCTGGGCCTAGAAGCTGTCCCTCAGCTCTAGGCAAGCCCTCTAGCCTTTGATCTACAGCGCCAATTCTGGTTTTCAGGTGGTTTATTGGAGACAGGAGTCTCACAGCCTTTTCTGCACAGGCTGGCTTTGAACTGATATCCTCAGATCTCAGCCTCCTGAGTAGCTAGGATTACAGGCATGAGCCACCAGCACCCAGCTCCACACCCATTTATTAAATAGTGTATCCCATTGAATGCTACTTTATCTAAGACAGAATTTTTGTGCAACTCTTGTAATGTTCACCATTTTATAGCACAGTTTTACATTTTGATAACATGTTGTCTTGAATCTTCTAGTTCAAAAGGTTCATTGGCACTCAAAAATTGGATTGATAATACAGGTGAATTATAGAGTAAAGTTGTTGTGTTCAATCCAATTCTATTGGAATTTTGAATGATACTGCACAGAATTTGTAGTTTGTTGTAAGAAAATTCAGTTTTCCTATCATAGTCTTTCTGATGGAAAAAATCCACAGATATCCTTATTTATTTGGGTTTTTTGGTTCATAGGGTTTTGCAATCTTTCTTTCTTTAGTTTTCAGGTTCTTGTGAGGTTTTTTCCATATAGTCATTTATAGTTTTGTTGTTTTATGAATAGGATCATTTCTTTCTGTCATAACTTTCTAGTTACTTATTTAGGGAAACTATTGACTTCTGTACTTGGAGTTTCAATCCAGACAATGCTGAACTCTCAGTATTTTGAGTACTTATTTCAATTTTTCAGGATTGTTAGTATAAATGATTGTACCTAAAGAATAATGAATATACATATATTTTTGTTTCCTTTTTATGTTCTAGTTTATTTTCTGGCATTACATTAGTGGTGCTGTAAAATTAGATAATGATATTCATTCTTTGATTTTATTGGGAATATACTATATTATATAGCTTTATATGTAGTTGGTTGAGTTTAAAATAGATACATTTAATCAAATTGAAGAATGGCTTTTTAGCTAAGAAAACCTTCATTTTCTTGTGAAAGGTAGTAGTTAAGGAGCAAACCAACCAACCAGTATTCCCATGTGTACCTTCCAGGTGCCCAAAGGCTATATCTGGCATCGAAAAACACTCAGAGTAGAGTGTAAGTAATGTTCTCAACTTTCAAGACATTTTTGGTTTCGTTGTGTTATAAGTAACAATATGTGTCTGAAAATTAGCAAACCCAAGACAGAAATGAACAAGGGACAAATTAAGCATGGTTAGAATTTAGAGAGATGAGTAAGGAGTGGAATATTCAGTGCTTCTTGGAAAAGTCAGCGTTTCTATCTTGAAGGCGGCAGTAGTGTTTGGATAAGTGGATGGAAGGAAAGAGGTTCTTCCAGGTAAAGGAAGTAGACAGCATTAAAGCTGAAGTGAGGGCTGGGGGGGAGAGAAAGCACACAGTCCTGGGAGGCAGTGAACTGAACAGGCTCACTAAGATTAGAAGGTCTCTCGGGGCTAACATCGGCGGCTAAATCACGAACGTCTTCTGGTGTCAACAGGAAGAGATTGAACTTGATTCAAAGGAGCAGCAAGGAACCATTAGTGGCTATTAAATGATGGAATGATGATCTGGGAAGAAGGTTCATTGACGTTAATAAGGATGCTTAACTACAGCAGCAAAGTTGAGAACAGATGGGAGGGGAGCTCCCCAGTGTATTGCAGGGCTCTATCTTGTAAAAAGGAGCTTCTGTGTTGAAGTTTGGGTAGTGTTCCTGGGAGAAGGCAAGGTAATATCACTGGTAGCATCAGCCGCAGTCTGCTGAATGTCTTTGGATGACAGCTCTGAAGTCTACTTGGTTAGGTTTGTTCTTTTGCCCAACCGGGCTGGGAAGGCCCGAGCACATCTATCACCATTACTATTCTCTACTTTGCTTTTGGTAAAACTGACATCCATTTGGAAGCAAAGATTTGCATATTTCTAAATGACAGGCTTTCCAGGCAACCCACTTTAAAGCTTTTTCCTTGTCATGAATAGCCTGGTGCATAAAAGTTCCCAGGGTAGACTGAGTGCTGCAAACCATTACAGCCACTGTGAGTGGAGCAGACATTTATAGATCCCACTAGGAAGTCCAGTCCTCAGGAGCCTGTCAAGCTTTGTCTCCTGAAGTGATCTTCTCTTTCCATGCATTTTCCATCTTTGGGTAGATTTCCAAGCTACCTGTTGCCTCCACAGAAGGCTATGATGTGTGGGGTAGTCTCATGAGGACATAGTTATTTGGCAAGCCATGTGAGAATTCATATCCATGAGACAGTGATTGATGATAGCAGTAATAGTAGCCATGAGTTAAATACTGTCCTAAATCAATTACAATTTCTTATTTCATCCTTACAGCAATCTGTAAGGATGCAGCCAAGTAGAAACCAAGGAGGAAGCTAAGGGACAGATAGGTTAAGTTGCCCAAGGTCATAGAGTAGGTGGCAGATTCTGGTTTCAAACAGAAACATCTGTGCTCCAGAGCCTGTGATCTTAGTATTATATTCCACCATCTCAGACTTGTGTGGCAGAGTCAGGTTGAACTCTGACACCTTCCTCTCCTTCAGCATCATTAGCAGCCAGAGCTTTGGCAGTTAGACATGTAACTGTCTCTTCTGTCTGTCAATTATCTTAGATTGGTTGCTTTTTCCACAGACACATCTTGCATTATTGTTGCAGGGACCTCCTAATTGGTCAGTCCAGCTCCATGGCCTCTGATCTTTTCCTGATATAAGACTTGCCCTCCTTACCTGCAGTGGAGTCATAACTTACCTCACAAACTTGCACATGGCTTCCTATCATTTTAGGAAGAAGTTTAGAATCCTGATCAGAGCATGTATATCTCTTCAACTTTGAACAGAGTCTCTGACTAGCTTTCTTCTCAGTCTTCAACCTGACTCCTGCTCTTCAGCCTTTCTCATTGACAACATTTATTGAGCCCCTCCTGTATGCAACTCTGAGGACACAGAGACTGTCTTTGAAGTTGTCCCAGTCTGGGGTGACATGAACAACACAAATTGCATGCATAGTCTCCTCTGCAGTTCTGAAATCCAAAAGCTCTGAAATCCTTAAGATGTTTCATTATTCATTTAGGGCCTCAACCCATCCTAAACTGACTTGACTGTAGTCTTTTAGTGTAAATATTAATGTGGTTGTGAGATCCTGTTCCAGACCATGATGGGAGTGTTGAAAAATACATAGGATGTGCACTATATTCTTTTCCTGAGATGCAGAAATAGTCCAAATTCCGAATCACATCTGGTGTCAAGGGCATCGAATGAGAGACTTTGGCCCTGTCTATGCAACCGAGGATTGGGAACCGTAATGGCAACATCACTTGGGCTGCTGCAGGAGCAAGAGGAGGCAGCCCTCTGGCAGGACTGGGTTTCACTGGGTTTTTTTAAAGCGTAACTCATTTCTTGCCAATGAAATAACCTGTTCCAAGCTGCAGCCACTGAGATCTGAGAACTCATTTCATGTTCCCTGTGGCCAAAGAACGAAATAAAAATTCCTTAGTATAGTATTCTAGGCTCCTTGTGAGTTTTATTTGCTCCAGCTACATTTTTTTGTGATGCTTGGAGTCAAACCTAGGACCCCAAATATGCTAGGCATGCTGAACTACACACTCACCTCTACTCCAACTCCTTTACTTTGCAACCTCATTTTGAGGAACTCTTCCTGCCTTCCCAGGACTGTGAGCTTCATGAAGGCAGGGACCATTGCTGCTCTGATGCAGGCACTGGCAAATGACAATCCATGGGGCAAAGCCAACCCACTGGTTTCTTCATAAATAACGTTCTGTTGGAACACAGCCACATTCCTTCACTTACAGATTGTTTAGGGCTACTTTCACAATACAGCAGCAGAATTAAAAAGTTGCAACAGACACCATATGGCCTGCTAAGCCTAAAATATTTCTTATCTGGCCCTTTGTGAAAAAGTTTTATTGCTCCCAGTTCTGATGTATGTGCCAGTACTAGGAACTCAGTAATTGTGAATTCTTGGCCTGAGTTCTCGAATAGCCCAGCTTGTAAATAGGAAGTTGACTAGGGAGCCATGTCAGGGAGCAGGTGTAAGGGGTGAGGGTAGCAATTTGGGTAAGTGTTATTGACTTGGCATTTATATAGGCATCTGCTTCTTGGTCCTACTGGGGCCTCTTGGGAAGCTTTGTGATATGTGGGTTAGGATAACTCCCCAGTGTGGGGAGTTATGTGCCTTGTTGGCCATCCTCCACTGATCAATGGTAGCTCTACAAACCTTAACTTTTCTGAGTTGCTCCCATATGAGTGTTCAATAGTTTCTGAACACTTGACGTCACATCATGGAAACTCTGGGACAGGAAGCAAGGCGTGGCATCACCTACCTCCAGTGGAGCACAGCTGGGCAGAGCCACAGTGGATAGTCAAGAGTTGGACTGAGATGACGTGAGGTACCTTCTAAGGTCTGAATGCTTGTGTTTGTGTTGTCCCTCCCTTCTCTCATTACCTAATTCTTAGAAAACCCAATCTCGCTTGTGGTAGTATGAGGAGAGGGGCCTTTGATGGCTGATTAGATCCTGAGGGTGGAGCCCTCATGAAAGGGATTAGTGCCTGTTCAGGGGAGATGAGAACTTGTTCCTTCTCTCTGTTCTTCCCTGTGGATGGTTGTAAAAATGAAGACATCATTTGGCACAGGGTGGCTCAATGCCTGTAATCCTAGATACTTAGGAGGCTGAGATCTCAGGATCAAGGTTCTTCCCAGGCAAGAAAGTCTGTGAAACTCTTATCTCTAATTAACTCCCTGAAAACCAGAAGTGGTGCTGTGGTTTGAAATGGTAGAGCATTGTCCTTGAGTAAAAAAAGCTCAGGGACAGTGCCCAAAGATAGTAGTCTCAGGACAGCCCAGGCAAAAACAAGACTCTGAAAAACAAAAAGCAAAGGTCTAAGGCATGGCTCAAATGGTAGAATAGTTGTTTAGCAAGCTCAAAGTCCTCAGTTCAGTCCTAGTATGTCCAAGAGAAGAAAGAAAGAAAGAGAGAAAAAGAAAGGAAGGAAAGAGGGAAGGAAAGAAGAAAGAAAAGTGAAAGCAGGTAGACAGAAAGAAAAAAAAAGGAAGGAAGGAAAACAAGTCCCTAGGCAACTGGCAAGAGAAAGACTTGCAGGTGCAAAAAGTGTAAGTAGTAAAAGGAATGTTCTACCATCAATATTCCTTTGTAGCTTCACAAAAATCCACAGAGCCCATAGAAAACACACATGAGATGACTCAGAGTGAGATTCAGAGGAAAATGGCAGGGTTAGGCGTATCTGACATACTTGAGAAAAGCTTATTCCATGATGTTTCTGAATAAATTACTGAGGAGCACCACAGGGTCCTTTGTCATAATTCAAGGTGGATTCACTTGAGGCAGGCTAGGCCCTCAGCAACACTAACCAAGGGGAGATCAAAGAGTCAGTAGAAAAGTGTTGGGTGCCTATAATTCCAGCACTTGACAGACCTAAGCAAAGTGATTGCAAGTTAAGGCTTGGGCTATACAGCAGCCTGGGCTATATAGCAAATTCAAGACCAGCCTGAATTATCCAACAATACACTGTCTAAACAAAAAAAAGGAAAGAAAGGAAGGAAGGAAGGAAGGAAAGAAGGAAGGAAGGAAGGAAAGAAGGAAGGAAGGAAAGAAAGGAGGAAAGGAAGAAAGGAAGAAAGAAAGAAAGAAAGAAAGAAAGAAAGAAAGAAAGAAAGAAAGAAAGAAAGAGAAAGAAAGAAAGAAGGAAAGAAAGAAGGAAAAAAGAAGGAAAAAAGAAAGAAAGAAAGAAGGAAGGAAGGAAACAAGGAAAGAAAGGAAGGAAGGAAGGAAGAAAAGAAAGAAGAAAAGAAAAGAAAGGGAGGGAGGAAGGGTCGGGTAGGAAAACACAGATCAGATCCAGCCAGACTAGCTTTCAGAGGAACAGTTGGAAAGATCAATGCCATGGCAACAGGTTTGGTTCAGGAAGCCTTGGATCCCCAGGACCCACCATGTAACAGGTGGAATCCAGATGCAAGAAGCTTCTGGAAGGCCAGCTGTGGCATGATTCTAAGGAGGAAATACAAGGTCAGCAGTTTCACTCAGTGCCTGGGATCCCAGGTGCCAGGATCTAGTCCCCAGGGAAGGAAACTGTAAATAGCTAACCAAGAAGTTGGGGCCTCTGGAGGCTCAGTAGCTCCTGACAGCAGCAAACTAAGCAGTGGAGAAACTGAAGCTGTGATCTGTAGACAGTGTCAGCATCATGCTGACCTTTAAGGGCTTGACTGCAACTTGAGAGGCATACAAGAGCACATGGCCTGCCCCAGTTATATACCAGTTTCCAGGTATATGGGATCAGAACTGGATCCAGTCTCCTCATGGATAACAGTGTAAAATGCTCAAGCCCTTTATATGAAATGGTGTGGTCATTGCACTTAAACTACACACATCCTTCCATATACTTTATAACATCACCAGATTACTTACAGTGCCTGATGCAATGCAAATTCTATGTAAATAGTGGTCACACTGTGTGTAGTGATAGGTAAGACTGTACATGGTTAGTAAAGATGCGTTTTTAAAAAAGTATTTTTAGCTAAATCTGTATATGGAACTCCTGGAATGCCAGCTATATTCCTTTATATAACTGAATATATTGCATTGCATGATGGTCTAAATTAGTTTATTCTGTAAAACATTTTGACGTGAAAAAGCAGAGGTGTAGTTCAAGTGTTGAGCATCAGCCTTGAGCAGTAAGGCTCTGAGTTCAAGCAAGCCCTAGTACTGGCATGCATGTGTACAGACAGACACACACACACACACACACAAACACACACACACATACATACACACACATACATTTGAACATGAGAAGGATAAAAATGTCACAGTGAAAAAGTACCAGAATGTGGTCAGACCTACAATCCATTTTCCCAAAGCAGGAAAGATGCACCGAGTGTCACACCATCCCTAGGAAGGGCAGTGGTGACTCTGAGGTAAGAGTCACCTGCAGTGTCACTTGACAATAGACATGTCCTGAGAACTGAGTTGTTTGGGATTTCATCACTGCATGAACATCATACAATAAGCATACATAAATTACCACATCTCCAGCTTGGCATTTTGTTGGTTAATGGAGATAGCTTGGGCAGAAAAGCCTGTGAGGCTCTATCTTCAAGCACTGTTCTCCAGATCTCCAGATCTCCAGATTCCTGAGTAGCTAGGATTATGGCTATCTGCACCCAGCTTTGATATCACTATAATTTCATAGCCACTGACTTAATTGTGGTCTGTTATTAATGGAACCATCACTATGCAGCATATGACCATACTTTGTCCTTCATAGACATAAAGTGTATGTGAAACAGCTTGGCATATTTTATTTCATCACCAAGATATTTTGGTTAGATCTTTTATATCTGTAAGTGACCAGAGTGTCACCGTCATACCTGAGCATCTGTTAACTTCCTTGGAAAAAGCAAGAGCTGAAGCCCACTGGAGATGCAATTTAATTTGGTCCTCAGTGCTGTGGAAGATGACATCTCTCCATCTATAATCACCAGCTCCATCACTATTCATTTTCAGCTACCACTCAAAGAATTGCCTGGGAATTATTTGCATCCCTGCAAGCCTGCTTGCTAAACAGAATCCCCGCCCTCAAGTCAGGGAAGAATGAGATTACATAAAAACAATGTCCCCACACCCTCCATGATTCAATATTGTAGGCTGACTTCAGCTCCATTTTTCCTTGGGCATTTTCCTAACAGTTCACGTTTAACAGCCCCTGCAAGCCAGGAAAACAAAGGAGAAAAAGCTCCTTTATGACTCAGTTCTATGCTGTTCATAAATGGAAATCATTGTTAATTTAGAGTTTGACAGCTGTGGTGCATTTGTGAGTCCAAGGCAGCTGTCATTGGCACTCTGGCTTATTTTTCAAACAGATGTTTAATTTGACTTTAGTGCTATTGCCAGTTTTTTAGGAGGAAGAGAGGGAGATGCAGAAACAGAAATAATCATTATATTCATCATTTGGTTTCCTTTCAAAACATAAATCGGAGTGATTAACAGTGACAGAAGAATTGCTCTAATTGCCCTTTGGGGCTCAGGACCGGTTAGCTATCATCCCCTACGTGGTCTAAAGTCCAGATTTCTGGCTGTTTTGTGGTGATTACATTCTGTAAACACTCCCAGCTACTCAGAATAGCCTCCCAGAGTACAGGAAATATTGGGGAGTGGTGAAGGACCAGTGACTGGGGCCACAACTCCAGATGAATGCATAGGACTGAGTGTTGTAGCTCTTGAATCAGGAAACCAGAAAGAAAGAAAGAAAAAAAAAACAGACAAACCCCTTAAAACAGCAGCCAGGCTCTCCCAATTTTCTGAATCTGCCATGCTTATGTGGCCAGGCAGCTGGCTGGCTTTGTGCATGCTCATGGTATGCAAATTGGTCTCAGGGTATAAAATTAAACACATCTGTGAGTACATGTAGAAATCTGATGAGTCAGTATGAACTTGATTGGCACTGCTCTTCCAGTGCCTGCTTGGAAGACGACTCCTCTAAAGCAGCTGCGTTGCTAGGGTCTGCTTCCTTTCCCTCTCTTTTTGGTGTTTGGCTTTCAGTGGTCTCTCTTAGCTTTGCTTTGGCTTTTTACCACCTATTATGTATCCCATCTATGGTGCACAGTACTTCTTTGACAATGAGTCTGTAGAAGAGACATTTCACCCAAGAACATGTTGCTTTTTTTTTTCTACTTGTTTCTTTGTGCATTGAGATGGAAAGCTCACTTTGCTTTCTTTATCAGTCAACAACCTGATATATACTATTCTAAAAATGATTATAAAGGAATCAGTTGGCAGATGTCCTGGGTCCCAGCTCTGAAATCAAAGTTTTCACAGAGGGACAAGATAGTCTCACATGACTGGGAATCAGTGGGCTCTCTAAACAGAACCAGAGCTACAGGCTTTGAGGCCAAGTCTGGCCCCTAAAATCATGGCCTTTTACCTTTTTATTTTGTGTTTTGTGCCAGTCCTTGGTTTTATGCTCAAGGTTTGCACTATAGAACTTGTTCCATTTTTGACCTTTTGCTAATTAATTGGAGATAAATAAGCATTTCTCAAATTTGTCTGCCTGGCTAGCTTTGACCCTCAATTCTCAGATTTCAGCATCATTAGTAACAAGGCTTACAGACCGAAGCCACTGGCACCTGTCCCACCCCCACTTTGCCCCGTTTTTAATAAAGGAAAGTAATCTTTGCAGATTATTAATTATGAACTAATTCTTCCATAACTCTATAAAGAATAGAATTCAAGATTAATTTCCAAGAATTTGAGGAGGAGAAGGAAATCCCTGGAAAAACAGATGGTAAACTACTGGCTGTTGCTTGTCATGAAAGACATGCAGCTACGCTATAGGTGTGGCTGCTTTCAGGGCCACAGGCCCAAGCTCATTTTGACCCTTAGCAATCACAGCTCTCAGCATCTCATCTCACACTTGGCGAGCAATGGGCTTCTTGCCTTAACCTCAATTGCTCTCTTGAAAAAGGTCCCTGTTCAAGTTGTAATTGCTCCAAATTCTAGGCCTAGCTTTGCTCCAAATCAGTCTAGCATCTTACTTAAAAAAGTTTCCAGGCTTAAAATGGAATTCTGCTCCCTCTCCTTTCTAATGAAATAAGGAAAGTCATTTTATTTTTTAGTATTTCATATGAACATATATTGTGCATATTAATGGGACTCAGTGTGATACATCTATACATATAAATAAGATGTAATGATCCAATCAGCCTTCTTTCCCCAACATATATACCTTCCCAAACATACCCACTTTTTTTTCCAGCTTCTCTATATAAGAGAACGTGCTTCCTGTCTTTCTGTGCCTAGCTTATTTTACTTCATAAAACGGCCCCCAAGCCTGACAACGGTGGCTCACGCCTATAATCCTAGCTACTCAGGAGGCTGAGATCTGAGGATCACGGTTCAAATCCAGCCTGGGCAGGAAAGTCTCTTATCTCCAATAAAAACCACGAGAAAACCAGAAGTGGCATTGTAGGTCAAGCGGTAGAGTGCTTGCTTTGAGCTGAAGAGTTGAGGGACAGCGCCCAGGCCCAGAGTTCAAGCCCCACTACCAACAACAACAACAACAAAAAAAAGTCCCCCAGTTCCATCCATTTTGTTGCAAATGATAAGATTCCATTCTTTATGGCTGAACAAAAAATCATCGTGGATATATATATGCATTTTTTTTGGTATCTATTCATTGGTTGATGGTACGTAAGCTAATTTCTGTATCGTACACATTATGGCCAATGTTACAGTAAACAGAAGCATAACAGTATCTTTGATATAATTTCATTTGGTCATGGACACAAATTGGGAATAGCTAGATCCTGTGGTCCATTTTCACATTTTTCAAGAATTTCTATACTGGTCTACATAATGCTATATTAACTTACATTCACACTAACAGTGTATTAAATGGTTTATGGGTATATCTTCGTGTCTGAGCACTTGCCTAACATGTGCAAGGCCCTGAGTTCTATCCATAGCATCACAAAACAAACAAAAAATAGTTACTTTTTCTCCACATCCTCTCTAGTATGATTATGTTGTTTTGTTTGGTTTGCTTTTTTTAATGACAATCATTTTAACTGGGGTAAGATTGTGTTTTATGTTTCTCTGACAGCTAATATTGAGCAATCTTTCATATTTTTGACCATCTTTTTTCTTTGAGAAGTGTCGATTCAAATTGCTTGTCTATTTTTTAATTTGGACTAGTTGTTTTCTGCTATGTTTTTTCAGTTCTTTAGTAGTCTCTATATTAATCCTCTGTCAGATAAATAGTTGGCAGCTGTTTTCTCCCATTCCATAGGTTCTCTTCTCTCTGTGGGTATTTCCTTTCCTGTGCAGAAGCTTTTTAAAAACCCTGGGACAATCCATTTGCTCATTGTGCTTTTTTCCTGTATTTCAGAAACCTGTCCAGAAAATCATTGTCTTGAAGTATTACCTTTTTTTTTCTGGTATTTTCAGAGTTTCTGATCTTACACTTAGGTCTTTGATAATCTTGAGCTGATCTTTGTACAGGGTAAGAAGTGGGTGTCAAGTTTGAGTCTTCTCCCTATCCAGTTTTCCTACCACCATTTATTAAAGAGGATATCCCTTCTCCAAAGTACTTTTTTTTTGACACTTTTATAAAAATTCAGTTGGTAATAGGTGTGTATGTTTTATTTTTTTAATCTCTCTGAATACTACAAAAATAGGATTATTGCCAGGCACCAGTGGCTCACACTTGTAATCCTAGCTACTCAGGAGGCTGAGATCTGAGGATCACAGTTCAATGCCAGCCCGGGCAGGAAAGTCCATGAGACTCTTACCTCCAGTAAACCACTAGAAAACCGGAAGTGGCTCAAGTCGTAGAGCGCTTGCCTTGAGCTGAAGAGCTGAGGGACAGTGCCCAAACCCAGAGTTCAAGCCCCACGACTGGGGGCAGGGGGCGGGGGGGGGGGAGGGGGGAAGGATTATTTGCTCAAGACACAGATTGTACTTTTTATTTACTTTAGTCCACATGGGATATTTCAAAAGGCCTGGCTTCAAGCTTTGATAGTCTTTCTTCCACTTGGTCTATTCTGTTTTTCAGGCTTACAGATGCATCTTTCATTTGACTTAGGAGCTCTGTATTTCCAAGATTTTTGTTTGGTTCTTTTCAAAATCACATCTTTTTGGTGGATGCCTGTTTCAGAGCCGGCATTGCCTGTGGAATTTCATTTTACTGTTTTTTTTTTTTCATATTATCCTGAATCTCTCTGAGCTCCAAAGTCTTTCTTTTCACTTCATCATTGGTTTTTCCATTCATATCAATTTCTTTGGAATCTGCTATAGAAAATTATTATATCCTTTTGAAAGCCTTATATTACCTTATAGAAACTTGTATACATGGGAGATCTAGTGTCACTGACTTTTTGGTCTTCTTCATAGGTGGCTTTCCCTTGGTGTGTCTTGGGGTGCCATTTGTTATGCAGTGCAGATGTTATTTGCATCTGGAAAGCATGCGATCTGCCTTGCCTAACATAGAGACTATAGCTTCTTTGGTTGTGATTAATGACTTTGGGTTCAATATGTGCCATGGTGCTATTGCAGATCAGTGATTCAAATAAGGGTGATAGAGCAGTGGGGTGAAGTGTGAAGTGGGTAGCTACTCCCTTAATGAGAGTGGTGGTCCCTATGAGTGTTAGAAATTTCCTCATGCACATTGATACAGGGTCCTTTAAGCACATTGATATTCACTCCCCTACTAGCCAGGGCCTCTGGCACTGGCAGCCCCAGAAGTTGATTGTTATTGTTTGTGTGTGTCTTGTTTTATTTTTAAAGGGCAGAGAAAGGAGATTTATTACATGAGACCACATGAGCACTTGCCTTCAATCCTGGCATTGGTCTCAATGGCCAGCTATACCCTTGGTCTCAGAGGGCAAGTGCTTCTGTATCCGAGTTCTGGAGGATTGCACCCTGCTTATCCATCCATATTTCAACACCTGTCCTCTACAAGGCAGGGCATACAGCTAGCTTAGGTCCCAGTTACTCTGTAGGGTCAAGTTGAGCCTTCAGGACAATTACCTCTCAAACCAATGCAGTACCGTGTCTATGGAGTCCCAGAGATGAATTCTCATATAGAAGTATGTGACCACTAGAACAGCCCAAATGCAGAGAACATATTACTTCTCAGGATGACTTCTGGCCTACAGCACCTTAAAGGTTCACTGGAACATGATATGAGATCCTTTACCAAGGCAGGGAACTCTGTAGATTTAAGATTATTTCCCTAAGTGGGCTATCATCTTATGATGATTATGGGACCTTATAGTAGCTTATAGTAGCTTGGATTGCCTGCAAAGGAAAGTCTCCCCTTCCCTTGTGTGCGGAGCCATATTTGGGAGTATTCTGTTTTTGTTATTATGTTGTTGTTTCAGGTCTCTGACTCTTTATGGTATTCCATCTCTAGCTTGCTGATTTCCATTGTTCCCCCGCTGCCACTCAACACAAACTAAGACTCCAAATTTGTTAATTTGGATTATCTTTATAGAGAAGGAGGCAAGTGTTGGGCATATAAATCTATTCTGCCATCTTGGATACCCATACAAGTCATTGGAAATTCCCAGTGCATCCTCAATGAAAGGTAGTTGATAATAGTAGCTGATTTGTGGAATGGCTGTGAGTCTCAGATGAGTTATGTATGCAAAGTACCCCTAACATTGTCTCAGTACACAATAAGTGCTATACAAGGCCATATTATTGTTGCTGCTATTATTACAATCCCTTTACACTGACAATAAAACCAAGGTCTTACATAGATGTTTCCTAAGACAAAGAAGTAGCCCACCCTGAGAAGTTATTTGGGCATCAGATAATTAGGACAAAAGCTATTTATTTTAGAAGTCATTTGGGAACTACAAAAACTGTAATATTTCAAACTTACTGGGCCTTTTGCTTGCCTATTACTTGCCAGTATCCATACAGAACATGAAATGGTATGATGAAAATCAAACAAAATACAAAATAGTTGTCCTCAAAAAAAACAACAAAAAACACCAAAGAAAATAACCACCCATGTAATAGCAAGTCAGGAGGAAGATGAAGCAGAAAGATCCACAGGCTGTTTTCATGCAGTTGCAGGAATAATAAAGTATATATAAGCATTAAATAAAATGGGAAAGTATAAATAATCCCATATAAATACATATGCCAAGGACATGAAAAGTGAATAAATAATTGAAAAGTTTACACTATCTGGAAGTAGCTGCCCTCAAAATACTTTGTAAGTCCAAAGTAGTTAGGAACTTCAGAGTAGGAAAGTCTGTACCACCTGATAGGATATCATAAGAACATTGCATCTTTTCTATGAGTTTCCTGATAATATGTATGAGCTGAATCTAATTATGAGGAAATAGACAAGCTCAGAGTTCACGGAATAAACAACATATATCTTCAAAGTTTCATAGTCATACAAGTGAAGGAGAGAAGGAGGAGTTGTTTCAGGTTGAAGGAAACTAAACTGACATAAAATGTAATGCAATACTGTGATTCTAAACTATATTATTTTACTTTGAAGAAACAATTGCTAAAACTTAAATAGAGTTTCAATATTCACTTCCGAAGTCTGATGGCAAATTATGGTTATATAGGAGATCACCTTGTTAATTTTTGTTTTGGTTTTTGTTCCAGGCCTGGGGCTTGAACTCAGCCTGGGCCCTGGGCATGGTTCCTGAACTTTTTTTTTTCCTCAAAGCTACCACATGAGCTACAGCTCCACTTCTGGCTTTTTACTGGTTAATTGGCAATAAGAGTCTCATGAGAGCTGCAATTAGCTCAGTGGCAAAGTGCTTGCCCAACAAGTATAACATCCTGGGTTTGATTCCCACTACTAAAAAAAAAAAAGTTTCATGAACATTCCTGTCCAGGCTGGTTTTGAGTCATGATCCTCAGATCTCAGCCTCCTGAGTAGCTAGGATTACAGCATGAGCCACTAGCTCCCAGCTAGTGCCCTGATTTTTTAAAAACGCAAGAATATACTTGTCATTGGGTATTGTGTCAGCCATATTCAAATGCTCACGGGGTGGGAGGAATTTTTTTGTAAGTTTTATTGAAGACTCAAATAGTTTCCTATTGAAGACCCACCTCAAAGTCAGAGGTAATGGAATGGAAGGGCACAGAGAAGAGCAGCATTTCTTTCTTTCCTTCCTGGATGCTTCCTCCCAGAAGGTTGAGCTGAAATATGGCTGCAAAGAAATGGAGGACACAGGAAAGACTAACCAGGGCTGAGGCTGGGCTGATGAGGAAGGTGCAGGAGTCCCAAATTCTGTGCACAAAGAGCAGTAACGAAAGGCAAGATAGGATGGGAAATGGAGGGTGAGACTGGCAGTACTGGAAATCAGGAGCCATAATGGTGGAACCATCAGGGTGGAACCATAAAGCTGGAGCAGGAATGACTGGATGGGATGGAAGTGGGATTATGGAATAGAAATAGAATGTGTTAAGGCATTTGACCGGGTGCTCAGTTAACCTTCTTTTCCTTTTTAACTTTTCTTGTTTATCCCTTCCTCAGCCAAAACAGCTCTTGTCTGATAATTCACCTTGATCTTGATCTACTTTTTTGTTGTTGTTAGTCATGGGGCTTGAACTCAGGGCCTGAGCACCATCCCTGAGCTCTTTCATTCAAGTGCTCTACCACTTTGAGCCACAGCTTCACTTCCAGTTTTCTGTTGGTTAATTGGAGATAAGAGTCTCATAGACTTTCCTGCCCAAGCTGGCTTGGAACCATGATCCTCAGATCTCAGCCTCCTAAATGGCTAGGATTCAGACACAAGCCACCAGCACTTTGCTTGATCTACTTTTAGTAGCAATAAAAAATAACGACTAAAGTTTGTTCCAATAAGCTACAATAAAACCACTTTTTTCTTATACTTTCCACAGAAGGAAACTGAGGCTCAACATGTAGCCCATAAGTAGCAGAGCTAGGGTTTGCACCTAGACAGTGTTAATTCTACAACCCAAGCTTTTCATCTGCCATCTACCTGAGTACCCCCTCAAAACAGGCTGACTTCTCAAGAGGATCATTTGTCTTTATAAAGGGGTTCAGGAGCCTTGTGAGCTCTCTAATAGAGAAGGTAAACAGGGAGATGCCTGTCAACTGTAGTCTGTTGACATAGCTGACACCAAAGTCATCAGTCTTGTTCATCCACTTACTCCCTTCCATGTCTTTTTTTGTCATCAGGTGTGTGACACCTACCACAGGTCCAGGGGAAACATGGAGCCTGAGCCCAGACTATGGGAGAGTTTAACCCAGGGTGGCTGCAGAGCCAGAGCAGTTCATGGTGGAGGAGAAGGGTCACAGGAAGAAGGTGTAGGTCTCCAAGGCCCTTAATAAAAAGCAGTTGCAAGGCAAGAAACTGCTGGGCACAGAGTTGGGGAAGGACAAACAGTTCCGGATGGAAATTGAAGAAGGAAAATCAAGTGTAATTCTATGAAAGGCTCTTTTGTATGTGTTGTCCCCAATAGGAGGCACCTGGTCTCTAGCCAGTGGCAACAAAGTTTTCATCACCCTCTACTGTTGAACTACCCCCACAGGACTTGAGTAGTCACTTGATAAACATTTATGAGCACCTATGATATACCAGGCTTGACTAAAGTGTGAGGAAGAGAGGTGAGAATGGGGCAGAGGGCGTGGCACATGAATATTCATCTGGAAATGTGAAATACTATACTCTCTTTAGACCCAGACTGCATTTTTATTTCCATGTTAGCCCCTGGAACAAAGCCAGGAAGTGTCAGCAAGTTACCAGCTGCAGGGGAGTTTGGGTACACCAGAGCAAACTCCCCACAGCTCTGACTGCCATTGCTACCTCTGAAACAGCTCTTTATAGAAGAGCCTAATTATTCCATTATTCCTCCACAGCCAGTTAAAATCCCCTTTCCTCACCTCTGGCAACCACTGCAGATTCTACTGCTAATCACATTTTCCAGATGGTCCTTGGAATGTTCCATTGCCCAAAATTAGCACCTCAAAAGTGGGTTTTGCAGTTGGACAAGTCAAGGTTGATGTCTTGGCTCTGAAGAGCTTGTTGATAAAGTAAAGCAGGAAGAGCCCCTTCATTTTTTTTTAAAGTACCTTAGGGTTTACAGAGAACCTCTGCTCTACCTCTCAGCAATTCCTTCAAGATTGACATCATAATCATTGAGGAAAATGAGAACTCAGAGAGGTAATGGGATTTGAACTGGATCAAAAAGACTCAGTATAAAAGTCAAGACAGAAACCTGGCCTTCATTTTGAAAATAGAAAAATACTTTCTATGCTTTATACAGTTTTCTGTTTAATTTTTTTAATTTGCATATACTAATAACACAAGGGTTTGTTGTGATGCTTCCATACATGAACAGTATACGCTGAAAATGTTTTCCTTCCTCTGTGTCTCCCCTCCTAACTCTCAACCCTTTCATTATGATACATACACATACACATACACATACATACACACATACACACACATGAACACATATACAAACATATGGAGTATTTTCATTGCTCCTCAGAGGACATTTTTCTTTCCCTCTTCTACCTACTACTGACTTCTCTCCTATAGAATCCACCTTTTGCATTCATACCCTGTCATCATAATCATCATCATCACTATCATCATCATCATCATTTTAGGAGTAGCTTTCCAGGAACGAGCAAAACATGTAAATATTTGCCTTCTTGAGTTTTGCTTGTCTAGATTAACTGATGATCTCAATTTCGATCTTATTTTCCTGTAAATGACATGATTTTTCTTTATAGTTATGTGATATTCTATGGTACATATTACAATATTTCCTTGATTCATTAGTTGTTGATTTTACCATTTGGTTCTTGTGAACAGAAGTAGAGGAAACATGGGTATATAGGTGTCATCTTGGTTATTGTTTTATACTTCCATCAGATATATGCTCAAGAGTGGCGTGATAGGGTTATAAGGTGGGTATTTTTTTATTTTTGAGGAACTTACATGCTGATTTCCATAATGGTTGTCCTATTTTACATTCTTATCAACAATGTATATAGGTTTCTTATTCCTACATCCTTGACAGAATTTGTTGTTTGTTTTCAAACTTGCTGGTCTGAACTATGGTGAGGTGGAATCTTAGCATAGTTTAGATTTGCAATGTTTACATACATACACTTAATTTTTTTCTTTCCTTTTTTTCTGCTGGTCATGGAGCTTGAACCCAGGGCCTAGGTGCTATCCCTGAGCTCTTTTGCTCAAGGCTGGTGCTCTACCACTTTGAGCCAAAGCACCACTTAGATTTGTATTTTTATGCTAAGGATGTTGAACATTTCTTCATGAATCTATTACACATTTGTGTATCTTCTTCTGAGAAGTGTCTGTTCAATTTGCTTGCCCACTTACCAGTTGGGTCATTCCACTTTCTGAGCTCTTTGTGTATTCTGGATATTAATCTGTTGACTTTTAAATAGAAATAAATTTCCAAATACCTCCAAATTTAAACTAAGATAGTAGGCTTGGGATAGATATGGAGAAGAATTATCTAAGGCATGACATTGGTCAGGATGCATTGTACATTTAGTACAAACATTATAAACTGACATGTTAAATTGAAACTCATTTGTACAACTACTTTAAATAATAAAATATTAAAATAACATAAAAGGTTCTACTGCATTCTTCAAGGAAATAAAAGCAATCCAGAAATTCATATGGAACAATAAAAGACCCCAACAGCAGAAAGAGCAGTGCTGGAAGAATATCAATACCAAACTTCAAACTCTACTACAAAGCCATAGTAATCAAAACAGCTTGGTACTGCCACAAGAACAAACCTGATGACCAATGGAATAAGATTGAAGACCCAGACCTATAGCCCTAGGATTGAACCTACAGACCAATAGCCACCTAATCTTTGACAAGGGAGCTAAAAAGATAGAATGGAAAAAGACAGCCTCTTTGGTAAATGGTGCTGGCAAAATTGGTTAAGCACCTGTAGAAAGCTAGATCCCCATATATCACCCTGCACCAGAATCAACTCTAACTGGATCAAAGACCTTGAAGCCAAAGCAGACACCCTGAAAACATTACAGGAAGGAACAGGAGAAACTCTAAGGCTCCTTGACACAGGACAACATTTTCTTCAGAAAGACCCAGAAACACAACAAATCAAAGCAAGGTTGGACAAATGGGATTGCATGAAACTGCAGAGCTTCTGCATGGCAATGGACATAGCTAGCAAGATCAATAGAAAACCTTTGAATTGGGAGAAGATCTTCACTAGCTATGCAACTGACAAGGGTCTCATATCTAAAATATACCAGGAACTCAAAAAATTAAATCCCCCAACAACAAATCCTCAAAGAAACAACTGCCCAATTAATAAGTGGGCTAAAGATTTAGAGAGACTTCTCTGAAGAGGAAATAAGAATGGCCAATAGGCACATGAAGAAATGCTCAACCTCTAGCCATAAAAGAAATGCAAATCAAAACAACATTGAAATACCACCTCACCCCAGTTAGAATGGTTATAATCAAGAAATCTAATAACAACAGATGCTGGACGGGATGTGGCCAGAAGGGAACCCTACTGCATTGTTGGTGGGAGTGTAAACTTGTTCAACCACTTTGGAAAGCAGTATGGAGGTTCCTCAAAGACTCCACAAAGAGCTGCCCTACGACCCAGCAATCCCACTTTTGGGCATTTACCCAATCACCTGATCACAAACAAGGCCATATTAAAGCTACCAGCACAACTATGTTTATCGAGGTATTATTCACCATAGCTAAGATAAGGAACCAGCCCAGATGCCCCTCAGTAAATGAATGGATCAAGAAAATATGATACACACACACACACACACACACACACACACACACACACACACACACACACACACACACACACACACACACACACACACACACACACACACACACACACACACACACACACACACACACACACCACACACTGGAATTCTATGCCTCCATCAGAAAGAATGACATTGCCCCATTTGTTAAGAAATGGAAAGACCTGGAAAAAATTATATTAAATAAAGTAAGCCAGGCCCAGAGAAACATAGTCTCATGGTTTCCCTTATCTGCAATAACTAGTATATGTCTAGGACAAGCAGAAGAGGTCAAAAGGTATGTACAAATGACCATATAAGATGATGCTAAGCAAAATGAACCCCAAGACCCAAGATAGAGACACAAGAGATTTTATCTTTGTGGCTGTTCTTTTTATTGCACTTATAATGTACTATGTGATTTTTTTTTTGTTTCTTTATATGCTCTTCCCCCATGGTGCAACCCCTGTTGTAACTGTATTTGATCCTGGTGTCCTACATCTTATATATACACTTTTCTAATTTGAGGAAGGGAAGGGAAATAACAAAATGCTGAAATTAGGATACAGGATGATTCATTGTAACAATGTGATGTACAAGACAGTATGTTGAAAACAAACTTTACAACTTTCGGGGGGGGGGAGAGAGGCAGGACTTAGGGAGGTGGGGAAGAAAGAGGTGGTAGGGGAAAAATAAAGGAGGGTGTAACAATAAAAAAGGTTCTAAACTTAAAAAAATGGACCAAGAGGATGTAGACTACTTAATTAGATCTATAAGAAGCAATGAGGTTGAAAGACTAGTAGTTTCGTAACAAAGAAAAACTCCACATCCAACTGATTCACTGCTGAATTCTACCAGACCTTTAAACAAGAGCTAACACCAGTATTCCTCTAAGTTATCCATTAAATAAAAAGGGAAAGAATGCTATCAAATTCATTTTGTGAAGTCAGCATTATACTTACTTAAAAACTAGTAATGACACAACTAAAAAAGAATTCTAGACTAATCTCTTTAATGAACACAGATGCAAAAACCTCAATAAAACACTTGCAAACCAAGTTCAACAACACATTAAGAATCAAGTTGGTTTCATCCCAGAGATACAAGAATGGTTTGATATAAACAAATCAATAAACATAATAGAGCACATAAACAGAAGTAAGGATACGGAAATCTCAGTTGACACTGAAAAGGCTTTAACAAAATTCAACGTTCTTATATGATTTAAAAAATCCTCTGAAGAAGCTAGGACTGGAAGAGATGTTTCTGAACTTAATAAAGGCTGTATGTGGAAGCCTATTGCTGACATCAGACTAAATAGAGAAAAGCCGATATCATTTCCTTTCCAATCAAGAACAAGAATGGGGGTTGGGAAGGTGGCTCAGTGGTAGAGTGCTTGCCTTGCATGCATGAGGCCCTGGGTTCGATTCCTCAGCACCACATAAGCAGAAAAAAGCTGGAAGTGGCGCTGTGGCTGAAGTGGTATAGCGCTATCCTTTAACTGAAGAGCTGAGGGACAGCGCCCACGCCCAGAGTTCAGGCCCCATGACTACCAGCACCAACAACAAAAAGAACAAAAATGGTGTCTCCTACCTCCACTCTTATTTTGTTTAGTACTAAAATGTCTTGCTAGACCCAAAAAATAAGAGAAAGAAATAAAGTGGGTCTAAATAGGGAAAGAAGTCAAATTATCCCTATATGCAGATGATATGATCCTATATTAACTCCTAATAAACACTTTTGGAAACATAGCAGAATGAAGAATTAACATATAAAAATCAGTAGCCTTAGACACTAAGTGGAAAATAAACTATGCAACTGTGGGCAGGGACAGGAGGAGATAACTAAAGGAAAGTGAAGGAAGGGGTGACATTGCCCAAAAAGAAATGTATTCATTACCTGACTTATGAAATGGTAACCACTCTATACAACATAATAATAATTAAAATATGTTTTTAAACAGCAAAAAACACAACTGGAGAAATGGCTCAAGTGGTACCCTAGTAAGCAAGCATAAAATCCTGAGTTCAAACCCTCGTACTTAAAAAATTATATGCTGAATACAGTAAATAAATACCTTTTCCATACATGACCAACAAATAAGCTGAGAAAAAAAGTTGGTAAAAACAATCTCACAATAGCGTAAAAAATACCTAGAAATTAAACTTAACCAAGGAGGTAAGTTATCTTTGCAATGAAAACTACAAACCCATGAAGAAGGAAATTAAAGAGGACACCAGAAGATGGAAAGACCTCCCATGCCTATGGATTGGCAGAAATAATAGTGTGAAATAGTTATACAACCAAAGGCAGTCTAAAATCTCTATTAAAATTTCACTGTCATTCTTCATAGAAATAGAAAAACCAATCATAAGATTCACATGGAAGGGCTGGAAAGGTCGCTCAGTAGTAGAGTGCTTGCCTAGCATGCATGAGGCTCTGGGTTTGATTCCTCAGCCCCACATAAGCAGAAAAAAAGCCAGAAGTGGCGCTGTGGCTCAAGTGGTAGAGCACTAGCCATGAGCTGAAGAGCTGAGGGATAGCGCCCAGGCCCAGAGTTCAGGCCCCATGACCGGACCCCCCCCCCAAAAAAACAAACAAAACAAAACAGAACAAAAAAGATTCACATGGAAACACAGAAGTCCCCAAATAGGCAAAGCCATCTTGAGCAGAGAAAGCATGCTGGACCTCAAATTGTACCACAGAACCATGGTCACAAAAACAGCATGGAACTAGCACAAAAAAGGTCAAGAAGACCAATGGAACAGAAGAGCACACTCTGAAATCAGATCACACAGCTACAGCCATCCGAGCTTTAACAAAGGAGCCCAAAACATATACCATAGAAAAGACAGCTTCTTCAACAAATGGTGCTGGAAAAACTACACAAAAAGACTAATACTAGACCCTTAACTCTCACTCTGTAAACAAATCAACCCAAATGTATCAAGAATCCTAATTTAAGGCCTGAAACCTTGAAGCTAGTACAAGAAAACAGACAACTATCCAGTTGTGGATAGTTTTACTTTATGGGTCATTTATGAGCATTAATAGGTTAAAGATTTCTTATTAATGGCATAAAGAGACAAAGGTAATTATTCCTGGATAGGACTCTAATTGCTCAGCAAATAAGATCAAGAATTGACAAGTAAAAAAAATTGACAAGTAGAACTGTATCAAGCTTGAAAACCTTCACATCAAAAGAACCCATTATCAGATCAAGAGACAACCCACAGAATGGGAGAAAAATCCTGGCCAGCTTTTGTATGTTTTTTGTTTGTTGGTTGGTTTGTTATCAAGGTCACCTACATACATCTTTGTGAGGCAGCTTTTCTTGGGGATTTCCTTGTCACACAGGCAGTAGAGCCAGGTTCAGAAGAATTTGCATTAGGGAAGCAGACTGGTTGAATTTCTAATCCTGGTCACATGTGTCACAGCTCCGGGAGCAAGAGTACTGAATGCTTCTCTGCCTCCACATTTTTTTTATGAGCAAAAGGAGATAATAATAGTTCATCCTTCCTAGGTCAGAAAATTAAACAAGGGGATCTGGATGCACATTCTAGTCCTTGGAACTGCTTTTGAAATCCACCATTTCTATGGCCTCCCAGCTCTGAAAGTTTTAATCTCATTGTTGTAGGATGAATCAGGATATCAATAAAAGTTCCCCCTCAATCATTCTAATGACAAGCCAGGGCAGAGAACCTGTGGACTATATAAAATACCACAGAGAGCCTCGCATAGCATACAGTAAACACTGAGTAACTGGTAGCTGTTGCTAAACTGGCCATTAATGAATCAAGTCATATACCTAACACTGACAAATTGTACAAAGTCCCAATGGGTTCCAGCTGCTGTGCAGTGCACTGTGGGTAGATGCAGAGGTGAGCAGGAAGAGGAGCCTTCATTATCCAGGTTTAGTTAATTATCTGGTCAGGTAGAATACATAAAAGCATATGAGAAATTAAATTGACAATGCAAGGTTTAAAGTAGAAGGGAAGATAATACTTTGAAGCATCTGCCGCATGCTAAGCAATTTCCAGTTTAGCTCATTAATGCTTCTAACAGTCCCATAAAGTAAAACTTTACCCCAATTTGTAAGGAAGAAAACTGAGGTTCCAGCAAACAATTTACCTAACTGCATCATGACACAAGGCCGAGGTCAAATTTGTTCTGCCTGATTGCAAAGGTTTTTCTAGTATACTGTCTCTTTGCGCTGAGGATTTCATGGTTCTTGTGTGCCTGTGTGCCTGTGTGCCTGTGTGCCTGTGTGCCTGTGTGTGTGTGTGTGTGTGTGTGTGTGTGTGTGTGTGTGTTTGTGTGCGCGCGCGCGTGCGTGTGCCTGAATGTACGTGTGCTTGTGCCTGTGTACCAGCACTAGGGCTTGAACTCTGGACCTTCTGCTCTTACTTGGCATTTTTACTCAAGACTGGCACTCTACTAAACCATCACTACCAGTGTTTTGCTGGGTAATTGGAGATAATTGTTTCACAAATTTTCTACCTGGACCGGCTTTGAACCTTGATGCTTGGATCCCAGCCTCCTGAGTAGCTAGGATTATAGGCATGGGCCATCAGTACCCAGCTAATTGTTTTTCTAATAAGTAATAAACTAGTTGGGATTAGAATTTAGAAAATTTAAATCTCAGTCTGTGTGTGTGTGTTATCTAGTCAATATTTTTCTACACATGGACCCATTTATTCATCTGATTCTGTAATTTTCTGTGGTTTAAGCTAAGATTTTCAGTTTAGTTAAAATTTCAGTTCATAATCTAACGGGATAAATTTTGATTTTCCATTTTTGTGTAAAAAGTAAGTAAATACACATTAAGCTAAACAATCTATCACATCTGATAAACCATAGGAATTGGCTTTAAAGTGTGCTAATGGTATTAGTTTAATGCAGATTAACACCAGTCCTAAATGGTAATACAAACAGAGGAAAACAAATTTATGTGATTAAATATACTCTGAGACCATTTGTTCTGTCAATTGTTACAGTTTATTCAACAGTCAGATTGCAGAGTGTTGCAGCTGCAGTTCCAAAATAGCCCAGCCTCCTCTCAGCTGTTCCTAATTAATGTGATTTTCCTAATAACAGTTTTCTGATAGCAGACAGACAGTAGCAAATCAAAACAACTTCATCTTATGCTGATGAGGCCTAACAACAACAACAACAACAACAACAACAAGAGCCCAACTGAATCCAAGTGGAAATATTGCTCACTTGTGGAGGCAGGCTGGTATTTTCCTTGTCCAGTTGTCCTTTGTGGCAGAAGGTCATTGCACAGATGTTTAGGCTGTGGAGAAACGGGCAAATTGTGCCATCACACAGGTGCACTAGGTCACAGTGGGATATTCCATAAGCTCCAGGAAGCAAGTACCATAGATAATTCTCTCTAGGCTTGGTTAGTTGTCCAAACTTCTCTTAATTTGTCTCAATTTTTTCCAAGTAAAGGAATCAATTGGAATTGTCTAAGTTGGCACCAATCAATATACAAAACCTTTCTGAGCAGTGTTAGCAGAAATGTGACCAGAGTTATCCAGTATTCCTCACATTGAATCCGTCTATGGATGTCTTTGTTTCATATCCTGATCCCTTGTCTCATCAGTTATGACTAATTGGTTTCACTAAAATACTTTACACAAGTCCTAACAGTTTTTTAAATCAAAGAACTGGTTTACAATCTCTTAAGAAAGTACTAGTCATATGGAAGGTCAGTGTTTATTAGATTTTTTTTTAATCCAGTATAATAGGATCCCAAACTGAGCTAGTCAGTGATATTAGACCTCTGACCATGGAGGGCTCCTGGGGATTCTTTTGGGAAGTTTAAACAGAACACTCCAAGTTAGCAAGAGATTGAATTACGGATTTTAAATCTAACTATTTGAACACTACCTCCCCCTAATTATGCAGTGGTTCTTTGGGATGAGATGTATTAAATCTATTGAAAAGTCGTATTACAGAACAGGAAGATTCTTACCAAATATTCTCCTAAGGTGGTGATTCTTCTAGTTCACTTTCTTAAAATATCTAACTTTGTGTCTTTCTGGAGCCATGAAGAAATTTGTGGAAATATATTCCCTCAATCTGATGGGAAAAAAATACATCCATTTGCAAACACAAAACAGAGAATTGACCAGGGTATAGACTGAGGAATTTCTGATGTTTGGCTCCACCAGCTTCCATGATAATAGGGGAAGGGGCAGGAGAGCTACCCCTGAGGTGGCCACCATCTGATTCTATTCTCATTCCCTTATATAGAAGAAGAAACTGAGACCACCTCCACTTATCTTTTCACTATGTCCATGATGACTCCTCTTGTTCCTAGTTGGTGAAAGTTTTTCAGTATTTTTCCCCTTGGACATAAGCAATTCCCTCTCTCTGAGATGATGTGCATGTTGTTACCATGTAACTTTAGAATAGATCCTTTCAAGATGTATTGGATTTTAATTTATTCCTTGCCACATTGAAGGAAAATAGATCTGCAGCCCTTCACCTTGTTTAACCTGGATGAGAAGTTCCAGGATCATTCCCAAGTCCCCGATCACAACTATTAGTGGTTTACCATCTTAAAAATAAAATAAGTCACTTGCTTTCTATTCTGCATTAAAATGAAATCTCATTAATTTCTTCCACATGTGCTGGGAAGAAAACTAAAGATCTTTAGCATTTTCTTCCCTCCTTTTTTTTCTTAATTGGTCTTTCTCAGAAAATATTTTCTGAGGGGAAGGCTAGAAACCAGGATAAGGCATGCCCAGATTTAGTGGCTTATTTGGGGGCTTCATAACCTTGGGAGTCCAAAATGACAGTGGCTTGTGTCTGGCGAGCTCATGTGGTAGGGTCCAAAGCTAGAAAAAGGGTACCGCTTTTAATGACAAAACATAAGGTAATTCTAAGGATGAGCAAGGTAGAGTAAAAAAGAAAACTGTCCTTGGTGGACATCCTACACTGTGAAGAGATTTAAAATTGAATCCCAGGGGTTCATTTGACAAAATGATTGCCACTAGCCAAATTCCAAGCTCGACAGAACACAAAGCAGACATTAAACAGCTTTTATGCAGTGAGAAACGTCGCATGACTCAGACCAGTAACTGTTTTCAGACTGCCTGGCTCTCAGGCTGGCATACAGAGGAGCTTCCACTTCTTGCTAGAAACAGGCAAAGACAGAAATCAACACTATATGTTGGAGAGAAAGGAGTTGAGCTATGGTAAAGTGAGTGTGTTGAAAATGTATCACATCCACACATCCTCAGTGCTTCTGTATGATGGATGTAGTACCAACTGCTAAAAAGGCCATCAGGGCTCAGGTGATTGCTGCTTTTGCTGTGCAGAAACCAAGAATGGAGGAGAAATCTTTTGTCAGCTGTTCAACAAATAAGGGATTAATATCCAAAGTTCAAAAAAATTAAGAACAAATAATAAATGGGCAAATGAATTGAACAGGCAGTTCTCACAAGAAGTACAAGTGGCTAATAGATACATCAAAACATGTTCAGCATTCTTAGTCATAAAGGAAGTGCACATTAAAATACACTAAGGCCAGGCGTTGTTGGCTCTTGCCTGTAATTCTAGCTGTTTGGGTGGCTAAAATCTGAGGATAGTGGTTCAAAGCTAGCCTGAGCGCAAAAGCTCAAGAACAGTGTCCACTAATGTAAGCCCCAGGACCAGCACGCACACACATACAAAGTGTACTAAGATTCCATGTTAGTAAGTCAGAATAGCAACCATAAAAAGGAACAACAAATTTCTGGCAAGGATGTGGGAAGAATGGAACCCTTAGACACTGAAGGAATTTAAACTGGTATAACCACTATAAAAACTGCAAATATTTTGCTTATGAACTCACCATAACACTATTGGGCATATACAAGAGAGATGCCTGAATATTGCTGTTTATTGTAGTATACTTCACCATAGATAAACTGTGTAATCAGCTGAGGTGCCCAACAAACAGGAATGGATAAAGGAAATGCAGTATATATATACCATGAAATAGTGTGCAGCCATAAATAAAAATAAAATCATGGCATTTGTAGGAAAATGGATGGAACTGGAGATAACCATATTGAGTGAGGTAAGCCAAGTTCATAAAACCAAACATGTGTTTTCATTCATCTGTAGAAGATAATAATGGACATACATATTCAAGACATGCACATATATTGACTTACATATCACAAGAACTATATGTATTTACCTCCAACATGTTTCTCACTATGGAGCTGTCTGGGGGGATGAAAAGAGGGAAGAATGAATGATGGAAGGTGAATAATACTGAACTACATTGGAACTATGTATGGACATAAGTGATCTCAAGGCAATCTGTTGATCAGTAGGAGGATGGAGGGATGAGAGAGGAGGAGAGGGTGGCTCTATCCTAGAGTGGCACATTCTCCAATTCTTAATTCCACACTCTGAGAGTTTTCCATCCCCACAGCAGGGAACCGAGGTATTAAGGAGGCTGAGAAACCAAAAGAAGGGCAGATGGCCTTGCTGTAGCAGCTGGATTGTTTCCTAATACCTGAGGGGATGGAGCTCTGCCTTCCAGTCCTGACTTAGAGAAACCCTTGCCAGCAGGGTAAGTAGCTGAGGCGAAGGCAGAGCAGGACAGACTGCAGAGTCAGGACTTGTGTGAGGCCAGCCAGAGGGAGCTGCCACAAGACAAGGGTTGCTCTTCCCCAGAGGCAGGTGTGGATTACACCCACACCCTGCTGTGTAGCAGGGCACCCCACAACCCAGGCACAAGACTAAGCTTTCTGTTCCTTATTTTCCAGCTGAGACAGTTCTATTTTGGATCAGAGCTTAGTCTGGAGAGAAAGTAGCTGAGGTGTTAGGTGGTTGGAATAAAAATTTAACCCCTTGATTTTTTTTATTTTCATTAAGTTTTTATTGTGAAAACACTGTACAAAGGGGTTACAGTTACATGAGCAAGGTAATGAGTACATTTCTTATGCAGCATTGTTGCCTCCTCCTTTGCTTTTCTCCTACCATCCCTCCCACCTCCTCAGCTACCCCTCCACCACCCCCACACACCTAAATTATAAAGTTCGTTTTTCGACATAGCGTCTTATACATCTCATTGTTGCAATGGGTCAATCTGTATCCCTATTTAAACTATTTGTTTTTTTCCCTTCCCCTCCCCAAATTATACCAACATCAAATACAGTGAAAACAGGGATTATACTGTGGGGGAGGGACAAGCAGAAAAGGTAATATAAGATGATGTTAAGTGACATGAATCCCAAGATAAGAACACAGTGGTTTTTTTCTTCCTTGCTATTGTTTCTAATGTATTTATAAGGTAACCCCTTGATTTTTAAGGAAGAAGCTTCTATCTTAGTTGGAGACTAAGGAGAATGACAGTCAAACTGTTTCTCAAATCTACTGTCATGAGTCTTAGATCTAATGGTGTTTTTTGTTGTTGTTGTTGTTTTGTTTGTGTTGGCCCTGGGGCTTGAACTCAGGGCCTGGGCATTGTCCCTGAGCTTTTTTTTTTTTTTTTTTTTTTTTTGTCAAGGTTAGTGCTCTACCACTTGAGCCATAGTCCCAGCTGGAACTCTCACAGACTTTCCTGCTGGGCTGGCTTCAAACTGTGATCCTCAGATCTCAGCCTTCTGAGCAGGTAGAGTTACAGGTATGGGCTACTGGAACCTGGAATAATTGGGGGGAGTCAGATCAAAAACTCCTTTGGAAAGTCGTCTCTCAAGAATATCAAATCCCTCATTTGTATATTCTTAAAAGATTCTTAGCTTACTGATGTACATGAGGCATTGCTTTACCCCCAGGTTCAAGGATTAGACTTGGATCTCTTTGTGAGGTTGAGGATGAATTACTTGGCTACCTTTAGCCAGAGAGGAGGAACTATTAAGAATTGAAAGGTGCTGGACAAATTGAGTTTGATGTAAAACAATTATAGAAAATGAGAAATGGTCCTGTTTACCAACCAGAATTGCCTACCTGTTAGAACAGGCAACTGGGACTCTGTTCTGCAATCTATTTCTTTCATTTAGATGAGTTTGTTTAAGAGTTTCTCCAACAGCTGGCAAATTTACAGCCAGCGATCTAGCTGGTCCCCCTAAGGATTTTTACTGTTTCCTTAGTCTTTGCTTCCAGGCATGTGAGAGCTGTCTCTACAGAGGAAAAGAATGTTTCCTTCACCCATGTTTTCCTGTCAAACACCTCCTTGGGCCCCTCCTTCCCTTTACCGCCACCATTCTGTTTCGACTGGAGTGTACTCCTGAAAGCTGACTCCAGCAAAAGACAGCAGGGACCTCCCCTCCTCATTCCAAATCCCAGGCCCTCTTCTCAGGACTCATCCACACTTGTCCTTCTAAAAGACTTCTGTTCAAAACATGTCTGCCACCCCTCAACCACTCCCTCAGTGCTGCCTTACTCAGCCCGATGTCTGGGGCCAGGCACCTGGCTCTTCCGTCCCTTTAGAATTGTTCTCTTCCATACTTATACATTACAGTAGTAATTCCTATTTTGATCAGTTATGGGTGCTCTTGAGATCACCGTTCTTTAGAAAACTTGACTAGGAATAGCTTTTTCAAACTGAGGTTGATTTTTTTTCCTCTATAACAAGAGAGCCAGATTTGGGTGACTGCTGGTTTTGTTTGAGCAAATAATTGGTGTTAGGGTCAGAGTCTGTAAATTGTCTGGGCTTTTTCCTCATGAGGACAAATGATTACCGTGATTGATATATTTTGGGTTTGTAATTAACTTTGGAAAAAGGGAGTCAGGCTTTGGTAGTCACAATTTTTTTTAGCTGTAAAGTCAAACATTATCTACAAAGTCTCGCCTCCATTCTGAATCCTCCTTTATTTTAGTGAGGCCACATATAGGTCACAAGACCCTTTCCTCTAACTGAAGGTAGACTGGGAAAGCAGGATGGGGCTATCAGAATGGGCTCCCCACCCCAAACTAAACCACAGTTCCTCAGTCATGGAAGATAGATTGAGGTTGGTAGACTCCAGTACTTGCTGGGCAGTATTCTGGTTTCAGCAGGGAGCATGACTCTCCTACAGCCTATCAACTAGTCTTACTTATCTCTAAGTACTAACAACACTTTGTGGCACCTGTCTTGTTAAACAAATTCATGAGGAAGTGAAATTCTGCTTTTAATGCCTCTCACCTACCTCTAAAATCTTTTAAAACACAATCCGGTTTTATTCTTTTTATACCTCCTTTATGATATGAAAATTAATTCCTTATTAGCTTTTCATTGGATTTGGTATGGGATAAACTTTCAAGTGCTAGAGGAATAATATTGACAGGAAATATGATAAAGATGAGGCCAGAGCTTGAATAGTAATGAAAGAAAATGGAAGCTTGTTATCCCTAGGGTCATTCTTAGATTCTAAGAGGAAATAAACTTGAGTGCTAAAACTAGTTTTCCTTTCATTTTGCAGTGAGTCAGAGCCAGGATTTGGTAAATGTTCAGTGATGACAGTGGAGAGTTTCAGAAACCCCATGGCCAGCCAAGGTTGGGAAGGAGCTGTAGTGTTGGTAAAAACCTAACTGGTCTCTTCACAGCCTCTGGTCACCATCTCAGAAGCATGTGAGGTGCCGCCGATGCCACCGAGTCAGGTGAAGATGTCTGCTCAGAGTAGATAGCATGCATCCAGGCCCAAGGATGGCACTTGTCTCCTTTTTGGTGAGCAGCTCTGTCTGCTACAGAGTTCCCGTCCCTGGTTACTGACCTCACCTCTGGGACTCTGCATCCAACTCTACTGCTGTTTTTCTGCCAATTTAGTCCTGACCAGCCTCCTTTCCCACCAAGCTCCGCCTCTACCTCCATTCCAGCTAGAACCAGTCCTTCTGATTCCACAGCACTCCAGAACACTGTCTGTTCTATGAGTCATTTGGGGCACTCTGTCATGGAGAGTGGCAGAGGAGGTGGTTTCTTTTTGAATGGCATGATCTGGCTCTCGCCAGCTTCAATTCTGGCAATTCTATCCATGCGACTGTCCCAGTTGTATTTACTACATGTAATCTTTGCAAAACATTAGCTTTGGAAGACAATGGACAAAGGATACAATCTGTCTTGTTTCTGAAAACTAGTTGAATCTTAATTATCTTAATAAACATTCCCAAAGTTAGGTGATTCTTCTTTTTCCCTTCTGTCTTTGGTTTCAGTCAGTGGCCATACCGTTCCTCTGTCTAGTCTTTGAGGTTTGTATATGAGGAGTCAATTTGCCTGTCTCCTCCAGTCTCTGTTTTCTTATCTGTAAAATAGGCAGAATATTATTGCTACTTTTTAGGAGGATTCAATGAGTTTATATTTGTGACACCTAAAGAAGTGTTCAGTTGTTAAATAAATGACAAATAAAGTGTCTCATGACCTTTTTGCCACATATACAGCATGTTACTAAATCCTGGTAAGTAATCTGTTAGCATGACTCACAGAGTCTGTTTCCAATGTCCCCTTTTAGTTCAGATCTCCAGCACCACCTTGCTCTCCTCTCTTCTTGAGGATCTCCTTCTTCCAAGTGGTGCACGTGGTAATGTTTGGTTCCTTTGTCTTTTTGACCCACTGGAATGGAGATCCTTACTGGGAGATACCATTTTATTTGTCTTTAAATTTTCAGCTCCTACTGGAATGCCTGCCAAAAAGTAAGTGCACAATAAACATTTTATTATTCGTTGTTATGATAACTAATCAGAAGTCATTTCACAGCTGCTACCAGAATCGCACCTTTGTTGTCTTTGATAGGTGACTATCAGTTTCTGAATCTACAACCCTGTATCCCCAAGTAAAGATTGTGACCTTATGCTTGGGTAGGCATGGAGTTCTTGTTGTCTATAGAGCCTTGCAAATAAGTTTTTATTCTTCTCTAGGGCATACATTATCATGGGCTGCCAAGATAGTTGCTAACTCCAAGATAGAGCTCCATTTGCTGAGATGCAATGAAGGTTGGTAGGAATCTTCCTCATGATGTGCACATAGCCTCTTGATGCAAATAAAACCAAAGTCAGGTTGGCAGTTGTCATCATAAGTGAAGCAAAATAATGTCAACAGGAACCAAGCACCAGCGGCTCCTCAGTGGCTTATAAGAGATCTGAGGTTTGAGGTTTGAAGCCATCTCAGGCAGACAAATCCCAAAGAGTCTTATCTCTAAAAAATGGCAAAAAGCTGGAAGGGAAGCTATGGCTCAAGTGGTAGAGTGCCATTCCTGTGCAGGAAAAAGCCAAGCAAAAACACAAAGCCCTCAATTCAAACTCCAGTACCAGCCCCCAAAATAAACAACCTAACTAAATTTTGTTTTTGAGACAGAATATCAATACAGCCCAGACTGGCCTCAAACTCTATGTAGCAGTTAGTGATAATCAACTTAAAATAAATTTATAGCAAATATCTTCCACTTAAATAATGCAGATAGCCTTAGTGTATTATACCATCCCTATGCCTTCAATACTTCATTCCTGGATCCTCCCATGATTTTTTTTTTATTAGAAGGAATAGTTCAACATTTATTTCAAAGAAATGCTACTGGTTCTAAACTGGACTACCTCTATGGAAAACATTCCTGAGTCATAGAGAAATTTTATAAAGTATTCCAAGAAATGTTCAGTAATAAGGAATTTACTGGAACTGGGAATAAGGTTAGCAAAACTGGTTTGGAAACCACAAACCAAAGTTTCTTTTGACCACTCATTGTCTCTGTCTGAAAAGCTGAGTAAGGTAGCCCTCTTAGGGGTCCATCTCTGCAAGTGAAGAAGACAGACCTGATACCGATCATAATAACAAGTTCTTCAGGCACTTGTGTGCCAGGACCTTCATTAGGAGCTGGTGACTTAACAGCAGTGATTATGGTCATTACCTACTGAATGGATACTGCGTATAGCACACTAGAGTAGGACCTTTTAGTTTGTCTCTACCAGACAATGAACCAGCCACCAAGGGTCCAGGCATGTGTGTTAAGTCATTTCATGATCTGATCACTCCCAAATACTTCAGTTTCTGAACTCTTCCTCCTTCAGTCCCTTTCAGCACTAAGGAGAAAACCTACATTTTAGCAAATTCTAACTTGATTCCCACAGGTAAATTTCCCAAGGTAAAAGAGTATCAACCCTTTAGCAGGAAAAAGGTCAAGCACCTGCGATTTGCAATGGTGTTACTGGAAATGTTTACTTTAGGTTTAAAAGAAAAGTTTTGAAATGAGTAGTGAGTTACTTACAAACCTCAATATTCCAGAGTTTAAGAAGCCAGCATACTGAGAAATTTAATTTAGATTTCCTTACCACGCTCTCTTACGATAAGAGAGCATTCAGTATATAAATGTAATGCACTGGGACTGCCAAATTGCAACACGGGTTGGAGAAAATTTGTCATTTTGAAATGCTAAGGGAATTCTTACTAACAGCTTTCTCATCTTGTAAAACTATTATTTTTCTGAACTATAATATGATTTATAAGCCTCTGCTGAGTTTTGGACATTTGATGGGAATCATCTCAAAGCAAAATGCATTTTCTCAGATTATAACATTCTCTTAGGAGTTGATCAGTTGAGAAAGAAAGAGAAGTATCTTCTTCAGCTAAGTACGCCGAAGTCTTGGTTCCCACTAGCACATCTGAAAAAGAATGTGGTCTTTCTCTTTATTCTAGGCTCAGCTCAACACTCTTGCTCCATGCACTTTCCCTGCCACACCTAATGCTTCAGCTCTCATGTGGGCTCAGTGACCATTCATACTCTTCCCCTCAGGGGTCTTGCAAGTTACAGGTCCCTGTGTCTAACTCCCCATTCGAATAATCACTATCATCTCTAACAGCCATGCTAATCTCATTCTCCTTTCACTCTAAATCCTATTCTTTCTTTTTGAATCCCAATATTACAACAATACAAACCTATAGAAATAAGGAAGTTTATCATCTTGCACATAAGACAGGCAGATGGGAAATTATTCTGCAGGTTGATGAATTCTTTTTTGTTTGTTTTTGTTGTTTTGGGTTGGTCATGGAGGCTTGAAAACTCAGGGCCTAGGCACTTTCTCTGAGCTCTTTTGTTCAAGGGTCTACCACTTTGAGCCACAGATATCTGATTTGCAGATAAGAGCTTATGGACTTTCCGACCCAACCTGGCTTCAAACCATGATCCTCAGATCTCAGCCTCTTTTTTTGCCAGTCCTGGGGCTTGAACTCAGGGCCTGGCACTATCCCTGAGCTTCTTTTGCTCAAGGTTAGCACTCTACCACTTGAGCCACAGTGCCACTTGGGGCTTTTTCTGCATATGTGGTGCTGAGGAATTGCACCTAGAGCTTCATGCTTGCTAGGCAAGCACTCTCCCACTGAGCCACATTCCCAGCCCCACATCTCAGCCTCTTGAGTAGCTAGGATTGCAGGCATGAAGGTGGATAAATGTTATACTCAGAAAATCCCAAGAAGCTGTGCTTCTGATAGAAAAGGAATGAATCAAGAAATGAATGAGTCAAGGAATAAATCAAGACTTACAATGAAAGAACAACATCTTTGTGGTATTAATTAGGTAACTATGGTATGTGTGTGTGTAGACATGAGGGGCAGAAGGATCTGGTAGACACAGACCCAGTACCTGAATGAGGGCAACAAAGGTCTAGACAGGGGCAAAGTTGGGTCCTGGGAGCTATGTGAGAATACAAAATTTGAACCCAAAGGACATGATGAAGAGGGCCAGCTAAATTCTGTCTTTTCATGAAACACTGAAGAGATTATGAATCAGCTTCTGGGGAGACCCACCACAGTCTCCGCTCTCCACAAGTGAGCTTCTCAGGGTGCTGAAATATATCCAAGGAAGATCAGTTGCATAAACACTTTATAACATTTTATAACCTCAGAGTAACTGTACTTTGTATGCATCACTTTTAACCTTCACCTTGGATTAAAGCTAGCATACAGGCAAATCTGGGACTTTGGAAGTAAGTAGATGGGGAACTTCAAAACCTGGGCAAGTTACACATTCTCTTCTATCTCCATCCTCCTGACCTCAAAGATAAGGATGAAATAGCTACCACTGTATCTGAATCCCACTGAAATCAGCATTTTTGTAAGTATCACCAAATATGACCTAAACTGATACAAAGTTATTTATAGTTTTAATTTACCCTCTCAGTATGAATGATCTAACATTTTTCTGCATAGCATGGTTATGTTTAAATATTGAACTATTGAAGGTATATATGTATATATATATATATGTGTGTGTGTGTATATATACATATATATATATATATATATATATATATATATCCATCATTGGACTTTCTACTGTCTGAAAAATTCTGAAATCACTTCGAGACAAAGCATTTTGGATGAGTTTTTGGTGTTGTTGTTAGCCATGGGACCTGGACTCTGGGCCTAGGCACTGTCCCTCAGCTCTTCAGCTCAAGTAGAGTGCTTTACCACTTGCATCACAGTGCCACTTCTGGATTTTTCTGCTTATGTGGTGCTGAGGAATCAAACCCAGGGCCTCATGCATGCAAGGCAAGCACTCTACCATGGAACCACCTTCCCAGCCCCTAGATGAGAAATTTGAGTGAACACACACACACACACACACACAAACACACACACACACACACAAACACACACACACACACACACACAGAAGATAATATAGATAAAGTGCTTAGTACAGATGGCACATAACCAAAGAATCATATTTAGGGGCAATTACTTTTCATAATCCTGCCTTGACATCATAGATGTTGCCATTGGTTCTTCCATTCACAAGAAGAGGAATAAAACTGAGAACATTCACTGCATGTGCTAGCAAAAGCTGACTGTGGGCAAAGGGAAGACAGCCAGGCAAGGGCCTGGTGGAGTGGAAGAGCTATTCAGACAAGGAGGTAAACATCAAAAGTCTGCAACTCAGAGCTTGTCATGAGAGGGTAATAAATGAAGCTAAGAGTGTTTGACAGAAATTACAAAGCACCTTGAATCTCCATGTTTATATTTTCATCCTGAGGACCACTGGTTTTTCAAATGTGTTCAAGAAAAATGAAATTAATATTTCCATGGAACATCTATGCACACTACCCACATAATCATGTTTACACAATGGTCCAAATGCTCTTTTTTGTTGTTGTTTGTTTGTTTTGCCTGTCCTGCAGCTGGAGGCCAGGGCTTGGGTACAGTGCCTGAGCTTTTTTGCTCAAGGCTGTGTTCTACCACTTGAGCCACAGCTCCAATTCTGGCTTTATGGTGGTTAATTCAAGATAAGAGTCTGAGGGATTTTCTTGTCCTGGCTGGTTTTAAACCATGATTCTCAGATCTTAGCCTCCTGAATAGCTAGGATTACTAGCCACTCAGGGCCACCATGAGTCACCGGTGCCCAGCTCAAATGTTCTTTTAAAGAGCAAATGTGATCATCTCAGACCTCAGAATGTGCTCTTCAAAGCTATCCCATTAAACTGTAGTCAAATGCTCTCTACAGGCTATGAGTGATGTGGGTCTTCATCTCACAGTGCTTCTCCATGTCCCTCCCCACCATAATGACTTTATAATGGGTCTTCCTTTTTTCTTCTTCCCACTTGCTTAGTTAGCTCCTGCTCTTCCAGCTCTCTGTCCAGCCATTATTTCCAGGGAGCCTTTCCTGGCTTGGTTATGCGTACTCTATGGATGTCTGCAGTGTAGCATTTAATCACAAATTGAGTCACATTAGTAGTGCTGTGTGTGGTTGCTTGATGCTTTCCCCTACTATAGTTTAAACGTTGAGAATAAGAAGTGTGGGCCCATCTGTCTTTTTCATGACATTCTCCCACCACCTCCCTCAGTGCCACCACTAAATAGGTCCCACAACGATCTGTTGAAAATGTATTCATGAACACAACAGGAAGATGAATGGGGAGGAAGCTATTGTAATTGAAACAAGGATGGAGCCTTTGGTTGAAGGAGAAATGTGGGACCTGGGATACTTACCCCTAGGCCTACCTCTTGCCCTTTCCAAAGGTTCTTCAGACACAGGGTAGGGATTGTCTAAAAAGCAGTGCTTTTCTCACAGTCATTTCTCCCCTCCCCCCCACAGTTGTGGTTACTCTAATAAAAGATGTTATTATTTGCTGTAGGGATGGAGATGACTTATTCTCTTGGCCTGGCGAAACTCTCAGTTAATGGTCAATAGAATGGGTAAACCATCAAAGTAGCTTTGTATAGACAGGAAATATATTTCATTCATTTATTTCAACATCTTATCTCTCTTGAGTGAATAAGGACTTTAAAAGACATCTATAAGGTGGCTGAATTGTATTCATTTGTGCAAGACTGGATGTAGAGTAGATACTTCTTTGGAAAGTCATCTTGGCCTTGACCCAGACCAGTGGAGAAATTGCTGCTGTTTGGTGCAGATCCCTGCAGAGAGCATAGGCCCATCTTGGGCCTGGGATCATCCGACACAGGGCAAATTGTGTGACTCTAGCACTTATTCAGCGTGGTCAGCTATAATGGAGTCAAGGGATGCCTTTATCTGTTAAATAGGGCGTATCGAAGTGAAAATTACCTTTTGATTGAGTAGCGTTGCTGAAGAAAATCAATAGGAATGGCCTGAGATTTATTGGCACTGGCTCAATTTTAAGTGTTGTAGATTTTCAAATTACTGGAACACTGGGTTTCAGGATTCAACCTTTTCAAGGCTGGTTGAAAATAAACAACAGAGTGCGTTAAAGAAGCAGTGTGTTTATGCAATCCTGGCTTAAAGAGAAAATATGTGCTGACCAAAATTAAGTCCTTTCTCAACCCCCAAATATGCTTTTCCAAATTCCGAGAGCCTGTGTTTGACATGTTTGAAAGATATCACAGCTGAAGTTGGCTTTGTTCAGAATGTAGGAGACAGTTTTTGTCTAGACTTTCAGAAAAGATATAGAATGACATTTTCAGAACAAATCAAAATATATTTTTAAATTCCTTTTTTCCCTTCAGGAAGAGGATTTGACATGCTTCTATAATTTGAATTTGGTTGATCTATGAATGGCCTCAATAGTTTAATATGAAGGGGAGAATAAAAATGAACCATTGAGAAAAGGTACTGAAAAATCTGTTAATTCACTTTCTTCTTTTAATAATTTTTGGCAGGATTTGAACTCAGCATTTCATTATTGTTAGGCACAGACTGTACTGCTTGAACCACAATTGCAGTTCTTTTTTTTTTTGCTATGATTACTTTTTGATAAAGGATTTTACCTTTTGCCTGGGCCAGTCTGAACTGTTATTCTTCCATTTATGCCTTATGCTGTAGCTGAGATCACAGACCTGCTCCCCCATGCCCAAATCTTACAAACTTTTTTGCCTGGGCTGCCTGGAACTGTAGTCCTCCTGATTTCCACAGAGCTGGGATGATAGGTGAGAGCCACGAACACCTAGATACATGTTGATTTATTTTCTTTCATTACATTATCAATAACAACTCAATAATTAATTGAGTGGCTTCTAGGCATGTGCTGTGGTCTTAAGGTACACTGTCTGACACCATGCAGCAGATATTATTACCATACCAATTGCTGAAATGAAGCGGAGAGAGTTGAGCTGACTCACCCAGAGCCACACAGTCAGGGACCAAGGAAAAACCATGGGTGACTGGTTCTCTAAACCTATCCTCTTCACCACTGTGTTTATTTATCTCCTTTCCCCATAGGGCCAGCATTGTGCAGAAACGCATTATTTATTTTCAAGATGAGGGCTCTCTGACCAAGAAGCTTTGCGAACAAGGTAAGACTGTGCAGTGGGTTGAGAAGGGCAGATAAATGGAAGAAGGCTCCTTCAGTTTGAGCATCACTGCAGGAATTTGGGCATTCGGGCTTCTAAGTTCCCCTGGGTGCTGCCTCCTCATGTAATTCCGATTTTTAATCTGGCTGTGTGCTGTGGATAATTGGATCCGCCTTAAGCTCTAATTACTCGGCTTGATTCCCTGGGTAGGAGATAATGTACCTTATATTGGTATCGGCTTCTTATTTTTGTGAAACAGTGATTATTCTGAAGAGGTTCCTTGGAATAAGTCACAGGACTTAATTAAGGAATGCACAATTGTGTATCTTTTAAAAGTCTATAATGCTTCTCTGGAAAAATCATTCCCAGGAACTTGTGTGACATCTTGACAATATGGGGGATTTTTTCTTTCTCAAGGAAGACCTGCAGGGGCTGGGGACCTGCCCTTATGATTTTACCACTTTCAGGACCGTGGCTCTTAGGTATGCAAGACCATCAAACCTCCTTTCCTGGGAAAGGCATTCTAGCAAAGTTCATGGAGGCTAAGCAGTCTGGGGAAGTTAGAGCAGGGTCTTGGGTTCAAATCAAGCCTGGGTTTGAGTCTGCTGTTGCCCCTCCTACCCATGGAGAGTATGTATATGTAAAATAGTGTAGCACTCCCCACACATAGTAAATGCTATGGACATTAAGAGGTAGCTATTTCTATCTATATCCAAAAGCTGTTTGTTAATCTACTGTTTTAAAAATAAGACTTTTAATATCTGTGTATAAGTCATCAGATAATGAGAATAAAAAATGCTGTATAATTATACAGCTTAACCATCTCACTTCTGTTCATTATTGCAGAATTTCATTTGTATGAAGCACAGTTAGACTTTTGAGAAAAAATAATCCTTTTCAATTCTAGAAAATTATAAAGTATTAAAAAGTTTGTTAAAGATCTTCTGGGAAAATAATAAAAATGAATGTTTTTGAGTGTTTACTGCATGTCATTTGTAATCTTCACAACTCTATATGGTAAAGATTATTATGTAATTCTTGCTATACCTGAAGTGCCTGAGACATAGTTGAAATAGGTCTCTTAGCATTATATAGCCTGTACTAAAGGGCAGGATTTGGCCCTGGGAGCCAGTGCCCTGAACCACTGTCCTCTGTCAAAGTGGCCAGCTCCCATTTTAGTAACTTGCGTCACTGCTTTTGGCTGAGCAATTGCATTGTCTCCAGAGCTGGAGAAAAACTAAGACCTATATAGAAGTTGTGGAGATAGTGTTGGATGCCCTGTTAAGACCAGAGCAGTAGGCCGGCTTCCCAGTGGATACCACCATGAGATGCTTTAGAAACTTTACTTTCCTGTATTTGACTCACCAAAGGATCACTCAGTCTTTCTTTAAACAGGCAGCATCTCAACTTTTGAGGTCCTTAGTTCCTAAATGACAATCCTATTCCTAGTCTACCTCTATGAAATGCTACGCAGTTACTATGGACTAGAGTGGCGGCTTTCTGAATCAGGCATACCCAGGCCACCTCTTGGTCTTCCCCTTTATGTAGCTAACCATTGCCATTGTGGTGTGGTTCTGTTAGTCTGTCAGCTTTATTTCCAGGATCTGAAGATTCTTAGGAGACACATCACTGACATCCCCAGGTGTGACCAGAATCATTAACTATTAATTTAACATGTTAATGTTAATACTTTTTAAAGTCTTGGTTCTGGTGCTGTGTGAAGGAAGCTTTGTGCTAAGAGGCATGTGTTAAAGTTTGGGATGGTGATAGTGTTAAGGTTCAGTGGGTAGTATACCAACAAAGATGGCATGTCCAATATCTAGTTGCTTGTCCTACAAGAGATCCTATCCAAGCAATTAATATCCCATCAATATGCAAAGACCACTTACCAATGCCAACTTGATGGACAGGAAAATAAAGGCCCTGCAGGTCCTGGGCTGTAGGTTTATCAGTTGATCCCTAGAGACAAAAATTCATAAGAAATCAATTAACTAAGCAGATCATCTTGAGAAACTCTTTGTTGAGTCAAATCAAACCTATCAACGATGGTATAGTGAAATTTGGAGCTATTTTTTCCCAGTTGAAGTCATCAATCCATAAGAGAAGAATTGAGAGATGAAAAGATAAAAAGAAGTAGCAATCATTTTTTAAGGCCACAAAAACATTAAATTACTTACACTTAAGAACAGACAAACACTGGGAAGGGATGTGAAGGGTAAACAAAGGAGGAGGCTACAATGCTTGATAAGAAATGTACGCATTATCCTGCCCATGTAATTGTAACCCCTCTGTACAGTATGTTCACACAAAAAAATAAAATTAAATAAAAAAAAAAGAACAGACAAACAAGGCTGGGCACTGGTGGCTCACACCAGTAATCTTTGCTACTCAGGAGGTTAAGAGCTGATGAGTGCAGTTCAAAGCCAGGAAAGTTTATGAGACTCTGATCTCCAGTTAACTGCCAGAAAACTGGAAGTGGTGCTGTGGCTCAGAATGGTAGAATGCAAGCCTTAAACGAAAAAATCCAGGACAGCAATCACACCTGGTCAAGACTCATGACCAACAACAACAACAAAAAAGACAAACATAATCTATTCAAAAAGGTACCTGTAATAGTCATATGAACCTCCATAGTCTGATCCATGTCACAATCCTGTGACACAGAGGAAGAATAAACAAGAGAAAAGCAAGGAAGACAGAATGTGAACTGAAAAAGAGTTGAGTGGAATAAGAAGAGGAAGAAGATTAAGGAAACCAGAGGAGAATTGACAAGAGCAGCCAACAGATTCAGAATAGAAATGGAGCTCAAGTCTATAATTTTAGCTACTAAGCAGCAGCGATCAGAGAATGGAGATTCAAGGTCAGCCCAGCAGCTGTGACAAGAAAAAGTTCACAAAACTAAACTCCATCTCCACCAATGGCTGGGTGCATAGGTGTGTACCTATCATCAGAGTGATGTGGGGAAATACAAGTAGGATTACAGTCCAGTCTAGTCCAGGCATAAAGTGAGATCCTATCTCAAAACAACAGCCAAACAGGGATTATACCGTGGGGGGGAACTTTATAACTTTGGCAGGGGGGCAGGGAAGAGCGCAGGATGGGGGGGGAGATGGGAAGGGGAAACAAAGGAGGAGGCAACAATGCTTGATAAGAAATGTACTTATTACCTTGCCCATGTAACTGTAACCCCTTTGTACAGTATTTTCACACAAACACACACAAAAAAACAGCCAATGCAAAAAAGAGCATGCAATGTGGTTGAAGTAGTAAAGCATCTGCCTTACAAGTGTGAGGCCCTGAGATCAAATAAAGAACTCCTACCCCCAAAAAAAAGAAAGAACGAAAGAAAGAAAAGGAAGAAAGGAAGGGAGGGAGGGAGGGAGGGAGGGAGGGGCAAAAAGGGAATCTGCAGCCATTATTTAAGTCAGTAGTTAACCGAATTTGACAGCCTAAGTCATAGAAAGTGAGCCATAGAGAGTTAACACTTGTCACCACTGCCCTATGTAAGACTTGCTCATTGTCAACAGGCTTTCCCTCAGTGGGAAGTGGTTTTTATTTTCAAACCTACAGATTTATTTTTTAGAAGCTACTTTCCCTGACAATGCTAGAAGGTTTATTATACGTCCATTTCTTAAATCCTTAGACATACCTTTAACTTTACCACCAAAATTTGAAAGCCCATTGGCTATGGTACAGCTATCCATTGACCTATTTTATTGGTCTTCCAGATTACTGCAGCCTCATTTAACAGAGTCTGGTAGTTAGAGTTGAAACCCCAATTATATCTCTTAGTGCTGAATTCCTTTTGCACAACTAATTTATCTTTTTTGCATTATAAGCTTATACTGGAAATACAAAAGGACAAAATCTTCTAGACTTGCTGGTTTATGCTGCCTTTCGTGAAATTATTCAGTAGGACTTGTTCTGTAATGGTCAAAGCAGTTCACATAGGAATGAGATCCTTGACCCCTGCACGCATGGAAATAGGGAGCCTGTCCCTAGGCACAGAGGATGCTGTGGCCTCTCACAAGTAGTCATTTATATTTTGGGAGGGTGCAGAGGCTCTTTAGAAATCCCAGAGTTTTCAGACACCAGTGGTCCGTGCCTTTAATCCTAGCTAAACAGGAGGTTGAGATCTGAGAATCATGGTTCAAAGTCAACCCGGGCAGAAAAGTTCATGAAACTCTTTATCTTCAATTAACCAGGCAAAGCCAGAAGGGGAAGTATGGCTTAAATGGTAGAGCACCAGCCTTGAAGAAAAAAAAAAAAACTAAGGTAGAGTACCTTAGCCCTGAGTTCAAGCCCCAGTACTGGAACAAAATAAATAAAAATTATTTTTCTTAAATCCCAGAGCTATGCCAAGAGTTATTTTTTTAATGCATCATTGTTTGGAGAAAGCCAAACAGAAATATCTTTAAAAGCAAAAAGTTAAATTATTTACAATAAAAACAGAGAAACATAAATGGTTTATTCTTATTTATGCAAAACTATCCCAAGAGTAGGTTCTTTGTGGAATAATGCATTGCAGAGGTGAAAGGCACGGGCCCTAGACTAAAAAGACCTGGGCTACAATTCTCCCTGCACTGTTCACTAAGCCTATGACCTTGAGCAAGTCACCTAATCTGTCTCAGTTTACCAGTCTATAAAATAAGGATAACTAAAATACTTGCTAGAATGGTTAGGATAAATGATACCCTATACAAAAAAAAGGCTCAGTACACACAAGGATGCAGTGCATTGTAGTTGTTACTATTACAGTGTTCCATCCTTCTGTCCATCCTAGAAACCAGAACTCATGTCTAGCTATTAGTGATTTCAAGCCTAGTGAACCCAGTGAATTTGATAAGACTTGCAAAATGTTCTTTCTGACATGCAAAATGATTTTTTACACTCTTTGCTGCTGCTCTTTGTGCAATACTTAAGAATACATGTACCACTTAACAAAGAAAGAGAAGATTTGTGTTAATACTGCTGGAGACTAAAGAAGCAATTGAAGCAAGTTGCATCTATAGTCTTTGTTTTCATCTTGCAGGAAGCAGAACAGATGAAAAGTGGTAGCAAGGCCCAGTTAGGGATGTGGATTTGAAGATTGGAAATACTGAATTTATTCATGCAATCTCTCTTTCCCCACTTATCAGCTATTCACAGCTAAAGATGGAGGCAGAGGGGGAATCTTAAGTTTTTCCTGGATGCTTGTATACTCAGAAGTAAAACTGAACTTACGAACACGTCTCTGCCCCCTCAGTAAAATCTCTGAAAGTGTGGTAAGAAGTGATGTGACTGTATAAGCATCTGCGTTTAAAAAAAAAAAGGAAAAAATTCAGCACTCAGTTATCTCTCTCTAGTTGCTTTCACTGTCTCCTTCAAAGCTCCCTCTCTGGTCTGGTCTATTGGCCTAGAAACTGTTTCTTGGAGAAAACACATGCTTGAATTCCCTTGAAAATCTGGTAGAGAAATCCTGTTGTGTGATGGACAGGGAAGGAGAATAGAAATCACAGAGAATTACTGAGGAAATTTACCCCTGATTTCCTAAGATTCTGCCCTACCGGTCCATAGAGCCTTTAACAAAAATTTTGATTTTTTTTTCATTTGCAAGATATAGTTTCCATACTTAGAGTTCCAAGCATTAGTAATTCTGAGCCTTGCTAATCAACAAAAACTACATACTACCTTTATTTCTAGAGTTGAGAATAAGGCAAACCAATATGGCACTGCCTTCCTTAACAAGAGTCCTATTTCCTTGCTAACTTGCTGACTTCTTGTTTCAGATCCCACATTTGACGGGGTGACTGACAAACCAATCTTAGACTGCTGTGCCTGTGGAACTGCCAAGTACAGACTCACGTTTTATGGGAACTGGTCCGAGAAGACTCATCCAAAGGATTACCCTCGTGAGTAGAGTAGCCACTTTCTGGGTTAGGGAAAAGCATATGGCTCAAGTTCTGACCATGGGATACACAAGCTGCAATGTGTCAGTTCTGCTCACTATTAGCCATTGATTCAGGAATCTCACGTTCCAAGCAAGTAAATTAATGGAGGCAGGCAGACATAATAGTGGCATGCTTTTAGCTTCTTTGCATAGCACTGTTCTGATGTTTTCTTAGTTTAAGAAAAAAAAAATTCCTGAAGTCATGCTGCTTATCTCCAGGAGGAACATTTGGTAACATTAGCCCTAAAACAGCTCTCTCGTGTTATAAAACACGACTTTTGTGCTGGAAGTAATTGGCCAAGAGAGTTGGTCTTGTCTCCATTGATCATAGATAATTACTCAGCATCCAACCGCCTCCTGGCCCCTTCCCTCTGCCCACTGCCCACCGCTGCTGCTGCCCAGCAGACATCGGTAATCAATCAGTCCACCTTTTCCTTATAGTGGCAGATATTGCTTTGCAAGCCCTTCATGATACTGGCTGTAGGTAGCCAATGCTAATCTATTGAAGTTGTCAGAAGGCTTCCAAGTGCTATATGGGTTAGGTCCTGAAAGCGGAACTGCCCCCAATGATCGCCCCAACAAATGCCTGACATGTGCCAGGTCCTGTGCGAAGCTCTAGAGATTTAAATAGTGAACAACAACAACAAAGATGGAGTTCAGGTTCTTGTGTAACTTGGGGATTAGCGGAACACTAACACTAATGAGTCATATACACACGCCAATGAAAATATAGTTACAAAGCATCTTTTTCTATGCTATATTAATTTAATCCTCAAAGTAACCTATCATAGAGAGGCTATGATTTACTAAGAATCAAATGGACCCCCCTTCAGTAGAAGAAGGGGGCTTCCATCTCCTTGACCTGCTTTTATTTGGAGTTGCTTTTAACTCTGGACTGACCATTCTCTGGCTGTGGGTGGCGGGAAGTCTGTGTGTGCCTCTGAGCGTATCATGATGTTCACCATTTCGTTCTGTGTCTTTCATTCTGGGAGTTACCACAGCTGAGAAAGAACCATAGGAATGAGAGGAACAGATGTGGGATGGAGTCCAGGCCCCAAAGGAAAGGAGAAAAAGAGCACATGGTTAGGGCTTGAGAGAACCCAGGCCACACCAGAACCTCTCTAGTCTACAGACAGCCCACCCTGGAGGGGACACCAACATTTCTTGGCAGATCAAGAGCCCTATTGTTTCCATTTACCCACATAAAATCAAGGGCTGGGATCTCAGAAACCTCTTGCTAGTTCATTCCTCTGACTTTGGATTTCAGCCTGATCTGCCTCAGCTGCTGTGGGAGACCTTTGTGAACACACTTGGACTCACTGCCTGGGGAGACAGAAAAAAAAAACCACTTGGAACAAAAATGCTGGAAAAAAATCTGTAGCTCTCCCATCCACTAGCCCACAGAACATAAAATGTTAGAAGCTATTACTCATCTTTTGCAATCCTCGGCAGCTTTTACCCTTTTTCTACCCTGCCACTGTCATTTCCTGTAATTGGGATATGGAGAAGGGTACAAAACCATTGTTTCTGGGCCTCTGAGGCAAATCAAGTGCAAAGCTATAAAGAATTCCTGTGGAGTTGTTGGGAGTTTAATAAGTATAGCAGACATGTGTTCCAGATTTTCTAGGATTGTTTCATTGTTAGATATTGTTTCATTGTCAGATCATGCCTTAATTTTTGGTTGGAAAAATGGGATCTCTATGTACAGAACAACATTTATCACATCATACTGTAATTATGTTTTCAGAAGTCTTTGTTTGCTACCAGGCAGAGAAATCCTCCAAGACAAAAAGTCATAACATTTCCATCTTTGATTCTCAGTGCCTGAAAGGGACTGGTACCTTCTTAAGTACTGGGTACTAAGCTCTGAGTGGTGCTTACTATGACAAGGGAAGGTGTGTAGCTTACACTCGGTAACCAATACTGAACAAGGCCTTGCTTGTAGCCTGGAGCTGCTTGGAGGGAACAGGGTGAGTTTAACACTCAAGGGACTACAGCCATTGGGAAGGGCAAAAGGAATTGTAGTTGGGACCTGCCTGAAATTTGGTGTCCTCAGCAGGTTCTGCCAACCCTATGTAACAGGTGAATTTCCCCTTGGTACTGCCAAGATGATTCTGCTTTGATAACCCTTGTGAAGCTCAGAAAAGCCTCCTGACCACAGTGCACATTCATTTGAAGTCCCCCTGTCCCTTATTGATTACTATCCAAAGTACTACTTTCCTTGCAAGGACATTAAGATGCTGGCTCTCAAGACTTTAAGTCTCAAGATCACTTTCACATGCTTAAAATTCATTATGAACATCAATGCACAGTAGTGTACATGTACATGGACTATATCTATTAATATTTACCACATCAAAAGCAAAAGCTGAGAAAGTTTTAAATATTTATTTGGCTTGAACTCAGGGTTTTGCACTCGCTCAGCTTGCTTTCTCCTTGCTGGCTCTCCACCACTTGAGCTACACTCTCATTCTAACATATTGCTGGTTAATTAGAGATAGTAACTCAGACTTTGCTCTCTGCGCTGGTTTTGAACCACTGTCCTCAGAATGCCATGTTTTATGAAAATCACTATGTTGTCTGAAACAAAAGATATGTAGTGAAGAGTGGCATTGTTTTTTTTTTATTTTTGTTAATCCCTTTCTTGCCTGGCTTAATAGAAGACACCTGGATTCTTGCTCACCTTTGTTTCTCTGTTCAGCCTATTGTGGTATATTTTAATTGAAGTGTCTGTCTCACAGGGGTATGTAACTGGAAAGGGGAACTATTTTGAGAATTTTATCCAGATATTGACAGATAATTTTCCCAAACCATATAAACTGTACAAGTAGTAGCCTATAATGTTAATATGAAGTTTTATCAATGGACATGTACTCTGTTACACTAAAATGTACTCCTTACCTTCCACTTTGGGTGGATCTTTTTATAAATGCATGAATGTATAAAACATACACTAGTTATTTGAAAAATGTTGATTTACTGAGCCAGGCAGATCATCCAAATACTGAAACACTTTATTAAACCTATTAAAATCCCATCTATTTATATGATTACAAAGCCCATCAGAAAAGTGTTGGACAACCAGAAAGCTATCAAGTTTATTGCAGTGGATACAGGTCTTCTAAGCTTCTGATTTTTTGCTTAAAAGCTTGAGTTTGATCATTGGCAATAAATACTGACAGTTTTCTGACAGTACTGTTTTCCTTCAAGTGACAGGCTCACTTCATTTTTGAGAAAATGTCTGCCAAATTCCCAAGTCTAAATAACCATAATTTGCCTGTCATTGGTTCTTTCAAGTAAATATGATGTTTTATGACTATAAAAAAGTGTCTAGTCCTAGCTTGCCCCACGCAGAATCACATAAGTGTTTTCTTTTTAGAGCAGAGTACTTCAGTATATAACTGAAGTGCATTTGTTATTTCATGATTAGTTACTCAGAATAATCAGATATATATACTCAAAGGAAGCGACTTAATAAAATTAATCATTTGATTATTACATCAAGGACATTTGTACGTGAAACTGACTTTTTGTGGTCTTCTGTGAGCATATGGCCATGAAAAAGGCATTCACTATGAATATAGTTCAGGGTCCCTCCCTTGACCTGTGTCAATGCCAGCATTAATGTCACACTGTGAAAAGCAAATGATGTCTTAAGATTATTGCAAAAAAAAAATGTTTTCACCTCTCGGCCACTCTGAAAGGCTTGCAGGGTTCCAAGGAATCTAGATCACACTTGGGAGAACCTCAAGGATGAGCTAGAGAGCAGCCTAAGGCTCACAGCTTTCAGTCCACTTTGAGTAACTTTCCTTTAAGAATTCACACTGAGCACTACCTGGAGAATTTAGCGAGCACTTGTGTGTTTAGCCATCAGAGTGAGACACATCTATGGTTGGCTTCTCAATAGTACATAATGGCTTGTTCCAAATGCTATTTCTGGGTTTCCCTCCATTGGAACACTGTGCACCTCTGGGAGGCAGGAGAAGGCCTAGGTAGCTTCTGGTATTCCGCCTCTGATATAGTGCCATAAATCTCCACTGTCCATCTTTCAAAACACCCCTAATCAAGTAGCTCTAGAAATCCCTTTTAAATATGACCCATATATGTTTTGCTTCCCAATTTTATGAATGAGGGGAAAAAAACCCAAAGGACAAAGAAATTATGGGTCAGATCGCATAGCCAGCAAGTATCCAGATGAAAAAAACAAAGCTTAGATCCTGATTCCCTTTTGCCTTCCTTTGGAGGTTGTCACAAAGCAGTCAGTCTTTAAATAAACAGCTCTGCACCAAACATCTTCTAATGAGGCCCTGCTGTACTAACTCAGCTAGTACCATCTCTGTGCCATCTGATCTGTCATGCAACAATGTATGAGATCATCTCTGCAGATACTCTAGCTGAGATTACAGACAGAGAAGTTGTGGGTTCACTGTGTCTGATCAGACCTACTGAATTCTGAAGCAGTAGAAACTACCAGCACCATGATGTCCATTACCGTCACTGCCAGTCTGAAGCTCCCAGTGGCGGGGACCTTGAGAGCAGCTGCTTCTCATGAACAAGCTAACCAGGCATATAAGGATGTCCTGAGGGCTGGAGACAGGCCCAGTCTTTGCCACAGGATTGGGAGTTTCCTACCAGATACTAGGTCTCTTTAATCTCCAGGTCTCAATACAGCTTTTGGGTTTTTGACAAATGCTTCCTGCCTGCTTCCTGCAGGCCCCCTCCCATCTACCTGGATCGTGGGAGCCACTGAATTTCCTCCACTGCAGCAAAGCATCTCTTTCAATACTATTTAACAAATTTAACAAATACTCTTTAACATATTGATGGGTGATGTTTTCCCCAGAAACATTGTTTTCATTTGACAACACATTATCTAAACTGTTAATTTGGCCATTGAGAAATACATGATACCCAATAAGAGTTAATTTTATAATAAAATTCTACCTTCTCTATTGGCTTACTTCTGAAAAGAAAATATGTCTAACTCCACAAAAAGTACCTTTTTAACACTTGAAAACTATTTCATTTTTACATATATTTTTTATAGTTCCTATATTACATCCAAATAGATTATGGATTGTTTGATGTGATTGTTTTTTTTTCATACTTATAATTAATGGCATTAGCTTACTCAAACAACTGATACAACTATTCTTTTACTATTTAGGTAATGTCAGATCTTTTGGTACATTAGAGAGTACTGTGATTATTTTTTAAGCACTGTGATTATTTAAAGTCTTCATACTTCCCCCTTTCTTGAAATAATTTCCCAAGAGTAAGATGAGACTCCAAGGTTATAGATTTTTTGGACTCCTGAGATCACTTCCAGATTCTTCTCTAAAAGCATTTGTATTGAATCACCACATTACCAATAATAAATATTTCTCCCAGCTTCCTCAACACTCAATTTCAGCTTTTTCTTCCAATTTGGCCAATTTAATGGCTATAAACAATATTATGTTAAATTGTCATTGGTTTAATTACACACTTGGGTCTGTTTTAAATGTTTATTGTCTTTTGCCTTTCAAATCACTAGGATATTGGCACAGATCAGGTCTGATTTTACTTATTATCTTTCCAGAGCTTTCTTTGCACATTGTCTAGCACATTGAAAGTTTTGAATAAATTGAATGATGAATAGATACAAGAAACAGTTACAAAGTGAGTGAAGAATAGAGTAGAAGGAGATAGGCAATGAAAAGATACTGAAGAGGTAGGTCAAGGAGGGATGGGATGGTAGGTAGCTTGCATGGAGATCAGTCCTGTGGGGAAATGGATTAGGAAGACAGTGAGTAGTGATTTAGCAGGAGCTGGAGTGGCTTGAACCATGAGGTGGAAGTAGTGGTTGGGGAAGGGGGCATGGAGAGATGTGGCCTGTATTTTAACAGCAGGATTTGTCATTGTTTGGATGCAAGAGATAGAGACAGACAGAGAAAACATTAAAGCTGAACAGCCAGGTGTCTGACTTGGAAATGGAGGTGTTCTTTCTTTTAAAAATATTCCTCAGTATTATTGTCTTTCTATTTGTACAAATGACTTTAAAATTGTGCCATCAAACTCTGCAGAAGATCCTGTCAGAATTTTAAGTGGGACTGCATTAAATCCAGAAATACCCTTGGAATAGTGATCTCTGTAATATCTAGCTTGCTTTAAATAAAACCAACCATTGGGGGTGGGGGGGAATTAGTACAGTGACTTAAACAAGGAAAATGTGGGTTGTAGGCTTCCTCTCCAAATCTGACTTCAGAAATAAAACCAAATACTCTGCTAGTTGGGGATCTCCAGAAAAAGAGCCAATAAGAGGAGAGAGACAAGACAGGTAGATAGATACATAGATTTATTATGAATAGTTGGCTCATACAAGTATAAATCTAAGAAGACCCACACTCTGCCATCTCCAAGCTAGAGACCCAGCAAAGCCAGTGATGTAGTTGTAGTTTGGGGCCAAAAACCTGAGAACAAGGGGAGCTAATGGCATTAATCCTAGTCCAACAGAAGAAGACAAATTTCCCAGATCAAGCACACAGGCATAATGCAAAGATGAATCTCTTGTTCCTCTGTGTTTTTGTTCTTTTTGGGCCTTCAGTAATCCACTTTATCAAATTTGCTGTTCAAACAGTAACCTAATTCAGAAAACAGCAAAAACATCCTCACAGATACAACCAGAAATAATGATTAATCTAGGTGCCTCGTGGCATAATCACAACAGCAGGGCCACTGATTCCTTCTGCCATGGAGAAGTCCCTTCCAAAGCTGAGTGATTATGTGCTTCTAGCTGTGCAACCATTTACTCTTTTGTGACAGAAGTGGAAAAGGAAAGCCAATGATCTATCTTTCAGTTAAACATGGAAAACATTGAAAACAAGCACAGTAATTGCTGCTCTTTTCCAAAATCTCACAAAGATAACATTAGATAACCAATGAAAATGTAAACCTAGACAAAAGGAAAGAAGACCACACCAAATAAGGAAAGTCACCAAAACTGGGACTGATGGAGGACCAGCTGGCCACTGTCTTGGTAGAGTGAGGAAACACTGTCTTGGTCAGGTGGGGAAAGTTGAGCCCTAAGGTCCCACCAGGAAATGTTTGAAAACTGATCCAAGTTACTTCACAGGACACAGGAAAAGCCTTGGAAATTAAAGGAAACCCAGTGCTCCAGGTAATAAAGGAAAAAGAAGTTCTAGAATAACGGGAATAGGGACAATCTAGTATTTAGAAAAAGAAGTAGCAATCTGTGACCTGAGGAGAGATGGAATCCAACATCTGCACTGTACCATAGAACAATGTCCAAGTCCACATCTGTAACTGAATTCTCAGGGGAGAGCTATTTGTTCACCCCAGACTCCTGACTGTCTTCAAGACGCACTCCAGTTATCTTCATGTGCTGGGTAGGTTTCTTTCTGACTACTCTTGTTATGGAAAATGTTGTTCTCCAAGGACACTGTCTTTAAAGAGGATTGTACTTAAGTCCTTTGACCGTGAACCTTGTGACACCCATCCCCTGTGACCATTGACATCCGAGCCCAAAGCACCACTCCATACTTAGTGCAAGAGATATTTCCTCTAGCCCCTCTAAGTATCTGCCTGTGCGTTGGAGGAAGATTTTCATTGTAACCCCCCAAATCCACTCTCTGCTCTTTTCTCCAGTCTGCTTTGGAAAGTAACCTCTAGCAACCTCCTTGCCTGGCTCCTTCCTCTAGCCTCCCACTGGATTCAGTGGGAGGCCAAGGACAGAAGAGAGTGAGATCCGAGTCTCCTGTGCTTTCTCCATAGATGCCTCCCTGTGGATACCGAGGATGGACAGAGTTCTGCCAAGAGCCACAGCTCCTGTCCAGCCAGTCTTTCTTCCAGCTACTGATCTCCCTTTTTTTCCCAGAAACCACACTCCCCCCTAGAAGATATTGCATGTGCTTTCCCCACTTGGGAGCTTCACCTTTCCTACTGCTTTCCTTTAACCCTTGCTACACCTTTATAAGTTGTCCCTTCAAGCCCTCTGCTTTTATGCCTTTTGACTGTGCTATCTGTTTCCTGTGGGACTCTGATGCTGCCTCCTCCTCAGAAACTGATGCTTAGACTCGGTACATATATTACTTTATTAAGACATATTAATGGCACTGGTGGCTCACACCTGTGATTCTACTCAGGAGGCTGAGATCTGAGGATCATGGTTCAAAGGCAGTCTGGACTGGAAAGTCCATGAAACTCTTACCTCAGATTAACCAGCAAAAAGCTGGAAAAATGGAGCTGTGGCTCAAGTGCTATTATACTAGCACTATTCAAAAGCTCAGAGAAAATGGCCAGGGCTTGTGTTCAAACCCTAGGACTGGCACAAAAATAAAATAAAATACAAAATAAAAATAAAATAAAATGAAGTACAAACTGGACAAATACTATCAATTCAGTTATCACCAGGACTTTAGCTTTGCTCTACGATTTTGCTTAGGAGTATATGTGCCTCTCACTGCCACTTTCTCTGAGTCACAACTTCTCCCCACTTCTTCCATGCTTCCATTTTGCCCCTCACTATTTTCCCAAGACCAAGAGAGATACATGAGGCTGTCTTTTTCTCCAAGTCTGGGCTAACTTCGGATGCCAACTCGACCACCCGACCACTCGACCGTTCTCAGGTCTTCTAATTCCTTCTACTTTTTCCTACCCTGCACTCTCTTCTCACCTAACACATTCAAAGGAGCAACATTGTGAGCAGATGCTTCCATAATTTCTTGTTAGGTAGGTGGTTTCTAGATTTTTCAGCTGAAAGGATACTCTTCAATAATGTAGAATATGTTTGCATGGATCATATTTCCTGCAATTTCTGTAAAAACCAAGAATTTAATAAATTTAATTTTTCCTCAGTGATTTTTTTCTCCTCCCATGAAAGCTTTGCCATTTCTTTCTTGTGCACCCTTCATGAAGTTAATTCCTAGGATTCTTTATGTATGTTTTTTATTATTATGGCTGAGCTTTTTCAGTTCGCATTAGGTTTCCTCCAAGTTTTAATCAGTATACATAAGTGCTTTGAACCTAATTCATTTTTATCTTACCCAAGTTTCTATGGATTCCATAACCAATGGATTGTAATTTTCTTACAAAAAGAATGCTTTTTTCTTTTCTTCATTACTATTCAATTTCTATTGTTTCTTTCTCATTCTTTGGCAAGAATCTTCTATAATACATTCATTCATAGATAAGTAGGTAGGTAAATAGATGGATACATAGATACATAGATGGAGCCCAATAGTGGCTTACACCTGTAATCCTAGCTACTCAGGAGGCTAAGATCTGAGGATTATGGTTCAAAGCCAGTATAGGCTAGAAAGTTTATGAAATCTTAACTCTAATCAGGTGACAAAAAACTGGACATAGATTCTGTGGTTCCCTAAAAGCTTAGGGAGAGTACACAGCCATCAGTTCAAGCCCAAGGACCCTCCACTCTTCTCCCACCCCCAAATCATCCCCTTTATCCAGATCCCTTTACCAGATTTTCATAGTTCTTAGCATTTAACAGTGGAGTGCAAGAAGATCATTCTCCCTTAACTTACCTGGGTTGGCTTGACTTGATCTAATAAGTTTTGTTAGCTAATTCAATAATGCCATTGTTACCCTTTTCTAATTTCCACACATGTGCTTTAATAGACACTATTCTCCTCCTCCTATTCTTTTTGGATTTGGCTTTCATTCTTCTGGAAAATGTTTACTTTGCATGCTGATTTTTCTGCTTTTGTATTTTTGTTTTTATTAGTAATGAATGTGAAATTTTTAGGTGAACCTTGAGCCTATTCTGGAGATTTGAATATGTACTTTTCATATTATTCCTGTAATAGAAAGCATTTGTGCACTTTCTCTTCTTGATATACTTATTCATTAGCAGAGCATTTAAAAATGTCTAATAGAATTTTTTAAATATAAATTTTATTGTAAAGATACTGTACAGAGGGGTTACAGTTACGTGAGCAAGGTAATGAGTCCATTTCCTATCAAGCATTGTTACCCCCTCCTTAGGTTTTCCCCTACCATCCCTTTCCTCCCCACCTCTCAAATTCCTCCTTCCCCTCTCATACACATCACCGCAAAGTTGTAAAGTTCATTTTCAACATAGTGTCTTGTCCATCTCATTGTTACAATGGGTCATCCTGTATCCTTATTTCAGCATTTTGTTATTTCCCTTCCCCTCCCCAAATTAGAAAATGTATGTACAAGATGCAGGACACCAGAATCAAATACAGTAACAACAGGGGTTGTACCATGGGGGAAGAACATACAAAGAAACAAAATCACATAGTGTAAGAACATTCAAAAGAACAACAAGAAAGATAGAATCTCATATCCTTATCTTGGGGTTCATTTAGCTTAGCATCATCTTATATGGTCATATGTACATAGCTTTTGACCTCTTCTGCTTGTCCTAGACATATACTAGTTATTGTAAATAAAGGAAACCATGGGACTAAGTTTCTCTGGGCCTGGCTGGCTTTAATATATTTTTTTCCAAGTCTTTTCATTTCCTAACAAATGGGACAATGTCATTCTTTCTGATGGAGGCATAGAATTCCATTGTGTGTGTATACATATATATATATATATATATACATGTGTATATATATGTACATATATATGTATTGTATATATACATATATGTGTATATATATATGTATATATATGTGTATATAGATATAGATAGATAGATAGATAGATATATACACCACATTTTCTTGATCCATTCATTTACTGAGGGGCATCTGGGTTGGTTCCATATCTTATCTATGGTAAATAATATCTCAATAAACATAGTTGTGCTGGTAGCATTAGTATGGCCTTGTTTGTGATCATTTGGGTAAATGCCCAAAAGTGGGATTGCTGGGTCATAGGGGAGCTCTATGTGGAGTCTTTTGAGGAACCTCCATACTGCTTTCCAATGTGGTTGAACAAGTTTACACTCCCACCAACAATGCAGTAAGGTTCTCTTCTGGCCACATCCCCTCCAGCACCTGTTGTTATTAGATTTCTTGATTATAACCATTCTAACTGGGGTGAGGTGGAATCTCAATGTTGTTTTGATTTGTATTTCTTTTATGGCTAGAGGTTGAGCATTTCTTTATGTGTCTATTGGCCATTTTTATTTCCTCTTCAGAGAAGTCTCTTTAAATCTTTAGCCCACTTATTAATCAGGCAGTTGTTTCTTTGAGGATTTGTTGTTGGGGGATTTAATTTTTTGAGTTCCAAGCATATTTTAGATATGAGACCCTTGTCAGTTGTATAGCTAGTGAAGATCTTCTCCCAATCTGTGGGTTTTCTATTGATCTTACTAGCTATGTCTTTTCCCATGCAGAAACTGCAGTTTCATGCAATCCCATTTGTCCAACCTTTCTTTGATTTGTTGTGTTTCTGGGTCTCTATTAAGAAAATTTTGGCCTGTGCCAAGGAGCCCTAGAGTTTCTTCTATTCCTTCCTGTAATGTTTTCAGGGTGAGACATAAATTTTTTTTAATTTATATTTTTGCTCTTAATTTTATTTGTTTTGGTGAGAAAGTATGTTACATATTATTTCTACTTTGTTGTATTAACTAAGGGTCTTTTAAAATAACTCAATATATTTTCTTTTTTGTTGTTGTTGGTTGTGGGGCTTGCACTCAGGGCCTGGGAGCTATCCCTGAGTCTCTTTGTGCTCAAAGCTAGTGCTCTACCACATGAGCCACGGTGCCACTTCTGGTTTTTGAGTAGTTAATTGGAAACAAGAATCTCACAAGGATTTTCCTGCCCATTCTGACTTCAAACTGTGATCCTCAAATCTCAGCCTCCTGAGTAGCTAGGATTATAAGCATAAACCACCAGCGCTCAGTTTCAGTATATTTTCTTCAGTATATTTTCTTTTTCCTTATTTCATCTCAGATACCAACAGATATGCTACTTGCTTCACAATGCATAAGCTTTATTGGTCCACAAAAGGCCTCTCTCGCTTTATTAGTTTTTATTTCATTCCACTTACCTCCAGGGTTACTGAAATTACTGTCATACCATAATTTTATGCCAACTTATTTCATATTTTCTTATTTATATTTACTTTTGTGCACCTTCTTTTGTTTCCATTGCCTTAATTCCATTTTCTTCAGAGATTTAAAAGTTATCCAATGCATTTTTGTTTGTTCTTACATAAGACACATACTTCTGTTTATTTTTATCTTCTAACTTCATAAGAATGATAATGTCACTGTCTTCCTCCAAATATACTGAATGCTTGCCCTTCCTTCCTTGTTTTTCTTACACTGCCTCTGAACTTTTATGCTTAAGGCTGGCACTCTACCACTTGAGCCTCAGCTGCACTTCTGGCTTTTTGGTGGTTAATTGGAGCTAAGAGTTTCATGAACTTTTTTGCTCAAGTTGGCTTTAAAACCAGAATCCTCAGATCTCACCCTCCTGGAGTAGCTAGAATTACAGGTATGAGCCAAGGGCACCCAGCCCCTAGTGCTTTTTTGTGCTCTCAGATTCCTTTAGTCTCTACCATCCATCTACATAAATGCATATCTTATATCCATTTCTTTCTAGAATTTTATTTTCTTATTATTATGGATAATTTCTTTTCCTTTTCTTTGTTCTTTGCTTTGTTATACAAACATAAGCTTTGCTAAAGTTCTGAGCACCAGTGTTCTGCAGCTTGTCTCTGATTAGAGATTTTATAAGAGTATTTTTTATAATAGGTCTTTGCAAGGCAAACACCTAAGTCTTTATATGCCTGAGAGTGTTTTTATTTTTTTATGTTCTCACATTTCAATGACATATGGCTGACTATAAGATCTAGATTCAAAACCATTTTCTTTTCAACTATAAAACATTGTATTCTTATGTATAGCTGTTTAGACATCCAACATCAATCTAATTTTTGTTTCTTGCTAAAGAGATTGATATTTCTCTATGCTTCCCAAGTTTTCTTCCTTGCTTCTTTCTCTGTCTTTCTCGTTGAATGTAACTGGATATTGATTTTTAAAAAATACTTTTCTACTCTACAAGTCCTTTCAACAAGAGACCTTTCCTCTTTAATTCTAGGAGAAGTATGTTTTCTGTCAAATATTCCTTCTCTTCTTTTTTCTTTCTGAGCCTTGAGCCGCTCAGATGTCACATCTATTCATCTTGAGTCCATCTGAGTTCTCTCCCTGCATGTCTTTCTCCTGCCATCTGGCAGGGTCCTTAATTTGTCCCCAGCTCTTCCTCATCTGAATAGTGGTGACCATCTTGCTTCTGCAACTACCGTGCTATATATTTCAGCCATTGTGAGGGATTTATTGTAATTGTTGATTTTGAAATAACTTCCAATTTATGTAAAAGACACAGGAATCCTACCCAGGACTTATTATCCAAACTGTAATTGTTAACAAATGAAATAAAATGTTAACACACACACACACACACACACACACACACACACACACACACACACACACACACACTATGAAATGTAGGTTAACAGTTCTTTTTCTTATTTTTCCTTGTTATTACTAATATCTTTCCTGAGTGTTTAAAAGTATGTATTGCACTTTGGCTGAAGTTTATCTGTGGTAGTATATCTTTTTCAAATTTTTAAATTTTTATTTTATTATAAAATGCTGTACGAGGGGTTATAGTTACGTGAGTAAGGTAATGAGTACATTTCTTGTCGAACATTGTTATGTGGTAGTATATCTTGTGTCCAGTTTGCCTCCTATTTACTGGTTGTACTTCTTGGTAACTAGTTGTTGTGACAAGTGTTCTAACCTTTCTCTGGTGACATACTGCTGTGCCTTGCAGGGCATAATGGGGAAGGGCTAAGTCCTAGGTGGTTTCTCTTCTAGGGTGCTTAGGGAAAGGGGAAATGAGGCAAAGGGAAGAGAGGTCCATGGTATTGCTGCTATCAAAACTTTCATGTACTTCTGTTCTATTGGGAAACTTCTCCAGTTATGGATTCAACCCACAACTTTGATAATAACACAGAAGTGATCTCCTTAGGTTCTCATTCCCAGCCTTAGATGTCTGGAAGGGGAAGGAATAGAGAGATGTGCATCCAGTGATGGCTTTACTCCCTCATCTCCTCCCCTGAGAAGGGCATGGCTCTGCCCTGATATTACTCTGATTGTAGATTAAAAATAGAGCAGCCCCGTTGTCTGCAGGACAGGCAGTGACCCTCCTCAGCCAAGCCAAAGAAGAGAAATAGAAGAACTATAAAAGTCCTCAAAAATCCATCCTCCCATCTCTGGACCTAAAGCTAGGGGATTCCCATCTCTATCCATCCATCTTTCTCCTGAATCAGGTCACCTCTACCCTGTCCCCAACATCTGGTTCAGGATGGCCTTTTATCACTCCTTTCCTTCAGTTTCTTTGTTGGTCCTCTTCCACTTGTGAAATTTCCCAGGGCTGAGCTTAGTGGATGGGGAGAGAGAGACACATGCTGACAAACCATCTCCTAAGGAACTAGCCATCAAATGTCAGGGGGTTGATGTCATGCAATCAATTTAACTTTCCTAATATCTACCTTTTCTCTTGTATATTTAATTCAGTTTTTAAGTGTTTCCATTTATTATCTTCTTAATTTGTTATATACTGATAACAGGTCATTAACATCGTGTACATATTAATTTCTCTTTGGTTTTTAGCTGTGATTGCTTTCTATTTGTTGGTGCTATCATGGTTTCATCAACTCCGGCATTTCTCATTATATCAGATTTAATTTTAGAGGAAACTTTAGAGCAAGTGCTTATCCATTAAAATATTTCTTGTGCATAAAAATGTGTGTGATTATTTGTGTTTGGATAATAACTGGACTAAAAACTCAAGTTATACCACTTTTTTATTTTAGAATGAATATATATTAATAATAGGGAGATTCATTGTGATAATACCATACATGCAAATGCTGTACACTAAACATGTTAATCCCAACCCTTCCTCCCTCAGCTCTTCAGCTCAAGGCTAGTGCTCTACCACTAGATCTATAGCACCACTTCCGGCCTTTTCTGCTTATGTGGTGCTGAGGAATTGAACCCAGGGCTTCATGCATGCAAGGCAAGCACTCTACCACTGAGCCATCTTCCCAGCCCCTCCTTCCACCTTTTTAAAAAGTGTTGGGTAGATTCCCTTATATTTTCGTACATATCCATATCATGCATAGCTTTCCATTGCAATGAGAGAAAACCTGGTCACATGGTGACCATATTCCTTACCTGAGATCAGCACCCCAGCTTCTTGCAGAATGCTTTAATGTATTTGATGATGCATGCTGATCTCAGTTACTTTTAAATGGATTTTAGGGCTTTATTTCCCCAACAATCTTACTAATGTTGACACTTTTCTTCTAGTGGATCTCTTCCTCTAATCTTTGACTTTTGTGTTCTTTGTTTATTCATTCCATGAGTCCATTCAAAGCATTTGTTGCATGTAAGCAGTTCTCTATTCATCCTTTTTCTTTCTTTTAGAGCTCTTATTTCTCCCAGAGTGCCCCAATCTCCAAAATTATCTTTTTCAGCTTTTCATTTCTCTTCATGGTCAGCATATTTCTGCCTAGTTCCTTCTCTGTGTCTCTGTGTCTTTCTGTATGTCTTTTTCTGGATGCCTTTCCTTCCTGCCCCCTCTCAACCCTCATTCCATAACTTACCTATACCATCATTGTTTATTCCAGTCCCTTCTTCCTAAAGGCTCTCTTCTGAAATAGGCATAACGTCTTCCTTACACATCTAAGGAATAGATTGCACCAACATTCTATGTTCTGATTCTTGTTTCATTTCATGGTGCACTGATTCTGTACTCCTGTACCTTCTTTACCCAGCATTCAGATTCTTAATGTGTCTTTCTTCTCTCGTGCTCCTAAACATTTTAATAGTTCAGTACTGTTTCCTTCCCTTTTACTCAGTCTTCCAGGAGTTTCTCATGATGATATGATTGCTACTGCTTAAGCTTCTGGATTGGGCCTTGAAATGGGAAGGGTCAGAGCCTTACTCTGTCTTCTACTAGGAAGTACACAACCTGAATTTCTTGATCACACTCTTTCTTAAATAAGATGCATCTGACAGTGACCACTCACAATTATACAAAGTATTATTTTGTTTCTGCCTATCAAGTTCAAGTTCTATTACCAATGAGAGGGGTAAATTAATTTATTGATAACGATATCCTGCTGATTGGTAGTTTACAGAGCACGTACTACATCTACCTCTCATCTGTTGCTTGTTTTGAATTGATCTAAGGAGGAAGAAAGAATTTATTAACAAGTCATAGATCAATTATTACTTTATTCTAATGTTACCAGTTTGCCTAGAAAAATGGATGCAATTAACGTTTAAGTTTGACACCAACCCTGGCATTTTTCATTTACTATTTTCTTCACACCTGGTTGCCAGCTCCTCTGTGGTAATTCTAAGAAATGTTGATTTTACTAAGAAAGATTTAACTTTCCTTTTGCACAGAACTTTTCTAAAAACCAATTATTTTAAAAGCCTTAGGAAATTGTAGGAGTGAGAATATACAAAGTTTAGTTTCAAAAACAGTATTTTGCCTGCTTAACCCAGAAATTTGCACACAGAATTGTACTAAAGCTAATGGCATTTATGTCCTTAAGTTTTCCAAACAATGAGTTGAAAAATACACCCTCAAGAATTGTTTATGCCGATACAGGCCAACTATTTATAATCACAAGCGGAGTTTCTATGAAGGTCTGTGCCAGGCACAACAGCCCTGTAGCTGGCAGAAATCCTTCCCAATTTTCAAGAACTCTACTGTTTGGAGTTGGAGGTGAAACATGGGTCCAAAGAAATACTTGCAAGCTTTTTCCTAGCCTCAGCTAAATTCAGAGGGAAAGAGCAAACACATACGAAGACAAAGGGTATCAGAATCTGTTCTGCCTTAATTTTCCTGAAAAGGATTAGTACAAGGAGGTCCAGCATTAAAGCGATTGCCTGTGATCAGGGGGTGGGATAGTTGTAATCCCTTTACTAGACCACTGAGTTGATTGATTAAATTGAAAGTTAGGCGCCAAATGTCCAGAGAACATCTTGGAACCTTCCTGCGTCTGTGCATATTCATGTGGTCCTCATGACCTTCCAGTGGAAAGGAAAATGGTACTACCTGCAGGGACAGCATGAAAAAGGGCTTGGGAGGAAGCAGAAGTTTTTAGAGCCACCAGCAAGAGTTTAATTAAACTCTTTCTAATGTTATAAGCCTGTCTCGATTTAAGAGCAGAATGTACCATGTTTTCCCCCCATATGGAGCTTCCTAGGGTCTTACAGCTCAAGTGGAAAGAACAATGGCAAGCAGAAGGCTTTCTCCTCACATCTGGCTCCTTGAAATGGGCTAAGCGCTTTCTGAAGGGCTTTGCTGGAGGTGGAGGGGGCAGCTAGTGTTTACAGATGTGAGTAGCTTTCAGTCATTGAATGTAAATAGTATGTGCCTTGTTGCACACTCCCTGGGAAAACCAAAAGGAGGGAATAATGTTCCTTTATTCGCCCACCCACATTGAGATTCAGGGCACAGTCTTTCCAGGTTTGTTGGGTCCCTAAGCAACCTATGAAGAAAGCTGTCCATCTGTCTGGCTGTCCCTTCTGTGGTGCACATGGATTCTTTAGGCTTTGCTTTTTAAGTCGCTACTTCCCGTCTTTGGCTTAGAGACGTTTTTTCCAGCAAACATTTCTTTGCATTCAGACCTGAGCAGTTACCCAGCTCTTGGGCTAATTCTGACTCCTTTTTAAGCTTTGATCTGTATGCTGAAGGCAGGCTCATCAGTGAGAACTAAAGAGGGCAAACTTTTAATGTGGAGACTGAATCCAGAGAACAGCTAAGTCAGGAAGGTAAGAGTGATCAGGTTCTTGCTGAAATATCAGAGCAATGTGAGATCATGAAAAGAATGTTTCTCAAGTGAGATGTAATCTAGGTTTCTTGGCCCCTAAAAATAACAGAGAGGCTCGGGGTCAGTTTTCTGCTGAAAGACAATTCCTATCATATCCAGTCCACACCACCACAGACTATTGTGGGATTCAGATCCATCTTGGAGTTTTGAATCTGGGATTTAGTCTTAAGACAGTTCTTTCACTTCTTTATGCTTCCGTTGCCTTTATCTGCAGAGACAAATACACATTATTGTGTTATCATAGGGTCAAATGAGTTAATATTATTACAGTTCTTAAGTTTGACACATAGTATACAAAGTGCTATTCATTACTGTTTTAAAATGAGAAAGTAGGGGCTGGCCACAATGGTACACATGTAGTTCTAGCTACAGTGTGCAGAGATCTGGAGGATCAAAGTTCAAAGCCAGCTCAGGCAAAAATTAGCAGACCTCATCTCAATAAAAATCCGAATGTGCTATCACTCCAATTACTCGGGTGGGTGTAAATGGGATGATTGTTGGCTAGGCTGAACCAACACAAAATGTGAGACCCTACTTGTAAAACAACTAAAGGAAAAGGGCTGTGGGATTATGTCTGGCTCAAAATGGGAGAGCATTTGCTTAGCAAATGGGAGGCCATGGCTCATGCCTATAATCCTAGCTACTCAGGAAGCTAAGATCAGAGGATTGCAGTTTGAAGCCAGCCCAGGCAGGAAAGTTCATAAGACTCTTACCTCCAATTAACCACCAAAAAATGCCTAAAGTGGAGATGACTTAAGTGGCAGAGCACTAGCCTTAAGCAATAAAGCATAGAGACAGTGCCCAGGCCCTGAAATCAAGCCCTAGGTCTGGCACATACAAAAAAAGTAAGGCCTTGAATTCAAACCACAATACCACTAAGAAAATACATAAATAAGAGAGAATATGCATAAATGGTTTTTTAACTCAATACAAGACATATGACAAGTTGTGTATGAGGGATATCTGTGACGTGCATATAGCCTTGATCCTGTACCCCAAAATTGTCAACTTTCAAATGAAAATTCAGCTCTGATCTCATATTGATACCTTCCATCTGATTGGCTTCCATCTTTGAAGCTAAAGTTCCAACCTAGATTCTGAAATTGTCCTCATCCCAAACAGAAACAAGGCTGAATTCCAATAGATTTTTATCATCCCTAACATTGAAAAACTTAAACTGAAAGACATTGCTTAAAAGGTCTCATAGTCAAGGCCTAACCAGTAATGAAGACAATTTGTACTTGTGACTTATTTCCTGTCAGAAAAAAATGTAGTAACAAATATAACATGCATTGCACAATCACAGAGGCAAACACATGGAGCAAGTCAGCTAATTTACAAGTTAGGAGTTGTGACTTCTTTGTTTGTAAATAAGTTAAGGGGAGTAAACTGAGCTTAGAATTTATGTGTTCTATGATTTCTGTTGGCCAAAAGCAGTGTTATTTGCTTTCTCTCCTTCTCTCCTCACTTCCTAAACATGCATGAGCAGTTCTTTTGTGGGCCTACCTCAAAATATACCAAGGGTTGAGTTACAACCAATTAGAGAAAAACAAAGCTCAGATGAGGTAAGAAAACCAACCTTACTGTAAGGTGAAGTCCTTAGGCAACTGCTTCTCTTCTTAGCCAGGTCTTACTCTACCACTTCCTTGGGTTTTCCTTTTTTTTTTTTAAACAACTATTTATTAACATGCATTAGTAGCGCAGGGAGGTTTTATTGTGATACTTCTATACATGCATACCCTCTCCACCTTCTATTGCAGCTTAAACCAAGCCATCACTTCCTCTAGGGGGCTTTCCTGGTGTCCCACATTGGGCTGGGTCCGATTCACAAAATCTCTTTACCTCCTTTTGGTTTGGCTTTTGGAGGTACTGGGATGTGGACTCCTTTTAAACAGCTCTTAGTACAGCTGCTGCAGGTTTCTCAAAGTTATACTGTTGTGGTTAGCCATATACTTTAAAGCTGTCAAAACTCAAGACTAATCCTGCAAAAGGATCTGAGCTGCTTTTTCAAACCAACTGTGAAGTAGTACATCTGTGCACAATTCATATTCCCTCAGCCACCAACTTTGACAAGAATGATTCTTTGGACAATAGGAATTTGCATTGTTTTATATCTTATTCATGGGGGGGCTTTATTAATATTTTTCAGTGTCTCAGTATTTTTATTTAGTTCTATGCCTAATGCTTCTATGCCTAATGCTTCTCTACTTAACCAAAAGCTGCTGTATAATTAGTTATTAAACTAAATTAAATTAACTATCTTCCCTCACTAAAGGATAATTTCTAGGAAATGTCACTAGCCGCTGCTCTCTGACACATGCTAGACACTCAGGAACCTCCTTGAGGTCCGGGCAAGCATTGTAGCATATACCTGTAATCAGCTCACTGAAAAGGCTGAGGTAGGAGAGTCCCAAGTTCTAGGCCAGCCTGAGTGCATAGTGAGACCTTGTCTCAGAGGGGAGGGTGGGGAGGAATGGGAGGATGGGAAGATAGTAGAAGCTGATGCTTTCTGAGGATATGAAAATAGGAACAGTGTTCTCGTCTCTGTAGGTAGGAAGGACAAGAGTATTCTATCCCTAACACAGAGGGACAGCATGCTGCCTGCTCCTTTATCACAGCACATGCTGATCCTAATTAGCAGTTACTTGATGTGCTTCCTGAGCTAGACTATTACTTCCCTGCGGGAGATACCATGGAGAATGTGTGTTGGTCATGACTAGTGGCTACCTCCCAGCCTATGGAGAACAGACCAGACATGTTTAATTATCAGATGGACCAGGATAAAGGGGGAGGGTTGGGTGAATTGGGGCTTCCTGGAGCCCACTTCATCCTTGGTAACACTACTGAGGAAATGTCACAAAAGACTGGATCAAACCCCTCTTTAAAATCTGCCTTAGTCAAATGTGTTCTGTTTCCTTTTTTTTTTTTTTTTGCTTATGTGGTGCTGGGGAATCGAACCCAGGGCCTCATACATGCAAGGCAAGCACTCTACCACTGAGCCACCTTCCCAGCCCCTCTGTTTCCTTTTTAAAACTTAGAAAAATTATCCTCAACCCTGGGGCATGTAATTATAATTAGCATTTTTAAGATAATACATTTTTTATTTTATTTTTTATTGTGAGAATATTGTACAGAGGAGTTACAATTACATGGGCAAGATGAGTACATTTCTGATCAAGCATTGTTGCCTCCTATTTGTTTCCCCTTCCCATCCCTTCCCATACTCTCCCGCTCCCCCTACCCGATTCTCCCTCCACCCCCCACCAAAGTTGTAAAGTTTGTTTTTCTACATAAAGACTTGTATATCTCATTGTTGCAATGGGTCCACCTGCATCCCTAGTTAAACAATTTGTTTTTGCCCTTCCCCTCCACAAATTATACCAACATCAAATACAGTGAAAGCAGGGGTTATACCGTGGGGGAGGCACATACAAAGTAACAAAGAAATCATCTTATAAATATGTTAGAAACAATTGCATGAAAGTAAAAAAAAAACAAAAAAAACATTTGAATACTTACCTTGGAGTTCATATTTTAGAAATCCTGTTGGGCAAATGAGAAAAGTGTGGCTGAAATTAGGAAAGCAACTCCATTTGTAATAGCCCCACAAAAAATAAAATACCTAGGAATTAACTTAACCAAAGAAGTGAAGGACCTCTATGATGAAAACTTTAAAATCTTGAAAAAGGAAATCAACACAGAACTTAAAAAATGGCAAAACCTCCCATGCTCCTGGATTGGCAAGATTAACATCGTGAAAATGGCAATACTTCCCAAGGCTATCTACAAATTCAACGCGATACCTATCAAAATTCCACCCTCATTCTTCAAGGAAATAGAAGAGGCAATCCAAAAATTCATATGGAACAATAAAAGACCCCGAATAGCAAAAATGCTCCTCAACGGAAAGAACACTGCTGGAGGAATATCAATACCAAATTTCAAACTCTACTATAAAGCCATAGTAATCAAAACAGCTTGGTATTGGCATAAGAACAGACCTCAGGACCAATGGAATAGAATTGAAAACCCAGAAATGAACCTACAGACCTATAGCCATCTAATCTTCGATAAGGAAGCTAAAACAATAGAATGGAAGAAAGACAGCCTCTTCAGTAAATGGTGCTGGCAAAATTGGTTAACTACATGTAGAAAACTAAAGCTAGATCCTTATATATCACCCTGCACCAGAATCAACTCCAAATGGATCAAAGACCTTGAACTCAAAGCAGACACTCTGAAAACATTACAGGATGGAATAGGAGAAACCCTAGGTCTCCTTGGCTCAGGCCGAAATTTTCTGAATAGAGACCCGGAAACACAACAAATCAAAGAAAGGTTGGACAAATGGGATTGCATAAGGTTGCAGAGCTTCTGCAGGGCAAATGACATAGCTAGCAAGATCAATAGAAAGCCCACCGATTGGGAGAAGATCTTTACTAGCCATACAACGGACAAGGGTCTCATATCTAAAATATACTTGGAACTCAAAAAATTAAACCACCCAACAACAAATCCTCAAAGAAACAACTGCCCAATAAATAAGTGGGCGAAAGACTTAAAGAGAAGCTTCTCTGAAGAAGAAAGAAGGATGGCCATTAGACACATGAAGAAATGTTCAACATCCCTAGCCATAAAAGAAATGCAAATCAAAACAACATTGAGATATCACCTCACTCCAGTTAGAACAGCAAAAATCAAGAACTCTAACAACAACAGATGCTGGAGGGGATGTGGACAGAAAGGAACCTTACTTCATTGTTGGTGGGAATGTAAACTTGTTCAATCACTTTGGAAAGCAGTATGGAGGTTCCTCAAAAGACTTCACATAGATCTCCCCTATGATCCAGCAATCGCACTTTTGGGCATTTACCCAAATGTATACAAACAAGACCACACTAAAGCTACCAGCACAACTATGTTTATTGCAGCATTATTTACCATAGCTAAGATATGGAACCAACCCAGAAGCCCCTCAGTAGATGAATGGATCAAGAAAATGTGGTATATATACACAATGGAATTCTATGCCTCCATCAGAAAGAATGACATTTCCCCATTTGTTAGGAAATGGAAAGGCTTGGAAAAAATTATATTAAGTGAAGTAAGCCAGGCCCAAAGAAACATAGGTCCCATGGTTTCCCTTATTTGCAATATCTAGTATAGGTATGAGTCAAGCGGAAAAGATCAGATAATGTGATGTTAGGAAAACGAACCCTTAAATATGTATTTTAATGTTTTCGTTTCTTTCATGCATGTGTTTCTAACGCATTTATAAGATTATTTCTTTGTTGCTTTGTATGTCCCTCCCCCACAGTGTAACCCCCGCTTTCACTTTATTTGATGTGGAGGAGAGGGGGACAAACAAGTCGTTTAAGGATTCAGGTGGACCTGTTGTAACAAGGAGAATTACAAAATGTCATGTCAAAGCAAGCTTTACAATGTCGGAGTGGGGGGGGGGAGGGGGGTATGATTGGGTGGGGGGGAGGGGGGAGGCTGGGAAGGGAGGTGAAGGGTAAACAAAGGAGGAGGCTGCAATGCTTGGTAAGAAATGTATGCATTATCCTGCCAATGTAATTGTAACCCCTCTGTAGAGTATGTTCTCAAATAAAATAAAATTTAAAAAAAAAAAAAAAAAAAAAAGACCCCGAATAGCAAAAATGCTCCTCAACGGAAAGAACACTGCTGGAGGAATATCAATACCAAATTTCAAACTCTACTATAAAGCCATAGTAATCAAAACAGCTTGGTATTGGCATAAGAACAGACCTCAGGACCAATGGAATAGAATTGAAAACCCAGAAATGAACCTACAGACCTATAGCCATCTAATCTTCGATAAGGAAGCTAAAACAATAGAATGGAAGAAAGACAGCCTCTTCAGTAAATGGTGCTGGCAAAATTTGTTAACTACATGTAGAAAACTAAAGCTAGATCCTTATATATCACCCTGCACCAGAATCAACTCCAAATGGATCAAAGACCTTGAACTCAAAGCAGACACTCTGAAAACATTACAGGATGGAATAGGAGAAACCCTAGGTCTCCTTGGCTCAGGCCGAAATTTTCTGAATAGAGACCCGGAAGCACAACAAATCAAAGAAAGGTTGGACAAATGGGATTGCATAAGGTTGCAGAGCTTCTGCAGGGCAAATGACATAGCTAGCAAGATCAATAGAAAGCCCACCGATTGGGAGAAGATCTTTACTAGCCATACAACAGACAAGGGTCTCATATCTAAAATATACTTGGAACTCAAAAAATTAAACCACCCAACAACAAATCCTCAAAGAAACAACTGCCCAATAAATAAGTGGGCGAAAGACTTAAAGAGAAGCTTCTCTGAAGAAGAAAGAAGGATGGCCAATAGACACATGAAGAAATGTTCAACATCCCTAGCCATAAAAGAAATGCAAATCAAAACAACATTGAGATATCACCTCACTCCAGTTAGAACAGCAAAAATCAAGAACTCTAACAACAACAGATGCTGGAGGGGATGTGGACAGAAAGGAACCTTACTTCATTGTTGGTGGGAATGTAAACTTGTTCAACCACTTTGGAAAGCAGTATGGAGGTTCCTCAAAAGACTTCACATAGCTCTCCCCTATGATCCAGCAATCGCACTTTTGGGCATTTACCCAAATATTTACAAACAAGACCACACTAAAGCTACCAGCACAACTATGTTTATTGCAGCATTATTTACCATAGCTAAGATATGGAACCAACCCAGATGCCCCTCAGTAGATGAATGGATCAAGAAAATGTGGTATATATACACAATGGAATTCTATGCCTCCATCAGAAAGAATGACATTTCCCCATTTGTCAGGAAATGGAAAGGCTTGGAAAAAATTATATTAAGTGAAGTAAGCCAGGCCCAAAGAAGCATAGGTCCCATGGTTTCCCTTATTTGCAATATCTAGTATAGGTATGAGTCAAGCGGAAAAGGTCAGATAATGTGATGTTAGGAAAACGAACCCTTAAATATGTATTTTAATGTTTTCGTTTCTTTCATGCATGTGTTTCTAACGCATTTATAAGATTATTTCTTTGTTGCTTTGTATGTCCCTCCCCCACAGTGTAACCCCCGCTTTCACTATATTTGATGTCAGTATAACATGTGGAGGAGATGGGGACAAACAAGTCGTTTAAGGATTCAGGTGGACCTGTTGCAACAATGAGAAGTACAAAATGTCATGTCAAAACCAACTTTACAATGTCGGTTTGTGGGGGGGAGGGGGGTATAATTGGGTGGGGGGAGGGGGGAGGCTGGGAAGGGAGGTGAAGGGTAAACAAAGGAGGAGGCTGCAATGCTTGGTAAGAAATGTATGCATTATCCTGCCCATGTAATTGTAACCCCTCTGTACAGTATGTTCTCAAATAAAATAAAATAAAATTAAAAAAAAAAAAAAGAAATCCTGTTGGGCATAGTCCTGGCCCTCTGTTTCCCATGGACTCCTGTCTATCTCAGGATTTTCAGAAAGATTCCAGAAAAAGGCATTGGAATAGATTAGCAAAATCACTACACCCTAAGGGTCAGCATCAGATCTGAAGTTAAGTTAGTGCTAAATACATGTTACTCCAAAAAGTTGTTGTTTTAAAGAAAATATTCTAAGTGCTTAAAGTAACCAGAGGAAGGGAGAATGTGTATATTTAAAAGTCTTAATAAGGCTACACAGAATCATGTACGCAGAACTCTGTTGAAGCTAGGCATTTATGTGCCTAAGATTTCCAAACAATGAGTGGAAAATACACCCTGAAGAACAGTTTGTGCCAAGTGAGGCTGAGTGTCTCAGTCACCACTGGAATTGCCACATGTTTCATGCCAACCACATTATTCTTGCCAAACATCCTCCCCACTTTGCAAGGGTTCTTGGATTTTATGTCAGCAATAAAGCAGTCAAATATGTCTTCAACCCAACCTATGTGGGTCTTCATTAGTACTTATTCATGCTATGCTGATGAGGGTGACATCTTAACTCTGTTTTGAAATGCTTGTTTTAGTTGACAGAGTGACATGAGTTTTCAGGCAACAACTATGGAAACAAGCGAATGGAATTGCAATGTCAGCTCGGGTTTTGAACACATAGCATGTGGAAAAATGTCTCACACTATCTTTTGTGCCAGAGGCACTGAGTGCCTGAGAAATTGTCACTCAGATATTTCTGTCAGCCAGAGGAAAAACAAAAAACAAAAACAACCAGTTCTTCATCCTGGTGGCTGCAGGAGGCTGGCAGAATAGAGTCTTAGACGAAAGTCTTAGATTGATCAAAGCCTTAATCCACAGCAACTAGAGAATAGATGGTTGGAAAACTAGCCCGCACCAAAAAAAAAAAAAAAAAAAAAAAAACCCACAGCTAAAAGTGCTTCTGAAAAGTGAGCCTGTTTCTTTTCCAAGAAAATACCAAATGGCCTATAATACTGGTCTAGCTAGAGGCCCAGAGTGTCTAGGGGCTTTGGGGACAGTGAGTGGGAGCAGCCTCTTTGGAGACTTCAGCATTGGCCTCTGGTACCAGGTTCACAGAACTCACAGAGCTTGCATACGTTAAGGCCCAGGACAAGGGATGGATCCCTGTCCTCTAGCTGGGACACCTGGTCAGTGACATGAAGGCTAAGTCTCTGAAGATCTGACTCTTCTCCCTGCCAATCACGGAGTCTGAAATCATTAACTGCATTCCTAGGAGCATCCTAAGAAGATGGGGAAGACGAGGTTCAAGGTGTTTGTTGGAGCTAGGGACCTCAGTAGCCTTGTCAGCTTGATTGTTAAGTGTTTTAGAAAGGTAGCCACTGCTACCCAAGGTGACATCCTTCTGGATAAGCACCCCATTGCGTCCTAGGAAAAGGCTATTGCAAGAGCAAGACTGGTAAGTCCCATAGTGTCCCTGACAGGCCACTGGCTCCCTGTGCCAGTGTGCTCCATCCTTGTCCCCAAAGGCACTGGCATCACCTCAGGCCCTGTGCCCAAGAGGCTGATGGCATCTACCATTGCTATCCCTCATCCAGGAGCTGTTCTGTTACCTTAAATACAACTTTACCAAGGTCACCTTCATGCCGTTTCCAAGATCTACTTATAAACTGACCCCAACCCCTGGAAAGAGAACAAGTTTACCAAGCCTTCCTGTTGGGGATTCACTCACCATATGGCAAAAGCCCACATCTGAGCCTCTGTGCAGAGGACCCAAACCCCAGCTGTGGCCACAAGGAAGGATTTTTACACCTTATTTCCAAAATAAAATAGGTTGATCCAATATTTCTTCCCATTTCCTGGAATTCATTTTGATAAACACTGTATGATCTGAGGCAATAGGCATGGCACCTTTGTGTTCCTCCCCTAAAACTATCCTCCTTTGGTCTCACTGTTTGTGAATGTCTAGAGTCCTGTATAATTTATTATGTCCATGTGTATTTTAGATCTGATTTCTGTACATGAGAGGAAACATGTGCCATTTGTCTCTCCGAGCTGGGCTTACCTCACTTAACGTGATTTGTTCATCCATTTCCCTGCAAATGACATAAAATTCTTTCTAATGTCTATGTAAAATTCCATTGTATGTAAGTACTATGCTTTTGATCCATTCATCTGTTGTAGGGCATCTGGGCTTTTTGTAGCTTGGCCATTGTGAATAGCACAGGTGTCCTGATCATATCCTGGCTTGTGATGTTCTGGTGGTAGATGGCCAGGGGTGGTATGGCTAGGTCCTAGGGAAGATCTGTGTTTAGTTTTTCAAAGCCTTCAGAGTAGCTGAGCTAGTTTACATTCCCACCAGCAGTGCAATAGGGTTCCTTACGTGCCACATCCCTACCAGTATTTGTTGTTGTTGGAATTCATGGTGATGGCCAATTTAACTGAGGTGAATGGAATCTGAGTTGTTTTGATTTGCATTTCCTTTATGGCCAGAGATGATGAGCATTTTCTCATATGTTTCTTTGCCATTCTTAACTTTTCTGAGAAAGCTCTCCTTATCCTGTTTACTGATTAGTTTATTAGCTTTGAGAGGGATTAATTTCTTGAGCTGCTTGTATATTTTGGGTATTAGGCCTTTGTCGGATATGCTGCTGGTAAGGATCTTCTCCCAGTTTGTTAAGCCAGTATTTTTTTTTCTGAAGACCTTTCAGAATTATTCCAGTTCCTAGGTTCTAGAGACAGAAATTTTCCTTGCTTGTCAGAATTTAACAAGAGGTTAGAAGCCCAGCATTGTCCTGATTCTGACAAGGCCATCACATCCAAAGGTTAATTAAGCGTGTGAACTCTGCAGGCAGAGCAAACCTTGCCTATACCACTTACCATTTGTGAAATATTAGGCCAGACAGTGAATCTCTCTGTGCCTGTTTTCTCATCCAGAAAATGGGTGATAACAGCACTGACATCATAGGCCTCTGGGAGGATGAAATGAATGAATTGGGTATAAAGAGCTCAGAATAGTACCAGTCTGTATTCAGTGTTATTAATGGTCAGCCACAATTACATCCTTTATGACCTGTTTCTTGTTTTGGACTCCAGTTCTCATAATTGGGTCTCCATCTTCATGCGTGGATAGTCCTGTAGATGTTCAGGACTGCCTACTATCCAGCTGTTCAACCAGGAAATGTCTTTTTCTTTAGTAAAGCCCATGTGGAAACCTCCACTTTGCCCTTCAAAAGATAAGGCTACCTCCATTGCTTCTTCAGTCTTTCCAAGCCCTAGAATTATGCCGCTGAGAGCCCAGTCTGCCCCATTCCCAGTATCTCTCTGATGCCATCTGTTCCTACTCCCTGGATGTCCTGTCCTGTCTGCTCACCTCTACTACCCTAGTCTAGTCTTCAAGATAGGCTGCCTGATCTGGTGTTGATTCTGATGGCTTCCTTGAAATGTGTTCAAGCAATGAATAATTTATTCAGTCTTCTATGTCTCTCTAAGGGAGAAAGAGGACTCCAGATCTTATCTAGTCAAAGGAATTCCTGTTTCTACTTCACTGCAATAATTTAATCTCTACAAAAATGTTTAATTCCCACCCAGGGAATACTCCTATAATCATCAGCTAATGCTCTTCATCAAGAGACAGAGCTGTCCTGCCCAGAATTGTATAACCAGGGTACCCCCCCCCCGCCTCCCATTTCACCAGGGCTCCAGGGATTAATAGGCCACCAGCTGCCACGTTGGGCTGTAGGTCTCAGAATTTTCCATCATAATTATTGCCTTTTTGAGCATTCTCAAGAAGCTGTCAGCACATGGCAATGGGTGTGAGCTGAGCCAGCTTTTGTGTTCTTACGTAATAAGGCTAAGATTCGGTAGCTACACAAAATCTATGTATTCAGTAACCAACCAGCTTTCCTGGGAATACTTTCTGCTTTTCAGCCTCTGGAAGACAAGTCATTTCTTAGGTGTTTATAAAATGTTAGAGAGCCATAGTGGTGCATGTCTGTAATACCAGGATTTAGAGGCTGAGGCTGGAGTATCTCAAGTTAGATGCCAGCTCTATTTAAAAAACAAAAAAGTGTTGGTTAGAAGCTGATATTCAAGACAGAAGTAGAGTTTCAAACTGTCAAAACAGAACAGAGTTCAAAAGAGACAGATTCCGGATTTAGTGACATCACTCGGGTAAAATCCCAGTTCTTTGATAAGTAACCCTGGGTTCACTGATCCTCGGCATGTTCCAGCCTCATCTCTTGTCCTCAGCAGTGTTTCCGTACACCAGCTCCAGGTCCTCAGGCATCTCACCCACCCTTCTGGCTGTTTACAACACTCCTTCACAGGGGAGATGCCTGGCCAGCCTTTTGTTGCAACCCAAACCCTACTGCTGCAGGAAGCTTCATCTCCTTTCTACTCGCTGGCTTAGTCTTATTCCTTATCTTGACATTTTCCAGGCTGTACTGTAAATGACTGTTTCTCACGGCTAAGCTCCTAACATGCTATTTGACCTAAGGACCAGGGCCTTGTCTGCCTTGTCTCTGAATTCTCAGGATACAATATGTGACCAGTGAGTATTTGCAGAATTAAAATTGTCTTCCTGGCAGGTTGGATCCCAATAAAAATACCAGCATGGCAATTTCTGGCTAATGGCTCCAGCCAGGCACTGCTGGGCCAGCATACCTTCTACAGACTTTCAGCTCACCACTGACATTTCCTTGTCCCCTTCCTTGTTATATAACACTCAAGCCTTCAGCTTCCATCCGGTGTAGCTCAAGCCCATAGGCTTGAGAGATGGGAAAAGAAAAGAAAAAATAAGAAACTCTGTTCCAACTTTCACTTTTTCTTTTTTCTTTTTGGTGATCCTAGGGTTTGCGATCAAAGCCTTATACTACTGTAGGGCAATGCACTCTAGCCCTAGACTCACACCCCTAGTCTTTTTTACTTTAGTTATTTTTCAAATAAGATCTTGCTTCTTGCCCAGGTTTACTTGGACCATGATGGTCCTCTTTATCCTTTCTATGGAGCTGGAAAGGCAGGTGTGCACCACCATGCCAGCTTTGTATTAGTTGAGGTGGAAATCTTGAGAACTGTTTTGCCTCTGCTCACTTGAAAGTACAATACTCCCAATGTCAACCATCAAAATTGTTTGGGTTATAGGCAGAATCCTCTATGATTTTTATACGTGAACTTTTTCTTTAAGCGTAACAAACATACCAAAACATGTTTTCTGTTAGCATCTACCTCAAAGTTTGACACTCATGTGACCAGCACAGAAATAATAGCTAGAAGTTCAAAAGCATACTTTTGTCTTTTTCTGGTTCCTACTTTCCCTAAAAGGCAACCATCTTGAATTCTATAATAGATTAAGTTTGCCTGTTTTCAAACTCTCACATTTTTTTTTTTTTTTGGTGGTGGTGCACTACTAAAAATTGAACTCAGGACCTCAGGCCTACAATGTAAGGCATATTCCAGTCCTTGTTTATTTTTACTTTCTTTTCATATGGACATCTTTCTTCTAAAAACTTTATAGTGTTTACCTTTCATATCTAGATAATTGATTAACAATTGAATTTGTATATGTCTAGAGGCAGGAGTCGATAGCCTTTTAATTTTTTTTACAGACCCATTTACAGAATATTTACCCTTTCTTCTTCATTATTCTGTCAATTTTATTACATATCAAGTGTCCATATATCTGTGGTCTCTTTCTGCACTCTCTGAGTTATTCTTCTGTTCCTTTAGAAGAGGGTGAACCCTCTTAGTTATGATGATACCTATGAGTGTTAATTTTGGTCTTCCTCAAGATTATTTCAGCTTTTTAAAACCCTACTTCAAGCCAGGTGCTGGTGTCTCACACTTGCAGTCCTAGCTACTAAGATTGGGAGGATTGTGGTTCAAGACCAGATAAGGCAGAAAAGTTAGCAAATCCTCTTTTAACACATAACTGGGCATAGTGATACACATGTGTCATCTTAAGCTATGTGGAAGGCTGAGATCAGGAGGCTCATGGTTCCAGGCCAGCCCAGGCAGAAAAGTCCACACGATTTTATCTACATGAGGAAAGCTTGGATGCGGTAGTACACACCAATATTCTCAGCAATGATAGAAAGTCTAAAGTAGGCATATCACAACTCAGGCATAATATGCGCATGTTTGGGAAGCAAGATTCTATCTCAAAAATAACTAGCACAAAACAGGCTTGGAGATGTGGCCCAACTGGTAGAACTCCTGTCTAGCAAGCAGAAAGTACTGAGGTCAAACTGAAATACCTCAAAAACAGAAAAATTCTCTGCCACTGGATTGCGATTGTATTGGTTTAGGAACACATTTCAAAAGATTTAACTTTGCATTTTTTTCCCCAGTTGTGGGGCCTGAACTCTGGGCCTGGGCACTATCCCTCAGCTCTTTAGCTCAAGGCTAGTGCTCTACCACTTGAGCCACAGTGCCACTTATGGCTTTTTCTGCTTATGTGGTGCTAAGGAATTGAACCCAGGGCCTCATGCATGCAAGGCAAGCACTCTACCACTGAGCCACCTTCCCAGCCCTAACTTTACACTTTTGAGTCTTCTAATGTGTAAACTATTTTGAACACACAATTTTGTATACCAATGATTTCCATCTGATCCATGTGTTTTCTCTTTCTTCGTATTGCACCAGCAGGGCCAGGGCCAGTGTTGAATAGATGTGATAATAATGAACATTCTTTCCTTATTCCAAATGGTATGGAGAAAGCTTTTAATAAAAACCTTCATTGAAAGTGTGATTTTTACGATAGCTTTGTTTGTAGATGTACCAGAAAAAGAAATTTCCTTTTCTGTTCTCACTGTGCTAAATTATTTTTTATTATGAGTGATTATTGAATGTCATCAAATGATTCTTCTGTACCTACAGAGATACTTAAATATTTTTGTTAATGTGATGAGCTAGGTTGACTGAATTTGTGATGGGAAACGCTCTTGTACTCTTTCGGTAAACACACATGGGTTGTGATACAATACAGTTTTTTCTAAATCTCAGAACATGTAGTTTCCTATTGTCTTTTCGCCTTCACAGTATCTGGGCTCAAACTCAGCACATTTTCCTTGCTAAGTAGGCACTCTACCATTTGAGCCATATTTCCAGCCCTAGTTTGCTATTGTTTGGGATTTCTTTATCTGTGGTCATGAAAGATCTGGGGCTTCTGTCTTCACTTTTACCTTCAATTTTCAGGTGGATATTTTTCAACCTCAGCCTGACCCCTCTTTTTCTGTTTCTTTTCTTCTTTTATTGTGCCAGTTCTGGGGCTTGAACTTGGGGCCTGGGTATTGTCCTGAGCTTTTTTGCTCAAAGATAGGGCTCTACCACTTCAGCCACAGCTCTGCTTCTGAAGTGTGTGTGTGTGTGTGTGTGTGTGTGTGTGTGTGTGTGTGTGTGTGTAGATGAAAGGTCTGTGTGGTTAATTGGAGATGAAAGTTCTGTATGATCTTTCTGCCTGGGCTGATTTTGAATCATAATCTTCAGATCTCAGCTCTTGGGTTGCTATTATGACAGATATGAGCCACTGGCACCAGGCTCTCTTTTTAGATTTAGTTAAATAGAATTTGATTCTGTCCTTTGCTTAACAAAATCTCCCCCGAGCCTTTAGCTTCTCTCTTACTGGAGAACAAAAAGTTTCCCAAAAGACAAAGCAAAAATGAGCTAAATCCTGTTTCAGCCACTCACCAGCGGCGTGTCCCTGGGCAAGCTGTAGATCCTTCCTGAGCCTTTTCCTCTCCCATGACTTGAGGTTGAGGAGGAAATTGGACAGGACAGAAGAAAACACCAGGTACAGGTAGCTGCTTAATAATTCCCTTCCCCACTGTTCGTTCTTTCTGCTGTTTAAAAACTTTTTAAACACAGGAAAAAACAGTGTCTTGCTTATTTATTGGACTTAGTTGACAGAATTAAGATTCAAACCTGGAAAATGCATCGATCGTGGGAAGAGTCCATTTTTTTGTGTCACACTCTTAAAAAACAAACAATGTGAAATTATTTACTGCTCCTGCAAAGCTTTTAAATACAAGCCCCTAGATTTTTTTAAATTAGATAAACATTGCTAGGATTTATCACTCAAAATGCTCCTGTTCCTTCCCAGGGGCTTTAAACTCAGGTGTTAATGGTATATTAAACACTGGGAAACCGTCCAGAATTACAGACTCTCTCTCATATATAACAATGTTTATATGGCAAAGTCAGCTTGGAAGGACACTTGTAAATAAAGTTCCCTTTCCAGATATATAATCCCAGTGTTACTTGTCAATGTACAATAAACCTTCAGCCATCTCAAGAGGAGCAATGGGCATTAGAGTTTGGTGCTTCCCTGAAATTATGTTCTTTGCCTCTAAAATAAGATTCAAGTGATTGGCTGGGCTTTATAGAGATCTAAATAAATCAAGAGTCAGAAGATCATGAAAATTTGGGTGAAGGAGGCTGAGTCCAAAGAAAACTGAAGTTGGCGAACACTAAGAAGGCAGCACTTTCAATGTTATATGGGGACTACGTAGACCATCCCACATCACCTACTCTTACCTCCATACCAAGAGCTGATTCTAATCATAACAATGGGTGACATAAAAATGACTTGACTTGACTCAAACTGGGGAATGAAGAGAGCCTGGTCTCTAGTTTGGCCCAGTGGCAAATCACAGCCCTGCTACCTACTAATAACTAGGTCCCCACATCTATAACACAGATATGCTAACCTACCTAGTAGGACCACCATGGGAATAGGAAGACATTAACCATGACCTATGAAGTATGTGATACAGGGAATATGCTCAGCAGTGGTGGTGATTGTGATATTGATGATGGTGATGATAGCAGTGACAGTGAGAAGAAGACACCATCCCTAGCTTTGGGGAAGAAGGGTCACCTGTCCTCTCTTTTCAGAAGCTAAAGGACCCACCCCCATGCTGGCCCTTGCCCAATATTGTGATTAGTTTATGGTTTCCTGGGCCAAGATATGTAAATTTAATTGGATATGTCATGTCTTAGTTTGGGTACCCCACAGAGCTGACCCTGAGCTAATAACTAGGTAGTTCGGGTAGGAGGAGATGGGGGAAGTAAGAGGGGAAAAATAACAAAGTGACAAAGAAGAAGAATCAGCCTACACTTGTACCATTGCAGTCACCAGCATAGGTATACCTCTGGGAAGTGCCACTGGAACTGTCTTTTAGCACCTGCCCCTCTCCCCTGGCCAAGGGATGTCTTCAGGAGCATGAACTTCCCTATACCCAGGCATTTATCTGTCAGAGCTTTGGAGAAGACCATGAGACAGTAAATGCAAAGAAAGCATGGTGTACCTGAAGTGGACACTCAAAACACAGCATGAGTGTGCTCACACTTACCTGCCTGCCTGGGTGCCAGACATGTTAGTTTAAGTGCAAGTGTGTTCTACAACCTCCTACCTGTCACTGTGATTCATACTTGTGAATCTACGGTTCCTTGTAGAGTCTACCCCATCCCATCCATTCTTCCCAGAAGGGGCTACTTATACCATTGGCCTAACATTTAGCAGTGCTCAGACCTATTCCAGATCCAGGGCTGTGCTGTCCAATATGGTGGCCACCAGACAGATGTGGCTACCTAAACTTAACTAAAATGATGTAAGGTGGAAAATGCATGTCAACAGGCATACATTAAGTGCTAAGTAATCATCTGTGGCCACTACCGGTCACATTACACAGTACAGTACAAGCCTTCCATCCTTCCAGGAAGACCAGACCATGTACTGAGTGCAAAACCTGTATCCATACCCACTTCTATCACTTATTAATTGGGTAGCCCTAGACAAGTCACTTACTCTTCCTCTGCTTTAATTTCCTAAATCCATAAAGTGGGCTTTTTCAAAGATTAAAGCAATAACCATAATAACCATTAACCCAATAACCACTGGGAGACCTGCCAGAGCAGGTAAACGCAGGTAAACTGAGCAACGGAAGCTCAAGGTTCAGACCACAAGGAAAAAGATGCAGGAGAAGGAAGCTGCAAGGTCTTGTTCCATAGAAGACTTACTTTTAAGCCTTGACTGGTTTCCAGCAAGCGCTAGGAAACATGAATCTCTTGAAGAAACTGCAGTGGAATGAAATGCAGGGTGCACCTTCCCACACCACGCTAGTTTCCCGCTCTTCCAGTTCTTCATGAAGATAGTCACGGCAGTCTGATTTCATCTTCCTTCTGCTGAAGAGCTTCCTTTATATTTCATATATGACAGTCACCTTAGTAATATTTTCACTCAGCTTTCACTTATCAAAAAAAAAGTGTTTTCTATTACCATCATTGTTGGAGGATATTTTGGCAAGATAGAATTCTAGGATGATGAATTGTATTTCTTTTAAAATTTTAGAGATGCCATTTCCTGTTCTTCTGGTTTGCCTAACTTTAGAAGCAGTCACTCTGAGCTTTGTTTTACTCATTGCAATGTGGCTTTTATTGCTTCCAAGATTTTCTCTTCATTTCTATGATGTTTTGATGTGCTTTGGTGTTTTCTTTCTTTTCTTTTTTCCTTTTTGTTTTATTTTCAGTTGGCCGTAGGTATCATTCTCCTTATTTTTGTACTTTTGAAAGTGTAGATCCTCTTGGATCTGCAGGTTGATGTTTTTCATAAAATTTGGGGAAATTTTAAGTGTTTATTAAGATATTTTTCTAATCTTTCTGTCTTATCCTGTGGGGGTTCCACTGAAACCATTTACTTTTATTCCAAAGGTCAGAAGGATTCAGCCTCTTTTCTACTTTGAAATTTCTTTTGAATTACGTTTATGTTACCTTATCTTTCAGTTTACTGATATTTTTCTTCACTATGGCCAAATGAAGATTTTTTTTTGTTGCTATGGAATTTCGTTTTAGCCTTATTGAATGGTTTATTTTCTGCTAAGATTCCCCATATGTTCACTTACTGTGTCCATCTTTAAATCCTCAAGTATATTGATTGCATTGGCTTCACAGTCCTTTATGTTAATTCCAATATATCAGTCATGTAAGAAACTCTTTGTATTGGCTGTTCCTTCCATGTTTTAGCTCACAATTCATTTCTTTTATACATGCCTGCTTATTTTTTAATTGCATGATGTAAAGGCTTCTTTGTTGGGTTTTTAGATTCTTAGTCTTCCTTTAAAGAATATGGAGTGTAGCTCAGGTTTATTGATAAATCTGCTTGATTCCCTGTCAAGGCTTGTTTACTAAGTTTTGTAAGGATAAGTCTAGGTAGCCTTTATTATAGGGCTAAAGTAATTTTACCAATAAGTTACAGCCTTTCTGGATTTTCAGCTAAATGTTCAGAGTAGTCTACAAAGTCTCTCTAAAATAAGTGACTCAAATCCCTAAATCTCCAGTAATGAGTAACCTCTGCAGTTCAGCTCTAAGCTCTCTTGTAGCTGTGCTCTGGCAGTCTTTGTAGAATTAATCATTGTAGCACTAATCTTTGACCTAACATCAGGCTACATATGTACAGCTTTGTGGTAGGTCAAAGATGAAGGGAAATCCATGTACATTTCTGATGCTGTTCTCTGTAATGGCTGCCCCTTCTCTGGCATTCTGTCCCATACGTCCTATTGATTTCAGGAGTCCCAATTCCTATTTTTACTTCCTCAGCCCAGCCATTTTACCTTCCTCCTTGTGTCCCTGGCAGAAATCCAGTGTATACACAGTCTCACCTGCTATGTCTTCCCTTCTCTTGGCTATCATAGAGCTCTGCTGTCCATTTTGTAACCTTTGAAAACTGGCACATCATGTGTTTTTACTCAGTTTTATTGTTACTATGTCTACAGGGATAATCAATTCCATTTCCTCCATCAAAGTCAGAAACATAAGTCAAGGGAGCATATATAGATTTGGGGATTATCTGTAGACAAGATTATCTTATTCTCTCTTCTACTTTGCCATCAAGATAAAAGTGTAAATTATCTATTAAGATATTTGGACCCCTTTATAATGTGCCTGACTTCCCCCTGTGCTCACTTATTGTTTCCATCTTTAAGTTCTCAGACATATTGATGGTAGTTTCTTTACAGTCCTTGCAAGTTAATTCTAGCACAGTCATCTCAAAAACTTCTTACTGGCTACTTTCACATATCTAAGGTCGCATTTTTTTTCCTCTATACCTGTCTAGTCATTTTCTGTTTCATGATGGACATGGTGCAAGCTGATTCTTTACACACACACACACACACACACACACACACACACACACACACACACACACACACATGACCTCATGGTCTACCAGGCACCTGTGATATTTTTTATGCCTTTCTGTTTGCACCTACTTGTCCTTCTGGGGAAGAAAATTAGTTTTCGCCTATCTGCCTTATCATCTCTTACTTATCTTTCAGAATTTAATTCAGCTCCCATCTCCTCCAGGAAGCTTTGGGTTCCCTAGTGCCCTCTATGTTAAGTGTCTCCTGTTTATATTTTAAAATTCAGTGTTGGGGCTGGGAAGGTGGCTCAGTGGTAGAGTGCTTGCCTTGCATGCATGAAGCCCTGGGTTTGATTCCTCAGCACCACATAAGCAGAAAAAGCTGGAAGAGGTGCTGTGGCTCAAGTAGCTAGAGTGCTAGCCTTGAGCTGAAGAGCTGAGGGACAGCGCCTCAGAGTTCAGACCCATGACCAGAAAAAAAAAAATTCAGTGTTGTCTTTGTCAAAGTGTCATCACACATTTTAATACAGTTGACTGTTAAAGAGCTCTCCTTAATGCCCTTTACCTTACCCTCCATACTGAACATCTCAAAGACCCGAGATCAAGAATGATTTATATCAGTTTCTAAGGCCTGGCCCAAGTTTTAGCAAACATTTTTTCACAAAGGATTAGTGTTTTCAGGCCAAATTGCCTGTTACAATTACTCAACTCTGCCACTGTAATAAGAAAGCAGTTATAAATAATACATAGATGGTATGAAAAATACAGAACTTTATCAGAATAAAAACCAGCCCCTGTGGCATGATGATCCTGATTTCATGTATAGTAACAGACCAGAAACATTCATTAATGAATTAGTAGAGTAGACTAGAATTATGTTATTGAATATCTTGGAGAAAATGGGGGTGGGGAAACATAACCAATTTCATAAGTGCAAAGTTTTTTTCAGGAATGGAAAAGATGGAAAAGTTCTTGATAAGGCAGGAAAATAAGATATGAATGAAGAAATCAGAAAGATAGAAAATTGAGGAATTTCTAACCTAATTTAGAGTTCCTCCCACATTGTAGTATCCTGTGATGGGATCCTAAGAAAAGCACAATGGCTAGATCCAGTATGCATTTCCAAAGCAGCCAAGAGCAGGAACAGCCAGAGGGCAAGAATAATCTGTGTCCTGGACAGCACCCAGGGGTAAACCAACAGTAGCCAAGTTCTATAGGCAAATCTAAGTTATTATAAATTAGATAGATCCTGGGCTTGTGTCTGATGAGAACAAGATGGCCAAAGGGAAGTAAGCTGCAAGATAATTTTTATGAATAGAATTTGCAAGCCCACCATATTTTTCCATTGGCCACATGGTACATGGATAAGTCCGTGGAATGGTTGACCTTGGTCTTTACAGAAGGTGGAAGTGACAAGATTGCCTACTAGATAAAGAAAAAGAGGATGGGGAACTTGGATACTGGAAGATCTGTGTTTGGTATTGCTACTACAGCAAAGTCCACAAAAGCCCAACTAGGGTCAAGAGCAGTGATTTGTTGACAATACTATGAGTGAGGCTGTGTGGACAGTAAGGGATTGAACCATCCAGTCTCTGAGGCTGTAGGGCATTCTCACTTGAAGCACTATGTGTAGCTATCAAGGAAATAGGTAGAAAGTTTTTACAGGACAAGGATTGTCAGGGAACTGTAGCCACTGGCTAGGAAATCTGGATGATCACTGAATTCCTGCTATATTAGGTTTCTCCAAAGAAACAATAGGCCATGTACACACATATAGACAGAAATTTGTTATAAGGAACTGGTGCACTGGAATATGGCAGTTGATAAAATACAACTGCAAGCAGGATGCCAAGGAGAGCCAATGGAGCAAGTCAAGATTAGGTTTGAAAAATTAGGAGAGCTGATTAGTTTTCTCGTCTGAAAACTAATAAGCTTAAGCTTCAAGAAGAATCAGAAAAACTGAGAGAGTGAGGGGAAGGGGTGACATTGTTCAAAAAGAAATTTACTCTTTGTCTGACTTATGTAACTGTAACCCTTCTGTACATTGCCTTTATAATAACAAAAATGCATTAAAAATAGAACAGCCAGGTGGTATGGCTCATGTCTATAATCCCAGATACTGGAGAGAAAGAGATCAGGAGGATCACCAGTCAAGGCCAGACCTGGTAAAAAGTTAGCAAGACACCTATCTCAACAACAAGAGATGTGTAATGACAGATTCCTGTAATCCCAAAATATGGGAAGTATAGGTAGGATTATGGCTCAGGTTGGCCAAAGCAAAACAAAAAAAAAACCCATGAAATTCTATCTGAAAGCAATAACTAAAAGAATAAAGGCTGGGGTCATGGTTCAAGCTGTAGAACACTTGCCTAGCAAGTATGAAGTCTTTGAGTCCAAATTCTAGGACAGGAAAAAACCAAAGAAGAAAGAAACAGACCTAGAAAAATCCAGTATTTTAGCTTCCAAAGACAGGGAGATACTAAAGGTCCAACTGGGCCATCAGGCAGCAGGAATTCCCTCTTACATGAGCAAGAGTCAGACTTTGTGTTGTACTCAGTTCTTCATCTGACAAGATGGCCTCATCCCCATAGCAATCTTTTATGTTGTAATGTAGTCAAGGCCTCTCCCCAGAATTGTATTTTATATAAATGTACTTGGCTGGCATCACCATCTGAAACTCACACATCGAATCATTTCTTCTTTCTAGCTTCCTACCTGCCTCTGTACCCTGGAAGCTTCATCCAAGGGAAATTTTATTGTGAATCAACATCTAGGCTCAGATAGTATGTGCCACAGGAACCAGTGAAGACCAGGCTAACTCCAGGAGCTGTGTCCTTTCCTGAGACATAAAGGCATTGGCCTTTGCTTTTTTGCTTCAGACTTCAAAGATCAGGGCCCCGGTACTTTACAAGGATCTCAGAGCTGGCCTCCCTGATTCTTCTTTTCAGGAAGCCACAAGCATCAATCTCATCCCTATCTCTCTGTAGGCCTCCTAATACCAGGTTCTTCTTTCTCTCTACTTCCTTATTTCCTAGAGGATGGTCTAGGACAAACCTCCTTCTTCCAGCTAACTGGGCTCTCCCAAGCCATCTCATTCCATAGGCCCCAGACCAATATGTCCCATTAGATGACTCCCTGCCATTTTCCCTGACTCAGATCCTTGTATACCATGTTTCTGCATTTCCACCCACTAGTTTTTAATCACCCAATAAAGTTTCCTTTGGGTTATCATGGCTTCCAGAAACTGGTCTAGATTTGTTCTCTCCCACTTTTATTTAATTTTATTTATTAGAAATGGAGGGCATTTCATGTGCCAGCAACTGTTTCATGGACTTGAGCCTCAGAAATAGCACTAGGAGTCTGATCCTGACACTCCCCTTCCTTTACAGATGAAGAAACTGAAATTGAGAGTGATTAGCCCTTTGTCCTTGCCTCTTCTTTATCTTCATGTCCCTTCCTTCCAGGGTGCCTTTCATGGTAGTGTGTAGAAAAGAATTAGTCCTGCATCAGACAGACCCAACTTTCAACCCAGTATCTTCACTCACCTACTTTTGTAGCTTTGTGTTGCACTCCTTAAGTCCAAGTTTCACAGGGGAAAATGTGATAGCATCTGTGTCTGAATAATGATGGAGGTAAGGTAGGTCTCTGCCTAGTGCTGGACACATAGGAAAGGCTCAGTACACACTAACTATTGCATCATCCTTCCCAAATGGAATCTTTCAACACACTTCCCCCTGTTTGTGCTATTGGCCACATGGCCACTCATGACTCTTCAAACTAGTCCATTCATTGTGTTCCATCCAATCTCATTGCCCTCCTACTCTGTGGGCCTCTAAATGGTCTCTTTTTAAAAAAAAAATGTATTATTATTATTTTTTGCCAGTCCTGGGGCTTGAACTCAGTGCCTGGTCTCTTTCTCTGAGTCTCTATGTACTAAGGCTATGCTCACTTGAGCCACAGCAACACTTCTGGCTTCTATTCATGGGGTACTAAAGAATCAAACTTGGCTTCATGCATGCTAGGCAAGCACTCTACCACCTAGCCACATTCCCAGCACAAATGGTCTCTATTTCTTGATCTCACAGTGAGATGTGGGATGTAGGAGAAACAGCAAGCATGTGGAGCCAGGCAGACCTGAGGTTCAGGCCCAGCACTCCCTTGCTAGTTCTGTGAGCTTAGCCATGCTCCTTAAACCCTACTGGGCCTCATCCAGAGGATAAGCATGATCAAGTGCAAGGCAGGATGGGAGATATTTGATTCTCCTACTTCTGTTGTGAAGAGAATTTTGTTTCATCTCTTCGGGCCTACAGCCTAGTCTGCTTGCCTCCCTTCTTTCTATTCTGTCTCTGGAAGCGATCCTTTGTTCACTGGGAAAGTTTTGTTGTTTCTGTACTTTCTTTTTGACTCTTCTTATAGATTCCCACAGTGCTTTCAGTCTGAAATAATACTGAGACCTTTGTTTTCTACAGTTTTCACAGCTTCCCAGTTCTTTCCAAAACCATCCCAATTAATGTGTACAACTCTGGGAGGTTGTCCAGCCTTGCAACTGTTCCCTCTATTTTTAAAATGGTGGGAGAGGCTGGGAGTGTAGCTCAGGACTACAGCACCTGCCCCGAGTACAAGACACTCCAGATTCTATCACAAGCACATCAGTGAATACACACATACATAAAAGGGAAACTGAGAACTTAGGAGGGGTTAATGACTGATTACTAGTCACAAATGTAAGCCTGAAGCCAAATCTTAATGGCTTTAGGTCACCACATCTTTCTCCCCTGGACCATCCCACAGCTTCTCACCTTGATGCCCCTGGATTTTGGTTTAACTTTTAACTCATCCTATGGAAAGCCACCCAAACTGGTGTATGTATACACACTTATATGTTTTCTTTGGGTATACACACTGCCGTGAGATTGCTGGATCACACAACAGTTCTGTTTCTAAAACTCATTCTGATCTTAGTAGCTGCCTCACCACCCCTAGGAGGAAGCAGTTTCCCCACCCCACATCCAGGCACCTGCACAGATCTGTTATTTGGCTGGCATTAAATGTGTTGACATTTGAATTCATTGTCTTATGCTGCAAAGTCATTGTGGGAAACTAATACCTATATTGTCTAGAAGGTAGACATTTTGTTCTAGAGAGCAAACTGGCAAAACCAATTGCGATGTGACGGTATCTGCTTCTCTGTCTGTACTCAAGCCACTGGACTTTAATTCCCTAGATTTTAGGGAATTTGGACTTAACTGCTTTCTTGTTGTGTAATAATCTGACAAGCCGGATTGTAGTTAATCTGCTTATCCATCTGTCTTCCCCACCCCCAGACTGTGAGTCCCTCTGGGAAAGTGACAGAAAGATCCTATTCCTGTCTGTGTCACGGCCTCCACTGTGCTTGGCTCATAACTAATGAAAGCTGAAGAAAGCAGGAAGACACACCTGGCGCATCCCTCATTCCCCCGAGAGTGCCTATTCTCACTCCATTATCATCCTTCTTATTATATGCATTTCTGTCTTTTATATTGAATAAAGGTCAGGTTGCACATCTTACTGGTGTTTGAAACCTCCCTAACAACCATAAAAGGAAGAAACCGTAATTATTGTCTGTTCTGTGCCAGTAGTGGTTTCACATATATTATCTCATTTAAAAAAATTAATTCTCACAGTAGGTCAATAAGGCAGGCATAATCATCCCTGAATTAGAAGAGAGGGAGCTGAAACTCAGGAAAATAAAGTAATTGAATTTAGAGCTCAAATTGCTTGCTGGAAGGCCAGGGCCTGTCTGTCTGTCTTTCCTTCTTCCTGTGGTGCTTGGTTATATAACAGCATGAAAGGTAGTTGAGTCCTTTAGCTTAGTAGTGTCAGGAACTCCGCTGACCTGAGACTTGTAGGTAATCACATTAATCAAACATGGACAAGGCTGGTCTCTGCTGTGTCTCCTCCTTGTTTAGTTGTTTGGATGAAAGGCTTTTGGAAATGTACTGAGCACTCACAAGTACTGAGCACTTGCAATGCACCATGCAAATGCTGAAAGCAGACTCCTTCAGGGAGTCTAGTGGGGCAGCAATCAGCGGAAATGTGGTCTGTGTAACAGGGAGACAAGGGACAAGCATTCATTAGGAAGGAGGAATAAGAGTTGGCCAATCTGGGCAAGAGAAGAGCACAGAGAGGCCAACATATGCTGAGCCTCTGTACAGAATTACTGGCAGGGCAGGCCTGGGATAAGGGAGCATTTCAGTGGAATGGCACAGATGCAGCAAGGGTTGCAGCAGCTGGTCTGAGTGTTTCCATCATGAGCCAAAGGTCACAACAAGCTACCAGTCCTTGCCCCTACACAAGCGTGCTCTTAGCACAGATGATAACTAGGACTTTCTCCCTACCAGCATCTCCATTCATCTTTAGGGAGAAGAGGGATAAAGGTGGTGCTTGCATTCCTTCCCTGTAGGAGATGATGAGCATGCAATTGGACAGACCTGCTTGGTGATGTCATCTGCCTGGGGTGAGCAGGGCTGCCCTCAGCGGGCCAGGAGAATGCAGCCTGGCTTGATGCCTATGTTTGTCTGGTCTCTTGAAGGGGAAGGCTGTGGGATAGCAATGGCAGCTGTATAAACACGGCCAGCACCTGTTGAAAATCCTTTTGGTAGATGGTAGAGTGAAATGTTCTGCCCACTCTGGGCCACAGACCGGTAAACAAAAATTGTCAAGTGTGTTTATCCAATTCAATTTTTTTTTCCCTTCACTGTTCTTTAACTTGCAACTTTGTGAAAGAAAGAATGAATGGCTGAGAAATGAACCAGAACAGGGATGCATCTATAGTCATTGTAATGCCAAAATAAATGCAAGCAACTGATGGTGGTACATGCCTGGAATCCCAGCAATCCAGAGGCCCAAGAACATTGTCATATTGAGGCTAGCTTGGGCCTCATAGCAAGACAATGCCTCAAAGTCAAGCAAACATAATCAAACCCACTATTGTACTGTACTGACCTTGACTGTCCGTTCCCCTTTTTTCCTTTGAGGACTTTGGTGAAATGTCCCCCAGTCTTGGCCCTGCTCAGGTCTTGCTGGTTCCCTTTTGATTTTATTCCTCTCATGCCCTGCTGCAACTGTCATCCCGCAGGGTCACCACTAGTCAGTGTGGCCTGGTCACTGTACATCCAGGCAATCTACGCTGTTCTTAAGAAGGGTGCCTGCTTCACCCTTCACACTGAATGTACCTAAGACCAGCTGAACACAGCCGTGTTTAATGCTGAGAATTGCTAATGGCTGTTTCCCTCACTCCCACCCCACCCCACCCCCGTAGCTCCCCCTCTTTGCTCACCTCCCTTGCTTTCCACTCCAATTTTACTCTCTCTAATGCATCCTTCACACTGCTGCCTAGGTGATTTATCTAAAATTCAAATGCAATCATGTCACTCCCCTGCTCAGAACCCTTCAGATGACATCTAAACTCCTGAAGGGGAGTTTAGCAAGGCCACTCATGGGCAGGCTCCTTACGACTCATGATACCTCCCCAGCATCAACTCCTAACTCCTAACTCTTTCTTTACAGGTTGTGACACAGCAATGTAAAATTACTGATGGCATACTGTGTTCTTTAATGTTTCTGAGTTGGACAGAAATAGCCTTTCCTCTCTATTCTGCCCCATAAAGCTGACCAGCCTTTTTTTTAATTTTTATTGTGAAAATACTGTACAGAGGGGTTACAATTACATGGGCAAGATAATGAGTACATTTCTTATCAAGCATTGTAGCCTCCTCCTTTGTTTCCCCTTCCCATCCCTTCCCCGCCCCCCCCACCCAATCCTCCCCACCCCACCCCCACCAAAGTTGTAAAGTTTTCAACATTTCTCAACTGTTCCCTTCTCCAAGACCCTTGAGACAGAAGGTATCACTGAACTGCCTCTGGCTTGAGCATACCTGCCCACATTTCTGAGGCTTACTGTTAATAGGGATTCTGTCTAATCACCTGCAAGAGGGGGGGGGGGAGGGAGAGGGACGGCCCGGAGAGTTTGCTAGGTCTAAGAGGGATGCTTAATCAAGGGTACTTGCTGGCTGAATCCCATTATTCTTCTCTCCCCATTATTTAAGGCATTCCTGTTTTAGCCACATCCATACTGACATTTGCATCCTGATTGGCTTTCTCAGGTCGAGCCAATCACTGGTCTGCCATCATTGGTGGATCCCATTCCAAAAACTATGTGCTGTGGGAATATGGAGGCTATGCCAGCGAAGGCGTCAAACAAGTTGCAGAATTGGGCTCACCAGTGAAGATGGAAGAAGAAATTCGACAACAGGTAAGAAAAAAAAAAAAAAGAGCAGATTAGCTGACTGTCAGAAATGCAAAATACCCCTGAGAGTTTCTTTTCCAGGAGCTTGAAAGTTGCCATACAATGAGCTGGAAAAAAAGCTGTTTGCTCAGTTTAGGGTTTTTATGTTAAGTAGAAGATGGGCCACACGTATCTGAGGTTTCCCTGGCTGCATCAGTGTGTTGGTCAGCTGATGCTAAATGCGGCTGTGGTGGCTCTACTGTTGGGCATGTCTCTGGTCTCCTGAGACTCAAAGCAGTGATTTATGGTTTCCTTACTATGATCCTTACAGATGGGGTTGTCTCAAGCTGTCTCAGCCAAATTGCCACTTCCAAAAATCAACATTTGTGTATTGGCATGTGCTTTTTGCAACTATATTTTGAGATGTCTGATAAATTCACCAGCCTTAGTCATAAGCGTTGTGTATTGAAGCATCTGCAGGACATGTTGTACAGGCCCAGGAGCCAGCCTCCTACCACTGAGAGATGAGGGAGGAGAGTCCTATCATTCTTGTTGGTTTGTTTAGTTGACCATTCCATTTTGACTCTCATTAAAAACTTGATCTAGCCAGGTGCCGATGGCTCACACCTATAATCCTAGCTATTCAGGAGGCTAAGATCTGAGCATCATGGTTCAAAGCCAGCCTGGGCAAGAAAGTCTGTGAGACTCTTATCTCCAATAAAATTACTCAGAAAAAGCCACAAGTGGCGCTGTGGCTCAGTGGTAGAGCGTTAGCCTTGAGCACAACGAAGCTCAGAGACAACACCCAAGCCCTGAGTTCAAGCCCCAGGACTGGCCAAAAGAAAAACAAAAAACCAAAAAAAAAAAAAAAACCCCAAAAACCACCTGATCCAGTTAACACTAGAGAAAGGCATTGGAAGACAATATCTATGAAGCAACCATCCAGCTTCAGCTATCCCTACCCACAGAACCCTCTCTGGCCTGAGAATGCCCTGTGGGAAGCCATACTTCATTGCCCACTTCCCATTGTTCTAGGGGAAGGAAGGAAGGGAGGGAGGGAAGGAAGGAGAAAGAAGAAGAAAGGAAGGAAGGGGAAAGGATAGAGGAAGGGAAAGAGGAAGGAAGGGAGAGAGGGAGGGAGAAAGGAAGAAGGAAGAAATGAAGGATGGGAGGGAGAGGAAGGAAGGGAGGGAGGGAGAGAGGAAGGAAGAAGGAAGAAATGAAGGAAGGGAGGGAGGGAGGAAGGAAGGAAGGGGGAAGGAGAAGGAAGGGAAGAAGAGGAAGGAAGGAGGGACGGAGGGAGAAAGGGAGAACGGATGGAAGGAGCTAGCAAACCACACTTGGGTGTCAACAGGCCTCTGGAAGGCCAATCACCTTGTTGGGCTCCTATCCCACACCTCCTGACACACTTCAGGAGGCCCCAGGTCCACAGGTGCCCCTTACAATATGTTCCTGAGCCGGATGAGGAGTTAGCATGGCAGTGACTTTTCTTGAAGTCCACCATCTGGATTCCCAGCTGCTCCTCAACCTTATGAACTGAATGCCACACAGGTCATTCTGACTCCACTGTAATCCCCTGAGGAATCCTGTTGGATTAGAGTTGAAACATGCCCAAGAATAAGCTTGTGTTTCTTATTAATTTGATTTAAAGTATTTTTATTTCTTGGGGGGAAAGAAAACCAAAGTGTTTGACCAGATGTCCTGGGCTTGCATACAATCACCACAAGGTCAGCATCTAGCTACTCTCTTCCCTGATGCTGGCTACCAGGCCTCTTCAGGCTATAGAGAGTAACGTCAGAAGGGCTCCCTCCAGGCTGGTGCTGGTCTGTCTGGCCTGTAGTGGGGAATGAGTGGTAGCGCCCCTTACCTAGAATCCTAATGGTCCGTGTTTCTGGATCTCAAACGTGGGATTATGACAACCGCTCACCTTCCAGTCTTGTCCCCCTCTGTGGTGTGGGGTGCAATGCTCAAAATCATTTGTTACAAATAACAGCTAAAACCCTCAAGTTTGCAAGTAAATCGGACCAAGCTCAAGGTCATCTTCATAGTAATGCTAGCCTTACTATTGACCATCTTGCAAAGTTTCTGGAGAGGAAAAAGCAAGAGTTATACATGATGGGTTATGTTTCAGAACAATAAAAAAGGTAGAAATTCATCTCTAGGACCCCAGCCTTACAACGTCCCTGTTTGGGAAAGTTCTTTACTTAGTGTGGTCCTAACCAGCTGGCCTGGGACTGGCTATCCCATCTGGCTGGCTGGCATTTCCCGACATCAGTCATAGTAACTTTAATTATGGGGACTCTGAATGGGGAGCATATGTCAATGTCTGTCACCACACTTCAAGGCCACCACACTTCAGGGCCTTGGGTGCTGGGCATCTATTGTTAGCTTCCTTCATATCTGTTCTTCATATAAGGAATCCAAGGGGGATTAACACACACACACACACACACACACACACACACACACACACACACACACACACACACACACACACACACACACACACACACACACACACACACACACACACACACACACACACACACACACACACACACACACACACACACACACACACACACACACACACACACACACAAACAACTTGAGCCCCTGTCCACCTAGCTTCAAAGCCTATACACAGTATGAGATGTATACTATGCAGAGCCCTGTGCAGGTATAGGGTCCCTTGTTCCAAACTAGATAATAATTTCAAAAAGGCAATTCTATGATGCTTACCTCACCTTACTGTCCTCCACCTGCACTGAAGGGATCTCTGCTGGCCATGTTTCAAGCTCCCCAACCTCTTCAGAAGTCAAATGAGAGCATAATCTTGGTGTCTCTCCACTTCCAAATGATTCATGACCCTAAATCTTACTTCCTGCAAGAACACAGCTTATAGTTTTCTGTGAGTCAGATAAAAAATAATGACATAAAAAGGAGCAAGAATATGAATCCTCACAGATGTTTTCTTTGAACACCTCTACAAACTTCTCTACCTTTCATACCTAATATCCTGCCACTTGCTCTATCAAAGAACTCCAATCCAAGCAGGATGAAAATGAAAAACCCTCTTTTCCAACAAAAGACATATGCTTACCAGTGTTCCCTTATTATAGACTTAGCGCTCATGGCAGGTTTTAGGGGCACTGAAAACCACAAAAGGTTGTTGGAGGTAAATTTTATGCTAATGGATTTCCAACACAAATGATAAAACTACTAATCCCATTAGCAATGAAAAACTATAATAATACTATTGGGTAGAAGTTTTAATGTTACTGTAACTGAAAAACACCAAGGAAATTACCAAAACGGAATTATTGCAGAGTTATTGGTAATAATGGTGCTAGTGGCTGGAGTAAGTTGGGGGTCTTTATGTGTCCCTCTTTCTGGGAGGAAACAGGCAATGTTTCCTGGTTTCTACTGGTGACTGGAAACGTATTTGTTGGCCATTGATGTTTTTTTTTTCTTTTGGAAGCTGTCTATTCAGATACTCTGTCCTTTTTAAACTGTATTCCCTGGTGCTTCGTTTTAAGTTTCTTCTATATTCTAGATATTAATCTTTTGTCATATGAGTAATTGGAAAGTATTTTTCCTATTCTGTACATTGTCTCTCCTCTTCGTTGGTTATTTCCGTGGCTGTGAGGTTTTTCAGATTGATGAAATCCCATTTGTCCATTTTTACTTTTATTTCCTGTATTTTTAGGGTCCTGTCCAAAAAACTCATTGCCTATTTCAGCATCTGCAGGGCTTCCCGTATGTTTTCTTCTAGTAGTTCCAGATCCTCAGATCTTATATTTGGATCTGTGATCCGTTCTGAACTGATTTTTTGTTCAAAGAGATTGGGGTCTGGATAGAACTAGGGGACATTGTATGCAGTGAAATAAGCCAGATAAAGAAAAATAGCACATGTTCTCACAGGGGGCATAGAATAGTGAGCACTAGAGGCTGGGAGAGAGAGGGTAAAGGAAGGCTGGATTTGATTAGCACACGGTGCATCCTTGCATTGGACTATTACATTGAGTGTCATGAGCATGTACATTTTGTAGACATTCATTAAAAATAAACTGCTTAAAGAAAAAAGGAATATTGAATTGTGTCTAGCCCAGCAGATCCCAGCTGGGCATTTTAAGTAGGTGGAGGCAGAAGGGAACGCCGCCTGCACCGGGTGGAAATGGGAATGGAGCACCGTGGATACACGCTCCCTGAGATGCAGACATACTCTTCCACTGGTACCATTTGTGCTTTACCAGAGGCAGTCTTGGCAAGCTTATTTGGTGCCTAGTTTTTTGTTGGTTGCTGGCCCAAATACTGCCCAGTTCATGCTAGAAACCAGGCACCCTCCGCCCCTGTGCCAATTCTGCATTATCTGAAGCTCATGCAGTTCTATCCACCCTCACTCCACACCTGTCCAGGCTCCCTTATCACTGGCCTCCATGGAGGCACTGCCTTTTGATGTCCCTCACTCCAGTCTCTTCCCTGTTACCATTGCTGCACATCTTACACTACATGACTCGCATTATGCCATTCCCCCAGTCGATCAAGGTGTATAATGGCACCTCTTTAAGATAAAGTTCAAATTCTGTAATATAGCTTGACTCTTTTTTTTTGTTGTTGTTGTTGGTCGTGGGGCTTGAACTCTGGGCCTGGGCGCTGTCCCTCAGCTCTTCAGCTCAAGGCTAGCGCTCTACCACTTGAACCACAGCGCCACTTTCGGTGGTTATCTCTTATTGGAGATAAGAGTTTCACAGATTTTCCTGCCCCAGCTGGCTTTGAACCACAATTCTCAGATCTCAGCCTACTGAGTAGCTAGGATTACAGGCGTGAGCCACCGGCGCCCAGCTATAGCTTGACTTTATGATGTGACCTCATCTTATCTCTCTGATCTTATTTCTCACTGCAACTCTAAGCGTTGAACCTCTTTGGGGCTCCTATTCATCATTCAGGGTCCAACATAAATATTGCTCTTCCTGGAGGCCACCACTGATTCTATACCAAACTGGTCCCATCAGGTACTCCTTGGACCTTCTCCTCCATCATCACCATGATTACACATACTGTATTTGCTTTGTATCTCTTTCTACCTATTCTGCAGAGTTTAGAGCTTTCCTTTCCACAACTATGTCCCTTGAACTTGACAACACTGTTGGTGACTGCCAGCTGGGTGCCAGTGGCTCACACCACAATCCTAGTCACTTGGGAAGCTGTGATCAGGAGGGTTGTGAATCCAGGTCATCCCACACGGGAAATCTGTGACACTCCTTCTCAACAAAGAGAAGTAGATGTGGTAGTATAAACCTCTCGTGCCAGCAACGGTGAGAAGCTTAAAATAGATGGATTTCAGACCAGATACATGCCAGGGGAGGAAGCAAGATCCTATCTTAAAAATAATGAGCAGGATTGTTTCTAACATATTTATAAGATATTTCTTTGTTGCTTTGTATGTCCTTCCCCCATGATATAACCCCTGCTTTCACTGTATTTGATGTTGGTATAATTTGTGTAGGGGAAGGGAAAAAGCAGATTGTTTAACTAGGGATACAGGTGGACCCATTGCAACAATGAGACGTACAAGACATTATGTCGAAAAGTGAACTTTACAACTTTTGTGCCGGGGCAGGGGGGAATGGGAAGGGGAACAAAGGAGGAGGCAACAATGCTTGATAAAATTGCTCATGTAATTGTAACCCCTGTGTATGGTATTTTCACAATAAAAAATAATAATAAGCAAGGCAGGTGCCAGTGGCTCATGCCTGTAATCCTAGCTTCTCAGGAGTCTGAGATTTGAGGATCCTGATTTGAAAACAGCCCACACAGGAAAGTCCATGAGACTTATCTCTAAATAACAAGAAAAAGCCAGAAGTGGAGCTGTGGCTTAAATAGTAGAGCACTAACTTTGAGCAAAAAAGCTCAGGGCCAGTGCCCAGGCCCTGAGTTCAAGCCCTAAGTGTGGCCTGCCTAGCAAGTATGAGGCCCTGAGTTTAAACCCCAGTACCCTCCCCCTCCCCCCCACACAACTCTCTTTGAGGGCATATTTTTATTTGATAACTTTATAGATACTAATTTAATTTATAAACTTCTATATTTGATAACTATTGAATAACTGCTATGTACTAGGAATTGTATAAAAGCTACTGGTGCAGCTGTGCTGGTGCATGCCTGTAGTACCAACTACTAAGGAAGCCAAGGAAAATTGTTGCTAGAGCCCAGAATTCAGGGTCAATCTAGATAACACAGCAGACCCCATGGGGGTAGGGGTGCTTTCTTAATGAGTCTAAACTTAAACAAGGAAATCATTAAATAACTACATGTTGTCTAACTAAAAAGAAATAAATAGCAGTGACACAGTGGCTTCAGAGAAGGGAGTGCCTCCTTTAAGGTAGTCAGGGAGTATCTCACTGAGGAATGACAAGCTAAAACCAAAAAGGAAATGGTAGGGAAGCAGGGGAGAATTATGTTAGGTGGAGACAACAGCATGTGCAAATGCCCATGCACAAAATAGCTTGAAGAACTGAGAGAGAACTGGTGTAGCAAGAAGAGAGGGATGAGGGAGGAGAGTAGCACCCAAGAAGATGGAAGAGTTGGATGAAGGATCACTCTTGCTAGTCTGAGGAAGTTCACAGCTTAGGTGTAAGAAGAAGATACATCACTGTTTCCACACAGGATACTTTGCTTTATGAGGATCTGTGCATCACCTGGGGAGATACCCACAGTCAACATGGCAGTCCTAGAGTGCAGTAATATGCATCTTCATTCATACAGTGTCTCCTCCGGGAAGGCCAGGTCTGGACCCCTGTGGCTCCTGGTGCTGTTCTTCCTTGTCCTACATTTATTTGCCTGATGGCTCCCCCTCAGTAAACTGGTAAACTACTACCTGTTCCTTCTTCATCTCCCCTTGGGTGCCCCTTGGGAGCAGACCTCTTGTTGCCTTTCCTCATCCTACCTCTTTTCCTCCTCACCGCTGACCCTTCATTATGGCTGCCATGGTTCTTCAGTCATTGACACATGCCCCCTTGTCTGTTCGATTACCCTCTTGTCTCAGGACTTTAGGAAGGACTCTTTGCTTTCCTTTGAGCTTGCCATCTCCCATCCCTAGTCTGCTCTTTTTCTTTGGATTTCGTATTCATCTTCGACAGGTTTTCCTTTAGTCCCTGTGGAAAGAAGGCCTTTATAGAGTGACCTTGCTTTTTCTTCTCTGGTGCCATCCACTGCACTGCTGCAGGATGCATAGACTCTGGTCTCACATGTAGGAGAGGCTTTAGGTCCACTTGAGGAAAATGCTCAGGACTGTGTCCACAAATGATGGAGATTTCTCATCTCCTGCTCAACACAGGGCAAAACATCCAATTATTCTGGGTGCCTTCCCGTATTCTTACCACCAGCTTGAGATGTCCCTTTGCTCTGCCTCTGCCCTCTTTTGGGCCTGGATCCCAGTCCTGTACCCCCCCCCAACAGCTCACCTCATATAGCTCTTGTCTACTATTCTGGGTTAGACCTTTCTCCCCATTTCTAATAACTAGATGACTTTCCTAAATTCAGTTGTGTATATTTTTAGAAGTTTGTTTTGCTATAGTTTGTCCAGCAGGTCTATGCATTTTGTTTGTGGCTGGAGGAAGAATCTGTATTCATTCTCTTTTCATGTTTTCAGAAAACCACCCAATGTCTGCAGCACCTAACAAGTGTCTGAATTGGTTTATTGATAAACCAGCCATGATTGTCTCTAGCACAAATCCAGGAACTTTGAATATCCACCCATGAAAACTGCACTAGGGTCGCCCCTTCCTCTTGCATATTTCTCTGACCTCAAGCCTTTCCTGATCACTAGACAGCAGAACATGGTGGGCCCTGGCAAGGGCATAGATCAGTTTGTCTTTGGAGGTCTTGTTTGGTGATTACTTCAGTCAGTCAGCAGGATTATCATACCACCTGTGGCAGGCAAATCCATAGACAGGCAGGTGTCCTTTATTTTAAGTCAAAACAGTGTACTTGGTTCTGGGACCTGGAAGAAAGGGTTTGCAAATACACTTTTCTCCTTTCCTTTAAATCGTTAAAGATAACTTGTCTACAAACTTTTACTTTTTTTTCTGATTGTCTACTTTCTCAACTTCTTTCTCTTGGGGCCTCATACTTGCTTGGCTTGCTTGCTCTCTCAGCTGGCGATCTACTACTCAAGCCATGCTTCTAGCCTGGCTGTTTGCTGGTTAACTGAACATGGAGTTCTGCAGATTTTTCTGCTCCAGAGGATTTCAAGCCATGATCTTCTGGATCTCAGCCTTCTGAGTAGCTAGGATTACATGTGTGAACCACTGGCACCCAACTTCTAATCTGCTAAAACCATCACTTGATTTCTAGTATTTTCTGTGTATCCTGACATACTACCTCATCTGGTTGAGAAACAAGTGCACACATACAGTAGTATAACCTTTATTAGAATAATGTCCTTCCAGTGTTCTCCCATGCTCATGAGTAGTGCTGCATAATAGCTAAAAAGCATTGGCTCTGAATCAAGGCTTTCTGTATTTTAATCCTGGCTCCATTAATTTCATACTGTTAGTCTAGAGAGAGGTTATTTAATCCCCCTGCACTTCCATTTCCTCTTCTGAGATGCAGCGGTGAGTGATGCCAACCTGATAGAGTTATTGTAAGGACAAAGTGATCCAATGAGAGCCAAGTGCTTGGAGCAGATCCCGCCCTTTAGGAAGTGTTCACTAGATAGAATTCATCACTGCTGTTTTCATTCACAGATCTCTCATTTCCTCAGCAGAGCAACTGGAGGAACCAGAAGATGTATTGATTCCAACTGTTGCTATTCTTCATGTCAATCTGTAGCTTGTCCAGGGTCTGGGGATGAGGCCACAGGCCCTTTCCTGGTATTAGCATCCCCAGACTCTGCCTCTGTCTTTCTATCTTCCCTGTTCAACAGTGTTATACCTTAGGACACCCTAATGTACTATCCCAACATTGACCCAAAGTAATTATAAGAACAGCATTCTCAAAGAAAGAAGAAACAGGTAGAACTCTAGTCTACTCCCAACTCATTTCTGTTTGTATTCCCCCTTTCCTTGAATCAGCCTGGCCAGGATGTTCATAGGGTCTCAATCAATTCCACTTCCAGAACATTGTCTGGAGACAACTATATATGCTTCCTTTATGTGCCAAGACACCAACCAGAGGTGAAAACATGAAGAAAGCTCCCACCCTGAGGAAGAAGGTAATCTAGTGGTCTTACTGTGGCTAACAGGAGCCTCTGAAAATGGACTCAAATACAAGGGAGTCTATGGTTGAAGAAAGCAGAGCCCCTGAGAACCCAGTTTATATACAGAGTTCAGAAAAGACCCATGAGAGCTGAAGCTAAGAGGCCTCAAGCTTAGAGGTAACCCCCCTGCTGTCTATTCCCAGTGTCACATGGGCTTTTCTGTGTTTTCCTCATCCTTCGACCAAGACCTGCTACCTCAGCTTACTTATGTTGCACATGACTCCCGATGGTGACCATATGACCTCCTTGGCCTCCCATAGCTAGTTGAGAGTTTTGGTGACTCTTAATTGAAATTCAGGATTTCCTGTTGATCGCTGACATCCTATGTACGGGGCATGCATCTATATCTACATGTCCTGTAACAGACCTCTACACCCAGTCCAGTGAGTGGCCACTTCTGGTAAAGGACTCTCCTTCCCAAGCCTGTTGCTACAGGGGGCTCCAGGCTAGGCAGTTATACTGGAAAGGAAATTAGAAGGAGAGGGTCAAGTGATATTTAGGGCAACGATGGATGGATGAGAATTAACTAAGTTACAGAGCCCCAGCCAAAGGACAGGAATCCAGGGCACCATCCTGGTCGTGGGCAGGTGGAGCACTAAAGAGAGGGAAAGGGGCCACCATCAGAAACTCAGAGTGTAGAGCTATGATATTTGAGTGATGACATACTGGGTCTAGAGATTGAGATGCGACAGGAGACAATGCTGGACCTAAATACAAGAATTTAGGAAACTGAGAAAGCAGAGATCAGAGAAAAGGTTCAGGGACCAGGGGCACTGTCATGACCACTCATTTGCCCTTGTCACTTGTGGCCATGCATTGTTAAAAACAGGACAACATAGGACTGGAGGAGGGGGCTCAAGGGGCTCAAGGCCCTGAGTTCAATTCCTAGTACCACATAAATAAGTTTAAAAAAAAGTAATGTAACATAACATAACATAGCATAACATGACATGATTTGACTTGACAGCAGTTAATAGGTAAGCTTTAATGTGGACTTTTAAGTCTGTTGCCTTGCATAGATCATATAACATCTTTGAGCCTTAGATGCTTTATCTGCCAAGTAGTGGTAAAAAGAATATGGGCCACATGTGTTAGTTATGAAATAATTTAGGTACAGTGATTGACTTGGCATTGGATCACATTCTCATTTTGATTACTGGGACAAAAGCATTTCATTGGAAGGATGTGTAAATACCCCTCTCCTCCCACCTTCTAATGGATGTTTAGGCATACTGGGTTGAAGAGCTGCTGAAAGAAAGGGTAAATTGTGCTGCATAGAAGCTACTGGAGAATAAAGATCAGAGAAAGGGAGAGATGAGGGAGGAAGTAGGGCCAGGAGACTAAGACATTTTCTGAATTTTAAGGAGTAAAAAGACATATTTGAGCAGCTGCCATTTGGAATAAAAATCAGGGAGAGAAAGATCCAAAGAAGATTTTTAGTAAATTTGTTTTGTAAAAGAGAAGCCATGAAAGGAGCATTTCATCTGTACCCTTGATAGAACTGGGTATGATGGTATTTCTCCCTTGCTGCCTCCTCAAGAAATATTCAGTAAACACCTAGGGTTGGTCCTTTTTGTCTTCATTTGCCTTCTGCTGCTATAAAACGGAACACCACAGACTGAGGAAATGATAGGCAATTCAAGTTTATTCAGCTCACGGTTTTGGAGGTTGGAAAGTCCCAAATCAAGGGGCCACATGTGGCCAGGGCCTCTGCGCTGTGTAATAACAAGAATCAGAGAGGCTGGAAGGCAGCTATGCTTTTTACCAGGAACCCACGCCTGGGATAATGACATTAATCCATTCATAGGGCACTGCCCCAAGGAAATAATTACTCTTATTACTCAAGCTCCACAGAGCCCTTATGACTCAATCACCTCTCAAAGTCCTGCCTCTCAACATGGCCACAATGGCAATTAAGTTCCAACATGAGTGTGGAGTAGACATTCAAACCATTAGCATTTCCCAGGCCAGCATCAGATTGGGTATTTTTTAAGTGTATCACCCTGTTGCCCAATTTTATTTCTTTGGACTACATTCCTGCCATTATACATACCTCCTTTGTCCAGCCCCCACCTCATTCAAGTTATACTCCATGCAAGGTGGTTAAGTGTGCACTGTGATTGATAGACATAAAGTGATACTCGGGGTAGGGAGAGAGAAAGAAGTTAAAGAAATATTCTCAGTCACAGCTACTTGATCCACAAATTAAAACATTATTTGAAAGATAGGAGTCGAACCATATGAAACCTCTTGTTTGCTTTTCAGCTGAATCTTCAGATAAATCCAAATCACAGTAGGACAAGCAGCTGAAGTGACTTAGTGAGTCCCGTTTATTTAATGAAGCTGGCATGGTGGGTGTGGCTCCAGGAGTTCCCAGCCTGCCTCTGAGCAGCAGCGGTGCCCGGACTCCTCAGCTTCACAGGGCAGCATCACTGTCCCCTAGGGATTCTTCTCCAAATCCCTGTAGGAGACAAGTGGGGAACAAGTTATTCAAGACTTAACAGATTATTTAACACAAAAATCTATTTTTACAGTACCTGAGCCAAAATACTGCAAAAGAGGAGGCAAGTTTAAATGGAGCATAAGTAACAAATTGCCTTATGATTTTGAGGGCAATTTAACAATATTTATCAAAATTATACATTGCCTTGTTTGCTGGAGCAGAAATATAGTATATAACAGCCATCATAACCAGTGTGTGTGTGTGTGTGTGTGTGTGTGTGTGTGTGTGTGTGTGTGTGTGTGAGTGAGAGAGAGAGAGAGAGAGAGAGAGAGAGAGAGAGAGAGAGAGAGAGAGAGAGAGAGAGAGAGAGAGAGAGAGAGAGAGAGAGCGCCAAGCCTCCACTTCCAGCCTTTGTTAATTGGAGATAGGGCCTCATGGATTTATCTTCCCAAGCTGGTTTTGAACTTTGATCTCAGGTCTCAGCCTGCTCGGTGGCTAAGATTACAGTCATGAGATACCAGTATCATAACTAACCACTTTAAAAGAGTATCATAGTAATGTGAAAGACACGTCATCCTTTTGACATGTCATACCTAGCATGGTAATTGTATACCTAGGGACTTATCTTTAAAAATATGAGGAAAGATATTCATTGCATTATTTTTAACACAACAGATGGAAACAAGCTTATTTTTAATCAATCAGGGACATATTATAGTTCTGGCTTCATTTATGGAGACCCACACTATGTAGAAATGCAATGCATGTACTGGCATACAATGCTCCCAGTGTATACTGGGCAGGGGAGGGGAAGCAGAGCCAGTGTACAAGTGGCAGCTGCAGGGTAGAGCAGGGCAATAAGGGGAAGCCAATTAGAACAAAATGATTTATGTACATACAGAATTTTACATGTTTAAAGTATCTTCATGAACACACACCAGAGCCTATTGTCTCTAGGAAAAATGGAGAGTAAGGGTCAAATTTAGAAAACATTTTTTTTTACCTTTTACCGTATACCCTTTTGTACTTCTTAAATTACACAGATATTGCTTTTTTAAAAGAATAACATTTAGATGAATAAAGAAAATGTTAAGAAACTGAATAGTCCTCCTACTCCAAAATACCCTATAGTTCAGTTTACAAATTTCATATCACATTATAGTCACTATCACATTATATTTAAAATTTTATAGGCCAATGCAGTGGAAGAGGCGAATTGCCAGAAAAACATCTGAAAAAAATACAAATGAGGTGGGTGAGATTCAGCTCAATAAACCAGACACTGAAACATTATGAAAGTACATTAAATAAAACTGTGTGGAATTAGAGCATAAATAGATCAATAGTGTCTAATGGAAAGTCCGTAAATAGACTCAAGTTCATTTGTAAATTAAGTCTATAAGAAAAGTATAATTTCCTGCAAGCTAGGGAAACATAGCTCACTTGATAAATGACAGTCATCTAGGAAGGGCAACTTGCTCCCTATCTCCCTTTAACCAAAATATGAATTCCAAGTATCTCAAGATCTAAATATCTAAAAATTATGACATCAAGACATTGGAAAAAACACATGAAAGAATCAATTTTTGTATTATAGAGCATAGTCCTTTCCAAGTATAATGTAAAACCTGGAGTTGATAAAAAGAAATAATGGAAAAGCAAACTAAAAATCATTTTTTGACCAAGCACCATGGCTCACACCCATAGTACTAGCTACTTGAGACCTGGAGGATCACAGTTCAAACCCAGCCTAGATAGAAAAGTTCAAAAGGCTTCATCAACAAAATAACCAGTAAAAAAGGTAGACTAGAGGTGTGGTTTAAGGGATAGAGCATCACTCGAGCAATCAAGCCAAGGAAGCACAAGGCCCTAGCTCCAATCCTAGTACCACACACAAAAAAAACTGGATTATGGAAAATATTAAGACTTTTTAAAGATAGAAGACAAACTGGAAGAAGATATTGGCTGACCATACAATAAACAAAAGACTAATCTCTCTAATGTAAAAAGAGTTCTTGATGGGTGGCTTTTTTAAAGACAATAGAAAAATGATCCTAGCATGAATAGCATTCAGAAAAAGAAATTAGATGGCTTTAAGTATTTTAAAAGATGCTCAGCCTTATTTGCAATTATAGAAATGCAAATTAATTCAACAGAGCCAAGTTTTTAATCTATTAGACTTTTGATAACCATATGTTGACAGTGGTGTAGAGGCGTAGTACACTGTGGTAACGCTGTGGGCATAACTTTGTGCAGGGCCGTGTGCAGGAATTTATATGTACAGACAAAGACATACATAGGCACATGCTCTAACACAAAAAGTAGAACAGCATCAATATCCATGGTCAAGAGTCAATAGATATTATACTCTAGTTCAATAAAAATAAGAATTAGATGTTAAACATGTCCAAAACAGATGGTTTAGTTAAAGGAGAAAGTGCTACGGAGTATTTAATATATTGTATTTGTAGGATCTGTGCATGCTACTGAGGTTTATGTGTGAGGTTATGTACATATAGATGTGCATCACACACACACACACACACACACACACACACACACACACACACACACACACACACACACACACACACACACACACACACACACACACACACACACACACACACACACACACACACACACACACACACACACACACACCTTACTTTGAAAGAGCTCAAGTATCTGAGAGTCCATATAGGCAGGAATCCCAAAATTCCATATGCTGTCTTTGCTTCAGAAAATGACGGCAAAGAAAGGCAGCCAACTGACTCTCAGAGTCTTGCTGTCATTTGTCAGTAGCATGTAGTGTTGGAATTGTGTCACTGCCATTTATTGACTGTCCATCCTGTTCAAGGCACTGTGGTAGATTCTTGAGACAGGTGCTTCCTTAAGTCTTCACAACAACCTTGGAAGGTAGTTTTTATTAATTTCATCCTCCAGATGTAGAAAAACCAAAACTCAGAAATCTTAAGTCATGCAACTCATCATCAGCCTTGAAACAGAGTGCATTCTTATTGCTCCTCTTCTTTTTTTTTTTTTGGTCAGCTGTGTGGGGCTTGAACTCTGGGCCTGGGCACTGTCCCTCAGCTCTTCAGCTCAAAGCTAGCACTCTACCACTTGAGCCATAGCGCCACTTCCAGTTTTCTGGTGGTTTATTGGAGATAAAGAGTCTCACAGACTTTCCTACCTGGGCTGGCTTTGAACTGCGATCCTCAGATCTCAACTGCCTGAGCTAGGATTACAGGCGTGAGCCACTAGCGCCTGGCTTTTGTTCCTCCTCTTTATCCTTGTGTGGCCCCTCTCCATTCCCCAAAGACCTTTTTTTCCTGTCTGTGGCTGTCAGATTTCCACTTCACCTCCCATATCCCACCAGAGGCATTTCATTTCTGCCCTCCCTCAGAGCTTTCAGTGCATTCTGTATGCCTACTAGGTCTTGTCTTGAAAGATGGGAGGGTATGCACCTGTCACTGGAAGAAAGAATATGGCATGGGTCTGAGCTGGGGTAAGCCCTGCATTCATACCGCACCCTACACATGGGGCTTTGCATATGACTCTAAGTGCATTGAGCAGCAACTATTGAGTTCAGTGTTTTCACTCTCTGTTCCCTGATGGGCCTTGGCTACTTTAGCAAAGTCAGCTATTGTATCTACATTGTCTCCATAGCTACCAACCAGCTCTCTAAGCTACAACTTATTTCTCATAAGATCTGGTTACAGTGCTTCTTAATTTGTCTTCTCATTCAGAACTAGAATTCCTGCTTCATTAATCAATACATAAAGAAAATCAAAAGTCTATTAACTGGCAAGCAATGCTATTGCAAAAGGCATTGATCCATGTACGTTGCGGGCAGCCTGTTGGTAGGAACTGTAGTCCCTGGGAGCAATTGTGTTGGGAGAGTTCTCTGGGAACACTGGATGCTTTTTTAATATGCCTTGCTCTGTTTATCTGAAAAATGTCTTTATCTGTCTTCATTTTAAGGAGTATTTTAAAGACATTAATGATTGCTTTCATTATTTTAAAGATAGTATTTTTCTGTGCTTGTCTTCCATCATTTTTGGAGAAAAGTCACCTGCTTATCTTATTAGTGCTCTTTTGAAGATACTATATCTTTCTACAGTTGCTTTTAAGACATTGTCTTTGTCTCTGTTTTTCAGCAGTTTTACTAATACTTTGGTGGCTTTATTCCTGTTTATTCTTTTTGAGAGTTGTAGCAATTCTTTCCGTCTTAGGTATAATATCCTATACCAGCTGTGGAAATTTTGGGCCATTTATTTTTCAAATACTGGTCTTGTACCTCCCCCAAGTTCTCTCTCTTTTAGGAATTCCAGGGTCACGTACATTAAATTATGTCATCATTTCCATATTTTTTATTTTTTTTATTGTGAACATACTGTACAGAGGGGTTACAATTACATGGGCAAGATAATGAGTACATTTCTTATCAAGCATTGCAGCCTCCTCCTTTGTTTACCCTTCACATCCCTTCCCAGCCTCCCCCCGCCCCCCCACCCAATCCTCCCCCCAACCAAAGTTGTAAAGTTCGTTTTCGACATGACAACTTGTACTTCTCATTGTTGCAACGGGTCCACCTGTATCCTTAAACGACTTGTTTTTCCCCTTCTCCTCCACAAGTTATACCGACATCAAATACAGTGAAAGCAGAGGTTATACTGTGGGGGAGGGACATACAAAGCAACAAAGAAATAATCTTATAAATGCGTTAGAAACAAATGCATGAAAGAAAAAAACATTAAAATACATATCTAAGGGTTCATTTTCCTAACATCACATTATCTGACCTTTTCCGCTTGACTCATACATATACTAGATATTGCAAATAAGGGAAAACATGGGACCTATGTTTCTTTGGGCCTGGCTTACTTCACTTAATATAATTTTTTCCAAGTTTTTCCATTTCCTCACAAATGGGGAAATGTCATTCTTTCTGATGGAGGCATAGAATTCCATTGTGTATATATACCACATTTTCTTGATCCATTCATCTACTGAGGGGCATCTGGGTTGGTTCTATATCTTAGCTATGGTAAATAATGCTGCAATAAACATAGTTGTGCTGGTAGCTTTAGTGTGGTCTTGTTTGTAAACATTTGGGTAAATGCCCAAAAGTCATTTCCATATTTTTTTTAAAAAAAATTGTATTCTTCACCATGTTTTCCCTCTATACTGTAGAGGGAAATACCTATTCTAATTCCATTGGTGATTTTTATGTTTTTTAAAGTTTTCATTTGATTCTTTCTTGTAAACTCCAGTTTCCTGCTTCAATTAACTTATCTTGATTTCTGTTTCCTTACACAGATTAGTCACAGTTTCTATTTAAATCCAAGTTGATTATTATAATATCTGGATCACCTGTGGGTCTATTTCTCTTCCCTGCATCTTGCTTGATTGCATTTCCTGAATTGTACCATATTTTTATTAGCTTTTATATTAGATGTTTTATTAGATATATAAATGTATATAAATATATCACACCCTAATATATATATATGGATTATTTATGGATATATGGAATATATAAATGAATAAAAACTTGCAAAGGCTTTGGGTGTACAATCCTTCCCAGAACATTCTCTTCCTTTTCTAGCAGGCAGTAGGTAACCTGATTAAGCCCTGAACTGGGCTGTGTTGGAACTGGGTGGTGGTCTTCCTTGTAATTCACTCTTATTCCAAGGATGTAGCTCTTCAAGGCTCCTCACGGACAGTGTGGAACTGTTGCCTGTTTGCCTCACAGTTTTCTCATTCCCCATCTTGACCATCACAGAATCTGAGGCTGCTGAGAGCTCTGGTCACCTCTTAGCTCCTAGTTAAACCCAGTTACAATTTCTCTTCCCCACAAATTAGAAACTGCCGCAGAAGAAAATGCAGAACCCAATATTGGGATTAGTTCTCTGTCTTTCAGGATCTTGGTTCAAGTCCTGAGAGACTGGCAAAACCTCTGCTCAGCTTCCTAGCTTTTGTACTTCATATGGCTGATTTTTTTAAGCCAATGCATACAAAGGAAAAGCAGTGTGGAATATTTGACTCACCTCTATGCATCTCCTTCCCTCCAGGATCTCAGCCTTCAAGTCCTGGCTGCATTGGGAGTTTAATAATATTTCATACCAAGTTGTTTTTTTTTCTTTTTTTTTTTAAATTTAATTTAATTTTATTTGTGAACATATTGTACAGAGGGGTTACAATTACATGGGCAGGATAATGCATACATTTCTTACCAAGCATTGCAGCCTCCTCCTTTGTTTACCCTTCACATCCCTTCCCAGCCTCCCCCCTCCCCCCAAATCCTCCCCCCCCCCCCCCGCACCGACGACGTTGTAAAGCTCATTTTCAACATCACAACTTGTACTTCTCATTGTTGCAACAGGTCCACCTACACCAAGTTGTTTTATGTGATTCACTTTTCCTGTTTTTTTTTCTGGCAACTTGCTGATGTGATATAAGTGATCTCTCCATCATTTGAGGCAAAACTAGGATTGCTTGTTTAAGAATTAAGTTCTCTCTGACACACAGTTATGTCTCTGACATCATCCTCTACATGCCTCAAACCCAAGCCTACTCTCTGGTATCAGTTCTATGTGATAAGTGTAAAGAACATTGCCTTTTTCCTGCAATTTTTCAAAACTCTACCTTTAAGTTGTATCTCTTGTTTTTAATTTACATTAGAAAATATAGTATTACAGTAGATGTTACTTCTTTCAAATCTGAATGCCTTGGCAAAATTCTGCCATAGGGAAGGGGCTTAGAATACTGTGATGCCTTAATGGCAGATTTTCTCCTGAGTTGAATGTTTCTGGGAAGTCTCTTTACTACTCAATACACCCTCTGTGTCTAATTTTGTCACTCATGCTTTCTACCTGCCCCTCATTCTGAGCTCACTGTTGCTGAGCTGTTTTTGAAGCAGTTTTCTGATTTACTGATACCAATTGTATATGAATGACAATTTTTCAGATGATAAATGCTAAAAAAAATGTGTTTCGAGTTTTCTGTTCAAATTCTTAAGACTGGAAAAAAACGATGGATTTAAAATAATTACTTACTATAATCAGCCAGTAGAACTAATTGATCCTTAGCTTATAAGATGTCATGAACTTGATGCCACGTGTTTTCAATTGTTTAAGCTGTTAGATGTGACTCAGACATTATTAAAGATTTTTCTTGATTCCTTTGAAAAGGAAATCTGTTAAAATAATGAAATGCCTACAGGCAAAGAATACTGGCTGCAGCCTGAATAACAGCCTGCATGCATATGAAAATTCCCACTTTGGTAGAGGCCCTTCATTCTAAGTGGTTATTATAATCTAAAAGGGGTATGATGAAGCAGAGAATTATAAAAAAATTAATGCAAGAGCTTGTCAGATATTTTGAATAAGTATAATTTTAATCACAAATAGAAATCACGCTAATAATTTATCATCTTGGGTTTCCAGTTTAGGGTTCTTTTAAGGGAATCTTGATACTTAAAGTTATGTGCAGTAGCCAAGTGCTGGTGGCTCACGCCTATAATCATAACTACTCAGGAGGCTGAGATCTGAGGCTAGAGGTTCAAAGCCAGCCTAAGCAGAAAAGACTGTGAGACTCTTATTTCCAATGAACCAGCAACAATCTGGAAGTGGAAGGGTGGCTGAATGGTAAAATGAAAAAGCTAAGCAAGAGCCAAGGCCTGAGTTCAAGCCCCAGAACCAGCACACACATACGCACATGCACACACAAAAGGAACATTATAAGCTCTCCGTTTTTACTACCTTTCCCAGTCTTTTCATTACCTTGATCTTGCCTAGTTGTACATGATATTTTCAACAACTTGCCTTCATTGAGTCCTTTCAGTGCAGACATAAATAAAACATTTCTTTTCTCAAATCACATGAGTTTCAAAAAACTTAACAAAATAATGCAAATAGGGTAAAAGAATAACTGTCCTAAGGAGGTTGGAGATCAAACACAGCATACTCCTAGAAAGCATACAAATGTCCTGCAGAAGCAGCCCATGTGCTGCCATACAGTGGCCACACTGCTAAAGCATTGGGTGTGTCATGGGCTCTGTCAGTATTTATCCATAAGGAGAACAAGCAAGGTTGGTCTTGCAAGGAGACTAAGTGAGAAGGAAGGCAGGGCAGCTTCTGCCAAACTACAGGTGAATACAGTTACTTGGCTCTGGCTTGGGCTAGATATCTCTCAGTGGGAAGTCACCTTTATTTCCTCTGCTCATCTCAGCCTCATGTTCATTGGCATGATTTTCAAAATGACTAAGATTAGCTCCTTTACCAATCTGAGATGTTGCTTGAATTTAATAACACTAGCAGTGAACTTACCTGTGTTACCAAGTGCCACACTGCTAAACGCATGAATCCTCTCATTGAATCTTCACAACTCAATAAAATAAGGCTATTATGCTCATTTTTAAAACTAAGGATAAAGACTGAGAGGAGGGCAGTCACTTAGCCAGAGGCTCAGAGAGAGTAATGGTAGATGTGGCACTCGAGTCCACGTCATTAGAATCCACAATCCACATTACTTTAACACACTGATTACATCTTTGTTCTAAGCTCAGGAGCTGGTGTTAGTCCTGTTGTGGCACATGGCCTTGTTGCTCCAGTCAGCCTCCCTCAATTCAGCTTACTTTTCTTTCTGGAAGAGTTGATGCCTTCCTTCCTAAGCCTGGCATTGGATTCAGACAGTCCACATCCCCTCTTTCATTAATTCCAAGTATGCCCTTGAGGGCTCCTAATGTTCAAGGATTTTATTGTCCTGATGGTACAGACATGGTGTAAAAGCAAACAGAATGCCTGCAGGAAAGTAACCAAAAGTTCCAGAAACTTAGAGAATCCTTGAATTCTGGTTACTGAGCTATTATTCTTCATGCCTATGCTGTGATAGACACTAAATTCTCCCTTGGACTACTTCTGTAAATGCTCTTTAGAAAAGGGGCTCCCCAATTCCCTCTCCCTGTTTGGCAACCGACACACCCAAGTTTCCTTTTCCCAACACAAATGCTCCCCTTTTCCCACCGTGGCATATGCTCTAAAACCCTTCATACATGGGCAGCGATTTCTAAAGAATTCTCCCCTGCACATACACTGTGGGTAGAATGGATGCACCTGAGCCTTTGCCCCATTTAGAGACAAGTGTTATGACTTCTAAAAGAACTATGTAAGTGTCCCGGATTTTACCCAGCAAATCCAGTGGATTTGGACAGGGCAGGGGAGCCACAGCTTCAGTCATGTTAACCATGAACACTGCTTTTTTATTAGAATAACATAGATCCAAGAAGATCTAGCAGTACTGAAATGGCAGAAATTCAGAAGAAGTCTGGGGATAACATATCTGATGTGTACCCCCAGGATTAAGTTCCCCCTTTATTTGATGTCAGGATGTTAATTGTCAGCCAGAGTAAAAATGGCATTTCCTAGCTTCACTTGAGTTATCCATAACCAAGAAACTTAAGTGCTGACCAGTGGAGTTTAAGAAAAAGTATGAGATTTCCTGCGTTTTTTTGTGTGTGGGGGGGTTAGTTGTGGGGCCTGAACTCTGGGCCTGGGCGCTGTCCCTCAGCTCTTCAGCTCAAGGCTAGCGCTCTACCACTTGAGCCACAGCACCACTTCCGGCTTTTTTCTTTTTGCTTATGTGGTGCTGAGGAATTGAACCCAGGGCCTCATGCATGCAAGGCAAGCACTCTGCCACTGAGCCACCTTCCCAGCCCCGAGATTTCCTGAGTCTTATTTTTTATTTTAAGCTATGATTGTTGAGGTTTCCTAGTCTTATGCAGTCAGACATAATCCTAGCTGACACCGGTAGAATTCCAAAAATATTTAAGAGGTTGGAAGATTTGTTTGTTAATTTCTTTCAAAGCACTTGTCACATGAAGTCAGTATCCAAAGAGGGTTGGTTCCAGGACCCCTTGCAGATACCAAAATCTGCATATGCTCCTGTCATATATAAAATGAACATAGTATTTGCATATAATCTATGTACAGCATACTGTACACTTGAAATCACTGCTGGGTGTCCTATGAGAACTAATGCATCATAAATGTGATGCAAATAGTTGTAAGAATGTATTGCTTAAGGAATAATATTAGGGAAAAGGTATGCACATGTTCAATACAGAAACAAAAAACATATTTATGAACAGTTTCCATAGACAATTGAATCTGAGAATGTGAAATCATAGGTAGAGAAATAGATTGCCAACTGTATATTTAAACCAAGATCTTTTGACTTTCTTTTCTATATAGTCTTAAAATATATGAGCATGTGAGCATACACACACAAGCGTGCGCGCGTGCGCACACACACACACACACACACACACACACACAATTTAGCCTCCAGTGACTGGGGAAGTTATTTGCTCTCACAGATTATTATATGCTATACACAATTTTTCAATTAAAGGAGGGCTTAGACATCAGAAACTTAAGCAGAGTCCTGCCCTAAATTTGATTTGGGGAGAGAAATAAATGCAATCTGCCTGCTTTTTGATTCCTTGCATTGAACTGTTACATACCCTGCAAGAAAATGAGAATAGATATTTCTGAGACTGAACCATCACACACACAAGAAGTCTCCAATAAATACATTACATCCTGAAATAAATCACAGCTAGAGTTGTAGAAAGTGATTTTTCTTCATCAATTGGTTCCCATGCATAGCATTCAAGTGTCAATCTTTATGAAGCCCCCCAGCCCAATTTCATGTTAGCTGTTAATTACACTTCCCTCACTTACTCAGTAACTCTGCTATTGTGGCAAGTGTCTATTTCATTTTATCCCATGGCTCAATAGATTTTAATTGCAGCTGCTGCAGCAGGCACCTTGAGATATGTTTCCTAGAGAGACATGGCAGCCAACTAGACTTGCCCAATGATGATTAATTTCAATGATTTGAATCACTGAGGACAGGAAAACTGCTTCCCTTTAATTACATCTTCAAGAGTGCATCAAGTCCCTACCAAGTTTATTGTCTTGAAACAAAAGGATTCAAAAGAAAACAAAACCTAGAGTGGTGGCCTCCACCTTAGACAGATCTTCTGTTTTCAGCTCATTATACCATGACTCACTCAGCCCTGTGTTATAAGTACTAGTAAACCATGGAGATTTGCAAGCAAATTGGAAACCAGGAAGAAAGCATTGTTGGTTTTATTTTTGTTTATCTAACTTGGGCAATTAAAACCCATGAAGCTGATTTAAGATGGGAGACAGCAGCTCACCCTCATTGCAGATGTTCTGCATAAAAGGGTCAAGAATAATTAACTTTGTCATGCATATGTATTTACTTATTTATTGTCCCAAAGAAAGAAAGCCAAAGACAACCTTGGGGTTTTCCAGAACACTGGATGCCCTTGGATGCCTTGGATGCTGGTACATGCTTTCCCCCCTCTCCTTCGCCTTTCCTTTGGAATCAATGACATCTTCCAGCAGAGTCCAGATCAGCTTCTACTTCATCTTTCCTGCCTTAAAGGAGTGGCACACCTAGCTGGGAATGCAAAGTTAGTTAGGCTTTCTGAACTATAGACAGCTGCTCTTCAGCTCTTTTTCCCTCCCTAGACTCCCCTTGCATTTACTAAAATGACTGCCAGATCCCCTGGCTAGCTGTTCATCTGTTACCATAGTTGTCTTTTGGGTACCATGGGGGAGAATTAAATTTCTCCTGTATCACAGATGTTGTAAGGATCAAATGAAGAACTTTATGAACAGCAGTCAGGTTGGTCCCTGGCCCAAGAGGGGGCCTGATAGATATGATTACCTACAGTAGCTACAGTAGTGTATTTGTCTTATCTATGATGCTAATTTTTGTCTTCTCTATGATGCTAATTGATAGACAAGCCAGGAAACAAGAATTTAAGTTAAGCTGTCCTTTCCTCCTCCTTTTCCTTCACTAAAGGGTCAGTTAGCGGTCTCTGCTTTGTGTTTAGCATCTTGGTCATCATTGAACATAGTTTCTTCATCGCTCTTCTGGATTCACGCAATAGTATCTTAATATCTATATGCCTCCCATTTCACCTCCTCCCTTCCATTTCCCATGAAGCTACCCTAGGAATTGTTTCCATCCGTCCCTATAACTTCTCTCAAGGGTTCCTCAGAGATACCTTGACAAACTAGTCAGTGTAGTATACACCAAATCCTTAATGATCTAACCCAGCCCTATTCACTGTCTTCATCTTTACCAGTGACCCAGTAAACATGTTCAACACTGACACCACCACACATCACACACCAAACACACATATAAAATGTACCTCATGTACACACTGACACACTTTGCTTTGATAATAGTGGGCTCTTGCTACACAGACGATCCCTATCCATCTTTTATTTTATTTTATTGTAACATGATGTTCAGAGGGATTACAGTTACATAAGTAAGGTAGTGAGTTTTTTTTGAACAGTGTTACCCCCTCCCTCATTTTCTCCCACTTTCCCTTTCTTCAGTGCGCCTCCCTGCAAGTTGTAAAGTTCATTTCCAACATAGTGTCTAGTGAGTATCGATGTTACTTTGGTTCACCCTTTGTCCCGCCATTTCTGTGATTCCCTTTCCCCTCCCCAAATCAGATGCACTTATATACAAGACAAAAGGTTCAGAAATCAGAAGCCAAGACACTAAAAAGAAAAGAAAAAAACAAAACAAAAATCCTCATTTCCACATTGTGGAGATCATTGGTCCGTCTTAAAGTTTGCCTTTGGAATTGCTTCAGCAATCCCTACTCACCTCATCTGTCAGCTCCTTCGGGTCCTCCCCATCAGCCTCCACAAAGATGCTTTCCTGAGCCTCTTCCTGGCATAGCTGTCCATGGCACTGGTTTTGGCCACTGAACTGACATCTCACATTACCATGTGATTATCCTGTCTGCCCTACTAGATTAGAATCCTGGAGGACAGAGCCCATGTCTTCTTTATCCTTAGAAGCCCAGGAGCCAATAGTGAGTATTCATTACTGAATAAATAAATGACTTGTATACATTTGCCTTCTTACTCCCATTATTGGATAAACTCTTCAAAGGCAGAAAGAACACCTGTCAGGGCTGGAAGTGTGGTTCAAGTGTAGAGTGCCTGCCTAGCAACAGTAAGGTCCTGAGTTCAAAACCCCAGTACTTCCAAGAAAGAAAGGGAGGGAGGGAGGGAGGAAGGATGGACATACATACATAGATACAAGTCTTAATTCTCTTGGATTTATTTTTTTTTCTCCTCTGTATCTGATATACAGCAGAGTAATTAAATATGAATGAACTATGCATGAGCCAGACGATGAGCTTTTATGGTAAAATAAACTTCCTTTCCATTTGTCCCCAGGACAAAGTACAGTTGACCTAAACATGGCACTATGCTGCCCACACCTCCCCCCCACCACCACCCAGGGATGATGACCTTTCCTATAAACACACTTCAGAAGGCAAAATATCTCTGCCTAATGGCTGACTTTAGATTTCAGAAATTCTCAACTAAACTCAGTACACAATTGAACATAAAGGCCCTGACACATGCAGAAGAGCTCTACCAGATGGCTTTCCCACTACAAAGACATGCGGTACGCATCATTTCCACTTGGGGACTGGTTGAGTTTTTCTGTAACTCAGCCTGAACCGCTGGAGTCCTTTCTGATGATAAGGATTCCACGGCCTGATGGCTGGAAGACCAGCAGCAGGCAGGGTCTACCCATTTTCTCCAACCATCTTTCCAGCCAATAACCTGGAACTTTATGGCAAACAGAGTAGAAAACCTAGCAACAAAAAAGACCTCAAGGGGTTTGGCAGGATAGAGAAAATGAGAAAAATCTGGAGCATCAGCAATTGTTCCCCAGTATAAGAGTGGAATAGAAAAGAGTCCACCAGTATTTCGGGCACTCCGATCTGGGGTCATTACGGGATCTCAGGCCTGGGGTCAAAAGCTCACTCTTCCAGGCACAGGCTGTCTGAACCGGACTCACTAGGACTGGACCTTACTTTTCTAATCTGGTCAGTGGACACAATAGCAAAAACTACTCATCAAAGCAGACTCTGTACATTTTAGCTCTCCTCCTCTCTCTTGATTTCTGTTGTATTTGCTAAAAGGATACATATCATCTGATGAAGGAATTTGGGCCTCATTTGTGGATTTCTTTGTGTGGAAAACTCATAAAGATTGTTTTCAGTGAAGTCAAATTTAGTTATACATTTTTCAAGAATCACTTTTTATAGAAGGATAAACTCCACTGAATGAGATAAAATTAGAACTTCCACAGGGTATCTGGACTATGTGATAACTCTATCCATGAACTGACCATGACAGCTCAAAGAAATGGAAGCATGGAAGTAGTATGAAACTCCAGAAAATTCCAGCAAGCCTGTGTTCTGCTTTAGCTCATAGTTGCTCTCCTACATCTCTCAAATGGAGAGGGATTGCTAGCACTCTTATACTCTTAGATGTCAATAGACTGCTTGAATTCTATCGACAAGCCTCCTTATTTCCATAGATAGCTTAACTATTATTTCTGAGAGTTACACATCACCTTCCAAGTCCATTTGAATAGAAACGAGGTTAGTATGTTTTCAAGCCAAAGTCATGCCGTAGGGAGCTATTAGAGGAGCATGTAGCAGGCTAAATAACTAGGGCTTCATCAAGAGCCTAAGTGATCATCCTGGCCCCTTAGTTTTTGTATAGGATCAGTGTGTAGGTCTGAACACCGTTACATAAAATCCCCAGTTCATTTTCTCATCACATTTCCACAAGTCAGTCAGTCAGTCATCTACCTCTATTTGAATTTCTGCAGTAGCAGGGACCTCATTCCTCTGTTTGTGTAATGGGAGCTGAAATCTAGTCCCATTCCTGCTGGCCATGTGTGATGCCCCCCAAAAGTATGCCTTTGTTAAACTGACCCTCCATAGAAGTGTTATTTTTTGTCTTTCAGCTTTCACAAAGGCATTATATGGATCCGTAGTGACCCCACCAGGTCAATACACCCTAGTGGTCTCTGAAAAATGGAAGAGACTTTGACCTCCACCACAGCCAGTGAGACGTGTGTCCTTTGGCTCTTCTTTAGCAAGGGCCGTGACCTCAAATGAACCCAAGTGTTGAGAGACCAACAATTACTTGGCATCCAAGCCAATGTTTCTTGCAAGGGAAGAATGCAGCAAAGTAAATGAGCACCAACGGTAGCAAACTATGCTCGATCATTTATTAAATTGCAGAAATCTCATCCATGACTGTGAAATGGCTTTATGGTTAAGAAAATGTACTAATAATTTTATTAGGCAGCAATTAAACTTAAATTCCTTTTAACTATATTTGATGTCATCCTTTTTCTGGGCCCATTAGAGCAACATTAAGGTGTTTGTGCAGATAGCTCAGTCATTTCAAATTACTTTCCTGTCTAATATGGGAGCCTTTAATAGCATACTCTTAGGTTGAATTCAATTTTGGAGACACTAGGCATGCTAATTAGATCATCTCAGTGTTTCTCGCAGAAGAAGCCAAAGAAGAGCTCTCCCCCCACCCCCTGCTCAGCAATGTTCGCAGAATATAACTTTGTGTGCAATTAGAGGTGCAGACCCTTTACTGCACCAAGTCTCACTTGAACTGTAAGTATTGCTAGCAGGCATAACGTCTGGTTAACATGACACCATTGTTGACATGGTCTTAAGATCTAATTAAAGCCAGTGAGTTTTTGCCCATATAGCTCTGAGTCTCATAGTTTGTGTTTGTTCTGCCCCAGCCCTCTAACTTCACAGTGGAAAGAGAATGAGCACTTACTAGCACCTACCAGCTGCCAAGCTCTGGGTGAGATGTTTAATGTCTGTTACAACTCTCAGGATTATCTCCAGTTACAGATGGGGAAATGTTGGCTCAGAGAGGGTAAATCAAGTAGCCAAGGTCACACAGTACATTACAGTTAGGTAGGACTCATTGAGAGGAGCATTTGCTTCCCCTATTCTGTTGCTGGTTGTAGGAACTCAGAAAGTCACTTCTACCCTTTGATTATGAGGGTCCTAACCTAAAAACTAGTGATGTTGGAGGGATCAAATACAGTCATACATGCAAATGCTGAAGTACTTACAAATGGCATAAGTAATATCCACCGAGATTGTCACATGAGTTCTTGCATGTGGTTTTTGAACTTTGGTGCCACTACCTTCCTCAAGGCTATAACCACAAATCTGATGTCACAAAAAAAGTGAGAGACTTTATACTTGGAGCAGGATATGTTGGTTCATGCCTCTAATCCCAGTACTCTAGAAGCAGAGGCAGGAGGGTTAAGAATTCAAGGCCACCCTAGAGCTACATAGTTATTTCTAGATCAGCCTAGGCTATGTAGCAAGAACCTATGTTGAAAACAAACTTTACAACTTGGATGGGGTGGGGAGGGGGGAGGAATAGTTGTGGAGGTGGGAGGGAAAGGATGGTAGGGGGAAACAAAGGAAGAGGCAACAATGCTCAATAGGAAGTGTACTCATAGCCTTGCTCATGTGACTGTAACCCCTCTGTACAGCATTTTTTACAATAAAAATCGTACAAAAAAGCAACAAAACAACACAATAATAACAAAAAAAAGCCCTTCATATTTAAAACTCAGTAAGTTAGATCCAAAAGAAAAGACCTTGAGGTGAGGAAGAGTTGTTCATGGTTCCAAAGGTGATTGGATGGACAGTTTTCCTGTGTAAACGGGTGTGCAGGTGGAGATATGGACAAGTTGGGATGATATTAAGTAAAGCATCCAGTCTGCTGCCTAGAATACAAATACTGCAGAATAATACCTTCGTTTCACAATCACTTTAAGCAGTGTTGGTCCCTGGCATCCTTCCACGTATGTAATTTCTGCTCATTTAAAGATTCCCTTTCCTAGGTCTCTTTCCTCATTGATCTATTAACATAAATTCTTCTTGCAAACAGTCATTGCACTTGGCATCGATCTACTAACTTACAGCCATTACAGTCATGATTGCAATTACTGCTTGGCTCCTTCAGTGCTATCGTCATTTTCTGTTGGCTACCATGATAAATGTTACTAATAACTCCTGCCTCCAATCCTCTGTGGAATGAGGCAAGAGATTAATTTATTAATTGATGGATTAATGACCCATAACGGTTATAGTCATCAGTAATTGCTATTACCTTTGACGCATCAAATAGTCAGGGGGGAGGGGTAACAGGCAGAGTGGAATATTTCTCCCTCATCAGAAGGCCAGCCAGTACAGAAGGTGAGAGCTGTCACCAGTCAGGTAGAAAAAGCAAAAGTCACCTCATAGGAGTAAGTGGATCTTTGCACTGTTTGTCATTGCGCAAATCACAGCTGTTCCAGCCCATTCTCTTGTCTTTTGGACTCTGACTTGGTTTTCCCCAGAACTACTATGATTCTTGCAATGTTGCACACCCAGCCATGGTCTGCTGGCACTCTCTTCACCCCAAGACCATTCCCCACCCAGGAATTCCTGAGAGCCAGCCAGGCAAGATCAGCAAACAATGGGAATATTTGTCCTGCCAACTTCAGGGATTACTATGGGCTCTGGTCAATGTGCAAGTATCTACTGTCTTGTCAGCCAGTGCTGGTGAGATCATGTGTCCTCCAGCACTTGGGGCCCTGGGAGGACAAGAGGTCCAGATGCTCAAAGCCAACAAAAGGGTAGATTAGGGAGATCCCAAGCCTCCCTTGTCAGTTCTCATGAGTAAGGAAGATGAACCTCGAAGAGCCCTTCAGTGTCATGTACAGCACTTTGCCCAGGACCTTTCTGCTTAGGTATAAGACTTACATCAATGCAAAGCCTTGCTTTTGCTAAATTAATCCCACCAAGCAAACACAGTGTCACACATGCTTCTTATCAACAGGGTCTTTCTTTTTTTTGGGGGGGGGTCCGGTCATTGGGGCCTGAACTCTGGGTCTGGGTGCTGTCCCTCAGCTCTTCAGCTCAAGGCTAGCACTCTACCACTTGAGCCGCAGCACCACTTCCGGCTTTTTTTTTCTTTTTGCTTATGCGTTGCTGAGGAATAGAACCCAGGGCCTCATACGTGCAAGGCGAGCACTCTACCGCTGAGCCACCTTCCCAGCCCTCAACAGGGTCTTTCTGTAATGCCCTCAGATCAGCAAAGCCAACATTTTCTCTTCAATATTGTTGTTCATTGCTGTTGGCAACAGCACTTTTGCACATGGTCTGTCCTTTACCATCCAAGCTATGGCTGTGTTAACTACAGACAAATGATGAGTTTTCTTTCCCTTTACCACTAACCTTGACTATATGTACCTACCACTTCCTCCTCCCAGAGAGCCTACTTTAATGCAGGTTTGGCTGCCCTCAAAACTCAATCTATGGAGTTTTAGAGTGCCTTTCCTGAATAAAAACCAATAGACTGAGGGGCCTGATTTGGTGAAAGTATTAGTTAAACCTTAGCCTACATGGTAAGATGAGTTGTAGATAGTTTTCCAAACAGACACAATATATACTCACTACTTCAATCCTATAGCATCCTTGCAGAGTCAAGTTGAGATTAGCTAGTAATTCCTCCAACACAGAGCTCTCAACAAGCTATTGGCCTGAGTCAGATGACTGGAGCTTTGCTTAAGCCTCCACAATCCACCTCTGTTTTGTGGTAGTTCTGTGGATGTAGCTGGAACATCTCTGGACCAAGAATGAGCAGCACCTTCCTCAGTAGACTGGCCACCTCTGTGGATCAAAACTGATGTTCACGCTGTAAAAGGCACTTACTGTTTATGTCAGGCCAACTGATATGACATGACCATAGGAGAAAGTTGAAGATTTCTCAATGCCTGATTTTGCATTTGCTCTTGTAGTCAATAAAATTACTGGGCTAGGGAGGAATCCTAATAATGATGTACATCTCCCCAAATTGTAAAAGAGTTGAATATTATACATATATATACATATATATATATAGTAAGAGAACTGAATATAATATATAGTGAATTTGAAAACCACGTAGGCCTGGTTGTGATTATTACTGCTTTCTGAAAAGAACTCCCCCCATTAGCAGTTTTCAGCTTGTCCTTTGGACTCCTCTTCCAGAAAAGCAAGCCAGACACATGTGACAAGTTAAACAGGCATAGAAGATATTTTTATCTGTTCAAGCCAACAACAGTAAATGCATCACAAGATACTACATAATTAATTGCCAAGTGAATTGTGAAGAGAATAATTGCCAAAGGAGCATGAACAAGGGAGTGTGTGCTGCTCTAGCTGATGGGGGAAAGGAAGAATGAGCTTCAGGAGAGGTTGGCCTTAGTTGTATAGGGCAATTGGATGAGGGGAGAAAGTGTTCCAAGGAAAATATTACATCAGATTGGGTGGAAATGGTATGGACTGGGGTATTCTAGGGATATTCAGTAGCAAAAGGGAATTACGAATGATGTTTTATCTCAGTCTATCAGTTTAACCATACCTGATATACCTCCGCCAGGTGCTCAAACCAAGGCCAGCTATGCTACTTACTCACTACCTACTGCACTCAGCATCCTGGCTCAGCTTACCTCCTAATCCTAACCCCATTTCCCATGCCTCCTCAGGCCTTACTAAATTGAATCTAGGTTTTTGTGAGGTTTATTTCATAATTCTCACTCAAATGCTCAGAAGTAACACTAACACTAGCGCAGCCCTTTCTGCGAGGTTTTACCTCCTTTGTTCTTCATGTTAACTGGGTGACGTGGGAATTGAGACTTGAGATGTTTGGATTCCAGATCAAACCACCATAAAGCCCTAGGGTTGGGAATAGAACCCCCAAGCTACCTGACCCCTTAGCCTAATTCCCAGCCACTAGCCAGATAACACAGTCCATTGTGACTAACTCATTTCGTTGGTTCTTTCCTCTTTAGTCACCATGGATGTGATAGACAATCTCCAGACAGTCTTTGTAGTATAGACTCTGCCTCGTGCCACAAACATGCTGTAATTCTCTAGGTTCTAAGCACATGCCATAAATAGGAATTCCCAGTAGAGCACTAGGATTGGGATCCTAAAAGATGTTCAACATGAACATTGCTATGAGCTTTCATCAAAAATGCAAGCCTGTGGTGGTTCTCAACACTAGGTAACATAGTGGAATGCTGTGTTAGAGAATAGGAATCCTGCCCCAGTTCAAGACTCTCGAGATATGAAGAGGCTTCAGGAAGACAACAATTCGATGCCTATTTTTGTGGTTCAAAGAAAGTGATTAAGAATCTCAATTATAAGAGGTGGGAGAACTAGTCAGAATATGATAACAAAGAACCACTTTGTTCCACTCTGAAACAAAACACATTTCTTCTAAAAAAAAAACTTTCTCACCAGTGATGTCTATAAAGAATTAACTTAAAGCTCAGTATTGGTGGCTCACACCTGTAATCTTAGCTACTCAGGAGGCTGGAATCTGAAGATGGAGATTTGAATCCGGCCCAGGCAGGAAAATCTGTGAGACTCTTATCTCTAGTTAACCACCAAAAAAAGAGCCCTAAGTAGAACTGTGACTCAAGTAGTAGCATACCAGCCTTGAGCAGAAAAAAAACTAAGCAACAGCACCCAGGCCCTGAATTCAGGCCCCAGTACCATCGCAAAAACAAAACCAAAACAAAAAGGAATCAGGTCATAGGGTCATAGCTCTCTGGAGCGCAGAATGCATTCTTGGTATTATTTATTGTTTCTTGGTTTGTATTCTTGAAACAAATGGAGTCAGCATGTCATGGAGGGAAGTTTAGGGCTTTGGAGTCAGGCCTGAGTTTAGTTATTGACCCTGTCACTCTGCTAGCCACGTGACATTGGGAAAGTGCTTAATCTCTCTGAGCCTGTCTCCTCATCTGTAAAACAGGAATAACAATGTCTGCCACACTGGGTTGTTATGAGGATTAAATAAGACAGTGGATAGAAAAGCTATGATTAGCACAGAATAAATGTCAGGTTTTGTACTCTTGTTTCTGAGCCAAACATCTCATTAAAAGTCCTGCATAATCACCCATAAAATCTTGTTTGAAATAAAAGTGATTGGGTTCAACCAACCTTTTGGAAAGCAATTTGACTTTCCAAATGCTTTCTGATGTATATTAAGACACATAAAAAACTGTTCGTATGCTTTGACCCAGTTGTTCCACTTCTCAAAATCTATTCTTGGGAAACTGTCCTCAATGTAGGAAGAGCCTAATGCACAGAGGTTCGCCATGTGGACAGCTACAATGGAGAGAAATTAGAAGCAGTCTGCACGTCCAGGAGCAGATGACTGTGAAGTCCCACAGCCATCTGCTGAGGCTCCAAAAATGCTTTCAATCGGTATTAAGCACAGTGCCCAAACCTGCGTATTAAAGTGGGAAAAGTAAGTCAAAGACCAAACACATCTTCTCCTTCAATTCATTAGCTACCATCTCTGATCTCTAGTGCATCTCCTCTGCAGGGCTTCCTGCATGGCCCACACACCAGTGATCCTGTCCTTTTCTCTCTCCTACTGGGTCCTGGCCCCTAGCTCCATGCCCAAACCCACTTGCATGGCCTTAGCATCCACCTCAAGGTCTCAGCCCTTTGCAGACATGGATAGTCTCTCTAAACCTGGGTGTCTTTGGCTTCAACTCTCTATTTGCCAAGCCTGCCTGGAACTCATCTTCCTCAGCTCTGGTTCCGCCTCCCATCCCTGTTATTTTCCTGCTTCTAATATTTTCTTGTTATTTCCCTCAGTTTGTGGCATCCTTCTAAGTCAGAGAAAACATTTTCTCAAATGTCAGAATTTGCCCTTTCAAGCCAAGTTTGGTGGCTCATGCCTGTCATACCCCAGCTTGGTGACATGGTGGTGAGTACCTGTCATCAAGAAGGGTCATACTCCACACTGACCAAGCAAAACCATAAGAGCTTGCCTGAAAAATAAAGCAGAGAAGGACTGAGTACCTGCCTAGCAAGTACAAGGTTCTGAGCTCAAATGCCATTACTGCTCACGTGCGCGCACGCGCGCACAAACACACACACACACACACACACACACACACACACACACACACACACACACACAAACACACACCACACACATTTGTCCCTTCAGATAAACTTAGAAGAGGAGATCAGTTTTGATGTCAAAGTTGATTTCAAAGCCCACTCTGAATCCTGGGACCTTCATGAAATCCTTCAAGAGTGGTAAACTAAATCCTTTCAAATCCGGCATCCAGGAAGTTAGGAACATGTGCAGTTCACTGGGATAAATAAAGCCAGGGTGTCACTTGGTGCTTTTTTTTATTTGTATGCTGGAATTTGCTTTGATAATGTGAAAAGAACAACATGTAGTTTCTCTTGAGTTTGTATAATTCCGTGCATGTTGTCATTTCTTGGCTTTGGCAGGCACTGGGTAGCATTTGGCTTCAGCCCTTTCAACTCTGAGGACAATTTCCCAACGAGGCTTTTCCTGTCAGCTCCAACATCTGGACCATAGAGACTAGGTCACTATGTGCTGAAACCCTGTCTAACCCTCCTCAGCAGAGCACAGAACAGGCTGTGCAGAGCCCAGGTCCTTCCGTCCTCCCAGGAGCCTGCAGGCAGACCTTGCACAGAGGCTGCTAGGAGCTCAAGCTATGGCCAGTTTTGAAAATCAGTAAGATGTTAAATGTTAGGATTGCTTTAACTGATTAATCATTGCTATTTTGATTCACTATTTACTAAGCACCTACTGTGTACCAAGTCCCACACTGTGTGCTGGCAGATAGAAAAAACTCCCCTGCTCCATCTGAACCCATCTGCTTGCCTTTCTCTTCCTGCCTTCCTTTATCATTCCTCCTTATCCCCCTCCTCCCTTCCTCTCTCCCTCCTTCCCTGCTTTCCTCCATTCCTTCTTCCCTCCTCTCTTTTTAAATTCTCCTTTTCTAAGGTGTTGGTTACGTAATGCTTTGTTTAAAAAGTTTAATTTTGTGTATAGCTGGGTTCTGTTAGCTCACACCTTTAATCCTAGCTACTCAGGAGAATGAGATGTGAAGCTTGCTGCTCAATGTCAGCAGGGGCAGGAAAGTCCAGGAGACTCAAGCACCAAAAAAAAAAAAAAAAAAAAAAAAAGCCTGCAGTGGAGCTGTGGCTCAAGTGTTAGAACACAAGTCTTGGGAGAAAAAAATAAAGCTTAGGGACAGTACCTAGATCCTGAGTTCAAGCCCCAGGGACACACACACATACACACACACACACACACACACACACACACACACACACACACACACACACACACACACACACACACACACACACACACACACACACACACACACACACACACACACACACACACACACACACACACACACACACTCCACTGAATACCACTGTACCACTTCATCTCATTCCATCTCCTAAACCCAAAAAGAAACTTTCATAGATTGGGGCTTGCCATTCCCAAACTTTTATCAAACTTATAAACTCTCTTACCTGTATATCCAGGCATTTTTTTACAATAATGGAATGATACTCCACTTTGTCCACACCATACTTTTTATTTTATTACTATATCATGGGCACCGTTCCAAACGTAACTCTACTTCACTGATGTTGAGTGTTGTTAAGTATTCCATCCACAGAAACATGCAATCTAGTCAACATTCCTCAACTGATGGACATCTAAGTTGTTTTCAGTGTTTGTGCTTAGTGTATAGACTATTATGCATACATTTAGTTTAAATACATTTAATAAGTATTAACTTATATAAAATATATTATTTAGATAAAACAAAATGTTATTCATAAGTATGTATGTATATTGATTTGTCATTCTTGATTTATATTAGATTCCAGGAAGTGGGATTATTGAGTCAAAGAATATTTGTTGTTTGTCAGCCACACTAGATATCACAGATTACTTCCCAAATAGGTCCTAACCACCTATCCTCTAGCCAACAGTATACAAAAGAGCCCATTTCCTTCCTTCTCATGGCTCTGGAGAGTCCTCTGTTTTATTTTGCCAACTTTATAGATAAAACATAAGGGAAATACCTGTCATTTATTGTCCACTAGCACTTTTTTTGTGCCAGTGCCTTGAACTCAGTGCCTGGGTACTGTCCCTTAGCTTTTTGCTCAAGGCAGGTATTTTACCACTTGAGACACAGCTCGACTTCTGGCTTTATGCTTGTTACTTGGAAATAAGAGTCTCATGGACTTTCCTGCTTGGGCTCCTGAGTAACCTGGATTAAGGAAGGGCCATAGTCACCAACACCTGGCTTAGCACTTACTTTTCAATCCAGCCTCCATGTGTTTCATGTGATCATCATCGTTGGCTCTGACTTCCGAATGCCTGCTGGGCATGCAGCACCGTTAGACTCTTGACACATAAACTTTTCTTTGGTTCTATAACCCTATGAGGTAGCACTATTATCATTCCTGTTTAACAAGTGATATACCTGATCTCAGGGCAGGTGAGCAGTTTACTTGTCCAAAATCAAAGGGAGATAGGACTCCCACCTACTGACTCCAATGCTTTTGTTCTTCCCACCAATCCAGGCCACCTCCCCGACACCTGCTCTCTCATAGCTCTCCCAGGTTCTTCACCAAGTGGTTTTGTCCATCCTCCCGTCCCAGAGTCCCCTGCTGCCTCGTGTGGTACACAGTGGTCTTGGGCTGGGACTTGAACTGCTCCAACCAGCCGTACAGAGAGAACTTGAATAAGAATTAGCCTGCACCTGCAAAGAACTCGTAGCTTACGTTTATGTACAAAGACAGTTCAAATTTGCTTTTTCATGTATGCCCTTGTGTGTGAGCTTTCTGCATCCCCCACAGGTCGTCCCACCCCCTCCTTCCCTCAAGGAGAGCTATTTAAATGTAGGGGAAATTCCCTCCTCCTCCTTTCCCTCATACTTACACCAGCCAGGCACATTTTGTTCTTCATGAACTTGAAATAACAAGTGGAAGAGAGGAGACAGCAAGGGCTGCATGACTTTCTGGAAACGGAAATTTTCTTCCAGACTAAGTTAGCATCCAGTTCACTCTTACAAACAGTCCTCAGCCCAAGGATTCCAAATCAAAGCAAAAATTCATCCGGAGAATTCTGATTTAAAACTTAAGAAAACAGTCTGGCTATATTTTTAGCACAACCCAGAAAAAGAATACATCTGTGACTTGAAACAGCTGGAATTCTACTTTTTGCCAAAATTGTGCTCATTACAACAGTCATAATGGTCAGACAAGAAGCATGCAGAATCTAAGCAGTGTTGGGATTTCATACTCAGCTTTGAAATATTCTTCTTCTATAAATCCAACAGTGACCCTTCTAACCTCCCCTACCTTTCAAACCACCAACTGCCAATGAAGTGGGGATGCTGGGTCTAACCAGTACCATCTTGGCCATGTGGTAGATAGGGAATTCGGTTTCACCGGTGTCATCTTGTCAGAGTGAAAGAAAGGGAAGTCCCACCTCCCAAGTGATGGGCATGCCTAAATTCCTAGAGGCAGAGGCTGGACTTAGATGATAGGTTCCTAGACCTGTCAGTCCTGTGATGTGAACTTGGGAGACTATCAAGTTTCTTGTGATCCTTCCTGACCCTATTTAGGCAGAGACCAGCTCAGAAGCCATTGTGCCAGGCCTCGTGTGCTGTGTCTCCTGTCTCTCCTCTTGTCAACATGGTGTCCTACTTCAGCTCTCCATTGGTGTTGATCTCATTTGTTCTTTCCTCTCCTGCTCTCATGACTCAGTTTTCTACAGTGTGAAGTGTATTTGTGGGGCTGCAGGACTTTGTGACAATAGTCAGCCTACAGACACTGGCATGGTGTCTTTGTATTTCGCCTACTGGATTTACCTTACAACACCAACCAGCTGAGCAGTTTGTAGTCATGTTTATGTTATTATTTGAAGATTTTGTTATATTTTGCTTTTACCAGGTTAGTAAAAAAAGAGCAGTAAACCCAAAAATGGAAGTAATCAGAAGCATCAGTCTTCTAAGCCCATAATATACTTGAGAAGATAAAGGAAATTATGAGGCATACTGAGAATGGAATAAAATTAGCCTTGGGTAGTCATTGGACATAGGCCCATCAACCATGTGTTCAATTCTGCAAGAAAACAACACAATTAAGAGTATGCACAAAATGTTGAAAATGTTGATAGCACATTCTGGTTACAGATGAGATATCCTTGGGAAGTTATCTTCTGTCAGATTCCTGAAAGTGGAGTCTTCTCTACTTCTTTCTTTACTGTTAGGTATTCAGTGCCTTGCACGGAATAGACAACCCCTCAGTATTTGTTGAGTAAATGAATACCATTAAATTGGATATAAGTTCAACACTTTGGGAACATTACTTTGTATAAAAATAGAAGTATGTTTGCTGTCCTAGATAAAGAAAGAAAAAGTTTGAGGCTGTTCTGTTTCTGTGCCTTGGACTAGATCCCTATCTATTAGGGACACAGAAGATAGAACTGTGCAGAAAAAAGTGACAAAGACAAAGAACCCTTTGTCAGACTATTGTGTAAAGGCCTTCCCTCATGGTACCTCTTCTTCCAAACTCCCTCCCCCAACTGAAGTCAAGCCAAAAAAACAGTCCTGATCAGTCATTTATGAGCCTCAAGAACAAAGTACAAAGATGGGGCTTGGGAGTCAGGTGTCTCCTATCACAGGATGCAGTATCTGGAGACTAGGTAGGAAGGGAAGCCATATGTAGAAATCAAGGCCAGTAACCCAAGCTAAGGAATAAAATGAAAATTAATAGCAAGATAAAGAACTAAACCAGAGATGCTAGTGATTGAGTGACATGCAGATGAAGGCATCCAGAAGAATTCTCCAAGTTGATTCAGCCCTCCAAAGTGGTGGCCATCACCAACTTGCAATGTGCATTTGAAGAAATCAGAATGTAGCACATGCAGCTAAATGTGCAAAAGATGGCACCAGACCACAGGAGAACGTCTAAACTCAGGCCCAGCAGAGCAAGTCTCTGCAGTGTGAGCTTTGAGAAATAAATAATGAAGCCAAAAACAACATAGTTGAGATCAGACCCTGGAGTTCAGATATTCATTTTCTCATCTGCTTTATCTAGTCTATTACTGAGGCTTCTAACTTATTTTTATTTGACATCTTACTAAAGCTCACTTTAGCTAAATTCACATTCAATGTAACTTTGACTTCAAAAGCTGCAATATTAGAAGAGCTATGCACTGTGGTTCTCATGCCTGTATCCTACCGATTCAGGAAGCTGAGATCTGAGGATCACAATTTGAAGCCAACCCAGGCAGGAAAGTCTATGAGATTCTTGTCTCCAATTAACCACAAAAAGTCAGGAGTAGAGCTGTGGCTCAAGTGGTAGAGTGCCAGCTGTGAGTGGTAAACGCGAATAGACAACACCCAAGCCCTAAATTCAAGCCCTAGAACCAGCACATTCTCTCTCCCTCCTTCTTTCTTTCTCCCTCCTTCCCCCACCTTCCCTCTCTCTCTCTTTTCTCTCTCTCTCTCCTTCTCTCTCTCTCTCTCTCTCTCTCTCTCTCTCTCTCTCTCTCTCTCTCTCTCTCTCTCTCTCTCTCTCTCTCTCTCTCTCTCTCTCTCTCTCTCTCTCTCTCTCTCACACACACACACACACACATACACACACGATGCAATGTTGGATGTTTATGGAGGAAGGTATCCATTGTCTAGACTACCAAAGCCCTACCTTTCTCTTATCCATTTTCTCTAACAAACAGGCTGAGTCATTATCTCTAGAACCTAGAGATTACCTGGATGCTCCATGAAATGCTTGTTAGGAAGTCTAGGTGGCTAATACCACAACTCTTCTCCCAAGCTACAAATGTTTGTTTGTTTGTTTGTTTTAAATAAAATTAGTGAGATGTGACCTTGAACCCTAGAGAAGGAAAGTACTGAGATCAGTGTCTGTATGGAAAGGAATTAAGTCATTAGAAGGGACATACATCCAGACGTTTACCACTTCTCAAATGATGCCCTCAAGTGGGAGCTCTTCATATTGGGTTATTTTCAAGTTATCTTTCCTAGCTTGGACCCCACCTCAGTTTCCATCCATATCCATGCCTTGATGTACTCCCTAGCTTCCTAGTGAGTACACACTAAAACAGTCCACCAATCGCTGCTTGGAGCTCTGCTGTCTAAGGAGGCCTATGGAAGGTCAGCCCAAGCTGTGAGCCTTGTCCATCCTAGGATCCTTGCAAGCAATTCCCATAAACTCTTTTGACAACAATGGCCATAGATGGCTTTCAAGGTTTCCCTGAAGAAGTAATCAGTAAAAGGCAGCATTTTACAAGGAGACTCTTTTGAGCTCCTATGAAACTAAATTGCTGCACTGAATTGCCCAACTTTTATTGGAGCTGCCTAAGGAAAACAAGCTGGCACTTAGACCTACGTTGGAAGCCTCCCATCCTGGTCATAGCTCAGGTCAATGGTTCTAGCCCTTCTTAGTCATCCCCAAGTTTTTAATCTTCTAACTCATCTCTCTCTGGTTACACAGAATATGTCTACTAAACTTTTATGTGAGATTCAGTATCTAGAGTATTTGGCAGAAGCTTTAGATTCTTGTTTCCTGTTCAATATAACAAAGTAGAGAACTCTGGGCATGTAATCTAACAGTCTTCACTAATCTTCAGCAGCCTTCTCAATAAATACAGACTAAACTCTATTAATGACTCATTCAGATGGCAAATGTCAGTCTCTAGGTCAGCGCAAAACCCAAGGATAAATTTCTAGAGTAAAATATCAAGAGCTAATCCCCAAATGTAAAGTGACTGTAATTCAGATGGCAAATTCCAGTCTCTAGGTCAGCACAAAACTCAAGGATAAATTTCTTTAGTAAAACAGCAAAAGCCAATCCCCAAATGTAGAATGCTAAAATAAAAAAAAAATAAATAAATAAATAATAATAAAAGCAATGGGAAAGAATGGAAGGGAATCCAGGTCTATTTCACTTAAAAGGGCCTACACTGCCTGTTACAATAAATATAGGGTTTATTCATTCATCTCTGTCGTCACAAAGGACCAATCACAAAGATATTTGTTTTGTCTTCTTTCTTGCTCTGGTAAGCTAATTACAAAGTAATTCAATTAACTACAGAATAAATTAGTTGTTATCAAACTGAAAGCCAAGGCATTACTCTGGAAATTATTTCGGGTAAAACACTGGAAAGAATGATTATTCCAGGTTGAAATTTTTAAAATTATTTTTCTAAAAGGCATATTATTTTAGGTTGAAATTCTAAATTCAAAGGTTAGTATGAATTCTTTATTTAATGAATGAGGAAGAAAGGAAAGCATGATTTGAATACTTGGAAATACCAGAGGGGGAAATTAGTATGAAACATTTCAGTTATTATTTTTGTCTATTAAGCCTTGCCATTGGATTGTGAGATTCAGTATCCAGAGTATTTGGCAGAGGCTGTAGCTAAAGTCATTGAAGTATGGAAGTGTCTTTGTTGGTGAATGGGATGGAAGTTCATGTGGTACTTGATACCCAAAGTGTCAGCAGATCTCACAGCTTTACCCCGTGCAGTTACCAAGTCACCAGGATTAATGCTTTTTTTTCTAAAGTATGTGCTTGGACTCCTTTAAAATTATGAAAATATAATCCTTTGTTTGCAAGTTTTAAAATACATGTCCATTAGATGGCATATGAAGTTCAAAAATAGTATCTGATCAGTCATCTTTGCAGATCCCTTAATGTTTCTGGCATAAAAGTTCCTCTGACAAGAGGAAAGTTACATATGAGTTAAGCATCCGGGATGTTAATGGTAAAGACAAAAATGAGAGAAGTCTTGTGTCAAAGGACACAAACTAGAAAATTGAAATATAATGAAGCATAATCTTACGATCAAAAACATTGTGGATTTCTTCATAATGCAGATCCAATCAAGTCCTGGGATCATAATACTGGCTTGTCAAGGGTGCAATGTGAAGTCCTATATTTAGGCCAAAATTAACAAGGTCAGAGAATAGCATTGGGATTGAAAACAGTATGCAGGCTTTAGTGGACAGAGACCTCTGTTGGGATGAATAAAGGCTCTGGAAAAGTCACTGTGAGTGGGGCAGAGATTGATGTTCTTGTCAGGAGCAAGGATTCTTCACTAGCGCTCTTTGGGGAAAATGTAGGGGTCATCCCTTCAATATTAGCACCCTTGTCATGATTATCTACATAACATCTCTCTCTCCTGTGTGAGATTTCTACATAACATCTCTCTCTCCTACATGAGATTTCTGATGGGGCATACCTGCCCAGTGCCTTCACTACCCATTGCCAGATGGGCCTCTAGGAAAATTGTTCAGTCTATGTGTCTAGCAAGAGCTTTGGAAAGCGATTTTCCATTTGCCTCATACCTGTCTCTTGCACTGAATTTTAGAGTCTTTAAAGTAGAAGCATAGCTAAGTTCCATGCCTTTCATTTTTAGAAGAAGAAATTAAAACTGCAGGAGAACAGATGATGTGTTTTCCAAGCTTTATAGCAGAGTCTTCAGGAAGAAAAGATACCATTCCTGAAGCCCGGATCACCCTGGCCTTAGGCCTGATACAGAACAGATGTTCACAAAGGTCCAGGATGAGCAAAGAAAGTGGATGCAGTTACCTGGCTTTGGGGAAGGGAGGCAATCTCTAACTGCCATGAGGCTGTGGGAGGTGAGGGAGACAGTGTGGACATTCTAAATAGATTCTGTTAATGGTAGAACAATACTGTGACCATAGGAAAACCCATTCGATTTTACACTTTCAATAGGTAAATTATATAAAATGTATGGTAGTAATGTTATACTGGAAAAAAAACAAGTGCTCTGGACTTTGCTTTCCTCCCGACATGCTACTGTGCTGTAATGGCTCCCGTTGTACCCTCAGTGATGGTAACCCAGAGCTACATTTAGGGCTCCAAAGAAGTGACTGCGAAAGGCATAGGCCAATTCATGAGGCTTAAAGCTTATTCATCCTGGAAAGGATGGGAATGCTCATAAGAAAAAAGAATAGAAAAATATGAAGGTAGAGTGTGTACCAAGCCTGCACACAGATCCTTCTGGTACCGCTTCTTCAGCTTTCCAGTAACAACCTCTGGTGGCCTTCATTTTTCTGCTGCTTTTAATTGGATTGTAGTTTATGTTTAAAAGTTCATTGTTAGAAGCTGTTTAGCATTAGAAGCCTTCTGGCCTTTTGATTCTTCTTCAAAAATAGAGTTTAAATAATTGTTTAATTAACTCCCAGTGCCATTTCTCTGGTAACTTAAATATGACAACGCCTCCCATCCTGTGTGGAGTCAAGCTCTAAAATCGGCACACAATGTGAAAACCACACATAGTCCAATTGTCCTTTTAAAGTCCCTTAAACTGCCCATTAAGCATAGAATGTGCAGTTTCATGTGCAGGGCCTTGTCAGTAGTTGTGACCCACACTCAAGTTTGGAAGCCATTAAGCCAGACCGAAAAGGAAGAAAAATGCAGATGTCTTTGCCCATGACAGCTCTAGAATCTTCAGCTTCAATAGAAGGTGGGCGCTCACTTGGTCTTTTATAATAAGCTTAGCAACTGTTGGTTTGTTGGTATAGAATTTTAGGAGATAGTACATATGCAAGCTAATGTTCTGGGACCTGGTAAAATGTCTGTAAATGTCTAATGAATTTTTATTTTTTGAGATAGGGTCTTCTGTGTTGCCTCAAATTCCTGGGCTTAGCAATCCTTTTGCCTCAGTTTCCTAAGTAGCTGAGACTTTAGGCATGAGCCACTGTGCCTAAGTGTCTTATTAGATTTTTATTATATTTTGTTTTGTTTTGTTTTGCTGGTCCTAGGCCTTAAACTCTGGGCCCGGGCACTGTCCCTAAGCTCCTTTTGCTCAAAGCTAGCATTCTATCACTTGAGCCACAGCACCGAGTCTCATGGATTTTCCCACCTGGGCTGACTTTGAACCACAATCCTGGATCTCATCCTCCTGAACAGCTAGGATTACAGTCATGAGCTACTGGCCTCTGGCTCATATTAGATTTTTTTAAACAAGGTTTTATTTGATCAGGATCCCTGTGGAAAGATTGTGTCTTCTGAACTAGTGTTACTGGTGTGGCCAGGATACATGACCAGCATACTCAGACTATGGTCCGTGGGCTCAGCATCCCTTCCAAGGTGGGCCAGCTGCCCATGAAGAACTCCTTTTAGCTGAAAGAGATTGAAGTGTCTCCATATAAAAATATTTCTTCATTACTACTACATTAGGTAATCTTGTATAAACAAAGGCTCTTTTGAAATTAAAGTATTTATTTAGTAATTTGCTATTTTATTTCTTTATAAAGCTTAAACTTAGCCAGACACTAGTGGCTCACACCTGTAATCCTAGCTACTCAGGAGGCTGAGATCTGAAGATCGTGGTTCGAAGCCAGCCCAGGCAGGAAAGGTTATGAGACTCTTATCTCCAATAAACCACTAGAAAACCAGAAGTGGTGCTGTGGCTCAAGAGGTAGAGTGCTGGCCTTGAACTGCCGAGCACAGGGTCAGCACCCAAGCCCAGAGTTCAAGCCCCACAACCAACAACAACAACAACAAAAGCTGCTTCTATTTTGTTCATATTTTTAATACTTCAGTAATGCCTTACTCAAGTAGACAAATGGAAAGACAAATAGAAATCTAGTTAGCGTTGGTCTCAGAACTTGAGTGATTTTTGCTCCTGCTCTGATACTTGAGTATCTAACCACTATTAATTTTAATTTGTTCAGTATAAAAATTTCATGAAAGCCAGGCCCTGGTGCCTCATACATGTAAACTTAGCTACTCAAGAGGCTAAGATCTGAAGATCATGGTTCAAAGCCAGGCAGGAAAGTCCATGAGGCTCTTATCTCTAATTAACCACTAGAAAACTAGAAGTGGTACTGAGGCTTAAAGTGGTGGAGTGCTAGCCTTGAGTGAGAGATGGCACCCAGGCCCTGAGTTCAGGCCCCGTGACTGACAAAAATCTCATGACACAATCTATTACTTCGGGCAGGAGAAACAAAGGCCTTTTTGTATAGATTTACTGACAAGCTAAGTGTTATTCTTATGCTAAGCATGTGGAATTCAGAAATGATTCACAAATACACAGCCTTGACCTGAAGGTCACATACGTTTGAAGATATCAGTGCCTTCCTAGAGAGATATACAGATGCCATGCTTTAAGTAAACCTTTCAGGGCAGTAGAGTAGCTTCAATGTTTCAATGTCTTCATTGCTTTATAGGAAAGTTCCTTTCATGTTAGCACACGTTCAGTTCAGACCCAAGAGTCTAGACAATGCTTCTTCATCCCCACAATGGTTGACCATCAAGGGGAATAATTCTGGAACCTGTCTCTTCTTCTTCTCTGCCTTTCTCCCTGGTTCAGGCCTCACCATCTCTCACTATGACCTAAATTCCTCCCACGTTCTCTCACCGCTTCCTATCTCTTCTCAGCTCTATTCCCTAGCCTTTCCTTAGGTGCATATTCCATACATACAGCCAGCGTTGACTTTCTAAACACATCTGTGTCACGCTTCTGCTTCAACCCCTCAGTCCTTCTCCATCACTCTCAGTGGTAGCCCTCACCTTCTTCTCCTAACATGCATGTGGACTTGGAGTTTCGTTCATTTAGCTGGTTTACTCATGCCATGTGTGCTGTAAGTTTGCTAGCTGTAAGCTTGCCTCCAGCACACTGGAGTCTGCAGAAGCCCTCAGAATCCCTGGCTAAGAGCATAAAGAACAACTCCTTAGCCTCACCTCTACTTGTTCTGGTCTGGCCCATCACATCTACAACCTGTCCCCTCGCAGTCACCCACATCTGTCCTGTGCACCAGCCTATCCCAAACCATTTAAGGTCCCCCACCCCCTGAGATACCATGCCCTACTATTTGCCTGAAAACCTTTCTCCTCCCAAGTGGTAACAACTAACCCTTTAACACACTGCTCAAGAACCACCACCACCAGAAAGCCTTCCGTTCATAGATTCAATCGCTACTGTGTATGTTCCTCTCCTAAGCTCAACTTGAGGCTCCTTGCTTACCTCTAACAGAATCTTCAAATCCATGACTTGCCTTTTGCCCCAAAGTATAAAAGCTCCTTGAAACCAGGGGCTAGAGTATTAATATTGAGGCACTCAGTACCTTTATAGTGCTTTTCACCACAGTCACTTACTAACATTCAGTATTTGTGGAAGAAAGGAAAGAAGAAATGGTGGAAAGTCAGAGCTATTATTTCCTTTCCATCAAAAGAAAATAGTTCTCTTCTCCATAGAAAGGAAGAGAGTGTTTTAAACATCCACCTCACTTCCATAAGATTTTATTGTTGGATTCATGCATCTGAGAAGTATTAAGAGATCTTTTGGCTGATGTCTTCATTCTCACAGTTGATCATTTGTCTTAGTTATATAAACTACTTTCAGGTACCTGCAGTGGTTCAGATTCTAAGGGTCCAATAGGGAATGATTTCAAGCTGAGTTTTTGGACTCTGAAGTGAAACAGACTATGTTTGATTCTCTCTCTGTCACTTACCATCTGTGTGGTAACATCATGTCCCCTTCCTCACCTATAAAATAGGAATGATAAAACTACCAACTCCACAGCACTGGTTTGAAATTTAAATGGAAAAATATGACCATTTGAGTAATTATAAAGTGTTCAATAAATAATAATTACTATTTATTCTGTCTAATGCATCTGACTTTGAATTATAGCTTCATTAGTGGGTGACTGTCAAGTGGAGGTCCTACCAAAGGAGAAACCAATTCACTGGGAACTCTGAGAGATAATGAAGTGATGGACAAATCATTTTTCCTCACATGTTTAGCTAGTTCTTCTATAATTAGACTACCAGAGTATTATACTTGCACCTACAAAATGGACACATTCTTTATTACTTGACTGGCTTGAAAATATGCCATGATTTAAAATGGAATGAATTTCCCATTAATGTGATTTTCTGGCAAGATCAGATTGTAATATGGATTAATATCCTCAATTGAGAGAGGTAATTGAACACTGCAGGAACCAAGCATGAATCAAAGACACTGTCCTTTTATGAATGTCAGTGGCTGAGGAGTTCCATCCATTGTCAGAAGAACCATGAACATGAGCAGAGACATTGAATAAACGCTATGGTGTGTCAGGAGCACAGTGAAGCTTCCCTTCCTCTCAATATACTTGTATTGAATCAGCAGCTGGCTTGCTCTTTCCAGAGAGGGATGCCCCTGCTGGGAACCATAGTGCTCTGCTCTGCTTATGGGATCATCTTTTCACGGATCTTTAACCAGCCTGCATCCCAGCAAGGTGAGGGAAGAGTTTTCCAGAACTTTGTTGTCCCAGCCAGAGACTTGGAATGCTATGGCCTCATATCCTTTCTTTGCAAAATCCTTCTCTCCCCTTCTCCAGTCATCCTATGTATTTTTCTTCATGGTTCTTCTCATTTTTGAAATCTCTTATGTCTTGGTGGATTTCTTGTTGGTTTCATGTGGCTTCCATGAACACAGGGACCTTTCTGCCCTGTTCATTGTACCACCACCCCAAGTCTAGGACTGGGGAGCAGTGCTGGAATTAGGGAAGATGGCTGCCTCCAATCTAGCTGGAATTCATATACCAGCCCCCATCACATTCAATTGAATTCCCCAGTTTACTCAGCCCCTCCCCTTGGAGCCTGCTCCTCCCCTCCTGCAAGCCCCCTGATCAGCCTTCGGTTTCTCACTTCTATGATCCAGCCCTTGTTCTCAGTGCTTAACCTTCAGGGAAACATCCCACCCTACCACAATTTCTGCAGGTGGCTAATATCATCGATTATTTTACTCATTCAGCTCTCAGAGGGTAATCTCTTCTCTAATCTAAGTTTCAAAACCTTCTCCCTGGGATCTCTTATATACGCATCACCTATTACACCAGAGTCAAGCAGAGGTATTGGCACTGGTCTTTACTAATTCAGAGATGCTGTGCATCTCTGCTACATTGGGGCTAATAGTGCCTGTCTATAATCACCTTCCATCTACCCTTCACCATGCAAAAAAATAAATTCCGGGCTAGGAAACAAACTAAAGGCAGCATTCAAAGCCAGGAAAATTTCCACCACCCAGCCAGGAATCAAAATCTGATTGAGGAGGCTGGTCTGCTTTCTCCTCTAATTCCTCTTTCAAACATATTCCAAAATCAAAAGCTAGTAGTTCTGTTTCCCTACAAAGAAACGTACTTCCCCCTAAAAGAATGTTTTTGATACAACAGTAATAAAAAAACAAGACCGCATGTGTATTTTATGAAACCTCTGAGGGTAATTCATTGAGATCTTGACATTTAATATCACCTAATCACCTTTGTAGCAGTTTATTTTCTTTGGCTCGATTAGCCCACACACAGGCCTGGCTGCTGGCATGCACTGGGTCTGGTTGTTAGGTGGGCTGCTTTTAACACCCAACGCAGGATTTGGCAGGAAGAAGCAACACCTGTTTCATTGAAAGACATCTTCATATTTCATCCTTTGAAAGAGGAATGTGAATGTAAATGTCCTTAAGAGATGATTATCATACATCAAGGTGTCCATTTCAAAAGGCACTGTAGCAGATGCCCAGACACACACAGTCACCCCAGTGAAGGTGGCAGATGGAGACATTGTGCTTTGAAAGAAAAGAAATTTGTGAGCTTCTAAGTGTCCTCCTGGCCAACACATACCCAGGCAATTCACACTGCACCCATCAGCTCAAAGATGAGATTCACACCTTAGAGAGGGTTGAGGAAAAAGATGATCTATGGGTCCCCTGCTACTCAAAGTCTATGAATCAACACACACAGAATACACTGCCTCAGCCTCGGATTTTTGTGCACTGAGTTAAAAGAAAGTACTGAACATACAATGTCATTCCACTCAGGAATTAGCTCCCTGGTATCAGGAGAGAACATTAATGTAGAAGACCTGTCCACAGTCATTCCAGCAGTGAGAACAGGGAAGGCCAGGACCCATAACGCTTAGTTAGCTCAGGTACAAAGAAAATGAAACTAGAAATGCAGAGGGTTTCACTATCACGGCCTTGGGTCCATCTTTGGTATAATGGCAATCTCCTAAATTTCCACTTACTGAGTTATGCCCTGTCTGAAGATCCTTTTTCAACTCATATAGGTCACAACAGGTAGAGCCAAGGCCTCCTGAGGAACGGGGTGAGAAGTGTACTGCCCGGGGCTATTCCTTTAGTTCCAGTCAGAATTCTCCTTTCCTCTCTTCTGCAAATTGGACTTCCAAGTAAGATTTTTTCAATAGAGAGCTTTTGGACTTAGCAACAGTGTTTGGAAAAGTCAGGTGTCTTAGTCTGTTTCATGTTACTGTAATTAAGTCCACGGGCTGGGTAATTTATAAAGGAAAAGTAGTTCTTGCCATTTTGGAAGCTGCCATAACCAATTTCAAGGTGCTGGAGTCTGTTGGGGGGCATCTTGCTGCCTAATTCTGTGGTAAGAGGGAAGCAGAGGAGAGAGCAAGCAAGTGGAGTTCGGATTCCCTTTTACAACAAACCCACTCTCCCATAGCAAACCCACTCTAATGATTTAAAAAAAGCAACAACAACATTAATTCATTCATGAGGGAGCTTTTGTAACCTAATCATCTGGTAAAGGTACACTGTTGCATTGGAGATCAAGTTTTCAATACACAAACTTGGGGGGGGGGGCATATTCAAACCCTGAGATCTGGTTTATAAGATAAAAATCCAGACAAGATCCTCCTTCCCTATCCCTTGCTGTTCCAGCCTTCCTTCTGTTCCCTTTGCCTAGAATGACTGCCCCTCCCTCTTCTTTAATCTGTATTCATGTTTTAAGATTCAGTTCACATTTCGCCTTTTGAATGTCACTCTCTCTACCTTTACAGTGATTAGCCACATTCCTATAGCATTTGTGTATGTGTTGATGCAGATGGTATTATGTGTGTATGAATCTTGGACCATCCTGAAGACTCACAGGAGATAGAGTCTCTGTCTCATTTCTTTCTTCCCCCTTCTTCCTCCAGGGCCTGGCATGTAGTGGGCACTCAATAAGCATTTGATGGATGGATGAGTATCTGTTTAATTCACCACCAGATAGCAACTTGGCATTTTCCCAGACAGCTTTATTCAGAAGGAATTCAAAGACCTGGAGCCACAATCTCATAACAAATTCAGGCAGCTCGGTATTAACAAAACATGGCTTCTTTTAACTACTTCAGTTTGGGTTTGAATTTCATTTTAATAAAACTAATGATTATAAAACATTAAAAGAAATATTATCTAGAGAGCATATGCTGAAAGTTTACAGGCAGTAATTATCTTTCTTTTTCTCTCTGTCTCTTTCTTCCTTCCTTTTCTACTTTCTTTCTTTCTTTCTGTCTTGTCTTGTTTCTCTTTGTGCCAGCCCTGAGGCTTGAACTCAGGCAGGCCCTGGGCACTGTCCCTGAGCTTCTTTGCTCAAGCCATAGCTCCACTTCCAGCTTTTGAGTGGTTAACTGGAGATAAGAGTCACAAACTTTCCTACCCAGGCTAGTTTCAAACCATGATCCTCAGTTCTCAGCCTTCTAAGTAGCTATGATAACAGGTATGAGCCACCAGTACCAGGCTAATAATAGCCTTTTTAAATGAGTTTTGTTTGACCCTGCTGATCTGATTAGGTCACTCTTCCATTCAAAATCTTTTTGAGGCTTTCTGTTGCCCAAGTCTTTCCAACTGCTTCATGGGCTTTCGGTGTCTCCCAGACACCCTTCAGGCTAAGAAAGGGCAGTGGCTCTGGGTCCCATACCAGTTCCACCAAAGAGAATCCAATATTGAAGTGTTCTAGGTTTTAGAATCTTTTTAATTGCCTTTATCCAGGTCTGAATTCTCTACTTTGCCATAATCCCCACACTGTGCTCTACCTGCCCCATCCATTCTCATCTGCTCAACTTCTGATATCATTTGAGTTTGTCATTCAGAATGTACCCCCAAAGCCCAGCTCTCTAAAACTCTTTTACTTCTTATGAACCCTTTCCCAGGTCCGGAACACATGTGTTATTTGTTTTTATAGAGATTGATCATATTCATTTCATTTTATATTCCACTTTCTTCACTAAATGTTGTGTCAAAAATATTTTTCCTTATGTGAGAGACACAATCTTCCATTGCCACCTTTTTAAATGACAGAAATTTTAAGTTGATAGGTTGCAAGGTGTTGAGGTCTTCCATTATGGTTATATCAGTTTTTTATTATGTGCAATTAGAACTAATGTTGAATGGAATATCCTCATATAGATGGACTTTTCTAATGATTAAACATGTTCTTGATTTTAACAAGTTCCTTATGTGTTGTTAATTATACCATTAGAGGGCAAATATTTCTCAATATGTTCCTTTGTATATTATTCTTGTGATTAAGATTCATTAAATATTACCCAGCTGAATCTTTTGATTTTTTTCCATCATTATGTCTTCTATTGCTTCAAGCCATTAAAAGTTCTTCACAGTTCATTGTGCATAGTTCCTATAATCTGATGCAATCTCTTTTTTTTCTTCCATTTTGCCACAGCTAAGAATTGAATCTGAGAGCTTGTGCATGCTGGACAAGTAATTCTATGCCAAGCTACTTCTCCAGCACTTGGTTGGGTTTATTTTATTTATTTTATTTTGATGATACTTGGGTTTGAGCTAAGGACCTCATGCTTCCTAGACAGATGCTGCTGTGCTCCCTGAGCCATGCCTCCCATTGGTGCTTTTTACTGATTATTTTTAGATAGGCTCTCACCTCTTGCCCAGGTATGAGCCACCTATTTTAGAGTTTCTGTTACTGCTTAGATAATAGGTATGTACCACCATGTCCAGCTTCCCTTTAGATAGGTAGAGTCTCATTGACTTCTCTGTATGAGTTGACTTAGAACTGAGCTCTTCCCAATCTTCACCCTTCAATGAAGCTTAGGATGACACCATGCCTAGTTATGAATTGAAAATGGGGTCTAGAAAACTTCTCTGCCAAGGCTAGTCTTTTTTGTTGTTGTTGTTGTTTTGTTTTGTTTTGTTTTGTTTGGTCTGGTCGTGGGGCCTCAACTCTGGGCCTGGGTGCTGTCCTTCAGCTCTTCAGCTCAAGACTAGTGCTCTACCATTTGAGCCACAGCGCCACTTCCGGTTTTTTTCTTTTTTGCTTATGTGATGCTGAGGAATCGAACCCAGGGCCTCATGCATGCAAGGCAAGCACTCTACCACTGAGCCACCTTCCCAGCCTGCCAAGGCTAGTCTTGAACTACCATCCTCATGTTTCCAAGACTTCCAAGTAGCTAGAATTACAGGCCTGAGCCACCTGTGCCCAGCTTGTATTTGTATGTTATTTGTTGTTTGTTTGCTTGATTTGAGACAGGTTCTTTCTATGTAGCTCAGGCAGACTTCAAGCTAACAATCAGACTGCCAATGCCTCCTGAGTACTGGTATTATATGTGTGCATTACCATCCCTAGTTAAGAAGAGTTTGGTGGGTTTTTTTTTTTTTTTAATTATCGTTATTGTTTATTTATGGTGCTGGGGATCAAATTCAGGTTCTGAGCAAGTGCACTACAACTGATCTACATCCAGAACATAATCTTGATCCTTTCTTTTCCTTTAGTAGTTCCATGTATTTTAAAGTTTATATTTAACTTTAGTTATATTGTCATGTAGGCTTGCCTTCTATTGTTCTGAATGCCTGGTCTGCACCAATACTCTGTTGTTGTACTTACCCATGCTTTGTAATGCGAGTAGAAATTACAATACCCAAAACAAAGAGGTCTTTTTTCTAAAACATTATTTAGTACTTTTGACATTTCTTTTTTTTTTTTTTTTGGTCATGGGCCTGAACACTGGGCCTGGGCGCTGTCCCTCAGCTCTTCAGCTCAAGGCTAGCACTCTACCACTTGAGCCATAGCGCCACTTCCAGCTTTTTCTGCTGCTTTTGTGGAGCTGAGGAATTGAACCCAGAGCCTCATGCATGCAAGGCAAGCGCTCTACCATTGAGCTACCTTCCCAGCCCCATTGACATTCCTTTTATGTAATAAATGTTAGAAGTACTTTGTCAAGTTCTAAAAAATAGTGTTGATTTTAATTTAAAATGTATCACCTTTATACTACTTAAGTCAATGCATGCATTCTAAGCATCTTACATTCTTATAGTACTATATGGTATGCTTCCTAGCAGTTTACTGCTTGTGTACAAAAGTGTGTAAAATCATATGCAGAATATAATATATAGAGACATATCGTGTATAATGCCGCTGGCTTTTTTATTTGAACAGCAAATCTTTCTTCCTAAACATCATTTAGTTTGAATAGTATAGCAAAGTATTCGTAAATATTTTTTCCTTTCCCAGTTTAGTGTTCTTCATCTTTTGCTATGTTAAGTTGTAATGGCAATGATCTTCTTGCTATGGCTTATTTTTCAAAGGAAAGTTTTTAGTACTTTTCTATTATTGGTTCATGATTTTAAATAGGTATCTTTATCAAGTCAAAATAGCAAAATTACTTTGCCTGAACTGAATTCTTCTTTGGATATGTATTTAAATGGATTGAGTCACCTAATGTTAGTATATTAATCTCTTACTGATTTTTTTGCATTATTAATCTCCATTAAGATCAAATTTATCACATAGAATGAATTAGAGTCCTGCCTTGACAGTGTTTTGATACAGCTAGCAGAACTTGGGAAAATTGGATTCCTTATGGGTTAGAAGACTTTATTAGGTTTATATGCCTTTTTCTTTTGTGTATTTAGAAATATTTTTACAAGTTATCTGTTACTAACTTAAAAGAGTTTCCTACCTCATTGTTCATTTAGGTTATCGTTTTTATTGTGAAGTACCCATTTATTGAGGCTTTCGGTCAATTAGTATGTAATTAGGTCTAATATTCCAAACAAATTATTTAATACCTTTTTATATTTCATTTATGGAATCAGACCTAAATTCTTAGGTTCCACCACTAATTTGTCCATGTGACTATGACCAAGTAACTTTACTTCTGGCATGATTCTCCCTAAGATAAGTTAATCTGTTACAGGGTCACTGGGGATAACAGATAATGAATAGAAAATTCCTAGCACAATGTCTGTCATGAACAAGTAGAAGGTATTAGTGTTCTCTTTTCTAGTGCTGCTCATTTGTCTCTCTATTATTCTCTAATTACATTTGCATGGGCTGTCTATTTTTCAGTCTTTGCAATATTTTCAGAAGCAACAGATAAGCAGAGGGGAGACAGGGAAGGCTTTTGAAGAAAGCGCTTCTGCTCTGCTAATCTGGAGCCTGAGCTTGATTGTGGGGTGGTGAGTCATCAGAAGATGGGTTGACACTGTGAGAAATGACAGAATTGACAAGGGGCCAACTGGATTCTTCTTGCCAAGTGTAATGTGAAGGTATAGACCTTACATTCAGTCAGTACTCACAGGCTCCAGAGCTTGGGACAGCCTCTTTCAGGGGCTCCCTGGAGTGGGAAATTGACCAACTGGTCCCCAATTGTCCTGCTGCAACATCCAAGCCTCCAGGGCCTGGAAAGAGACGCTGACAAACACTGTGACCCAGACTGAACCCAGCTTCTGAATGGGACAACAAAACGGGCTTTGTTCATCCTTTTGAAATGGGGCCCAATTATGTTTCATTAATAAATGAAACTCTGTCCAAATAGGAAAGACACTGTAGAAAAATGGTCAGAAAACACTTTGTGTAGGACAAGGCTGGTGGCATTTTCAGAGGGCATTCATTTGCCTGGAGCTGGTCTAAAACAGAAACTTACAACCTCTAAATCCTTCGCTTATTTCTTATTCCTTTTGTTTCTAAAACATGCTTAATTTTTCTGCATAAAATTTATTTTGGCCTCCTAGATGATATATTTATGTTTTAATTATGTCATTTAGAGGAAAAATACACTATCAAAAAAATGCCTGAGCCATTTATAAATGCTAACAGAAAAACAAGGTAAAAGATTGGCAGTAGTAATTAATCAAAAGATACTTACTGAGCACTTTCAATGTAGAAAGCTGTGTGGCTCATACTATAAAAGGAGAATGAGAGTCTCTGACATGAAAAGTTCTTCAGTCCTCCAGTTGAGGAAATTGCCAAATAATTGGCTGGCTATAATACAAGAGAAATTGAGAACAATTCTACAGTCAGGGAATAGGTCATTCCCCATATGATAAAGATCTATTTGGTGGGTTAACAAAGATTTCAAAGTAAGTTGTGTTTAGATTGCATCTTAGAATATAAGCCAGCTTTCTATAATTAGGTGTCTGTCAAATTTTTAGGTGAGCTAACCAATGCACTCATGCTCTATGCCTCAGCTGTTAACAAACCCATTCAGTGATTCCAGGTTTTTCCAGTGACCCATGAGTGCATACTAGCACACAAACATTATTTCTGTTTCACCTGATCTTGCTTTCCTATCCCTCATCACAATTCTCCTGCCCCAATTTCTTCCTCTCAGACATGATTCTGGCTTTCTTCAGTCTGATGACCTCTATAGCTTGACCTAGTAGATCCCATCTTTTCTCCATAGCTGTTGATTCTGCATCTTCTTTCCTTTTTTCTTTTTTGTATATATTTTTACTGTAAAAACACTGTGCAGAGGGGTTACAATTACATGAGTAAGGTAATGAGTACATTTCCTATTGAGCATTGTTACCTTCTCCTCTGTTTTCCCCCTACCATCCCTTCCCTCCCCACCTCCCCAACTCCTTCCTCTCCCCATCCCCAAGTTGTAAAATTCGTTTTTCAACATAGTGTCTTGTACATCTCATTGTTACAATGGGTCAATCTGTATCCTTGTTTCAGCATTTTGTTATTTCCCTTCCCCTCCCCAAATCAGAAAAATGTGTATACAAGATGCAGAGTACTGGAATCAAATACAGTAAAAACAGGGGTCATACCATGGGGGAAGAACATACAAAAGAAACCAAAAAATCACACAGGATACATTATAAATATGTTTAAAACAACCGCAAAAAAGATAAAGGCTGTACCCCTTTCTTGATTTTGTTTTTCTGTCCTGGGTCTTGAACTCTGGGGCTGGACACTGTCCCTGAGCTTTTGTGCTCACAGCTAAAGCACTGCATTGCTTGTGCCACAGGCACACTTCCAGCTTGTTGTGATTAATTACGGATCAGGGTCTCCCAGATTTACCTGCTGTGTCTGGCTTCAAACCCCAATCCTCAGATCTCAGCCTCCTAAACAGTTAGAATTATGAGCATGAACCACTGGCTCCAGCCCTTCTTTGATTTTTATTCCTTTTCTCTATCTTGTTTTGAACTTTCAGCTTCAGTTCTCTGCCTACAGGCCCCATCCTTAGCCAGTCAGAGGCTTGCAGTAAGGAAGCCATTGGCAGTATTCCCTTCATCATCCCTCCAGGATCCCCAGAGATGATCCAGGTCCTCCTTCATTTCCCAGTCCCAAGATAGGTTAAGCTATCAGGTAAAAATGGCCTTGCATAGACATATGGTTCTCTTCATAGCCAGTTCATCAGAATGGACAACCATGCTTCTAGCATGGTACACAGAGGCTTCCTATATGTGCTTTGTTTTTCAAAGATTTTAAGAGGGCTGGGCGCTGGTAGCTCATGCCTGTAATCCCAGCTACTCAGGAGGCTGAGATCTGAGGATCACAGTTCAAAGCGAGCCCAGATAGGAAAGTCTGCTAGATACTTATCTCCAATAAACCACTAGAAAACCAGAAGTGGTGCTGTGGCTCAAGCAGTAGAGCACTCACCTTGAGCTGAAGAGTTGAGGGACAGCAACCAAGCCCAGAGTTCAAGCCCCGTGACTGACCCAAAAAAAAAATTAAGAGGGAAGAAAATCCTAAGGGAAATTCCAGAGTTTTTTCTATACACCAAACTGCTATTTCACATTCTTAGCCATCCTAAGGAACATGTCAGACTCCCTCTCCCCATAGTGGGAGGTAAAGGGATGGCGTAACTAGAATCTGTGTACCCAGTTCAGAAAGCTGCCTCAGGGTAAATCAGCCAAGATTGCCGGAACTTTGCACCATGCTCTACAGATAAATTTATTAAGAAGTCAATGTGTCCTCAAGCCCCCTCTGTCACAAAGTCCTCAGGAAGTTTTGTTACAATGCTTAGAGACCATAAGTAACAGAAAACTTAACCAGGATTGTTAGTGTAGACGTTTACTATCTTACTAATGAGAAATCTGGAGATAAGTGATTCCAAAGTTAATACTGTGGCTCATTGATATCGTCAGGGACTAAGACACTTGCATATTACCTTTCTGCTCTTTTTTTTTCTTTTATGATGATCCTAGAGCTTGAACTCAGGGCCTAGACACTGCCTCTGAGCTTTTTTGCCTAAGGCTAGCACTCTGCAACTTGATTCACAACTTCACTTCCAGCTTGTTGTTGGTTAATTGGAGATAAGAGTTTCACAAACCTTCCTACCCAGGCTGGCTTTGAACTACGATCCTCAGATCTCAGCCTCCTGAGTAGCTAGGATTGCAGGTGTGAGTCACCAGCACCAAACTTGCTCTGCCATTTTTAATGTGTCATCAGTGGTTCCCAGCATGGACACAGATGAGAATAGTATTTCTGTATATTGTCTTCTCTTGTGATCTAATTGTTTCCTTCTCAGCGTGACATTGAACAAGTTAGTTGTGGTGTTCACTGACAAATTGGCTTTTCATATGGGTTGTAGATGGCATCATTCACATTGGAGAGGTAGCTCAAGGGCTGGGCCTGGCCACTAAAGCCCCTTCACATGGCCTCTTCAGCATAGTAATCTCAGGAAGTCAAGCTTCACACCTGAAGTCTCAGGATTCCCATTGTTAGAACAGACAGAAAATGAAGTCTGAGGTATGAAGACCTCAACCTAGAAACTGCCCAAAGTAGAGACGAGGCCTCCACATTCAAAGGGGAGAGAACATAGACACCGCCCCCCCACCCCTCCTAGAGGGAGGAGTACCCAAGAACTGAGTCACCTTTGATCCACAGATAGCTTATAAGCTAAGCTGTTGTAATAGAGGTCAAAACATGGTGATTTAAAAATTATGTAGAAGCTTACTTCCCTCACATATTAACAGTCCAGAGATGAACAACAGGAGGCTGGTGGTCCATGTCAGCCTGCAAATGAGATTCAGCTCAAAATAAGGAAGTTGACATCTGGGATGGTTTTCAAACCCCCTTCTGCATGAACAAAAGAATTTTACATCTGGTAGTGAATCACAGGGGACTCTAAACATATATGTAAACATGGGCCAATTCATTCAAATAGGATCAAGTACTGTGCAGATGTTCCCCATGAGAAGTGACTACTTATTTAAATCTCTTTGCACAGTAAATAGTAATGGAAATTATCCCCTGAGTCCCTTTGTTGGAGCCCTTCTCCTCAGAAATACCTAATAAGGTTCTACAGTCTGAACTTCATAGAGACCACACAAGAATTAGTTGATTGAAAGAATGAGCTAAGGACTTCACTAAATGACTTGTCAACCATAACTGTAAAGCAGATCCAACCACAGTTAAAGGCATCACCATGAGGAAGCTATTACTGTAAGACAATACTCCCATTAACGCCAGCCTGCCCAACCAACCAACCCCAACTCCAAGGGCACTAGTGAAGCTCTTCCCTAAGAGAAGGTATCATCAGTCATGAATGTTCTCCAGGGTTGTGTCTTCCTTCCTTCTGGAAAACTCACCAGTCCCTTCTTGCAGCCCAGTCTGCAGTGAATCCCATGGTTGCCCTGCTTATCTCTGAGCTAATACCTCTGTTTCCTGGGGAACCTCTCTGTGTCTGCTTCTAACAGTGCCCACAATCACAGCAGCCATTCCAGCTAGCACCAACATTTGTTCCACAGGCCTGAAAGCAGCCCTATTCCTATGTGCTTTATCTATTGGAGTTCTAAGCAGACTTTTGTTTAACAAAAAGGGTTTCATTGCTTTAAAAAAGGATTGATAGCTGTTGATTTAAAAGGTTTCTTGGGCTCAGTACATAGCCAACTCTTGCTCTCATATATTTTTACAACTATTTTCAAGAAATAGTCTTTCTAATGGCTCTTGAGGGATCATTTTAATAATAGATTTGGAGGAATATTTGAAATGGAATAAGAATATTATGGCTCTAGACTTTACTTATTTATTGTTGAATTTCTTTAGCTTCTGGATTAAAACAAACAAAAAGCCACACTTCTCTTTTACTCAAGAGATTAGAATGACAGGAAATGCATGGGCTTTCTACTCAAAAAGACTTGGATTTAAATATTATCTCTAACATTTACTAGCTCTGTGATCTTAAGCAAAATATTGAGATCTTTGAGTCTACATTTTCTCATGATTAAAATAAAGATTATTACTACCCTGCAGTGCTAGTATGAACTACCTACTCTTTATGATAGCTACTACTATTAACAATTATTTATGTATGGGCCCCTCCCCACATAGCAAGCTCTGTGGAGGCCAGTGGTTCTCCCTAGGGGATTTGTTAGAACTGCAGATTCCCCATCAGAAGCCATGTGGAGCCACAGAATCATGAACCAAGGGTAGGGTCCAGATATCTGCTTTAATAACTTTTCCTTGTGACTTTGATACACTCTACAGTTTACAAACCCTAGTCTAAGTGTTCAAAAAAAAAGAAAAAGATGATTAATGCATGCATATTACACTCCTAATAATGTGTATGTTTGTGTGGGTGCAGGTCTGTATACACACCCATGTGTGCCAATACTAGAACTTGAACTTGGAGCCTATGTGCTGTCCCTGAGCTTTTTTGCTCAAGGCTAGCACTCTGCCATTTGAGCCACAGCTCTACTCTGCCTTTTTGCTGGTTAATTGGAGATAAGAGTCTCATGGACTTTCATGCCCAGGCTGGCTTGGACCTCGATTCTAAGATCTCAGACTCCTCTGTAGCTAGGTTTATAGATAGACATGAGCCACTAGCATCCTGTTCTACCTAATAATTTGGGATGAAGTAAATGCAGACATGCCCTCTTCCCTTTTGTTTAATAACAAATCCAGGATCTTCGCTGACTTAGTTCTGACATCAGTGGCTCTCAGCACCATTCCTTACAAGGAGGTAGAAGCTAGGCTTATGTCCTCCTCCATCCTGGGCTCTCTTATGGACTCACATGGTCTACACCCTGTGTCAAGCAGATGGTAAAATACTGGGTGAGAAATTAGCCACTTCTGCAGAGTGAACAGCTCTTCCTCAAGGAGCATGAGCAGTGAGCCAACATTCTCTCTGGCTTGTCACTATGTGTTCCCATCTGTCACCCTGATAAAATATGAGCTCCTTGAGGGCAGGAACGACGTCTTCATCATCTCTGTGTCCCCAGCACCTGGTGCATGTGGTAGAAACATAATAAATGGATGGTGAATGAATGAAGTGTCAGCCCCAAATCAGAGGGGCATTTGTTCCTGGAGCATTCAGGTGTTAGGTATTCCCTAGCAGCCAATCTATCTCTGGTCCTGGTGACAAGTAGGAAACAGAATTGCCTAGTGGCCCATGAAATGTTACCGAGCCATCGCCTCTCCATCCACAGACTCTGTTTGGTGCCACAAGGAAAGTTGTGTGTGACAGTCTCATGGCAGATCAGAAGCACATTAGGAACCGCCTAGGAAAGCAAGCTGCAAAGATCCATTTCTTTTCTGTGTCATAATTTGCTCTCCCAGCTGCCGGTAAGGTTGAAATGAGCTCTTTCTGTCAACTATTTGGATAGAATAATTTTTCTGTTTCATGAATCCTGAACAGTAGAGGACTGAATTCTGCTCTGAGCTGTGGAAAATGAACAGAGCCCCTCGATGGGATAGGGAGAGAGATGGAGGGCGCAGTCTTAGCTGAGAAGAATTTAGCCTTGCTCTGGGACTGTCTCTCAACTCATTCCTACCTTCTGGGTCTTTCCACACTGGCTGTGTGAAGATAGTTGTCCTACTCACCACCTGTTCTCCATACCCACTGCCACCCCTGCCAGACCCATCGATCTCACCCACTTAGAAGAACCACAGTGAATGCAAGTTTCTTCTTCCACACATTAATTGGTGGAATCTTCTCACTGCAGTGTTTTCACCGACTGCCGTGACATTCAACTTGATTGAAAAGCAGCAAGAAATTCACTCTTCACTAGAAAACCTTAAGTTAAATTCAGACTGAGTAAGAATTAACGATAGTTCTAGTCTTGCCTAAATCCAAGTGTGGACAGTAGGGACAAGAGTATGGAGACAAGTCCCTGTAATGAAGACAGCAAGGACCCTCTGAGAGCAGAAGAGAGCATCAATGTGGGAGGTACGTGTAGAAGTGCCCCCTCCGATCTGAGTTTTGAGTGATGGCCATATTCTAACCATCACAACAAGGGTGTGCCGAACACTCGTTATAAAATTGACACATATTTGTATCATGCACAGCCCATTTCACTTGCCTATTTCTCACTGTTGGCCATATCACCCACACCTGAGTGAGGGTAGTACGAGCCAGTTCTGCTGGCTGATTCTCTGTGCATATATCATCAAAATCAAGATTCTGGAATTTTTTTATATTTTATTTTATTTTATTTGAGAACATACTGTACAGAGGGGCTACAATTACATGGGCAGGATAATGCATACATTTCTTACCAAGCATTGCAGCCTCCTCCTTTGTTTACCCTTCACCTCCCTTCCCAGCCTCCCCCCTCCCCCCCACACAATCATACCCCCCTTTTCCCCCCCCCACACCGACATTGTAAAGCTGGTTTTGACATGACATTTTGTACTTCTCATTGTTGCAACAGGTCCACCTGAATCCTTAAACGACTTGTTTGTCCCCATCTCCTCCACATGTTATACTGACATCAAATATAGTGAAAGCGGGGGTTACACTGTGGGGGAGGGACATACAAAGCAACAAAGAAATAATCTTATAAATGCGTTAGAAACACATGCATGAAAGAAACGAAAACATTAAAATACATATTTAAGGGTTCGTTTTCCTAACATCACATTATCTGACCTTTTCCGCTTGACTCATACCTATACTAGATATTGCAAATAAGGGAAACCATGGGACCTATGTTTCTTTGGGCCTGGCTTACTTCACTTAATATAATTTTTTCCAAGCCTTTCCATTTCCTAACAAATGGGGAAATGTCATTCTTTCTGATGGAGGCATAGAATTCCATTGTGTATATATACCACATTTTCTTGATCCATTCATCTACTGAGGGGCATCTGGGTTGGTTTCATATCTTAGCTATGGTAAATAATGCTGTAATAAACATAGTTGTGCTGGTAGCTTTAGTGTGGTCTTTTTTGTAAACATTAGGGTAAATGCCCAAAAGTAGGATTGCTGGGTCATAGGGGAGTTCTATGTGAAGTCTTTTGAGGAACCTCCATACTGCTTTCCAAAGTGGTTGAACAAATTTACATTCCCACCAACAATGAAGTAAGGTTCCTTTCTGTCCACATCCCCTCCAGCATCTGTTGTTGTTAGAGTTCTTGATTTTTGCTGTTCTAACTGGAGTGAGGTGATATCTCAATGTTGTTTTGATTTGCATTTCTTTTATGGCTAGGGATGTTGAACATTTCTTCATGTGTTTAATGTCTCCTTCATGTGTTGAACATTTCTTCATTGTTCCTTGAGGTGCTGGGGATCAAATCCAGGCCCTTTTACATGCTAAGCAAGCGTTCTACCACTGAGCTACATCTCCTAAACTCAAGGTTCTGGACCAAGAAAGAAAATGACCACAGTCCAGCCAACATCGAGAGTAAGAATTCTCATGCATTCAACTGTGGAAGGGTGATTTTTTTCTTTCCTGTCTTCAGAGGAGACAACGTTAAAATTAACTAACATAGTCTCATACTCTCTCAATCTCTCTGTCTCCCTCATTCTTTCTGAGATGATAATGTTGGAATGGTTTAAGTAATCCTTTGAAGTAGTTTTCATCCAGAGATTTCTAATTTTTGTTCACTATATATCTAAAAATCTATTCATATTGCCTAGTAGTAGACAAGCTATAAACTCTGACCTTATGAACATGTATAATATAACATCATAAAATATAATTAGAAGTCCATTTCAACATCACATTACAGATCTATGACTTAAGGTAATTTCTGTCATTTGAATATTACAGTGCACTGATGGTTGAATCAAATTCTTAAGAGCAAAACAATTTCTCCTGCATTAGGAGTTATTACTTTAATTGAGTAATATCTGGATTATGCTAGTGGGAATGTTAATGTTATTACCCATTATCTTGGTGATGTTCGCTCCACTGTTTCCAGAGAAAATACCGCCCATTAAATGGACAGAAGTATTAAAATAGAAAAAAAATGATGTAAGTTTTCATGGCTCATTAGGCCAAGGTCAGAACAAAGAAGTAGCTCTGACCTTGAAATGGGATTAGAAGACCCGTCCTGAAATAACTGCTAAATTGGAAGAATTCCACAAGAAATCTTTTTATTCATGGTGCATTGGATTATGTCCATACCGTGACACTCCGAAAATCAGTGTTTATTCATTTATTCATGTATTTAATTACTAATTCATTCAACCAACACACTTTGTGTCCTTAATGAAATGACCCATTAAGGCAAGACAAAGATGATTCAGTTAAAAGGGACAGTGAAACTTAGGAAATTTCCTTATCTCAGACTTTAGAGTGAGGACCTCTGGACAACATGGGATTTCTTCTTAACCAGAACCAGTGCTGTAGAGTTCTTAGCAAACATAGTTTATATTTCAAAACCAGACCTGTCTCCTTTCAAAGCCTTGATTATTTCTACCCTGCCTTTCAGATCATTGTATTTTTCAGGTTATAATACACTGTGATAAATAGGGAGACTGATAAACAATTAAAAAATGAGCAAGCTAGCTGTGGTACTAAGAATCAGATTCCACTCTGAGTGATCTTTCTTTTGGCTAGTGGGAAATGTCTGGGAGATGCTGACGTGTCCTCCAAAACTCTCCTCCCTCCTTAACCCCAACACACAGGTCTCTTTCCAACTCCTCCTCATCAAAAACCTAGACTCCTTACTCCCTGCCAGGGAAGGGCACATTCCACGTAACTCAGAAGAGAACAAAGAGCTAGTGCAAGAAGCTCTACCTAATCCCTTCACCTCACATTTCAGGGAGGTGAGAAGCTCTCTGTACATGAGCATCCTAGCATTATGCTCTTCCAGCCTCTGTCCTCCTGGTCTCTGCCACCACCAACCTATGGTCATTCCCAGCATCTTTTGATCACTATCTTATTCCAACCCAAGACAGCAGCTTCCACCAAGTATAGGACCACTTTGGCTCCTAAGATAAATTACGAACTAAGTAACAAGTCATACAATGGCCTAAGCCCATTTCCAGTTAATATAGTTGATAAAGTTTTGTGTACAGGGAAAGAAAAAGTTTCAAGTATTATCTTTTTCCATATACCATTTCCTGATCTTTCTTGTTTTGTCTTGGAGCCAGTACTTCTATCAACATCTTAAGTCAGGTCTCATCAGAGGGGGCAGGTGACAGTGGCATTACATGATAAGGAACCTGTGTAGGAAATCAATGTCTTCATAGATGACCCTTTATATCTTCTCCTTGAAGTGTCTTAACATCTAAGAGCCATAATAAAAACTCCTATTTACCATTGTATTGACCAGAACCACCTTGAAAACATTTGAAAAACCATAGATTTCTATACTCAGAAATTCCAGTTCTGTCACTCTGAGATGGGGTCTGAACATAATTGGACTTTAAAGGTCTTCAGCTACTAGTTTAGGGTACACTGTGATACAGCCCCTGCTTATGAGCCTGCGCACTCTACTTCTTGACACAAAGTAGATATGGTCCCTACTCATCAAGTCCTCCTTATTTGTGTCCACCACCAGAAAAAAAAATACCAACAGACTACAATTTCCCCACTGCCAATACTGTGGTAGTAAATGTTCAATAATTAATTCTCAGGAGGAAAAAAATTTTAAAGTCCTGATTTGTTGTTTGTGTACAACAATGGCCAATTTCAAAGTATCAGTGTGATGTCACTGCAGATGGAGTTGGGAAAAGATGCATGCAGTCAACTCTCATGAGCCAGATAAGTCAACTCCAGCACATCTCAGTACCATCCACCCTTTACTGATTCCCAAACACCAAGGACGTGCCTGCTCCAGAAACAGAGGTCTATTCAGACCCTGCAACCCAGCCTGAGCCTTTTAGAAGTCCCTTGGCCTCCATTTATCTGAAAAGCTCTTGGCATGTTAAAAAGTTGAGAAACCTGCTATTACAGGTTTGGGAAAAGTGGAGTCATACTTTAACACAAAAATGTAATGCAGTAAGGTTATCTGTAAGCATTATAAAAGTATTCATTTATCAGCACATGTAGGGGTCAGTCCATAGCAGGGCATGATAGAAGTTGTTTGAATGGGCGTCTTCATTCAATTCTGTTGGGCTGTCTATGACTCTGTAGACCATGGTAGAACTGGATCTTTGGCTTTTGTGAGGTGCAAACTGTGCTGACTTCCCACTGTTCTGTCTCCCCCTTTCCATCTCTCCCCCTTTCCCCAATCCCCAACCTATGATAGGCCAGGATATGGTATTTTTCCCTCTGCCTTCTGTTCTTTACCTGTAAAGAATTTCCATTGCCAGATGCCCCTGCAATTGGCCCTAATCTGGGTCACAAAATGACAAAATTAAGCACAACAAAGACAGTGGCAGCAACAAAAACACTTGGGAGTCTAGCTCCCCGTGCATCTCTGAGAACTCACAGTCAGTTGCAAGTGAAAAGCTCTTTCATCTGGCTCCAGTCTGGCAGGTGATCTGGCAGAGAACTCTTCCAGAGGAGTCATTGCCCTTATTTCTCTAAGTCACTTCTGGCAGGAACATTATAAGCAAATCAAGTTTTGATCAGTAGAAGCCTCTGTAAAGGTGCTGGGAGCTCCTGCTGATTGGTTCATTTACTAAATGTTTATTCAGTACCTCCCCCCTAGTACTGAATCTTGTGCTAGACAAGGAGGAAGAGAAGTATAGAGATGAGAGGATTAACACATAGCTTCTCTCCCCACCCAAGAGCACTCCTGGTGGGAGAGGGCTAGATGGTGGGTAATGGAGTAACTACACTTGAGTGAGGCACACCCTACCACTGAGACCAACATGGGGTTTCATGTGCTTCTTGGGGAAGCACAGAGGAAGGGTGGCTACTAAACTGAGTGGCAGGAAGACCTCAAGCTTCATGCTAAGGAACCAGTAGGCTCAGGAAGGGTAAAAAGCGACCTCGGGATGATGGTGGTTTATTCAAAGATGCAGAAGCTGAAATAGTAAAATACATAGATACATGGTTTAAGAAACATCAAGTCGCTTAGCAAGGTGGCAGAGATCCCCATTATTAAGCTTTGGCACCAGAAACGTCTCAGCTCAGATTCCATCTCCTAGGTCTCTATGAGAGTGGCTGGCTCAGCTTCTATGAGCCTGTTTCCTGTTTGTGAATCCACCTCCTAGGACTGTGGGTGTGCAAGTGAAGTAACATTTGTAACTTCAGTGCACAGTACCAAGCGCCTGGGCCTGTTGATGAGGATGAAGATGAAGACAGTAGTGGCTGCAGAGAATACAGGGCAAGGGGTATGGGCAAGAATGAAGTTAGAGAAGTAGGCAGCGCCAAGGGTAAAGCCTTGTGCTCTGTGCTTTAGCCAAGAAAAAAATAAATAAATGGAACTTTTACCACTAAATCCAAAGGAAGAATTTCAAGAGATAGACTAGCCTGGTCCACCATATGCCTTGGAAAGCCACCTCTCCTAGACTGGGGCAGGTAAAACTGGTATCAGTAACTGAGCTAAGAGGCCTGTGCATTGGTATAAGGCAGGATGGAGGCCCCATGGTGGGTCTAGGGTGTCCAGCCCGCCCCAGAGCCTGGCTTGTGCTGCATGTGAGCTTTTCTAAGCCAGGTCTGCTAGCTCTCAGCAGGGCTTGAGTCCATGAAGGAATATAGGACCAATGCTCCTATTGTCATTAGAATGTAGCTGCTTTGATGATTCCCTATCTCTCATCCTCAGATACAATGATTTGGGAGGACTTAAAGTACAAAACGTAATAGTGGTTATCGGTGGGTGGTGAGTTTATATTGTTTTGATAGTATTTCCTTCATCTAGCTCCATTTTCTAAATGTTCTACAATAAAGACATTTTGTAATCAGGAAAAATCCATTATTAAAAAATAGTTAAATGCCACAAATCCCCTCAAAATAGCAAGACTTGAATCAAAAATACTCAACTGAATTACAAACAGGGAAAATTTTTGTTGATCAGATCTCACTTTAAACTTCTAAGCTATTTCTTTTGTTTAATTTGCTTTTGGAGATTGTGTTGTACCAAGGAAGACAGACTAAAGATGTGCAAACAGTCTTGAAAAATAATAATTGCTTTTATTGTGATAGTTTAGAGCATAGATTGTTTCCATGATTTATAGTTCAGGAAATGTCAAGTACAGGAAAATTGTCCAGTAGTTAGAGAAATGATTGCATTATCAATATTCTCTTCTTCAAAGAAAATAAGACATATCATCAGAGAGAAGCCCAAGTGACAGAAATATTACCATATTCTGTCTGGATGAAGGCGTTTCAAAAAAAAGCATGAATGTGTGAATGAGTGAGTGAGTGAATGAGTGAATGTTACCAGGTAAAAATGGGCCCTGGTTTCATATATGGTGTTTGAAAAGAACTGCAGGGAAGTATCTAACAACTGTGATGTACATAAGCACTGAATTGCCATATCTAAGGCTGGGGGTGGGGCTTAAGTGGTAAATACAACCACTAACCTACCTAGCAAGCATGAGGTTCTGAGTTCAAATCCCATAATCACAAAAATGAACATTTAATATACATTTTATGCATCAATAGACCATTTTCCTAAGAGGAGACACAAATTACAATCTTTCGTTTGGATTTTAATGTAATAGTCATAATAACAATAGTTTACATGCCTTTATAATTTATAGAGGGTTCTAACATTTAAACTTCACAACTTTAAATGTTTAAGAATCCTAAAAGAATCCTAAAAGCAAGGTATTGGCAGGGCTTGTTGCTCTAGAAGGCTCCAGAAGGTCTCTCCTAGCTTCCCACTAGTGGCTGCTAGTATTCCTTGGCTTGTGGTAGAATTGTTCCAGTCATCTCCATCCATACTTTCTTTCTCTCCTCTGGTCACATAAATTAAGTTTCACATGATTCAGGGATTTGAATGTGAATATCTATGGGGGCCATGAGGAATACTTATTTCATATACCGAGTGGTCCCTGAATTTAAATTTAGGGCTGAACTTTCATAGTTTTCTGCTTTCAACTTTTCACATTAGTGTGACTTTGGACGTGAGCATTGGTTTGTTTCCTTGCTTTTTGGCTTATTTGCTTTATTATTTGCACATTTATCTCTACTTCCCTGTTGGAAGAAACTTTCCAGAAACCACATCTTGTTGCTGTCTGTCAAGGATGGATGCAGACTGCTGGGTTTTCTTGGAAAAATCTTGGAAATGACTTGCAGAGAGGTGCACTCTTTGCTGTTAGGCCTCTCCTGCCTGCTGCCATTTGCTGAACACTTACATTCACTTACAGCTCATTTCTGTCTTGTAACCGACATGAGAGATAGATAATCATTATCCCTATTCATAAGTGAGGAAACTGAGGCTCAAAGAGTTCCATAGCATGCCCAGGGTTATACAATTAAGCCACTGAGGCTCTAAAAACCAGGCTTCTGGTACCATGGTGCTATAAAATTGCATGAATTCCCAAGTCTGACGAATATATGAACCTATTTTAAAGGGCAAAGACAGCTCATTAACAGCCAGAACTGAGTTATAATTATTTTCATCATATTATTATTCAAGCATGTGCAAAGATAACTAGATATTTAGTCCTTATGCTTAGAGCTTTCATTAGGCTATAAAAGCAAAATAACGATACCAATAATAACACAAAACCACAACCCTTTAAAAATGCTAATCAGAGAATTGCTTTAATGTGGAGGATGGGGCTGTGTTTTGCAGAAATTAAATGACTTCTCACAATCTCGATGTGATGCTCTCTGCCCTGTGGCTTGAGCCATTCAGAGTTTGGTGCCCAGACACCTGTAGAGTAAACTCACTTCTCCACACACCACTGACACATTCTCACACAGCAGCACACATGCTTTGGGCTTCTTGTGTGGAGGTTGACATTCATGTGTTGATTCTGCCTCTTTTTTTCTCCCAGCAGTAGCACTGGGCTTATTGGAAGGCCATCTCTGAGTCTAGATTAAGAAGAGAAGGGAAAGAAGGAAGGAAGGGAGAGCTGGGCTGTGTAGCAGTCCGAGGAAGGCCTCTGCCAGCTCTCTGGGGTGGTTCTTCATAGTGGTCCTACCTTGGGGATGGGCTTGATGTCTCTGGATGGTCAATGGATGAGGGCCACCCTTGAAGGAAGCAGTAAAGTGACATTACAAGAGGCAGCTTGGTCTAACCAAGAACAATGCAAAAGATAGCAGCTAAGATCCATCTTTCAGCATCACCCCCACCAGGAGGGAGGGACATGGGTGGTGGCGGCATCTACCACCCTGCTCCACAATAAAACCATACAGGGCACCAGTGAGTGCAAGCAAATGCACCCAGGCCATTGAAATTCCTGGGCATGCTTCATTAGATCTTTGAGATAATCTATTATATGTGTACATTAACCTTTTGAGAGGAAGAGGAAACAGTATTGAGGCGTGAACTCAGGGGCTTATGCTTGCTAGACAGGTGCTCTATGCCACCTGTGCCACACCTACAATCCTTTTTTTGCCTTCGTTATATGAGATTAGGTCTCACTTCCCACATATAAGATCTTTCTACACAGGTACACTCCTGGACCTCCATCCCCCTATTTGAGGCTTCTGCCTGTAGCTGTTGATGAGAGGCATGTGGCACTACATTCAGCTTCTGCAGGCAAAATGGAGTTTTATGGACTTTTCTGATTATGGCCTGGAACCACATCCTAATCTCAGCCTCCTACACAGCGGGATGACAAGTATGAGTTACCGTGCCAGCTATTGATTGAGAAGGGGGCTTGCATATAAGCCCCAGTGGCCTTGAATTAACGCTCTTCCCTACCCTAGCCTGCCAAGTAGCATGAGCCTTCCAAGTGGCATGAGCCACTGGAACCTGGTTTGATGTTTTAAAAAATCCCCCCAAGATATAAAATTATATTTGCTTTCCTAGAGAGAACTAAGAAAACTCTACTGAGTACTGATGGCTCATATCTATAATCCTAACTACCCAAGAGGCTGAGATCTGAGGATTGAAGTTTGAAGCCAGCCAGGACAGGAAAGTCCATGAGACTCTTATCTCCAATTAGCTACCAAAAGCCAGAAGCAGAACTGTGGCTCAAGTGGTACAATGCTAACCTTGAGTAAAAAAGATCAGAGACAGCGCCCAGGCCCTGAGTTCAAGTCCCAAAAGCAACACACACACACACACACACACACACACACACACACACACACACACACACACAATAGCATATTCACAGATTCACACACACACACACACACACACACACCAATAGCATATTCACAGATTCCCACCTAAAGTTTCTCAGATCTTTCTCTGATAAAGGGGAACATTAGGAGGCAGCTACCCCATTATTCTGTTGTAAATAGCTCTATAAACATGTGGAGTGAATCTTCTCCATTCTGTGGGGTGATTCTTTGGATTGCAATAACAACCTTCAGATCTTCTCAGTATCCATGGAATATTTAGGAATATAAACTTTCCTTTCTTGATCAGCAGCACCAGCTATAAGATGACATCGTTGCTAGTCATCTGGTACAGAAGACATAGAAATGGACAGATGATCACACAATAGTAATGTAGTGTGGGCTGGGACATAGTTTAGTTGTAAGATACTTGCCCAGCATGCTCAAGATCCTAGATTTCCATCCTCAGCACCAAAGAAGAAAGGACAAAAAAAGTAATAATAATACTGTGGCATGATTGAGGCAGTGGAAGAAGATGGGGGCCTCAGGAAGGTTCTTGGAGGAGACCAAGGGATAAAGGCCATGGGATCTAGCACGAAGGCATGATCCTTAAGCCACCTGGGCATGGCAGGTGTGTCTAATGCCAGGTGAGGAAATAGGTGCACCATGAGAGAAGAGTCTGTGGGTGTAACCAAGTGTTCAGAACCACACACATCATTACTGTTCACCTGACACATTCCATCATTTCCTCACTTAACCTTTGTGCTCTCTGATTAGCCCACTTGAAGACAAGCTCCATGGGGAGGGGGTGTGTCCTTGTCTACTGCCGAAAGTCAGTGTCCAGCATGGGATCTGATGCATAAAGGACTTCAATAAGCATGAGACTTACAAATGAAGGATCCTACTCAGAGAAGATAACAACTTGATTAAACTTACACAGCCCATAATTGCCAGATTATGGAGCCAAAATTTGAATCTCAGTCTAACTTATTCCACCCTACCTACCCTCAACTCCTGTGATGGTACAGTAAAACTGAAAGGGGGTTCACTATCAGGGGACCTGCAGTGGCCCCAAGAAGCGTTGGAGAGGTAGCAGCATGTGTGTGAGATCTGAAGTTCCTAGTAAGACTATCCATTTCCTGCCAGCCAGTACCACCATTATCTGTTATCTTTATCTTCTATTATCCATTATCTCCTATTATCTCCCACACTCTCCTCAAACTCCAGCTATGTGGGGGTCTGGGGAGTGGAGAGGGTTAAGATTTTACAGCTTAGGAGAACTGTTACTTTGCATTTAAATAGCACCATTTAAGAAAGCAACATTCCCAGGAACCTTATTTGCTTCTAATATGCTGAGCACCTTAAGGCACACTTACTTCCCATCCAGGTCATTTGGAGCTTCATTACTTAATAATTTGAAAGCTTTTTATGGAAATCAGTGGGTAAAGAGAGATGATGGAGTGAAATGTCATTATATTTAAGGACCCAGCAAAACAGGCTTGCCAGCTTGCTGGGTCAGAAGCTCCTTAGTGTAGAAGGAGAGAAGGAGATGTGGATGTGCAGATTCTCATTGCTTTTGAAACTGCCTTTATTTTTAAAGCTATTCCTTGCCTAACAAAGCCTCACAGATTTTGAAATTGTCAGTAAAGAACCCATCAGTGGCAGTCTTATGAATTCTACCCCTGCATCCCCTGAGCTCACCCTCCTGGTCACTGTCTAGATTCTCAGCCTATGGACCTTCTAGATCATTCTCCCCTTACCCCTCCTTAGTGGTCAGCCTCACACAATGCCAGCCTCCAAAGCCTTCACTTAGAGCTGTCCAATTGGGAAAACCATGGGAAAGACTTTGAAGTGTGGCCTCTTTCCTACCATGGTTCAAAATTCAAAAGATGCGTAAAGTTGTACAGTCTCTCCTATGTATGGTGGTACACTCCTGTAATCCCAGCACTCAGGAGACCAGGGCAGGAGAATTGCAAATTCCAGGCCAGCTTGGGCTACTGGATGAGAACCAATCTCAAAAACAAAGGATGGAAGAGTTGGGAAGGAATAGAAAGTTTCCCCTTTGCTGCCTAGATACTCTTTCCTTCCCCTGAGACTATTTATTTTTTCCAAGTATTTATTGAGATTAACTGACTACATATATTTCACAATACTGTGACCTAGCTATACTTAGCTAAAGTCACAAACGCCTTTTAAATCTTCATAAAGATAGTCATCATTATTTTAAGCTAAATAGCTTATGAACTCTATGACCTTTAACAATAAAACTATTTCTTATGAATCAGGAGATATGTGCACTTGCTTCCTTTTGCTTAGTATCAGCTGTTCCCTCTTTCTCTTTCATTCCCTCCCTCCCATCACTGCCCTTGAATTGCTTTGTTCACTTTTATCAGTGAGACAATTCATTTTTGTCAAGTTGTTTTTCATGTTTTTCTTTTGTTTGTTTTGCTGTCCTTTACCATTGGGGCTGTGCCCCATCCTTTGCCCCTCCTCTCCTTGCCCTTTTGTTGTTGTTGAGATAAGAGTCTGGCTAACTTTGGGCCAGGCTGGTTTCAAAATCAAAGTCCTCCTATTTCTCTCTCTTAAGTATCTGGAACTTGAGGTGTGAGCCCCATTTCTAGCTTGTTAAATTCTTAAATATCCTTCCAGAGATAGTCTCTGCAACTAGAAAAGCACACATGTTCTTTCCCCCACTACCATTTCCTTGCACAATGATAGGTAATTTTACAGTAGATTATCATACAAACTTTTACACTGTGCATTGTAAATTTAACATGGTTCTTTCAAAGTTGAAATCAAAGACCATATAGCACCGTAAAAGCAAAAAAAAAAAAAGATTCAAAAGTCTACGTGTGTGTGTGTGTGTGTGTGTGTGTGTGTGTGTGTGTGTGTGTGTGTGTGTGTAAGCTATGATCCCAACTATCTTGCAATTACCTACAAATGAATAATTGATGATAGCTGTTGGGTATCTGTTGTGGTAATATGAGCAATTCTTTCTGCTTTTTCCTTCTCGCTCTCCCTCTCATTTCCTAAAATATGGCCATGCTATCTTTGTAAATTCTGAAGACCTCATTTTAATTTGTAAAGTATTTTGATGGAGTGCTTTCCTGGCCTATTTCAGATGTATGAGCATCTATAACTTAAACTCCTTGACTAATCCTTGTATCACTGAAACCTTCCTCCATGACATTTAAGACCGAAACATCTCTCCCTGACCCAACCCTGGCCTTCCCTGTCCTCTTTTCCTGCTCTGTGTCCCCTGGAAAAGCAGTCAGCTCTGACACATTCCATGCTACAGTTCGGATTTGAGATGTCCCCTCTCCAAGGCCCACGTGCTGAAGGCTCCCAGCCTGTGGCACTACTGGGAGGTGTTGGAACCTTAAGGAGAAGGAGCCTACTGGAAGGAAGTTGGGCACATGGGAACCTCAGCCCCTTCCAATCTCATTTGCTTCTTGGGCACCATGAGATGAGCAGGCCTTCATCAACACTCCCTGCACCCTACCATCATGATGCACTGTGCGGCCACAGTCCCAAAGCAATAGTACAAGACAACCATAGACTCAGACCTCTAAACTGGGAACCCAGTATCCCTTTCCTCCTAATAGGTTGCTTGTCACTGGTATTTTGTTACAGTGACGGGAAGCTGAGCTACACACTGTGTAACTTTTCATTTGTTCCCATCTGCCTCCTGCTCTGGATGAGAGTGCCATGAGGACAAGGTGAGTGTCTCCTTCATTCTAGGATTGGTCTCTCTGTCTATCTGGCACAAATTAGGGATCAGTCAGTAATTCCTAGATGAATGAATCCTCACCGGCAGTTCCCAGCAGTGCCCAGAACCACGGCACCTGCAGCTGCCACACTCTACCTTCCCCTCCTGCAGTCCTCTCAATGCTGAAGGTGACCCCTCCTCGCACCCAGTCCAGCTCCCATCTGTCCTCATCGGTTTGAGGGGGCCCCATCCTCCCCATTATCCATCCCTCCTGTGCTGGGTTACACCCTTCAACACACAGACTTCCCAGCTAGCACATGCGCATCCTGCTACTGCCATTTTTCTTGACTTCGTTTTACGGAAAGAGCTGTGTGGGGGCTTGCTGGCGCCTGGTCACCTCTTCTTTCCTGAATTGCGGTCAGTGGTGGTTTCAGCAGTGACCAGTGGGCAGTGGTGGCTGCCGAGAGTGGGCAGGGAGATAGATGGAGGGAAGTCAGGACAGCATGGCAGCCGCACAGGACATCCTCTCTCTCTCTCTCTCTCTCTCTCTCTCTCTCTCTCTCTCTCTCTCTCTCTCTCTCTCTCTCTCTCTCTCTCTCTCTCTCTCTCTCTCTCTGGCCATCTCTTCTGAGCTGCTCCTCACTCCCCGTCCAGCTGTCCTGTGACTCTCTCCCCTACTTACCTACATGCTGATGACTAAGATTTCTGTTCCAGCTTGGACGTTTCCTGGACTCTAGCCTCCTAGATCCATCTGTCCGTGATCTCTCCCCCGGAGTCATCCTTGACCTCCCCAATCTACCTTTAACATACATGCATCTTGCATGTTACACCTCTACACACACACACACACACACACACACACACACACACACACACAGACCACCACCACCCACCCACGCTCTTCCCTGGTCTAGTATCTCCACAGGAGACGCTTCAGCGGCCTCCTGACCTACTGTAGTCTGCTCTGCCACAGCAGCCAGGAGGCCCCTTTTTAAAAAATATAAATGAGGCCACATCCCTCTTCTGCTCACAAGCCTTCCTCCACATCCCAGTCACAGCACTCTGAGAACCACAGCCTCTAAAACCCCCAGAGAGGGCAGCAAAGGCCAGAGGCTCCCTCTAGCTTGTCATTAACTAATGGTTTCATAAATTAATTCATTATCCATCCCTGAAACAGTTCCTGCATACTTTCTGCAGGCCAGGCCAGTGCTGGGGAACAGGGAGGAAGGTGGCGTCCCTGCTCTCCTGCTGGCTTTAGACACAGGATTGGTCCTGGCTGGAGGGTGGAGCTGGGGAATTAGAACAAGGAGCACTAAACCCTCTGCCTTTTGGATCACAAAAGTCCCCCATGGTGGAGTCAGGGCTCTGAAATGGACCCTAAGGCACCCTTACTACCCTTAGGGCTTTGAGCACCAACCACCTTTCCCTGGATTCCTGGCTGGACTTCCTGGCAGCCACTCCTGTTTGAAAGCAGGCAGCCCCTCTTAGCATGTCCTCTCCCATGAAGCTCTCTTTTGCTTCTCAGCTCTGTTCCTGGCCTGGCACTAAGGTTTTTCCTAATGATAGAGATAGAAGATTGTGGGGAGAAGGGGCTGGTAGCACACAGTAAGGACATAGATGCTGCATGCCACTGGCCTCTCTAGACTCAGAAGAGAAACCAACTATCATGAACATTAGGCAGGACATAATTTAAAAAATGATACAAGTCCTGAAAACAAAGCCAAAAGATAAGCTAAATCAATGCCTGTGTGAAGGATGGAAGGTGCTGGACCTCAGAGCCACCCACCCACCAGGAATAACTGAGTCTAGAAAGGTAGTGGGGTGCACCAGGGCACCTCTGGGAGCCTTTCCTGTCCAACCTCACAAATGCCAGTCCTTCTTCAAAACCATCTTGGGAAAATGGTGATCTACAAGCATTATGCCATGTTCCCATGGGAATTACAGGCTGTGTCTGAGAAGAAATAAAAAGAAATTGAATTGGAAATGCTTCTGTGCAAACACATCATCTTCTTGTGGCTCTCTTAATGGGCTTCAGCTACTTTTCTGGCTTTGAAATAGCCGATCAGACAGCAGCTCATGATGGCGGCTGCTTTCCTAGGGGATGAGGCATAGAATTGGCACTTAAAGACCAGTGGGCTTGCTGGGGTGTCCCCCTGAGGACCACTCAGAACCTACCGTTCCCAAAGTGGCTTCTGTGTGCCGTCCCTCTTTCTCCTGCCCAGTGGGGCTGCTCTCTCACCTGCTCCTCCAGTGCTATCAGGTAGGACCCCGGTCAATTTGTACCACACAGCCTCAGCTCCATCCTAGGCTGGTGTGGTATAGGTAGACCTGGACTCAGGAGGACACCAAGCCCATCCTAATCCCAGCAGCGCATTCATTCACTGATTATGATCCCAGCACAGACCTGAACATTGACAGTGAGCCAGACAAAAACCCTTGCCCTCCCAGAGCTCCATCCTGGCAGAGAAAAAAGATGATCAAACAGTAAAGAAGCAAAATGCACGTGGGAAAATTGAACAGTGACAACTGTTAGGGAGAAAAGATATTCAACTAAAGGGCTGCAAGTGCAGGGTTGAAGGGGGAGCAAGAACATCTGTGGACATTCGAGACCGCACTGAGAAGGTGATGTTTATGCAAAGCCTTGGAGGAGGCAAAGGACTCGGGCTCTAAGATCTAGGAGAACAGAATTCCAGGTGCAGGAAATAGAAGATAGCGCGTCCTCAGCAAGGGGCAAGGGGTCTGGCATGCTGAAGCAAAGTGAGCACAGGGAAGAGTAACAGTCTGGTCAGTGAGGTCATGAGAAGGAGGGGCAGAGCATGAAGGGCCTTCAAAGGCATCGCAAGGTCCCCATCTTCTGTAAGATGCAAGGCCAGTGGATGATGGTGATTAGAGGAACAGGATGATGAGTGTGCATACCACATGAACATTCCTATAACGTAATACCTGAGGTGTTTAGATTAATAGGAAAAAAAGAAGGTTTATTTGGCTCACCATTTGGGAGGTGCAAGATTCAGGGTTAGGTGTAAACTTCCTGTTCTGAATTTTTGTCATGTTCATAATGATGCCTCTGTGGTTCTGGGAAAGACCCTCAGCCACCACAGCATGGTGGCTGGCAGTGGAGGGAGCACACGTAAGAGCAAGCCATCCCATCGCTATGCAGGAAGCCGGAGAGAGACCAGGCAGGCCTTGCTCAGACAACTCTCTCAAGGAATAACCATGGTCCGGTGAGAAATTCCTTAATCCCTTTAAAGAGCATCCCCATTTTCCTATGGACCTCCTCACTGAGCCCCTTATTCCTAAAGTCCACAGCATCCCCTAACAGCAGTGTCAGGAGACACTTCACTCACAGCCAAACCCTAGAAGAAGGTGAGGGAGCAGAGAGACCTTCTAGGAAGCAATGGTGTTCATCCAGGGGTTGGAAGGTGAAAATATTCTCGAAGTGGAGCCAACTAGATTGGTGTTAGAGTGTTCAGAACACTGTCATCAACATGGAGGGGGGCGGGCACGGTGGGAAGAATGAGGCATATTAGATTTGGAAGGGAAAACAGAGTTTGGTTTCAAAGACCCTAATTAGATATGCAGATGCCGGTGTTGGGCAGTTGGTATGCAAGTCTGGAGTTCAGAGTGGGGTTGGATAGAAGATTAAAATCTAGGGATCATCAGCTTCTGTATAATTAAGGCACAGAGCTAGACAAAATCACCAAGGAAGTATGGATAGAAAAGAGGACCAAACACTTAAGCTCAAGGGCACAAAAGAGGAGAACCAGAAGGAATGGGAAATGAAGAGGCAACAAGCCCAGAGCCAAATGGAGAGTGTGAAGAAAGAGGGGGGGGGGTGATGGCTCTGCCCTGTGTCACAGAGAAGTTAGGGAAGCTGAGGATGGTGCCCACTCATTGGCCTTGGTACACAGAGATCATTGGTGACCTCAGCAAGGGTGGCTTCAGAAGAGAGGCGAATCCTCACCTGAGAACCAGGGACCATGCACTTGCCTACCTGAGAGGGACACAGGACAGACCACAGGAGACCATGGGCAAACTGTAAAGTGCCACCAGACATGAGTTGTCTGGTTTTATTTATGATCCAATAAACACAGAGCCTGCTGAAATGATGGGAGGCTACCGTTGGGCACAATTGATTTTAAAGATGCTTGCAGCCCTGTTATCACCCCATAAAATGGCTCATTTCCTGTGCTCATCAAAGGACACTAGCAAGGGATGCGAAAGTTACCTTCAGAGTTAGAAGTCAGTGGGTGATCAGTGGGAATTCTGGGAAAGCTGAAGCAGATAACAGAGCCAAACAGTGCTCATTGAACTTTGCAAGCAAGATTCCAGGTATCTCAAAGCAGAGGCTCCGAGTTGGCCAAAGCTCTTGCTGACACATGAACAAAGTGGGAGAAGAAGTTGAGGAGGATGGAAGGGAAGAAGGTCAACAAAGTGGAAAGGGGGTAAGTTTCAGGGTCAGACATCCTTGTTTTGGAATCTAGTATCATGAGTTTCTTCATGACCATCTTGTATTAACTGACTGCAAGACTATAGGTCTTAGCATGAGGAAGCAGCTTATAGCTACTGATAGGGAGATTAAGTCAAAGTTCAAGAGCCTGGAAGGTAAAGGAACAGAGAAGGAGCTGAGGCCAGATGGAGACAAGGTGACCGACTCAGCCAGGAGCTTTGGTTGCAGGTATGGCTGAGATGCCTGGAGCTTGCTCTTGGTTGGAGCTTTGCTCTGGATACCATGGGAGGAGGAACCTACCTATACTCACATTCACATTCTTCCTCTCTGTCCAGACCTGCAGCTCCTGATGCTCACGACATTTCTACCTCAAGCCTGTCCCTACAATCTGACCACAGCCCAAGCCTGTTTGGAGCTGTGCTTTCCCTGGTGTCGTCCTCCTAGCCATGAGTTCTGAGTACAGCTGTCATATCTTCCAACATGTTTACCTAAAGCAAATGGAAGATGGACATGTGTGACCTGGAGTTTCTTTGGAGTTTTTCATTTTAATTGGCATATCTTTGGAGAAGCACTAATGTCATCCAAACAAGGCGTGTACTATAAATGCCTTGAAATACTTGGTTTGCAAAGGGTCCTGTGGGAAATGTAAAAGGGCTCTAAGGATCCTTGAAAGATCCTGTCTGTGCCTTTGAGACTTGTTAAAACAAGCCTTCATTTAAATCTGATGTGTGGATTGCTTACTCTGAATTTAAGTCCTCCGTTCTTCAGGATGTGAACACCAGTGCCCCAGTGACGCCATCCTAGCCCCCTTGATAGCTTAATACTCCCCATGGGATGTTCCCAGAGACTCAGAGCTGCCAAGGGGAGGAAGCTCTCCTAGCTTTGTGGGCTCATCAGCAACAGTCCTCAGACAGTGCCACTCTAATACCCACTCTGTGCAAAGGTACTTATGAATAGAATGGTGGCTAATATTCACAGAGTACTACCTGTGTGCCACGCACTGCACTGGCATGTCATTTAGTGCCTGTAACGACTGCATGCTGAGAATTGGTTTCAACCCCACTTCATGGAGGAGAAAACTAAGGTGTATAGAGACTTCCCAAAGGATACAATCGGTTAATGGTGCAATCAGGACTTGAGCTCAGGTTGGATTCCACAGTTTCTATTCTCAACACAGTTACTTTCCCTCCTACTGTACTAATAAACAGAAACAATGGCTGGATAGTATGCAGTGTGCACAAAGCTAGGCGGACACAGGCATATCTACACTCCCAATGGGAGTGCATGAAGGAACCTGCTACATTTTAAGTTTCTTCATCTTTTGAACACATTTGGCAATCAGCAACATAGGACCCATTTTTAAAATTTTCTTTTCTTTTCTTGTATTTTCTTTCTCTTTTTTTTTTTTTTTTTTGTTGTTGTTGTTGGTTGTGGGACTTGAACTCCGGGCCTGGGTGCTATACCTGAGCTCTTCAGCTCAAGGCTAGCACTCTACTACTTAAGCCACAGTACCACTTCCAGTTTTCTGGTAGTTTATGGGAGATAAGAGTTTCACAGACTTTCCTGCCCAGGCTGGCTTTGAACTGCAATCCTCAGTTCTCAGCCTCCTGAGTAGCTAGGATTATAGGCGTGAGCAACTGGCACCCAGCCTGACATAGGACCCTTATGTGAACAAAAAAATACGTACACTCTGCTGGGTATGGTGGCTCATGTTTGTAATGCCAGCACTACGGAGATTGAGGCAGGAAGATCATGAGTTTGAGGCCAGCCTGGAATTTATAGACGCCCTGTCCAGAGAGAGTGGGGGAGGGAGGGAGGATAATAAAAGGAGAGCAGAGGGGAAAGGTAGAGCGAGTAGGGGGAAGGGAAAGTAATTTTACTGAGGTCCCATGTTTAGTTGACTATTTGGATATAGCCATGAATAAGCTAAACCCTTTCCAATCCTGTAGACCTTAAGGCCATAGCAGAAAATACTGATGTTTCAAGAAATATTTAGGATTTAGGGTTTTAGGCTTATTTGTTTTGAGAGGCCTCTCTGTGTAGCCCCAGCCTCCTGAGTGCTGGGATTACAGGTATGTCAGGTATGTGCCATCTTGGCCCACATATATATATAGGTATATTTATATATATATTTAAATTTATTTATCATTTATGCGATACTGGAGTTTGAACTCAGGGCCTTGCTCTCTGTAGGCTCTATGAGCCATTCCACCAGTTCCTGTTTACATTGTTTTTGTTTGTTTATTATAAGGGTGATGTACAGAAGGATTACAGTTACATTAGTAAGGTAATGAGTACATTTCTTGTCAAATATTGTTAGCTCCTCCCTTGCTTTCTGTTACTTTCCCTCCACATTGGCTGTTTGAAGAACGAGGTTTTGCTGTATGTCTGGGTGGGCTGGACTGCAATCCATTGTGTGTTCCTCTTTGTCACTGAGATGATAAGCCTCAAGTCTGGCAAACTTTGCCTGAGCTGGCCTCCAGCTTCATTGCCTCCTCAGTAGTTAGGATTATATGCTTGAGCCACTGCACCTGGCTAAATATTTTACTTTTCAGGTAAATGTTCCAGAATATTCTTTAACACAAAAAGGAACAGATCACAAACAGGAACAGATACTGTGAAATTCCTAAATCAGACAAGGTATAGCAAGAATGTGTAATCCTCACAGAAGGACCAACCATCCTAGGAGCTAAATCTAAAAATACAGATGGAATTTCATCACTGTAAATAAATACTAATGGAGGGCCCGAACTATTGTTGTTGACTTATATACTGAAAAGTAAAATCAATATGTCATTAGCTGGGCCCTAGAAACCAAGATTTAATTGTAAAGCAAGGGGAATCTGTAGGACCTGCTATCTTGGTGGCCACCTCAACTACACCCACATTGATTTTTTGTGTGTGAAAAATTTCTTCAAGGGCAAAAGAAATGTCAGCAAGAGTATCTCATTACTTGAATCACCTTAGATTTTATTTTTATGTCTTGACCTAGCCTGCCATAATTTGAAGATTTCCAGCACTAAAAAAAAAAATTCAAAAAAGGGATGCTATGTCCTGATATTTATATCCGATATAAATATCAATCATGTATATCATATGTATTATTATACATATAGTCTATAGTACATAATAATGGAAAACCTCCCATGATATATGATATTAAGGACAATATTAACATTAAAATCATAGTGTAGAACAAAGCATTCAGTATGATGTTATTTTTGTAAGAGAAGCTACGTACAGTGCATGTGTGGTAGCCTATGTATTGTAAGATATCTGGGATGATGTAGCAAATGGTAAAAATCTAGAAAAAGAGAAGGAGGCAGAAGGCAAGGTAGATGTTGATGTAGAATGTGTTGAGCGCCATGACTTCATGGTAAACAGCTTTTCTACAGATTCATTAGTGGGGTTTTTTTCCTGCAGATCTATGAATGCTGGGCAGTCTGTCTTCAAAGATTCCTTCCTTCTACCAAAAGCAGACACCCCAAGGAGCTTTCCTGTAGGAAGAAGCTTTAGACTCTTGCCCTTGCCCTGTGGCCTGGCCTCTGCCCTTCCCTCCCCAGGACCACATGCAAGAGATTCAGGACAAGCTCAATCTGACTGAGCTCCCTTCCTCTCAGGAGCCACCACTAAATGACCCCTCGCCTGGTGGCAGCCAAGGTGGTCTGGACAAGAAGGCCATTTTATAATCTTTGGGCCAGAGCCTAGAAAACACCTCAGCTCTCTTTCCTTCCAGTTTCCTCAGGGCTCTGGGGAGAAGCTTACCAATTCATCCTATTGACCAGGCACAGCTCTGAGGACTGGAGCATAGCTGTGAGCCTGCCAACAAAGTCTGTGCCCCCTGGAACTCGGGGATCTGTTCAGTTGGCAGTGACTCTCTTCCTTCACCAGCTGGTGATATTCTCGAGTTTGGGATGCACTATGGCCAAGGTGTCAGAGCTCTTCCTGGCCCGGGCCAGGGGAAGGGGAGATCCAAGACCAGTGGCCTCCATCTGAGGAGAGCACTGCCAAAGCCGAATCTAGAGCCTTGCAAAGATCACGACACCCTTGACCCCATGTTTAAATAGAAGTAAAACCCACCACACCACGAAGTAAATTAAAACAACATCAACAAAGTTCTGGGGGTTTTTTCCCCATGTTGACCCCTTAATGCTTTCCTTCAAAAAGCTAATTATCAACTCTGACTCAAAACAAAACAAAACAAAACAAAACAAAACTTGATTCCACCCCATCATGCTTTAATAGTGCTATTTACATATGACCCAAACATAGCAAAGCAGATCATCATGAGAGGAGCAATATACATACTGAGTGCTCCTCTTTGTCAACTTGATTGGGTCTCTACAGCAGGAGTCCCAGGGTGACAATCCTTGCATTTCCACTTCTGGCCGCACTGTAGCATCTACTCCCCCCTTCCCCCCCCCCCCGGCCTGGACACAGAGCACAGGACTCAGCCTTTCAGGCTAGACAATATATGGAAGTCTGACCAACCATGATGCAGTCCAGCTCTGGCTCCAAGGGAAAGGCTGAGTGGGAGAGAAGCAAAATTGTGGCTTGTGGGTCCCTCAGTGTCCCAGCACCATCAGGCACTCTATACCCAGTGCCACCTCTGGGTGTTTTACCCACCCAGGGGGGTAAACAATGCCACCATGCTAAGTCCATCTTGTTCCCAAGAGCCCAGCTCTCTTCACTGAACGTCTATGATTTTTTTTTCAGAGTGACGAGGTCCTCACTGTCATCAAAGCCAAAGCCCAGTGGCCAGCCTGGCAGCCTCTCAATGTGTAAGTAGCACAGACCCTGGCCCTGCCCTAACCTTGCCATGGGAGCCACTTACGTAAGGGCTGCATCGAAGCAGTGGTGTCATTAGAGTCAGTAATGGCTCTCAGGTGAACAGGTAAGTGATAAGTGAGGTTTTGCCCATGTGAAGTCCAGGGTTTGTTTGGTCTTTTTTCATTTTTGGTACTGGGGATCAAACCCAGGACGTTGCACTTGCTAGGCAAGCGCTTTGCCACTGAGCTACCTTCCCAGCCCAAACAAACTTTGTTTTTTTTTTATTTTATATATATATATATATATATATATATATATATATATATATATATATATATATATATATATACACACACACGCCAGCTCTGGGCTTGATCTCAGGGCCTAGGCACTGTACCACTTGAGCCACAGCACCACTACAGCCCATGTTTTTGGTTCTTTTTTTTTTGGGGGGGGGGTCAGTCAGGGGCTTGAACTCTGTCCTTGTACTCTTCAGCTCAAGGCGAGCATTCTACTGCTTGAGCCACAGAGCCACTTCCAGTTTTCTAGTGGTTTTTTGGAGATAAGAGTCTCACAGACTTTCCCGCCTGCGCTGGCTTTGAACCGAGATCCTCAGATCTCAGCCTCCTGAGTAGCTAGGATTACAGGCGTGAGCCACCGGTGCCCAGCTAGCCCATGCGTTTTATACATGTTTCTGTCCTCTCAAAAGGTAGGCTTTTCCCCCAGTAGTCCTTCCCACCAGGGGCCCAACTCAGACATAATGGCCAATCATTACGTATTTATTCATGCCCTCAGCTACAACAGACTGAGTGCACATTTATCCTCAGAGCACACAGGTGTATTCACTGTAAGAAAAATTGAGTGATGGAAAGCCAAACATATTCTGGGTCTGTTCTCAGTTCCTGTCTCTTGGAGTCTTCAGTGATTAGGGGAATATTGCTAGCTCCAAAACCCTCCATATAGATGGATATATGCTTGCATGCATGTATGACTACATGGATGGATGGATGGATGGATGGGTTTATGGGCAAATACATAGATAAGTAGCTATAGTGATAATATCCATCAGTTTCTTGGACACCTCTCCATGGATGGCCCATATGGACCTTCAACTCATCATGTCCAAAATGGAACCCATTACTTTTACCTTTGAAAAACCAATGGTTCTCATCTATGTGGGGAAACATGAGAAGTGCAGTAAGTTATAAGGTCTTGTTGATTCTACCTTCTAACTATCTCATAAAACAGCCCAATCCTTTCCTGACCATTCTCCCACCATTAAACAAAATCATTGTCATCTTTTCATAACTAGCCTACTTTGACTGCTTCTTCCCTTCTAGTCTCTCTCATCCTAACTCCTCCTCTACACTGTTACCAAAGTAATCTTTTAAGACTCTAACCTGTTGTGTCCTCCCCTTCTTAGAATCCTTCCCTGGCCTTTTAGCCTCCAGGATCAAGTCCAGACTCCTTCATTCAGTTTGACTGACCACAGATTGTAACAGACATAGCCTCCTTTCTTATGGGTTCATTCCCTGCTCTGCACCACTCTGGCCACCCTGAATTCTGTGTGGTTTCTTGATTAAGCTTTGATTTCACTCATCCTTTAAGGCCTGGAAATGCCCATCAGGAAATGGTTTATGGAGGATGGCTTAGCTAGCCCCTCCATAGGGTGGTCTGCATCCATGAGCAATGGTATTGATGTGGGCAGCACCAGCATGGGAAATAGGTGAGATCCTGCTCTGTAGGAAAAAAAATCATACTCAAAATGTTAGGCACTAAAAAGGAGGCTCCCCTCGATGGGACAGCAAGAGATGAAGGCCACACATACCTTCCTAGCTAGAAGCAGGGAAAACTGTTGCCACATACCTGGTGCCCAACTACTCAACTACTGAGCAAACTAATGGATCATCCTCATCATATGCCAGCCTTATACACAGGCCCTCCCCTTTTGACCATCCAACCCAGAGCGGAGAGAGATAACAAATAGAATTCTATCCCTCTAGGCCTGTCCTTTTGCATAATTCCAGATGGCACCATAGACACTGAATATTCAAAATATAATATCATCATGGCTTCCCTGTATGCTCTAGGCAGGTAAGTGTTAGGATAACCAGTTCTAGAAGCTCTGTGAAGTGACATAGCACAGCCCAGGGGTATGCAGAGTTGGCAAAGGAAGTACATATGTTAGATACATGGCTGAGTCTAGAAGAATGCTCCTTGCCCTGAACAGCTGAGCAGAGGGAGTCCAAATGGCTGCATACAATGGCTTTCTAACCTGCTGGGATCTCAAGCCTTGCTCTGGATCCTTCACACATACCTGGAACTGCACCAGCACAGCAGAAAACCTTCCCAGCCAGGAAATCCTTTCTCTCTCCAAAGAGAAGCAGCTGGAGGCAGGGCCTACTGTCCTGTGAGGTAGGCATTTGCCCCTCAGCATCATCTGTCCAGAAAGCACCCTGTGAACTCACAAATCTCTTTGTGTAACTGACATTATTCAGCAGTTAGGTCTCCCTGAATTTTGTCAGTTCCCAGACCTACATGTTTAAATGCCTCACCTTTGGCCCTCTAGGAGGGGAAGAATGGGTCAGGGGCAGCTGGACCAAAACTTGTAAGGAATCTTTATACCTAGAAGATTATGTGTTCAGAAAAGTGAAAACTGAAAAACCCGATCTACTCAGTAAGGAGAGACAAAAGGGAGAGAGTTAAGAAAGAGATTGAAACCTTTTTACTTAAAACATCTATTGTATACCCTAGTACCATATTAGGTACTCACATTTGTCATTCCATGTAATCCTTAAATAGCCCCATGTGGTAACCCCTTTTACAGATGATGAAACTGAGACTTTGAGCTTATATGACAGTTCTGGGTGAACCAGAATTCCATCATATCTAGCCCACCAACTTCAATGCCTTTACGCTTTACTATGACAGGATCCTTCTGGTTATGTAAGGATTTAGCTACACATCTCTGAACTTCAGGGAAAGAGTTGTATTATGATACAAAATTGAGAGTCATTGAGGAATAGGAGACAACCAATGCCCAGGGCATAGACAGACAGGACAGCTGAGAACAGAGTCAAGGGCTTAAGATAGAGTCCCACAGAGCTCTGACATTCCATGCTCAAGAGGCCTGTGCCTACAAAGGAAGCAAACAAGGAGCAGCAAAGAGATCCAGAAGGAGCCTGGTACTTGAAAGCGAGGGTTCAGAAAGCTTACGTGGCTAGGTCCAGTACAGCGGAAGGATCAAGGAAAACAGCAATTTGCTCTTTGGATTTTTTGACATGAGAATCACCTTGACCTTATGGAGAATCTTTCTGTAGTGGAAGGGAACACTTCATACAGTAGATGCAATGTGAACAAATGCGCTTATTTCAGTGAAATTTGCTACGAAGGAGAAAGCCCAAATGGCAGCTTGCAAGGGAATGAAAATTAATGAAGTTTGTTTTCTTGAAATGTGTATGTGTGTGTGTGGTGGGTGTCTGTGTACACACACGTGCGCATACACCAGCCAGTACTAGGGCTTGAACTCAGGGACTGGACATTGTCATTTAGCATTTTTGCTCAAGTCTAGCATTCTACCACTTGAGCCACAGTTCCCCTTCCAGCTTTTTGATGGCTAACTGCAGATAAGAGTCTCATAGACTTTCCTGCTTTGGCTGACTTTGGATCAAAAGTCTTCAAAACTCAGCCGCTTGAGTAGCTAGGATTATAAGCATGAGCCACCAGATTGTTTCTCTGAATAACTGAAAGAAATATTTGGAGACCCCTTCCCACATTTCACCTATCCTTTAAATTTTCTGAGACCCAGTGAAGAGAATTAATTGATGGCAAACACTCAGGCCTTCCCAATATGCAAACCTCTCCACTGGGTTCTACCAGCTAGTTAAGGGGAAGGAATTTTCCTTTGATTTTTCCCATACCCTCTGCTCCCCTCTCCTCTTCCAAATCTCATTAGGAAGTCAAATTAAGAAGACTACATGCAGCCAAGTTTTATTTTTCAGAAACAGTCCCACCCCTCCTCCTAGCACCCACGGATTGAGGTTAATGGGATTCCAGGCCCCCTCGGCCCACTGGAAAGCCAGGGTGACCTACTTTTCGAGGTCCTGCCCGTTGAAACTGACTTGTTTTTCAATGATCTCCATCTTTATCCCCAGCACCACTTCTCAAAGGACAGCCATGAATGAACAAATTAGTAGCCGACTTGTTTAGCTCAATAAATCAAGCTGTAGCTCCGACAGTCCAGCCTGCAGGTAAAGACAGGAAAGACAAATTCTCAGCAAAACCCACATCCTTCACCAGTTCCTTCAGCACCTAAGTGGAAAATGCCCAGGTTTCCTGCAAATCAATTCTGAATTTCTGTTACTCAGGTCCTCTAGTGTAGTCTAACTGCTAAGACTTACTGGAACTTTTAAGGATAATCATTCTGTCTTACAATGAATCCTGAAAAGAACCACAGACCACCCTTAAATTATTCCTACCCACTGTGCTTAGTTAACATGTGATAGACAAATGGTTGTGTTTGTGAGGACAGTGGAATAGAGACATGGTCACCTTCTCCAGAATTCCAAAGCCACAGCTCCTCAGGAGATCAGAGGCATCTTTCTCTTAAATCAGAGCTGGAAGTTCCCAGCACTTGCCCAGGTACATAGATGTACTCAGGACCATAACAAAGACATATCTTGGACTGGAGGCGCAGGTGGATCAAAGATCCCTGTGGACCTACAGTACTAGACACATCCTGATTCACGTTTTCCAACATTACAGGCACCTCACCCAAACCTTTCCCCACCAACCAGAACTTAAGGTCAGTGAATGACTTGGGCGCTCCCTTGTGGCTGAATTGAGTTTCTGCAACTTCAAAAAATGGTTTATTCAGAGAAAAAGAGAAACAGAAAGCAACCTGTGAATAGTTTAGGAAAACCCCACCAGAGTCTCCCTGGCGTGGATCTATCATTTAAACAGAAAGAATAAATCTTCAGGCGGAGCTTAAACATCCTTTCTACCACTTTGCTTCTGTGGGGTTTTGAGTTTTGCCTGGAAAAGTAGCATGAGAAGCAATGAGCCTTTACCAAATCCCATGGCTTGCCAGCCACAAGCAGCATTTTCCCCACAGTAAAATTGTGGGGTATGTACGATGTCCTCACTTTTCAGATTAGTAAATGCCAAGAACAGTGAAATAAAAGCTCCTGTCACACAGGTATTAAATGGCTGAACCAAAACTCAAGACACTGGCTCTGTCCCAGTATCCTGCATTTCTCCCCTACACCCTGCCCACTGCCTCACTGGGTATAAAAGGAAACATTTCTACATGTCCTCATTTATATTTTTAATTTTTCTGATATGATTTGCCTGTTTATAACCTCATTGGGATTGTCGACTTTTTCTTAATGTTTTCGAATACCTGTATAGATACTCTTTAGTTACACTTGACCAAGATATTTTTTGCTAACACCTGACAATTTTTCTACAGTGTAGATGTAAGTTGAGCTCCCTTGACCTAAGTGCTTGAGACTAGAGTGCTGTGGTTTGTATCTTCAGTATCCCCCAAAGATCCCTATGGTAAAGGCCTGGTTGCCAGCCTGTGGACCTGTAAGAGGTGGTAGAACCTTTAGAAGATGGGAGGCCTTACTGGAAGGTTAGACCCTCAGAAGTATGCTCCTAGGGGATATTGGACCTAGCCTCTTTTTTTCTGTTTCTTGGATTCCATGAGGTGAGCATCTTCCTCTGTCCTGCGCTCCTGCCATGATTCTCTGTGCTTGCATAGGCCCAAAGCAACAGGGCCAGGAAGCCAGGGCTAAAACCTTGAAAGTTATTTATCATAGTTATTTTGAAACTGTGACGGACCGACTAACACAAGAGGTGTTTGGGAATTCTGGGTTTAGTTGTCTGTTTTGTCAGTTGTGGATCTTGAACTCGGCCTGGGCTCTGTCCCTGGGCCTTTTTATACTCAAGGCTGGTGCTGCTCTAGCACTTGAGCCACAGCACCACTTCCAGTTTTGGAGTAGTTAATTAGAAGAGTCTCAAGGGAACTTTTCTGCCCTGGCTGGCTTCGAATTGCCATCCTCAGATCTCAGCCTCCTGAGAAGCTAGGATTACAGGTGTGAGCCACTGGCACCCAGCTATTTCTGAAAATTTTATGCCTCATATATATTTCATATGAATCCACAAGGACTTTTATTCAAGTTCTTTTGTGTACTGGTACTGTGGTTTGAATTCAGGGCCGCTTGCTTTCACTTGAATCTCTAGCTCATAACTGGTGCTCTATTGAGCCACATCCAGACTAGCATTTTGCTTTGGAAACTGAGTGTCATAGACTTTTCTGCCTAGACTGATTTTACACCTCATTCCTCTTGTCTCAGCCTCCTCAATAGCAAGGATTATAACCGTGAGCCACCAGTGCCAGAGTTATGCAATATTTTTAATGCACCTACATTTTGCCTCTTCTATGATGTCTGGGTGAAGATTTCCACTTGTGGTATCCAGTTGATGCTCAAAAAGTTTAAGATGTTGGATTTATCCATTAGGGATATTATTATGTGGTTTTTTATGTATATGTTTTAACTGTATTTATAATCTGGGGTGTGTGTGTGTGAGTGTGTGTGTGTTACTGAAGCTTGAACTAAAAGCCTACACTCTTTTGGCTTTTTCACTCAAGGCTGAGTGAGCCACCCCTTCAGTCATTCCTCTACTTCTGGCTTTTGCTGGATAATTAGAGATGTGAGTCTCCTAGACTTTTCTGCCTTAAGTAGCTATATCTGGATGTTTTCTATTTGATTCTAGCTTTATTGTTTTGTGTATGACATCAGATGAGTCTGATATTTTCTTCATTTCTAGTGTAATTAATTTAGACCAACCTCATTTAGTTTCACTAACTTGGGCATACTATTTTGTGTAAGCCCTCACTTGTAGTTTCTGAAGTCTTCAATTTGTGCCATGGACTTACATTTCTGTTTTAACTTGTATATCATACTATTTTGACTACCATGCTTTATCATATATTCTAGTATGTGTTGTGGCTAGATCAACTCTCCTCGCTTGAAAACTGATTCAAATTTAAGTTGCAAGTGGAATAAAATGAAACCAAATTAGCAACACATCTTGGAAGACGTGGCATATAAAAATGCATAAATAAGAACTTTTCTTATAGTTTGAGCAAACTGAAGAACTCCAGTCCTATCTAGCATTTCCTAAAGAAAGTTAGTTTAATAGAATTTTTATTAAAAAATAAAAGTATTTGATTTTAATTAAATTTGGAGCTAAAGAAAGTATAAGAGCTCTACATTCATTTCCTTAGATTAATTCATTTACTTTTTAGATATTTGAAGAGGACACATTGCAAGCCTTAGCATGGCCCATATTCCATTGGTAGAAAAAGGAGAAGACAGACATTAAACAAGAAGTTCCTAGGATTCTGGGTACCAATGGGCTCACACCTGTTATCCTAGCTACTCAAGAGGCTGAGATCTGAGGATCACAGTTCAAAGCCAGCCCAGGAAGGAAAGTCCATGAGACTCTTATCTCCAGTTAACCAGCAAGAAGCCAGAAGTGGAGCTGTGTTTCAAGTGGTGGAATGCCAGCCTTGAGTGGTAAAGCTAAGGGACAGCACAGAGGCTCTGAGTTCAAACCCCAGTACTAACAACAAAAAAAGTAGTAGTGGTGATGGTGGTGGTAGTTGCTGAGGATGTGGTTGTTGTTGATGTTGTTGTTGCTGCTGCTGCAAGAAAAGGATGTGCTCAAATGCTATGTGAAGGTAGAATAAGTGACCTAAGCTATGTGAGGAAGTCAGGAAACACTTCTTGCAGGAAGCATTACATCAGCTGGGGGTCAGGGAGAAATTCTCTAGTTCAGGATAAGAGAAAGGATGAAGGCCTGCCTAAAGATTCTACAAACTGCTCCCTAGACCTTAGAGGTTCAAAGTTGCCTTGCCACCCATCACTGGGTCAGGCATTTTTTGCTGTTCCTTTGCCCCTGGAAACCTTTACCAGGCTCTGGAGTTCACCTCTCTGGTGCTACAGACTTGGCTGTAACATATTGGTCCAAATGGGTTTACTGAGAATGGTTTCCACAAGGCTTGTTCTCAAATGGTTATGTCATGAACTAGACAAAGGTCAGGATGATTTGATGAGGTGGAATTGCGTTGGTTTCTCAAGTTCCTCAGTAGAGATGTTTTTGTCGCCTTATGTTGTCACTGTGAAATAGTGTCACCCATAAGGTATAGGTATAAGGTAGAGGATGTGATTGACTAACCTGGCCCAGAATCACAACTTATGGAAAAAGGAAGGCAATGGAGGGTGCCATTGTTCTCTGGCAATGGAAGAGGTCTGCGTCTAAGGGAGTGCTTTTCTGAGGGTTAAGGCAAGCTGGGAAATAAAAGCAGCCCTGCTGGATGTTCTTGCCTGACAGGTGAGACAGGCCTGGGCCACGTTTCACGAGTCTATCCATGAGCAGTGCCACAGCTCCAAGACTGCAATCTTTTCAGAACCTGGCCCTTAAAGAAGCCGCTGAACACTGGCCTACATTCCAAAAAAGTGCACACACGGGAACAGGAAAGAAAATCTCCCAACCTATGGCAGGCTAAATTGAATAACAGACTGTGTTGGCGTGGCAATTCAGCAGTTTGTAAAGTCTTCCTTAAAAAGCATCTGATGTACCCTGGTGTAGGTATTGTTAGATGGAGACAATGAGACTCACAGAATGAAACAATGCTCAAGATCTGCAGCTAGGAAGGAGTACAAGTTGCCATCAGAATTCCATCTGTTCAGTCAGCCCATTGGGGGCACTGGGATGCAGCTGTGAGAGCTGAGTTCCAGCCCTCAATGAGCTCCCAGCCTAGCAGGGTACGCAGAACAGGGAGGAAGCAGTTACAGTCACTGGCTACAGCAACCTGCAGTGTGTGACAGACCAAGGGCTCTTGCCAGCAGGTCAGAAAGGCAGCACGTGAGCTGAGGCTTGAAGAATGAGTAGAAAAGTGATTATTGGTGCACTTGAAGTACATAATGGTCACTTGCAGGGATATTTGTCCCCCGCCCCCATGTCCCTAAACCTAGTAAGTCCCAGGAGTTACCAAGGTTGCTGGTCCAAGGGCCAAAATTTCCATCACACTTCTCTTCGCTGGCCTGCCCAGCTGGACCCAGGAAACTTCTGGAAAACCTGCTGGTCCTCCTCTTCCCTCCTGAAGGCTCTTGTGGACCTGCTGGTGCCCACGCCAGACTCCTCCTCCACTCTGTGCAGGCTGCATTGTGAGGTCTACTGAGGAAAGCCTCTCCTTCCCTCTCCTTGGCCATCTCTACCCAACCCTACCATGCGGCTGTCAATCACAGCAGAGCTAAGGACCCTTTGTCTAAAGTGCTTGGGACACAGGTGGCTCCAATTTCCCATTCCTTTGGATTTTGTAGTATTTGCATATTCATAATATGCTATCTTTGGAATTAAGCCCTATTCTGAGCATGAAACTCCACTGTTTCATACGAACATTATAACAGCCTGTAATTTTTGTACAGTATTTTTAAAAACAATTTTGTGCCTAAATGAAGTTTCATGGTGTGGGACTTTTTCCACTTGTGGCATCAGAATGTTTTGGAATTTGGAGCCTTTCAGATTTTGAATTTTCAAAATAGGATTGTGCAACCTATAATAGTAAAAAGAATACAGATGCCATTCATTGGCATCTGTAATTCTTTAGAGCAGACACACTTGATCCCCATTTTAGAGATTTGGAACACTGAGCTACAGAAAGGTTTAGTCATTTGTCCAAGAATGCACACAGGTGGTACCAGGACCCACTCCACAGCTTTCCCTCCTCTTCTGCTTACTGTTTGGTCCCATCTTCCAACAGAACCCAATGATGTAGTTCACGGGACTGGGCAGGTTAGGACAACAGAAGCAACTGGTCCAGATAGAAGGCACAGGCATTCCCAAACAGCTGAGCAGGGCAGCTGCCAGCTGGACTGAACAGGCCAGTTGGTCCGCAGCCGAGGGTTCCCCATAATTAGCAGCCTGGGGTATAGAATCATGCTGAGCTGCCTTTAAGCTGCAGCCCTTCTTACTTGTGTCTCCAAGTTCACTCATATCTCTGTGCCCTCTCATTGCCTCTACACAAAACATGTTACTTCTGCCCACGGGATTGTCATGGAATAACACAGGATGGCCACTAAGAGTGTGTTGAGTGACTAGGGCTCTTCTTTTCCCAGCCTCTTTGGTGGACCATCACTGTATAGCTCATGCAGCTGACTACTCCTGAGCCCTGCTCTCAACACAAGGAGATGGAGGGCAAGGAGGAGCAGCCTTGTAGTTGTAGACTTGGAAAGTCATTCCAAGCAGCTGGAGCTGGTCAGCCAAAGGTGAACCAGCTGTGAGTCAGTGAGTGCACCCTCATCCCAGGCAGGGCCTTGCCACAGGTAGCCTCTCGGGGGGTGGAGGGGGGGGGAAGGGGAGAACGGACAGAGGCAAGAGAGGATCTCCGTATGAGGCACAAATGCTCAAGAGTCAAAGGGGCCAAGAGAATTTAGAAGTTGATGGAAAGAACACTGACCTTGAACTAATATGTGCTTGAGTTATGGTTTCTGTTTTGCAATTTAACTTTGTATTATATGACCCTCCTGAGCACCTCGCCTCATCCCCCCTATATATTTTAATCAACAATCCATAACTGTTATAGATTAAATGGGAATGTGTAAGTGAAGGCTTGGTACATTGTTAGGCATTTTTATCGTATAGTTCATCTCCCATTCGACACAGCTGGGAGCACACAGAGCACATGTATTTGTTCATTCACTTTTTCAAAACTATTTGCAGAGCCAGACACCAGTGGCTCACCTCCTGTAATCAATGCTAGCTACTTAGGAGGGGCAGAATCCAGAAGATTACACTTTGAAGCCAGCCTGGGCAGAAAAGTCTTCAAAATTCCATTTCCAAAAGAAGGCAAAAAGCTACACTGGAGGTGTGGCTTCAGTGGTAGAGCACCAGCTAAGCAAACAAGTTCAGTGAGCGTGTGAGGCCCCACCACTACCAGTATGATATGTATTAGGTAAGTATATGTGTATACATATACATATTTACATATAAATGTATTCTATGTATGTATACATGTATATATGTGTGTGTATATATATATATATATATATATATATATATATATATATATATATATTCTGAGTATTCCCTGTTCTAGACACTGGGAATAAAGCCATGCATGAAGTACACAAAAAACCTGCTTTCCAGAGCTTACACTCCAGTGAGAGATGCTCAGTAAACAGCTAAACAAAGCAGTAATACCAATGCAGTGGCAACACTAAAAAAGAACAGAGTGACAGCACAGGGCTCTCCTCATGTTTGTCCCACTGAAGAGAGGAGAGAAATGAGTGTAGACAGCAATGGCTGGTTTACTGCCTCCTCTCTGCCCCTCATCCTCCATCCCCATCTGGGCAGATGGCTCCCAACTATGTACCCCAGCCTCCTATAATGTAAGACCTTTGTATTTGCTTTCCAGGAGAGCAGCACCCTCAGCTGAATTTTCAGTGGACAGGACACGCCACCTAATGTCCTTCCTGACCATGATGGGCCCCAGTCCCGACTGGAATGTAGGTTTATCTGCAGAGGATCTGTGCACCAAGGAGTGTGGCTGGGTCCAGAAGGTAGTGCAAGACCTGATTCCCTGGGATGCAGGCACTGACAGCGGCGTGTCCTACGAGGTAGGTGTGTGCCTGTAGTGGTACTGGCAAACTTCCCAAGCATGTTCTTGTGTCCCAGCCTGTTCTGTCCCAGAACAGGGACATAGGACAAGTCTGACTCAACACTGTCCTAAAAGAACTTAGTCCATCAGGGATGTCAAGCATGGTCTCATCAATCCACACAATGACTCTAGCTCTAGGAAGTATTACACAGTGACCAAGAGATAGGGACAAAAATCTGCTAAAAACAGAGTCACAGGTAAGCAGGGGGCAGCGTGCTACAGACCCAGACACAAAGGCAGACAGCAGCTGGGGGTTGTGTAAGACTGCGCCAGATCAAAGAGCTAAGGAGTTTATTTTGTCCTGAACAGGGCATTTTTTATATATGTTGATAGTCAGCATATCAGACCAAAATCAAAATTTGGAGCCATCAATACCAATGAACAGTCTAGAACAGGTATCAGTATGCTATGGTTTTCAAAACAGATCTAACGTATACCCTGAGTCTTTTTTCTTTTTGTTTTTTTGGTTCCAGTCGTGAGGCCTGAACTCTGGGCCTGGGCGCTGTCCCTCAGCTCTTCAGCTCAAGGCTAGTGCTCTACCACTTGAGCCACAGTGCCACTTCTGGCTTTCTTTCTTTTTGCTTATGGGGTGCTGAGGAATCTAACCCAGGGCTTCATGCATGCAAGGCAAGCGCTCTACCACTGAGCCACCTTCCCAGCCCCTGAGTCTTAGTTCTTAAAGCCAGCTAATACCTAATTTCCTATCTTCTGGGGCTGCTTTTCCACTATACTGGCTGAACTGAGTAGTGTTATCACAAATGACTCACAGAGGCCCAAATGACTCACAGAGCCTAAAATATTTGCCATCTGATCTATTATTATAAAGTTTGCTGCCTGGTGCAACAGAAAGAAGCGTGGATTTGGGCCACACCAGGTCTGCCATTTCAGAGCTGTGATGACCTCTCTAAAACTTGGCTTCTACATCTGAGCACATATGAAAGAATTATAATGCCTAGAACTATAAATTTCCAAGCACAGCACATGGCATGAGTTCTATAAATATAGCTACACTTGCTAAGTTGCCATCCGAGTGAGGCTTTGGGATCAATCTCCAGCACTACAAGAACAACAAAAAGCATATCAGTTTGTGTTTTGATCCATATAACAAATTATAGCTTTTACATTTTATTTGCCACTTTCTACATTTTTTTTTGTTTTTTTTCTGCAGTCACCAAACAAACCTACAATTCCCCAAGAGAAAATTCGGCCCCTGACCAGTCTGGACCATCCTCAGAGTCCTTTCTACGATCCAGAGGGCGGGTCAATCACTCAAGTAGCCAGAGTTGTCATCGAGAGAATTGCTCGGAAGGTACTGGGTTCAAATCTACCCAGGAGGACTAAGAAGACTCCTTTTGCTTTAAAATCATAGGGTCCCTCACACCCTGGGATATGGAAGTCCTGACCCTCCTAGAGTTTTTAGTATGTAAACTACTTCCTAAGATGTAAATGAGCAAAAGGAACTCAGTAGTGAGGGCCACTGCTCAAAAACTGATTTGATCCAGATAAATTTCATCAGGATTCCACGTCTGCCATAACCAGAATCCCTGCCTAGACAACCTTGATTTCTTGCATTTCTTTCAGTCAGGTTGCAAATGTTGGCCCAGAACTCCCTACACATTCCCTTCTCTCTTTGGTGTGAGCCCTCCAAGTAAAATTCCTTTTACAGGGAGAACAATGCAATATTGTGCCCGACAATGTCGATGATATTGTAGCTGACCTGGCTCCAGAAGAGAAAGATGAAGGTATGCTGTTCTTTGTTGCAGGTGGCAATATAAATTGACATGATCTTTTGGGAAAGCAACCCTGCAAATACGTTAAGAACCATCAAGAGTCACAGCCTTTGATTTGATAGAGCATGTGCTTAATTTGCCCCAGGCAAATAAAACACAAGGCCAAGCCTAGTCACCAAGTATCAGGTGACAGATGCTTGCTATGACATCAGTAGGACTGATAGTAAAGATATGTTAGAAGATACATTTTAACGGTATCAGTCCTTTGAAATTACTACAAAAATGGAACTGTGTACATGGATCAAGGAGTCACGTGCCCATCTAGCAAGTGCAAGGCCCTGAGTTTAAACCCTTATGCCACCAAACGTGACCATGAAAATAGAATTCTGTAGGCTTATTCAGTCCACTTGTTTTAATGTTCACATTGGCACATGAGCAGGCACAGTGTGTTCACTTCCTCTGCAAGGACAGAGATCCAGATCTATAGTCATAAGTTACGAGAGACAGAGCCATAGTTCATAATAACAGAATTGGGAGGACTTACGGGATAAAGCATGTAAGCTTCTTAAAACAATGCTAGCTCAGCAAACATCTACTGCCCTTGCTGTTACCATGGCAACCGTGTATGAGGCCACAGGGCCTCACACTTCCTAAAATTGTCTAGGAACTTCCTACACACAGGTGGAAAGATGTCTGCCAAGGTGAGGGATGGTAACTAGTGATGAAAAGATGTATGTTAAGGAGGGAAAGGAAGAGACTGTTCCTAGGGTTCATCAACAGGATGTTGAAGTCGAATTTTTTCTGTGTATGCTAGTACTAGTGTCTCAAGTTCTTGCTCAGCTTTATTTGCTCAAGGCTGGTGTTTTAGCACTTGAGACACACTTGGAACTTCCAGGCCTTTTCTGGGTAATTGGAGGTAAGATCACTGTTCTGTCCAGGCTGGCTTTGAACCATGATCCTCAGCTCTCAGCCTTAAACAGAATCTCTTCAAGGGAGGGGGGATTGCTGCTACCACCCCTAGGCTCACAAAGGCTAGCCTAGCAGCAAGGCCTGCCTTGTCTGGGGAAAAGGCCAGCTGTGACTTCTATAGTCCCCAGTACAAACATATCAAACACTCTTTACAGATGACACCCCTGAAACCTGCATCTACTCCAATTGGTCCCCATGGTCGGCCTGCAGCTCCTCCACCTGTGACAAAGGGAAGAGGATGCGGCAGCGCATGCTGAAGGCACAACTGGACCTCAGTGTCCCTTGTCCCGACACCCAAGACTTCCAGCCGTGCATGGGCCCTGGCTGCAGTGACGAAGGTAAGAGACGAGCTGACAGCTTTGGAAGGAGGTGCGCCATCTTCCACATGGGCAGGCCAGGCCCCTGGAGGGATCAACTTGATCCAAGTTGTCAGTGAGTTCCAACTGGAAAAACCCTCCTTCTACATCACGAGGCATCTGAATACAGAATATGCTTTATCACAAGAATTTCTGAGGCTGGCCTCTTCCCTCCTCAGCCCTGGAATGAAATATATACATAAACTGCATAACCAACAAACATTAAGTCTTATAGCAAATTACAAGTAACAAGTAGCCAGCTTCTGGGCCTTAACTCCAAACCCCTTTTAAGCAGCTCATGAACAGATTGGCAGAGATTGTATCTCAATCTTTTGCCCTGAAATTGTCACTCATGGTCCCTCATTAGTATTCCACCTTAGCCTGAGTTAGGGAATGCTTCATGCTAGGACCTTCAAGCTGATTCAAAAAATTCTCCCAGTGCTCTGAGGTCAAGCTTGATCTACAGGCCTAGAATGCCTCCGTTATGATGGCTCAGATTTGGAGATTGCACAATGCTGACGGCTGCACAAAGGCCTGTTTCCCAGGACATGCCTCCTTTCTCTGCCTGGTCGGATCTGTTCTCTGGCTCTGTTCTTCCACTCTTGGAGATGGAGTGAGGCTTTTTTGGGAGGATGGGAGTGAGGCGCAGACTAGACTGGTGCACTGCAGGAAGAAAACCATTTCCAAATGGAAAATAACTGAAGAAGGCTTTCCCTACTGCAGGCCATTTCCAGCTGCAGATTGAAATGCCTATAAGGGCTGTAGTTTGTTTATTGCTTATCCTTCCAAAAAAGGACCGCTTTGGGGAGAAATAAACACTTCTATACACATACACACACACACACACACACACACACACACATATGCATATGTATATATGTGTGTATAATACATATGTATATTTCCTATGAACAAGAAGTGTGAGTGGCTGACAATGTTGAAGGCTTATTTCTTTGGGGTTGGCAAACAAAACCCTGCCATGAGATTGAGATCTTTTCTCAGAAGACAGTGCTACCTGGTTCCCCGGACTTCTTATTTTTAATACCTGGAATCTCTATCAAGTGCATTTTGCTCCCCTGTAAAGCTAGAGCCAACACTCACCATACACTGTCCTTAGGAATGACATTTTTCTGGACTGGGGAACTTGCAGCTTTACACCATAACTCAAGTATGAACTTGCACCATGCCTTTGACTTACATGTCCTTCCAAAAGAACTTTCTGCATTAATGGAGATGTTCCACATTGGTACTCTCAAAGACAGTCACTATGCAAACAGGGCTTGAGAACTTAAAACACTAATAACTGAGGTGAATGCTTTATTTACTGGTCTTAGATACAATTTAGACCATATGATTAGATGGCTTATCTTAAAATATATGCAGACCAGACTAGATTTTGTGTGCAAATAAAAACATTCTTTTACTCATCTTTTAAATGTGTTTTTCTGAAATGGAAAGTGATGCCACGTGCAGCTGGAAAAGCATTTCCTCCTAGAGAACAGTGCCTGGCTTAAAGATACAGACTTGGATGTTTGAGTCCACCAGCTAGGTCCCCCGAAGGCCAGCAGGTTCCTGTGGGTGGGAGGGTCCATTGGCATGTCCAGTGGGCACCTATCTACCCACCACTGAGCACCTGCTGGGTGCCTTGCAGATGGCTCCACTTGTACCATGTCCGAGTGGATCACCTGGTCACCCTGCAGCATCTCCTGTGGCATGGGCATGCGGTCCCGGGAGAGGTACGTGAAGCAGTTCCCGGAGGATGGCTCTGTGTGCACACTGCCCACCGAGGAGACGGAGAAGTGCACAGTCAATGAGGAGTGCTGTGAGTGAAGGGACCAGGCAGGGGCTGATGGGGGGCGGGGGAAAGGGGCGTAGATTCCCAAGGCCATCAGTGTGACTATGAACTCCCCGCCGTGCCTAGCCCCCAGCAGCTGTCTGATGACGGAGTGGGGAGAGTGGGATGAGTGCAGCGCCACCTGTGGGATGGGCATGAAGAAGCGGCACCGCATGGTCAAGATGAGCCCAGCTGATGGTTCTATGTGCAAGGCGGAGACATCCCAGGCTGAGAAGTGCATGATGCCCGAGTGCCGTGAGTGGGCGTGGGGGGTAGGCTCTGGCAGAGGACTTCAGGCCTGGTAAAAACAACAAACTCCACAGTACCCTGTATCACCACGGGGTTAGAGGCTCAACAGTACAGGAAAGCCCGGCCCACTGTCCTGTCAGGAGTAAAGTGCACTAGCACACAAAAAATACAAAATTCTAGGAATCTCAGTCCAAACACAGCCTTGAACATATCCTTTATTTCGTGACTTGGGGAAGGGTGTTCATCTAAAGTAAGTCCTACTCAGACCTTCAGTACTGTTGCAACTGGACGCTTTTATGCTAAGATTACTGACCTCATCTGAGGTTGGGCCATTACCACCAGCTAGGCGGAGGGGGATAAGAAAAGTAGCTCGAGGAACCACTTCTTCTTCCAGAAAATTGAGTCTTACTTGAACCCATGGGCAGAGCAGGGGGCAAAAAAGCAAAGGAACTATTCTCAGTGGCATATCTGGCTCTTGACCTAGACACCATCCCATGCTTGTTGTCTCCCTGGTCGGAGTGGAGCGACTGCAGTGTGAGCTGTGGGAAGGGTATGCGGACCCGGCAGCGGATGCTCAAATCTCTGGCGGAACTGGGAGACTGTAATGAGGAGCTGGAGCAGGTGGAGAAGTGCATGCTACCTGAGTGTCGTAAGTCTGGGTCCTCTCTCCTCCTAAGTTCCTCAAGTCAGGAAGATCTCCTCTTGTTCCCTACTGGCCCAGTGCTGTGACCATACTGCTAGAAAGAATATGGGGCTTGGGTCTCTAGATTGACAAAGTTATTTAAAGTCTTCAAGCTCATTACTAACTGCAAAATCCAGAAACTGCAAGTGGTTGTCAGCTTTACGTGGGAGATATACATGAAACACGCAGCCCAGGACAACTACCCTTAGTCCCTTACATCTCCACATCCTGTTATGGGTCTGTCTGAGCCTTTTAATTCTCTTCCTCCTCTCCCTGCAACCATTTTATTTTTACTCTTGACCAGAAACTGGACATTAAGTCAATGTCTTGCACTCTAGTATGAAGACAGCAAGGAAACAGCCAAGTTTTCAAAAGGTTGCTGCCCACAGAAAACCTCTGGGTCAGTAATTTTGATGATGTGAGACTAACAGTTTTTCTGGCCAGTCTTCCAAGAGAGCTCGCTTCTCTTTAGCTTGGAACAGGGCAGGCATGCCTACTTGCTTGCTATGATTTGTTTTCTGACCTCTTTTTTATTGCATATTTGCAATCTTTTCATCTTCCCTCCCCTTGTTAGTATTCAAGCTGGCTGCCTAGTTTAGATCCTAGCTCTGTCCCTGCTGGGCTGTATAACCTTCAGTAGATCACTTATCCCAGGTCCTCCATTTCCTCATCCATTAAATAGTAGGAGACACTTCCTAGGTTTGTCTGATAAAACCTAGTAACTGGCACCAAGTTTGAACACAGTACCTGTGAGGTAAAGGCCTTAACTGATAGCCTCCCTGACAGCTCCTGAGCTATTTTAGACTTAGCCAGGTGTACAGTTAATTCAGGTCATGGATTAGGGACCCAGAGCCTCCAATGGCATCAGTTACCAATTCATACAAAAGTCTTTATGTCAACAGGGCTTAATGAAAGAACATCTACTGAGTACTTTCTGGGCTGGGAACAGTAGTCCATTTAATCATCACAAGCTAATGAGAAAAATACCATCATCCCCATTCTTCAGATAAGAAAACTATCTTAGTTCACAGATAGAATAAAAGGCTGAAAACTGTTAAAATGACTTCCTAGATCAGCCCAGCCTCTGGCTTTGCAAATAGCAGCGAGTTTGGAATCACTTCCCTCTTATGTCAACATCCCAACAATCAGATCAATGTATTATTTCCCCTTCACATGTGTGAGGTGCCAGCTTAGTGAGAATTTGTGCAATCTAGTGCCAGGATAAGCTATAAACTCCTCATCATCCCCTTTCCTACTGAATTTCCTATTTCTGGCTTTTGTGATTCTCTCACAAACTGCCACATATCAGACACAAAATGACAGAAGCCCAGAGCCCTTGACATTGTAATATGCCTGTTAACTTTTCTCCAAAGGTCACACAGCACAAGGCCTGGTAGATTTGCTCTGAATATCTCAGGTCAACAGACAGTGGGAGGCTGGTCTTTGCCACCGAAAGCTGAGTGGTCAGTGTTTAGAGCTCAGAGAAGCTCTGAGCACACTTCAAAGGCATTAGAAATGCCTTCTTCAGTGGAGAAGTTGTAGAGAAAGAATTCAGGTCAAGACCTGGCACCAGTTCTGCCTCTGCTGTTTACTGTGTGGCCTGGATGCCATCATTCTGCCTCTTAGACCTCGTTCCTTATCAAAATGCTTACAACAGGTAGCTGTTCTAAGCAAATGACATTATCTTGTTTTAGTCCTGAGATACACTCATGCTCATCCGTGTCTTGCCAGCCATTGACTGTGAACTCACCGAGTGGTCCCAGTGGTCAGAATGTAACAAGTCATGTGGGAAAGGTCACATGATTCGAACCCGTATGATCCAAATGGAACCTCAATTCGGAGGTGCACCCTGTCCAGAGACTGTACAGAGAAAGAAATGCCGCATCCGGAAGTGCCTTAGAAATCCATCCATCCAGAAGCTACGCTGGAGGGAGGCCCGAGAGAGCCGGCGGAGCGAGCAGCTGAGGGAGGAGTCCGATGGGGAGCAGTTCCCAGGTAAGGCTGCCTTGCAGACCTGCACCAGGCTCAGTAAAAAAAAGGAGTAGGGATATGGTCTTCAGACCCCAGTTTGATTCTTCACATACAAGACTTTAAGAAAGCATAATTTATAAAGAAGATAATGGGAGGAGGTTCTTTATCAAAGAAACGTTAAGAGAACAAAATTACCTGCCAAAAGTATAAATTTTCAAACAAAATTGTCTAATTCCTTTCCTTATTTTACATCTGTAAAAACCAGAAGTCTTGCTTAACCTTGCTCAAAATCAGTTATGACTTTCTAGTCTCATCCACCCTTTGCAAAAGGAGGTTATAAATGGCATGGATAGGTCAGAATCACTTAGAGGATGTTATTGGGAACCTCTCAAAGTATCCATTTTAGGGGTGTGGCTCTGACAAGACAGCGCTGGCATATATGGCTTCAGTGTTAGCACAAAGTTTACCAACGTTATCTGCCTTGACCTTACTTCTTCATACATGGAACCAACCTGGAAAATCAGTCATTACTGTACCAATAAAACAGAGCAAGTGCAAAAGGACCTGTGGAATGAGTGTCTTACAGTACCTACAGTTTAAGAAGGACTGGAGCAGGTAAAATTAGACTGTAGGGAGTTTTCCAGCAAGCAAAATATAATCTACCTAGCAGAAATACACAAGGCACAGAAATGCCAAATAGCGTATGTACAAACAGATGAAATGGAGCAGAGACAAGAAAGGGAGGAGAGACCAAACCATAAAGGCCACAGGGGCCTACTGAGGATCTTGAGCCCGATTCTGTGAAGGTCTTAGGCCAATAGACCTATGCTGAGTGGTTTGAAGAAGAGAGGAACAGGATAGTTTTGTTTAGGACCAGAAAGGTTCCGGTCCTATTAAAAAATTAAAATGGAATCCCTACTTAAGGCTACACTGCTGATTAAACTGACCTAAGCCTACACTGCTGATTAAACTGACCTAAGCCAAGAGTGCAATGGCATAGGCAAATAAATACAATTCGAAGGTGCAGGGTTACATCTTAGTTACAGACCTTAGGATGGTCTTTAGATTCCCAAAAGGGTTTTGTTTGTTTGTTTTTTAAAGGCAACCGTGTAACAGGTTTAGTTGTAGTTGTTTCTGGTCTGTTGTTTTGATTGTGAACTCATCAGAGCTAGCTTTGCTGGTGCTCTGCCACTTGTGCCATGCCTCCAGACAGATGTTTTGGGAGCTATTTTGGAAATGGGAGTTTGACACACTTTCAAACCCTAGTCCTCTAGATCTCAGCCTCCTGAGTAGCTAGCACTACAGTCATAAGCCACTAGCATGGCTTAAATTTTTCATTATTTTTTAAAGCATAGCTCAAATTACTCCCTTTTACCTCAACTAAGGATGATGAGAGAAAGGAACAGATGTGAAAAGCTACCCAGCAGTTCACTATTCTTTGTTGCAAGGCACAATGGCTCAAGCCTGTATTCCTAGCTACTTGGGAGGTAGAGAAGGCAAGCCCAAGTTAAAAAAAAAACACACACACAAGACTCCATCTCCACCAATGCCTGGCCACAATGACATGTCTCTGTCATGACATGTACCCAGCTACACAGAAGCACAAATAGGAGGATCACAGTCATCAAATGAGACCCTATCTCAAATACAAGTAATACAAATGGGCTGGTGACTCAAGTGGCAAGAGTATCTGCCTAGTAAGTACTAGATTGAATTCAAAACCTTATTACCAAAATCTATAGATATATGTATCAGTTGCAGGTCCCCAACCAGTGCAGGGATCCCTTAAGGCCAACTCTATGCCAAGTATAGCTTCTCCATGAGACTATAGTGTGGCAGATACCTAATGCACAGACCTAAACACAACAGGTTCTCAACGGAAACACACAACTACCTCTGGTAGGCTATCCAAAATCACACACACAATTATGGAATGGACTAAGGTTTTCTCATACCATGTGTCTGCTCATGTTCCAGTGGCAACGATAAATACCCACAGCTAATTTTAAAATGCAGAGAAATAGACTGGCCCTTGACAAAAAAACTGCCAAGTACTAAGGGGAGGGGGGGAGGCAGTCTACTACTACATATAAGCCAACAGACTCTGACCATGAATTATTTCAGTACATCATTACATATGGGCCCAGAGGAGAAGCCCAGACAATGTGACAATTTTGCTAGAGTTCAGCATTCCTATTCTGCTGATCCTAACCTTAACGCATGTATTTTCAGGCTGTAGGATGCGCCCATGGACAGCCTGGTCAGAATGCACCAAACTGTGTGGAGGTGGGATTCAAGAACGCTACATGACTGTGAAGAAGAGGTTCAAAAGCTCTCAGTTTTCTAGCTGCAAAGACAAGAAGGAGATCAGAGCATGCAATGTCCACCCCTGTTAGCAAGGGTCCAAATTCCCCAGGGCTGCGCTCTTCCAGATTCCACAGTCACCAATGGTTGGACTGTTTGCTTGTTTAAGATGATTTAAATTGTGTCCACTAGTTTTCATTTTGCAGTGTGGTTTGTCTCGTGGGTACCAGAGCCGTCGTGTCTGAATACTTCTTGGTGGCTAGAGGCCAAGTGAGGCTTCCTTGCCCTCAGCTGCACAACAGTGAGTAGTGTCCGTCACTTTGTAGTAAACTGAAGCTTGTCCCTGTGGAGACTCCACCTAGCCAAGCAAGACAGATTCTGGCCTCATCCACACAGAGGTCTCTGTGTCTGGGTGCAGCAAGTAGGAAACACACCCATCAGATACAGAGAACAGATTTCCTTTTCTCCTCTTTGGCCTATCCACTTTCAGAAAACTTTTCATTTAGTAAAACTTTTGTTCTCTTATGAGGTCTCCTCAGTCATAAGTTCTGAAAATTCTGAATACATTTATCTTGCCTCCAACCACTCCAAAGGAAGAAAATGATAGCTGCCTTATTCCACTGTAAGTTCTTACACTGGAGCTAAAGGGGACTGAAGATAAAAGTTTTTTCCCTAGTTCTGTTTCTGTTGCTTTATTTTTTGGTGCCATAATTCTAAGATAGGCTTATGAACCTGTTAATACAGCCATACTGGAACAGAGGCCAAGGCAGAAATTTTCTAAGCCAACCCAGCGGCCCCAAAGTCATTCCCTCACAACAAAAATATATATACATGAAAGTTACTTTTTAAGCCTAGGTGCTTGTGGCTCCTGCCTGTAATCCTATCTACTCAGGAGGCTGAAATCTGAAGACTATAGTTCAAAGCCTGCCCAGGCAGGAAAATCCATGAGACTGTTACCTCCAATGAACCATCAGAAGTGGCACTGTGGCTCAGAGTGGTAGAATGCTAATCAGTGTCCAGGCCCTGAGTTTAAGTACCCCCCAGAAAAAAATTATTTTTTAGCTATAAAATTGTAGACAGAAAAAGCATTTCAGAAACTCAGATAAAAGAATATACTTTTGTGTGGACTTCCACACCAGCACACTGGGCCTCATGGATATCCAGAAAAGGCCATGAGTTTTTGTATCCCCTGCCAAACAATCATAAAGCACACCAAATTCAGGGAGATTGACTACCAACAGTTGGTGTGAAAGAACATTTTTCTCAGTGGTAACACCATCAGCAGGGTTTGCTCACACTATAGTTTCTTTTGCAGACTTTTTTTTTTTTATTACTGCTTAATCCAAATATGTATACCATGGGCAAGATGCATACAATGCTTAGACTAAAGAGTGCATTAAACCCATCAGGTATTTCAACATATTGCTATAGCCCTGTATATATTTCAATAAAAACTAATTTAAATGTTCAGAGGGTGGGGGGTCTTATACATTTTGTCCATCTCAATCAGCTCTCACATTTTAGAGGAGCCATTATTAGCTACCTGGAGCTTTTTCCAACATTATTAATATAAGAAGAGGTTTAAATTTCCAGTTCAGGCTGGGCACCAAAGCCTCACACCCATAATCCTAGAGACTCAGGAGGCTGACATCTGAGGATCACAGTTCGAAGCCAGCCTGGGCAAGAAATTCCATGAGACTCTTATCTCTGAGAAACTACTTAAAAGCCAGAAATGACACTGTTGGCTCAAGTGGTAGAGTGCTCACCTTGAGTCAAAGAAGCTCACAGACAGCACCCACACCCACAGTTCAAGCCCCAAGACTGACCAAAAAAAAAATCATCTGATATAGGATCTGCCTGTTTTGTAACATCACGCAAGCTATCTTGATGCATAACATTCTTAACTCATAAAAATCAATGATGGTTATTCCTAAATAACTCTGGGCTTCTCAGTGTCTCATGTTCTCACTTGTTCCAGTCAGGTACCTTTTTTTAAAAAATGAACATTACTTGTACAAGAAGGGTTTCGTTTGTTAAATTTCCAAATGATTAAACTCACCCCATCACTCTCCTTTTCCTCCCTCCCACTTCTTAAAACAATGCCAACAGGTTTCATTGTTATATTTCATACATGCAAATAAACTACTTTGACTATATTCATCCTCATTCAAATTGGGTACATTTTTAATCCTGATATAGTAGGCTTAAAACCAGAATACAAGTTAATGTCTGAGAATGGGTGACATAACTCTCCTCAGATGAGTGTTATTTTTTTTGTTTGCAATGGGGAATTCTGAAGTGTCAAATCTCTTTCTTACCAAAGTCTTATGGTAGGTGGTTTATTGTCTTTCTGGCTAACCAATCATTTTGGAAATAAAGACTTTTTACTACAAAAATGCAATCTGTTTGGAGTTCCACTTGAGATAATGAAAGACTGCCATATAAAGAACAGCTTATAAATGTATATATTTTTTATCAATGCCAAACCATTGTAATCTAATTTGTACCCACCTTTGAAGATAGCAGTAAAAGTTCAGAGATGTAGTTCCCAATCAGATATTGGGCCAGTTACTTACCTGTCATCTTGCCAGTGCATTTAAAGGAAATCTGTAGCAAATAAGAATAAAACCTGGGCTTCTCTAGACCCAGAACTGAAAAACAAAGAATTGTGCTGTTTTTCATTTGAACCTTATGATTAAACAAATTTTAGGCATAATCAAAGCTTATGTATATCTTCTAGGAAGGGCATATTTCACATTCTCACATGGCTTCAACTCTCTGGAAGCTTAGGAAATAAACCTACATATTTCATACAATATGGACCAAAAATGGTGGGCATGGGGCATCTATAATCCCATCACTTGGGAAGCAGATACAGGTGAATCATGATTATGAGGCAGGCCTGAGACTATAAAACACCAAACTTTGACTCAAAATTTACATGATCTATACATACATAAGCATATGTATATCAGAAAACTCAACTGCAAAAAGACAACTCCAGATCATTTTAAAACAGAAATCTGATCTAGAGTAAAAGAGACCTGCTGTGGAAATTCTGTTACAAGGAGTTCAGCTACAAAGTAGCTTAAATATAAACAAATAAACAGTTATTGAAATTAAACTCTAAAATGTTTAATCACTAATTACAATGAAGAACTAAGGAAGAGGGCCATTTCCACTACTCTATCTTGCGCTAGTAATTTTAAAAGGCTGCTTTATTTTGGTATTTATATTGCGCAATGTAAGCAGAATGAACGAAAATTCCTTCTGAAAATGATTGAGCTGCAATAACAAATTATAAATAGCAACTGAATGCAATGCTGATTAGTGTGAAACTAGTTCTATTTAAATCCTTCGAAACTGAAAGCTATACAGTAGTCACATTTAAATAAAGGCACCCTGATTTAGAAGCCCTGTGGGTTCAGAGGCAGTACATACTCCATGGGGTAGAAACACAGACATTATTGATTTAACCCTGGGGGACCTCAGTTCCAGCCACTGCCACACCTCTGAGTACCTGTGAATGCTGGGGCCAGTCATTTTACCTTTTCTAACCTCAGGACTGACAAGCTTTCTCATCTAAAGGGCTTCTCACCTCACCTGCACAGCTCGGCCAGTTCTCACCTTGACAGCGAGTCCTCACAGCATCTTGTCTTAGAACTCACTGAAAGCCAGCTCCACTCCATAATTCCCTCACTTCTTCATAAATTAGTAAATGTTCACTTTGTGTTGAAGTAGGTTTGAGCTGCACTTTGGTCACTTATTACTGAAAATGCCATCACACTTATTTGTATAATTCTTATACATAATGTCAGAGCAAAATGTGATTTGTTTTCACTTAACATTCATAATGTCTTAACATTAGATAGTATTAAAATTTCCTTATATTGCTCTAAATACTCCCACCATCTTTAGCATACTGATTGGTAATAGTCCTCACTTTAAGCAGTTACATGCTTAAACAATTTCCAATTACCACAAATAACGTCCAAGTACTAACAAGGACATAAGTACAAACATCTCATTCAAGACTAGGACTCCTTTACATTTGGAATTCACGTCTCTAGTTTTTTCTACTATTGGAATGCAACTCCTGCTGGGTGATCCTAACCAGGAATTATCAGTCTACTTAGGAAGTCAGAAGGGCCCCTTGTGATACACATGAATATCCTCTGCTCCCTTCTCCACCACACAAGTACCACTCAAAACAGAACCTACAGCTTAAAACTTCCACAAAGAAGATGCAGAAACTGAGAGCAAGTGCTTAGAAACATTTGTATTGATTTTCAAATCTCTTGGATGCTTTAAGAATCCAGGATGATAAAACCTACTTCCATACCAGCATTGCCTATATAACCAATGATTAAGCACCTTGCACTGGCTTGCTTGTACTCGTAATGGTCCACCCTCCAAATCAAGATAACTGCTCCATTACACCAACTTTGCCATCATATTTCTCTAAACATCCCATATTTACAGCCTCTACTTCCTTACCCCCATAGCAGACAAAAACTCATTCCAGATGCAGTTGCTCATGAGTGTAATCCTAGCTGGATCAGGTGGACAAGTCTGAGAAACTCCCAATAAGCAAAATGCCAGAACTGTTGGTGTGGTTCAAGTGGAGTGCCAGCTATGAGCAGTGACCAAGTGTGAGGCCAAGTTCAAGCCCTGGTACCAGCACAAAAGAAAGTAACATTCACCAGACGTCAGAGGCTCACACCTGCAATCCTAGCTACTGAGGAGGCTGAGATCTGAGGATCACGGTTCAAAGACAGCCAGGGCAGGAGAATCCATGAGACTCTTATCTCCAGTTAATCACAGAAGAGGCTGTAAGTGGCACTGTGGTAGAGTACTAGCCTTGAGCAAAAAGGAGTTCAGGAGGGGCTGGGAAGGTGGCTCAATTGTAGTGTGCTTACCTTGCATGCATGAGGCCCTGGGTTCAATTCCTCAGCACCACATAAGCAAAAAGAAAAAAGCTGGCAGTGGCGCTGTGGCTCAAGTGGTAGAGCGCTAGCCTTGAGCTGAAGAGCTGAGGGACAGCGCCCAGGCCCAGAGTTCAGGCCCCACGACCAGAACCAAAAAAAAAAAAGGAGTTCAGGAGACAGTGCCCAAGCCCAGAGTTTGAGCTCCAGGATGAGAGAGAGGAGAGAGGAGACAGAGAGAGGAGGGGGAGAAATGAGAGAGAGAGAGAAGGAAAGAGAAAGAGAGAAAGAGGAAGAAAAAAAATGTAACACTGATACCATCATACCTTTCTTGTTTCCTGCCATGTGGGTCTTTGTCTCGGTTGCCTTTATCCTTATCTCTGAGGTCAAATACCTGTTCCTCAATATCAGAAAACCACCTATCAGTCTTACATAGTTTCCACAATCAGACAGCTGAAATATAAGGAAGTCATCACCAACCTATAAGTGACCACTGTTGTCCAACACTCAGTGCATTACCAGCCTAAGACCACTGGCTTCCTTGAACTACAGACTTCTGGCACTCGTTTCTAGCTGCTTCTCTTGGCTGTTTGCTGACTCTTAATCTACTCCCCAAATATTTGTGTTCCTCTAAGAACTACTCTCAGACACTCTTCCTAATGGGTATTTCCCACTTCTACGTCTTCAATTACCAATTCAAAATTAATTACAAATGTGCCTGTCCAAGCACAGCCTCTCCTTCTGAGCTCTAATGATGCTGCTTGACTCCCTTCCTCACTGTCTCAGATGTAAATATCCAACTGTTATATACATTATATAGTTCTATCACTACAGTCTCATGGGCTCATTTTAGTTACTAATACCACCACCTTTCTGTACACACAAGCTCAATATTTAAGTCTAAAACATTTCTCAGATACACCTCTAATTTGCTAAATTTGGAGCTTCAGACTTTATAACTTGGTACCTAACCTGGTCCTAGTCCCCCTTCCTTACTGAAGTTCAAAGCCTTGATCACCTTACTCTGAAATCATTCATCAAAGGATTTTCTGCATATGCCAGATAGTATAGGTAATGCAGTAAATACAAAGAAAGAAGGCTTTGCCCCTATGGTCTGTGGTAATATGTATCATATATATGCTATGATAGCATATATATGTACATACTACATATATAGTTTATAATAATAATTGGACAGATTGCATGACTGAAACAACCTCTTTTTCTGACCTCCTTTCTTAAATCTGCAACTTTTCTGCCATTCACACTATCTACCACTAGACTAGATCTGGCAATTTCCCACTTTCTGCATCAAAATGGCCATCCTGTTTAAATCCCACATATACAACCCAATCCCATTCTACCAGTTCATATCTGTCCCACTGTACTTAGAATCTTTTTAGCATGCACTAATACATACTTTATATTCTGTCACCATTGTACTTTTGCCCAGTCTTTCCACTTCATATTCTCTTCTCCTCTCACCTCAAATCCTACTAATCTGTGCAGTTCCAGCAAAAACACTACTTGTAATTCAGATTTTCTTAGACTTCAGCTGGTCCTGACAACAGGTTTCCTATACACTGTGCCTTGAAAGTTAAAGCGCTCACATTTGTGACACTCGATCTTCCTCTACCCAACTCCAAGTAATAAGAAAGCAGGAACAGATCCATGCCTGCAAAACACTTAATGTTTTCTTACACAAATTGCTCAGTCAGGTATTTTTAAGATAAGTTTGCTTAAAGGAAAACTAAAATTTTAGAAAGAGTCACAGATTAATACCTCAAGTAATCCAAGTGATGAGTTTGAAAATGATCATTTGATTATCATCTTCTACTATTTATATGCCAATTATCTGTTCAACAGGATCAAACTATGACAACGGGAAATCTTAAAAGATAAAAACAAGTGATGACAAAAAGTTAAGAGAGTAGGCTAAACTGTAAATATATATAATCCTGAGACATCAATTTTTTAAAGTCACTGCTTAAGACCATACAGGAAATACAAATCAAAACAACATTGAGATTCTCTTTCCCCCTGGTTAAGACTGGCCATCTTTGAGAATACAAACAATAACAAATATGAGAGGTTGGTGGGAATGTTCCAGAATGCAACCACTCTGGAAGGCAGTTTGGAAGTTCCTCAAAAAACTAAACATAGAATTAACTATGATCCATCCAGCAATACCACTCTTCAACATCTACCTAGAAGTCAACATACATAAAAACACTTGTACTATAAACAATAGCCAAGTTATGGAAACAGTCCAGATACCCTACACCAGGTAAGTGAATCAAGAAAATGTGGCATATGCATGCACACACACACACACACACACACACACACACACACACACACACACACACACACACACACACACACACACACACACACACACACACACACACACACACACACACACACAAAATGGAATTTTACTCATCTATCAAAACAAATTCACAGAGAAATGGATGGACCTAGAAAAATTTATGTTAGGTGAAGTCAGACTCAAGAGAGACAAACAATGCATATTTTCCCTCATATGTAGAAGTTGGATCTAAAATATAAATACATGATAACATATACAGAGGTTTATGAGTATGTACAAAAACTGACTAAAGAATGGCATACTTTAGGGGAGGAATCCAATGGTGTAACTTCTCTGAACAACTAGGAAACTGTTTAGCAAAATAAAAAAAACATATTCAGGGGGTGGGGGACACACAGGGGAGGCATATAAATTGAGAAAGGAAAGGTAAGCAAATACAGTGATTATATTAAATGTACATTATGGAAAAATTAAACTACATAACTTGAGGGTAAGGATAGGAGGGGGAAAAGGAGAACAATGGAAGGGTGACACTGATCAAGATGAACGGCAACCTCTGAACAACTAATTTTTAAAAAAAGACCAAATAATAAAACTCTGAAATCCCAAATTTTACAAATCATCTAAGTTAACATCGATTAAAGCACAAGATCCAATTCTGAAATATTGTAAATTTCAAAACAAGCAATATAGGGAGCAAACTCATACAATACAAATTTCTATCCATATATTCAGGAAATTGGGTTTCCATTTAAATAAGCATAAAACTCCTAAAGTTGGGCTGGGTGCTGGTGTCTCATGCTTATAATCCAAGCTTCTCAAAAGGCTGAGATCTGAGGATACAGGTTCAAGATAGCCAGGGCAGGAAAGTCTATGAGACTCTAATCTCCAATTAACCACCAAAAAGCCAGAAGTAGAGCTGTGTCTCAAGTGGTAAAGTGCTAGCCTTGAGCAAAAAAGCTCAGAGATAGCCCCTGAGTTCAAGCCCCAAACCAGCATCAAAAAAGAAAAATTCTAAAGTTGAGAATGAAACCTGAAATGCTAAATCAGAGCCAATTTGGCAAACCATGTCCTAAGGATCAAATCTTACTCAACTTCTATTTTTATGTGTAATAAGCTTTATAATTTTAAAGGAATGGGAAACACATGCAAAAGAAAATCAGTATTTCATAATATGTGACAATGATATGGAACACAAGACAGTGTACACACAAAGTTTTACTGGGAACACAGTCACATTCACCTACTTACTTACATACTGCTTGTGGCTGTTTGTGTGCTAAAATTGTAGACTGAGTCGGACAGATTAAACAGTCTGCAAAGCCACAGATATTTACTATCTGGCCCTTCACAGAGAAAAATTGCCAATCTCCAATTATAAACAATAACAGCCAACCAACAAATACTATTATGCCATGAAAGAGGCGCTATTTTGGGAGGGGTGGGGGGCCAGAGATCGAACTGGAACTCAGTACCTGACACTTTCATCATTGGCTAGTGCTCTACCAACTGAGCCACACTTACAACCCCCAAGACAGGCCACTCTTAATGAACAAGATCTACTCCCTACCTGAAAATTTTAAAACTGGACTAAACTGGGTACTGAGATATGAACCTCAAGTCCCATCTACTTGATAGACTGAGGTGGCAGGATCACTGGAGCCCAGGAATTTGAAGACGAACTTTCTTTAACAAAAAACAAAAACGGGCTGGAAAGGTGGCTCAGTGGTAGAGTACTTGCCTTGCATGCCTGAGGCCCTGGGTTCGATTCCCCAGCACCACATAAGAAAAAAGAAAAAAGCTGGAAGTGGCGCTGTGGCTCAAGGGCTAGCCTTGAGCTGAAGAGCTAAGGGACAGTGCCCAGGCCCAGAGTTCAGGCCCCACAACCGGACCCCCAAAAAAAACAAAAAACAAAAACCCACTAAATATATTGTTTATAGATACTGTGTATACCAGGGAATGGTGAACTACAGTCCTTAATGGAAGGGAAGTAAATAAGGTCCTTAAGATTGCCCTGGCTTTATTTAAACACATTCCAGATTACAGAAGAGATGGAGAGTTCCAAACAGGACACAAATGTTTCCATGAGCTGAGAAGGCAGATATTGGAGCTAGGAATCTTGTATCAGCTAAAAGTTGTAAAAGTTCTCAGCCAGGAGTTGGTAGCTCATGCTTGTAATCATAACTACTAAAGAGGCTGAGATCTAAGGATGGTGGTTCAAAGCCAGCTCGGGTGGAAAGTCCATGAGACTCTCTTCCATAAAACCAAAAGTGATATTGTAGCTCAAAGTGGTAGTATACTATTTAGCAATTGAGCATAAAGAGCTCAAGGACAGCCAATATGCCTTGAGTTGAAGCCCCACAACTGACCCAAAAAAAAAAGTTCTGGTAGAGGGAGGGCTTCACAGAAAAAGGGCTCCAAAAATAGGCACTGGTGGCTTGTGCCTGTTATGCTATTTAGAAAGCTGAGATCTAGAAGACTGGTTAAAAGCCAGCCCAGAAGAAAAGTTCTAGAGGCTCCATCTCAAATTAACCAGCAGAAAGCTAACCTGGAGTTGTGGCTCAAGTAATAGTTAACCAGTCATGAGCAAGCAAGAAGACCCAGAGTTCAAGCCTTGGAACCAGGGGGAAAAATACACACACACACACACACACACACACGCACGCACGCACGCACGCACGCACGCACGCACGCACGCACGCACGCACGCACGCACACCAGTCATGAGCAAGCAAGAAGACACACACACACACACACACACACACACACACACACACACACACACACACACACACACACACACACACACACACACACACACACACCAGTCATGAGCAAGCAAGAAGACCCAGAGTTCAACACACACACACACCAGTCATGAGCAAGCAAGAAGACCCAGAGTTCAACACACACACACAAACACACACACCAGTCATGAGCAAGCAAGAAGACCCAGAGTTCAAGCCTTGGAACCAGGGGGAAAAATACACACACACACACACACACACACACGCACGCACGCACGCACGCACGCACACACACACACACACACACACACACACACACACACACACACACACACACACACACACACTCTACAGGTTGGTCAAACTGACTTAGGTGCTATGAACACAATAGTTCCCTGTAGCTCAGTGGACCTCAAACTCAATCATTTTGAGTTCCCACAAGCCAAACTATAGAGTACTATTGATCACTCAGGAATTCAGAAGAGTCCTCCAAAGGGCCACAGTTTAGTAATAGAACTAAAATATACCAAGAATAATGGGTTGAGATTACATTAAGCTTAAAAACAAGACCTGAAAGGGGCTGGGAAGGTGGCTCAGTGGTAGAGTGCTTGCCTTGCATGTATGATACCCTGGATTGGATTCCTCAGCACCACATAAGCAGAAAAAAACCAGAAGTGACACTGTGGCTCAAGTGGTAGAGCACTACCCTGGAGATGAATTGCTGAGGGACAGCGCCCAGGCCCAGAGTTCAGGCCCCACACCAACCAAAAAAAACCCAAAAAACAAAAAACCAAGACCTGAAAGTATCTATGGAACTGTACATACACAAACAAACTACCATAAAAGAAAGCCTAGAAACCTTTAGATGAAGATGACACAATTTAGATCCTTAACCACATAAAGAAGACAATGTCCATCACACAACTAAAACTTAGTAGAAATGTGAAAATTCAGGGAAACATGGTGGCCCATAACTTCAGAAAAATCGGCCAACAGATACATCCAAAATATACAATTAAGAGGGCCAGGAGACATTAAAGCTACTATCTACAACCATGTTCAAACATTCAGAGTGGTCTTACTCAACCAGAACTTTTGAGACTTAAGCCCTACAGAGTTCTCTGAACGATCATTTCATCGAATTTTCCCCAGGTGAAAGACTACCACCCTAGATGCATAGGTGGAAAGTTCATTCCTAACACAACAGATGAGGTATTAGGAATCAATTGAAAAGGGCTGGTTAACAAAATACATGAACATAATGAAGATTTAAACAGACTATATAAAAAAAGAACCGGAGTGCTAAACAAAGCAGTACATGCCTTGTAATCCCACTACCCAGAGATTGAGGCAAGAGGAATACATGGAAGTTACCTATGACCTGTAAGAAACTCCCCAACTAGTACTGCCAAGGACATGTGACAATGCTGGGAAGCTATCAAAGTCACAGGAGAAGTTGGCTATCTTCCTTGGAAGTAATTTTACTAGAAGACTTGAAAGATAAATCTTTACTAATGTAATCAATACATAATGAAATACAATATAAAATTACTGACTTTTTAATTAGCATTCAAATACTATGGTTTGTTTTGTTTCAGTCATCAGAGGGGTATGTATGCATGTATTTATATATTCCTTTCCCCTCTACTCTATGGTTGGGATTCTGTAAAAACACTTCAGAGAGAAAAAGTTTAAGATTCTGACCTCAAGAAACATTCAGAACATCACTAGGAACACCAGAATGTCTCACATCAAGTTCACCTGCTCAATGACCAATTTTAGATTCAAATCCTCAACACGGTGAGGAAGGGCATAGATCCACTCTCAAATAAGTTTTTTCCAGTAGCCAATCCCTCACAAAACCACTAAAATAAAATGAGTAAACAAGCATTATCTTGTGATAATAGATCTGTTTTAATTCTAGCACCTGAAACTATACAAGGGTATGCTTTATAAACTTTATGGGACTGTTGTACACATTGGATAAAGTGACAACTGTGCAATACCACTAAGTATGTCAAAGTCAGGAACATACTTTTGAATTGTTTAAACACAATCTACAAAATTAAAAACAAAATCAGAAGCCCTCCACAGTCATACTAGTTATCAATTAAAAGTTTTATACTTAATACTTGGCTTAACAGTTAATATCTAGCAAAGGCTATTCAAAGTGGTTTCCAAGACTCATCCTGTTGTACTCTACTGAGAAGGTTTCTTGAGCAGGGATGTAACTGACCAGAGGTGAATATAACCATGACCAGACTAGCAAGGAAAAGTTCTATTACAGTTTCTATAGTTTCTACTTTTTTTTTCCTTTGTCAATTAAAAGTGAACAGTAAGAATTAAATACTTATCTTTACATATACACAAGGTATGCTGTGAAAGCATATTTGCTTATAAACATATAAAAATACTTGTTAACTAGTTTGATAAGAAAATAACGTATAAAAGTATATAGCAAAAACATTAATCATCTCTGACTCTGGAAAGATCAATTTCATATTTATATTACATCAAACAAAAAACAATTTTAGTTTTTTTGAATCCCTTAACCAGAAAAAATTGATAAAGGAAGACGTACAGAAATTATTCATTCTTACCCTTAGCATGGCTGTGAAGAGTTAAATTAAGAAACCAAGTACATTGAAATGCCTAAGTCCAGAATGAGTCCATATATTTGGCCACATAGACTATTATCATCTTCAAGAGGAGGCATAATAACAAAGACTTGATAAGCAGTTTTTAATCCATAAATACAATAGGCATTTTGGTAATTTGGCCACTGAAAAACAAAAGCTGTAGCATCAGGAAAGGTCTGAGATGTCTCACTCTCGTAGATTCCATTCAGTGTATTTAAGGTTAAGTAAAGTTGACATCCAAAGTTTTAAGATAGGCAAAAATTCACATTAAAAAAAAGAAACCTCTTACGTTTCTATTTAGAGTAACAGTAGGTAATGATTCCAGAAGTTAAAAATTACTTCACAACCTATCACACTTCAATTTAATAAACAGCTTAGGCTCCAAAACTGATTCACCCTTATGAAAATGTAAGCCCTTAAACAGAATGTGTACATGTATGTAGACATGTATTTTAAAGGAATCAAATGATTTTTGAAGCAGCCTTAGTGTTTCCTTGAAATTGGTGTGGAAAGGACCATTGTATTAGCTTCATGGAAAGGATTAGCCAGCTTCTTGGTCTAAGGCTAATACGGTGATCATTTGTCTAAGGCTAGAAAGGTACCAACAAGATGTAAACGATAAAGAGAGGAGGAAATGAGGGCTTTTCCTGGCAGTTGGTAGCTACAACTCAAGGGATTCTTAGAAAATGACACAATGGCAGCCTTTCTTGTCTTTTTCTTTCCGAGTTGGTTCTGGTGAAGGTGGACATTCTTGCTCTTGAAATTTCCTGTAAGGTAGAAAAATCTAAATATAATCACTTATTTAATAATCTACTACTACAAATGCAGATTGTTTTTGAACAAGTTGCATTCAAGTGTGTATGTGTTTCCATGTTCAACTAGGTATCAAAGCAAGTCTTTAAGGAAAAAAAAAAAGACTTGGGCAGGGTGCCAGTGGCTCACACCTGAAATCCTGATAATCAGAGGCCAAGATCTAAGGATCATGGCTCAAAGCCAGCCCAGGCAGAAAAGTCCATGAGACTTGTCTCCAATTAATCACAGAAAAGGCCAGAAGTGGCACTGAGGTTCAAATGGTACAGGCTAGCCTTGAGCTCAGGAACAGCGCCCAGATGCAGAGTTCAAGCCCCAGAACTGGCGGGGGGGGGGGGGGGGGGGGGGGGAGAACAGGACAGGGACTTGGAGCATGGGAGAGCACTTGCCTAGCATGCATGAGGCCTTGGGTTCAATCCCCCACCACATCAAGATAAGTATGGGGGGAGGGAAGGAGGTACAGGGGGAGCCAGCCAAAGGCACAATACTCACAAACAGCTCTCATGGATAAGTCCTGAATCAGATAACATGCTAGACTCCACATTCCCTTACAATTTAAAATTCCTTGACTCAAAGACATACTTAAGAGCAATTTTTTTTAGGGGGGGGGGGTCAGTTATGGGGTTTGAACTCTAGGCCTGGGCACTGTCCCTCTACTCTTCAGCTCAAGGCTAGGGCCACTTCCAGTTTTCTGAGTGGTTTATTGGTGATAAGAGTCTCACAGCCTTTCCTGCCCAGGCTGGCTTTGAACCAATCCTCAGATCTCAGCCTCCTGAGTAGCTAGGATTACAGGTGTGAGCCACTGGCACCTAGTTAAGAACAAATATTTATAAGAGTACAATATAAAACTATCCTCATTAGGTATGCCCACAATTCTTATTTTTGTTTGCCACTTATTAAGGTCACTATTAGGCAAGTCAATTGATCTTTCTACCTTTCACAATCATTACAGAGATTTAAGATCTTACGATGTTTAAATAGCCTAATAGTGTCAGGTAGTTAAAACTTCCTCCTCTACCTTCCTTTCTCACACCTGATGAATGAAGACAGATCTTGAGGATCAAAAGGAAAAGGTATTTCAAAAAGACAGTAATTATTTCTTTAAGAAAAAAATCAGTTCCATTAGCTATTAAACAGTAAAATAGAACTGGAATGGGCGAAGGAGTTAAAAACAAAATTCTCCAGCTTCTCCCTTTTTAAGTATGAAGTTTAGAAGCATTTAATATATTCATACTGTTGTACCACCATCACCACTATCTGTTTCTATTAACTCATCCAGTAAAACTGAAACATTTTACTAAATAATAATGGGACTGGACTATTTTAACAACTTAAAAATGAAAACCTACAGCCTTCACTTTTTGCACCTTCATAAAGAGAATCCCACAAGCTCAGGTATTAGCTCATCTGAATGACATGATGAACAGCTCATTCCACATTCCTGTGAAACCATCAAGAGAAAACCAGTAGACACAGGAGCGGGTGAAAAAGAGGCCAGGCCACAGTCTTGAAATAATCTCATCAAATGCTGCTCACTGAAGCAACTTAATCTTCTTCACACACAGCATATATAGCAACTCTAGCAGACCTAACACCTCAAACATCTTCCAATTCATTAACACTTTGTAAACCTTTGGGGCCTCTTAGGCCATCTACAGAAAAATCCTTTGTAGACTGGGGTGTTATTCGTACATCTTACTAGAACATCATAAACCCCATGGATTACATAATCTTTACTACCTTCCTGACTTGATTAGCTGGCAGGATCTGGTAAGAAACACAAAGTTAAGAACACAAGCTCTGGAATCAGAGATTTGGGGTTAAATCTCAGCTCTGCCACTGAATATATTTAAACCTTGAGCAAGTCAGTTAACTCCTTTGTACCTCTGATTTCTCATTTGAAAGTGAGGGTAAAAATAAGTCTTTAGTCTACTGGGCTGTTAGTGAGGATTAAGTGTACCAACACATTTATCGTTGGCAGGTTTCTGATTACTATTCAAATACTAGCTACCACCAGCACCTTAGGAAACTATATTTACTTTTTACAAAACCCCTTACCTGTACTTTTCTAGCTCAACACTATTAAGTGAGATTTTATACATCAGAAATGCCTAGAATACACTCTGTACCTAATTAGAAATTCATGTATCATATATAGTAGCTTCTAGAAAGGAATGATTTCTACATACAATCCCTCCTTTCTTACTAAAAGCATTTCACAGTAATTTATTGAAATACACAGCCAGCATATGTTTTGTTTACCTTATAACCCGGACGAGTTCATGGAAAGCTTGATCTACATTCATCCTAATCTTTGCTGATGCCTCCATGTATGTTACCTTAAGCTGCCGCGCTAACTGTTGTCCTTCTTCTTGTGTTACCTGAAATTCCAAAATTTACAAGATCAGTGTTAACAAGGAAACTTTCTCCATTTAATCCTAGCTATAGATTGTGCTGTTAATCCAGTCAACAGGCTTCATAGCTCAACACCAACTGAAGCCAGCTATGGGTTCAAACCATCACCTGTAAAAAAATACTTGAGCCAGGTGACAGTGGCTGTCAAAACTGGAGGTATAACTCAAGTGGCAAACAACTAGCTTTGAGCAAAAAAGCTAAGAAAGAAGAGCATGAGACTCTGAGTTCAAGCCCCAGTACCAAAAATAAGAACTCAAACTGTAAATATGTATAGAACTTTTCTTTCTAAATTTATCTGAGGGTTTTCTTTTTCCAGATTCCATAACCATGTCATTTTCAAGTAAAGACCGTGCTTTTTCCTTTCTGTAGTAGATTTCCTTTATTTTTCTGGCCTCACTCTACTCAGACCCTCCTATATTATGACAGAAGTGATGGCAAAGTTCTCAGTAGTTGTCTCTAATCTTAAGGACAAAGTATTTCATCATTCACAGCTGTGTGTGTGTGTGTGTGTGTGTGTGTGTGTGTGTGTGTGTGTGTGTGTGTGTGTGTGTGTGTGTGTGTGTGTGTGTGTGTGTGTGTGTGTGTGTGTGTGTGTGTGTGTGTGTGTGTGTGTGTGTGTGTGTGTGTGTGTGTGTGTGTGATAGTGTGTGTACTGTCTGTTGTAGGATTTTACTATAGATGTCTTTAATAACAGGGTTTGGTTTGGTTTTTGCTTTTAATGGCTTGTGTTGTTTCCCAAGAGAAACCATGATGGACAAGACCGTTCTTATTTTTGTTCTTTTGTGTTTGGCTTTCCTCTGACTTGAATTTTTCCTTAAATTTTCTCTTCAGTACTGGTGTGAAGGAATTTCATGATGTATCTTATAATTTTTTCATGTTGCTTGGGCCTAGTTTATTAAACTTCTTGGATGTGTGCAATATAGTTTTCACCAAATTTAGAAATTTCCAGCTTCTCTGTCTGCTGTGAAAGCATCTAGTGCATTTTTTTCTCACCTCATTGTAGTCTTAATTTCTGGAAGTCTGAATTGGATCTTCCTGTGTCTTCCACATCAGTTCTACTTAACATATTCAGTGTTTCGCTAGCATTTTTAAATGTCAGAATACAGTTAAAATAGCTATGTCAGTGTCTCATCTGTGCCATGTCTGTATCTGTTTCTATTAACTGAGCCACCACCACTGTAGTTTTCTTCCTCCTTCTCATTTTTTATTATCTCTAAATAGTTATACAAAGGAGTTGCCATTTAACAAAGTAATTTATGAACACAATATATCTTGATCAGTGTCACCCCTTTCCAATATTCTTACCCATCCTGCCCCTGCACATCCCATCCTTTACTCCCCTTGTTCTGTAGGATATATACACTGTATTGTCTACATTTTTCCCCTTTTCTTTCTACCCCTTTCCCCTTGACCCCACCCCACCCCTTTCAAGAACCCTCTCTCTTCCTGGTATTTTACTTTTGGTGAACTTTGATTTGGGCTAAGAAATTATACCATTAGAGTTTTTGTGGTTTTTCTTCTATGCATACCTAATGTGTTTGAACTTTCTTCTCTGGTAGCCGTTACTTAGAAATAATTTGATCCACTAACATCAAGATTTAGGCTTTGTTATAGAAAAATATTCAATCTAGAACTAATTCTGCCCCACTACTAACTAGGTTAGACCTTTCTCAGAGTATAGGCCTATACCCCAAGAAATAAGAGGCTTCTTCTCTTGTTGAGTAGAGTATCATTTATTCCTGAACCCACCAATTCAATTCAAGTTATTGGTCTCGTTAATCATTTTTGTAACAATGTTCTGCCAATTTAACATTCCATTACCAATTAAGCAATCTAAATATAATAACATTAGTTTGCTACATTAATGCTCATGAATGAATCTCACAATTACTTCATAATTGTTTGTACCCTCACTACAGTCTTAAAGGGCAGATTCCACATAGCCTTGGGATACCAAAGCTTATGGGATTTTTAAGTTTACCTGGCCTTTCTTTAAAATAAAATACATATTATAAACCTCCTATGTTTGAAATATAAGCCAAATTATGCAAGCAATTAACAGGAAGGAAAGAATCTTCTCCGAGTTTAGCAAGGGCAATTTCAACTCTAAGAAAATTAGAAATGGCAAATTTCTTGTTATAAAGATACATGTTTCTGGTAAAGAGATCTATCAACGGGGCTGGGAAGGTGGCTCACTTGGTAGAGCGCTTGCCTTGCATGCTCGAGGCTCTGGGTTCAATTCCTCAGCACCACATAAGCAAAAAGAAAAAAGCTGTAAGTGGCGCTGTGGCTCAAGTGGTAGAGCGCTAGCCTTGAGCTGAAGAGCTGAGGGACAGCGCTCAGGCCCCACTACCGGACCCCAAAAAAAAAATAACAAAACTGCTTTTGAGCTCAATGTTGTTACCGATTCTGTTCCTACTTTCTAGGATGCCATTCCCTTTCAACTCTATACTCCTAGTTTCTTAGTTCGGTAGCCTTTCAAAACTCAAGAACTAGGAAATTTTCTCCTAGTATTGATGCTATTTTACAAATAGTTTCCCAGAACTCCTGTCATACTCTAAGGTGACCACTGACAAAACTTTTATCATTAAACCATTTTTAGTTTTGTCCTCTCATTCTCTCACCACTTCAAAATATCCTCTGAGGCTAATAAATATGGTATGTTTGTCTATATATACTCAAAGCTTAAGACTACATAGCAGATAACAAAGTAAATACATGTTAAGAAGGGTATGACTGATTTAAATATAAATATATATTCATATATACCCTAAAGTTAATAATAAAAAATAGGAAGAATAAACATGTTCGGTTTTAATACAATCTCAAATTAAATATATTAATGTAAATTTTATTTGAAGAGGCCCTGAACAGAAAAGAAGAGAAGGAAAAGGAAGAATTTTTGCTTAGAAGCATAGTAACTATAATCTCAGCACTCAGGAGGTTAAGACAGGAGGACGTTAAGTTCAAGGCCAAGTCTAGGAATTATTCCCCAAAAAGCTACCTTGCACTACCCATCATGTATGATATAATTCAGATAAAGAAGTACTTACAAAGTAAAACAAATAACTTCTTTGTATAGCAGAAATATTAGTGGTTTTTGTGGTGTAGATGATTTAAAAATCCCACTGGTAAAGTAGGGTTTTTTTTGGCGGGGGTTGTTTTGTTTTGTTGTTTTTGGCTGGTCCTGGGACTTGGGTGCAGTCTCTGAGCTCCTTTTTGCTCAAGGCTAGCAGTCTACCACTTGAGCCACAGTGCCACTTCTGATTTTTTCTGTGATTAATTGGAAGTAAGATTCTCATGGGACTTTTCTGTCTTGGCTGCCTTTGAACCATGATCTTCAGATCTCAGCCTCCTGAATAGCTAGACTGTAGGTGTGAGCCACCAGCACCAGCCATTTATTTATATTTAAAGCCTGGTTCACATTACTGTCTTCCAGAAATTATAGTCATCAGAGCTTATATACACATTTCTAGTCACGAGATCTCTAATCACATATAAAGTCACTTTTGAGTTGACTGGTAGAATATACTTTTAACTAAGAAATAGAAATAGCATTGGTACCAACCACCAAAGCAATAGAAGGAGCAACACATCAAACAAAACCATACCATGATGAAGCCAGAAATCAAAAAGCTGAAAACTACACAAACAAGTATTTCCTAGTGGCTTCTCAATCCAGGCAACTCTGTAAATATGAAGCTACATCCCTTCAGTATTTTGATATTCTGATTTAGCAGGTCTGAGTTCTACACAGAATTGTTTTAAATATTCCCAGTAAACCTGTTGCATCAAACGCAGACTTAGGTTTAGAAACTCCCAATGGAATTCTTTTCTAAGGCAAAATTTAACATTAGCAAAAATCCACAATAAATATGAGTTCATCCTATACAGTTCCAAAGAGAGGAAAGCAAAATGGGAATGGTAAAGAGTAATTTGATCTAAGCAAACTGGATTTATCAATAAACTACACTTGAAACACGCAAGGATATCTCATGTTAATTAAATTTGCAAAAGCAAACTTTTTTTCAAAAATATCTATTATAAAGGAAGAATCATGGTAACACTATCTCTGGACTAAGTGGTAACTATTCATTTATTCAACAAGTATTTATGAAGTGCTAATTTTTGTTTTATGGGCTAATGTACAACACAACTGACCAGTCAAAACTGAGAAGTCTTCATGGTATCTATACTCAATGTCTTACAAATCTTTTAGAGCCACACAAGGTTCAGTCAGGGAAGTCTGGAGCATCCTACTTTCTTTAAAGGAATAGAGCTCTTTTCCCCAGGAAGTTGGAAGGGACAAACTATACCAAAGTACTAAAAGGTAAGAGGTGACTGGGTCGATAATAAATATCTATTAGTGAAACAATAATAGGTACCTTTACCAAATTAATGAGGACCATTAGCAATTAAGCAACTAACAAGGAAGAAAGTAGACAGGGCGACTAAGGTGAGAGAGAGATGTGACAAGCAAACACACACACACACACACACACACACACACACACACACAAAATCAAATATACTTTATCTCTATACAGGATAGCTATAAAGGACAAGGAACTTAAAATCAGATATATCATGAAATCCAGAGTCCAAATTAAACTTCAGAATCAATGGCTATCAAATTTACCTACTTACATAATTTTAGCAAGGTCAAGTAAATTATTTGTTTATATATCCTTTCTACATCTTTGACAGGAGAAACAAATGAGCAATCTCTCTCGGTAAGGGACTAGATGGGTAATAACACTAAACCATTCAAATTCTACAGAACTCTTTTTATGCCCAGCAAAAAAAAACAGAAGTATAGGTGTGGCTCAAGTGGTACAGCACCAGACATTAGTGAAAAAGCCAAGTGAGAGCATGAGGAAGAGTTCAAGCCACACCACCATCAGTCTAAAAATAAAATAATAAATTTCAGATGCGGAGTAAAACCCAAAGACCTAAAAGAAATAAAAATAAATAAATAATTCCCAAATAACATAGGGCCCACATTGACTGACTTTGTTCCCTTCCTCTACCAAAAGATGAGTGATATATATATTATTCTTTAAGTGTGTGTATGCCTGTCCCTGGGCTTGAACTCAGGGCTTGAGCACTGTCCCTGAGCTCTTTTACCCAAGACCAGCACTCTACTAGTTGTACCACAACTCCACTTTCAGATTTTTTTTATTCTTTTATTTTTTAGTGGTTAATTGAAGGTAAGAGTTTCAGGGACCCTCCTGCCCAGGTTGGCTTCAAACTGTGATATTCAGATCTCAGCCTCCTGAGTAGCAAGTATTAAAAGAGCTAGTGTGAGCCACCAGTACCCAGCCCAAAACTTTAAATTTCAGTTTAATAAGAGGCAAAAGTGAATAAACTTGCCTGCAACTAAGTAACTGAGTAAAAGAATAAGCTAGCATGCAACTAAATATTAAACAATTTCTTATTTGAAAGTTACTGGTATTGGAACTGCCAATGTGAAGAACTTTTGTAAAAACATCAGTTATTGGTTAGGCATAAGAAAAATCCAGAAAAAGGGCTGGGAAGGTGGCTCAGTGGTAGAGCGCTTGCCTTGCATGCTTGAGGCCCTGGGCTCGATTCCTCAGCACCACATAAGCAAAAAGAAAATAAGCCGGAAGTGGCGCTGTGACTCAAGTGGTAGAGTGCTAGCCTTGAGCTGAAGAGCTGAGGGACAGTGCCCAGGCCCAGAGTTCAGGCCCCACAATTGGACCCAAAAAAAAAAAAAAAAAAAGAAAGAAAAGATAAGAAAAGAAAAATCCAGAAAAAGATGGCTCCTGCTACACCATTATTCAGAGACTGAGGAACTGGGCATCCCGGCTAAACCTGCAGGTGATGCTGCAGCTGCGCTCCCAGGAGATCGCCAAGTGGACTCAGCTGCCTCCCAAGCTCTGGGGGCCCCAGCCACAAGCTCTCCAACAATTACTATTGCACTCCTGATGGCCGCCGGGAAGTCTTACCCCCATCCATTGTCTGATCGCCCAGAAGATGCTGGTGGCAGGCAAAATGGCAGAGAGCTCCGAGGCTGAAGCCAGAGAAGAAGGCCATAACCCCCGCTCCTCCTGTGAAGAAGTGGGAGCTATCCAGGGACCAGTCTTACCTGTGACTATGCGCCAGGCCACCTGGCCATGGCCCCAGGACCACCTGACTGCTTTACCCCCCTGGATTTTCTCTGGGGAGAATGTGACCTAATTTATAACAAATACATGTGACTATATCGCTTTAAAAAAGAAATGAAAATGAAAAATCCAAATGCTATGATTTTTCTCTTAAGGACATTTCAGGAACTGAAGGTATGGCTCATGGGGTAGAGTACCAGCTGTGAGCAAAATGGTCAAGTGTGAGTGCTGTCCTGAATTCAAGCTCTAGTTTTAACATCAGAAAAAAAAGTAATAAATTTATATTTATATTTTATTTATATAGAAATATATGTATATTTATGTTTTTACACTTATATGATACATTGTATATAGTTATACATTTTTTCATAGATATAAATGTATTTTTTTAACCTGAAGGTAATTCTGAATTGACAGTAAATAAATTAAGCATTTAGGCAAAACTTTAAGATTATCTAATTAAACTAAGTGACAAGTAACATGGGTATTTTCCATGTTGGGACTTTCTGCTATTACATTAAACACATTGTTTTAGATTCCCAACAGGGAAATTCCTTCTTACCTGTCTTTGATGGTCCAAGTCTGCTTTATTGCCAATTAAAATCATTGGAAACTCATCACGATCTTTTACTCTGAGAATCTGTCTTTGAAACTTATAGATTTCTTCAAAACTTAAAAAGAAAAAGAAAATCAATCTTGCCATGAATCAGAATTCCACAAGTTCTGTGCTCTTTTTAATACTTTATTACTTTCGTAATATTTTATTATTTTTCTATAACAACAAAACCCCAATTCAACAAAACAGTATTAGTGATCTAAACAAGATGAGTGGCCTACTATATTTTAACACTGATACCAACCTGCCTCTGTCTGTGACTGAAAAGACCAACAGGAAGCCCTCACCAGTTCTCATATACTGTTCCCTCATGGCTCCAAACTCTTCTTGTCCAGCAGTGTCCAAAACTAAAAGAAAAAGGGAATCCTGTTAATGTTTTTATCCACTGCTTCCTCTGAAGGGTGTACCCATGGATGGGGTCCTCTGCAGAGCCTGCTACTTGGTACAAGAAGAAACACCATTCTTCTCTTAAAACTACTCTTAACACCAGGCAAACATAGTCTAAGGGTTTCAGAACTTATCTTCAATAGCACAGATTGATTTTGTGGTTAGAATATATTAGCATACCAATTACAAGATTAAAAATACCAAACACAATCTAGGCAGATGGAATCAGATAAACTAAGTCACTAGGATATTTATCCCTTCCATTTAAAGAACTGAAAAAGGTACCTGTAAATTCAAATAAGAAATTGTAATTTGTTACCCTCTGCCCTCAACCACACACAAAATGCTTTAGTTATCATAGGTGCTAATGTATTTCTTGATCTCTCTGAATAAAAGAACTGTACAACTTAAGAGAATAAATAGAGTTCTCTTCCACTCCGTTGTAGAATGTTTAGCCAGCACACTAGTTCTTAAAGCTTCTGTGCCATGCATGAAGGCCCTGAATTCAATTTCCATTACCCCCCACACACACACACATACACACAACACACACATACACACACAACCAAATACAGGCAGGCTTATATTTTAATTATACTATTTAACCTAGTCAGACCTCACAGATAACTTTAAAAACAGGATGTGAACTAAGGTTACTTACTATCTAGCCGGGCTGCTCTGTCATCTATCACACACTGCTTTGTGTAGGAATCTTCAATGGTTGGATCATAATCTGTTACAAAATAAGACTGTAAAAAAAAAATTTAATTTGGTTTACTTGCCTACTTACATACCAAACGTTGTCAAATTCCACTTATCAGATCAAATTAAAGTGTTTTTGTTAGATTAGGGTTTATCCTACTGTGTTAATTTCCTAAGAAAGGAACTATATTCCGAGCACCACCTCTGTATCAGAAATATGCAATAAGACTGCAAAGAATCTACTATAATTTTTCATAATTAAACATGAGAATCTGGAAATGGAGAGATCTAGGGGAAAAAATAGAAGTATTTTAGACCCATTCAAATCTGATAAGAACCAAAACAAAGAAATGGAGATTACCAAAAGCGGCCTATTACATTCCATCCCCTGCCTTCTTTTCTCATTCTTTGCTTCCCTTTCATCTGTTTTATGTATTACAATAAAGAAATCACATTTCAGGATTATTTAGTCTGTAGTAATCTGAATGTTCAGTGACTTAGGGAACTAATTACCTTCTTGTAAATCATCACAAGAAAGGTATCACAATTTCCACAAAGGATTAAAAATAAAAGAATAATCTGAGAGAAATTATTTCTCCATTCTTACCTAATTATTTCTGTAATTCTTAGGGACATGGTCCTTCTGTTCTGCGAATTTCCTTTGCTCTACACTAAAGGATGAGTTCCTAAAACCTATTTCCCACTGGCTCATTACAAACCAATGACTTGGATAAAGACAGCTCAATATAGGGAAGGAGCAACAAAGGTGTTAGCCATTTAACAAAAGTGTTAACCATTCATTAAGTCAGAGGGAGCAGGGACTGGCTCTAGGGACACAGCCTAAGTGATCCTCCTTGGCTCAGTAACCTCTGTTCAGAAAGCTAGTTAAATGTAGATGCTCTGAACAGAACAATAAAGAAATCCTTATTGTCAGGAGGGAAAAGGAAGGATATTAATCTGCCTGCTACCATGGCTTTACGTATTTATTTTACTTTGGAAGGACAAGTTTCTCATTTTACTTATATTTTAGAAAAACCTTAATCACAGGATTCATCCATAATCCTATTACCATCTGGCTAGTTTCATTTAAATGCATGAGTTATTCAACAAATTTTTTAAATGAATCATTGCTAACAGCAGTAGCATTTAGTTGGAGCCCATCTAACCACCCCAGCAGCATTTAAAATAACTAGGTATCAAAACAACACTGAATTTCTTTGTTGGCACGCATGACCCTTCAAAAGGTAAATACAACCAAAAACAATATTCTTTGTACTCGCTGCTCTAAACAACATAAAACTGCATTACCTTACCATGTCAGCTGGATAAAGCCTGCTACTTATACTTTTAAGATTAGTTTAAGATATGTTTCTTTGCAACAAACCTGATACTTCTTGTCACTGTGTAGCAGCCAAATAACAAAACAAGGGAAAAAAAAAGTGCTGGTTCTGCTTGCTCACAAAGGCAATAAAATTTAAAAGGTTAACACTACACTCACACATGGAATCTTTAAATACATTCCTTTCAAACATAATTAGCTAGATATACAGATCCACAGGTATACAGCTCTATCTCCATCCTCCCTATCTCCTGAAACTGGAAACCGTTACCAGTCTAAAAAGGATGTATGTAGCAGAGAAAAAGTGGGGTGATGATTTGAGCTAGAGACCACAGAAGCTCAGGAAAATAGGATGACCCAAAGGGGAAGGTGGGAGAAAAACTCTGCTTTCCTAATAACACATGAAAGGACATGTACTTCCCAGGTCATATGAAGGACAATTCAGTCTCTTTAGTTTGGATTTGAAGAAGGCTATCCTATCAGGCAGCGAGATATTTGCACTGATAAAAACCTGGTCTGTATAAGGCTGTCAAAAGCCCTGAATAAGTACAAGAGTATTATGTTGTAATAAGGAGGCAGGATCGCACATTAGACTGCCAGATACGCTCTGCTTGTTCTCCAAGAGAACTTCCAGTAAAATACTTTACTATTCAAAGATACTGTGTTAAGGAGGAAAAGAGGGAAAAGGAGAAGAAAATGGTGCCCTTCCGCATTTAATGGACAGGAGTAGCAACCCACTTTTTCCTGGCACCAAGCTGTGGGTTAAAGTGCAGTTCCCAAGCACTACCACAGGGAGGTGTCTGATCTACACTCTGGGAGAATTCATTGGAGCATCTGGTAAACAGTGAATCTAAACATCAAAAAAGGACAGGAAGCTAGATGTGAGGTAGTAAACAAACACTAGGTGTTTCTGAAACCAGACCATCTTCAGGAAATTCTTAGGAATCTATAGATGAAAGAAGTGGGGAAACTCTTGCCAACTATTAAATCTGGTAAATATATGGGGGAGGGGATGTTATACTCATCTTGGAACTTTTGCATATATTGGACAAATTTTACATTTAAATGATTTTTTTAATGTTGTACACTGTAAGAACTACAGAGAGTCAAATCAAGAAAAGAGGATAAGAGATCCTTTGTTGATCCTCAGCTTTCACTCGCCTTACTCAAGATCAAATGACCTAGAAAAGCCTGTTTTTCTCTTGCTCAGAATGTTTTCTAGGCTCGTCTCTTCTCTCCCTCTTTCTCTCTTGACAACACATATGGGTTGGTGTTTTTACTTTCATTGTCCATTTCTCCCTCTCCCCAATGATAATATACGCTCTTTGATAGTATAGTAGGGACTACGCCAGAGAATTAGAGTGACATGCCCAGAGCTTCTACATCAAAATCTCTGGCAGAACCAGGATTTAAACTGGCAGTGTCTGGGCATCTTCAGTTTTATGTCTGCACCTCTCAGGAGTAAGGTGTATTTTTCCTCTTCATTGCTCTACAAGTCACATATCCTCCACAATAACAGTAGACACTGAGTACTGATCATTTATTATGACAGGTTCATTTTAGTACTACACACATTACTTGATAAATATATTTTCTCATAATGGCCCTTCTAATAAGCCTTCTCTTCTGAAGGCTTTTTTAAAAAAAATGAGGCAGAGAACTACCATCAAATAAAATCAAGTCCATCCAGCTCATAAGTAGAACTGCAATTTAAATTCAGATCTGACCCTAGGCTCATATTCTAACAATTCTTAGTCCTAGGAAGTGAATCAAAATATCTTGAAAAAATAAGGAACTTGTTTCTTAATAAATTCCTGCTTGCCTCCTTGAGCTTGAGCTTGGCTTACTCCATACCCCCACTGTAAAGATCAGATCAGGAGACATTCAAGAGCCTAGATTCTGTGATTCTCTCTGCCTTCCTCCACCACAAATTGGTACTTCCTATTATCTCCTCTAGCCACAAAAACACGTTTTCTTTTTCAAACCATAACAGAATGAAAACATGAGTTATCCTAAAGGCTTACTTTCTACAAATAGACACATTTGTTTCTGCAAGCACCATGATAAGAAGAAAATATAGGGGTCTAGAGTCAGAGACCTAAAATTCAAATCCAGATGTCACCCCACTTGCTAGCTTACTTGCTGGCTGTTTGAATTCTTCCAATGCCCACGTTAGGTGTGGCAGCGAAGGAAGATTACAGAAAGGAAACCTTCCAGACAGTAGATGTAGAGAATTATAGCAACTTGGAGGAGGAAGAAGGGACATATAAAGTCACCTCTAGGATTTGTGGGACATATAAAGTCACCTCTAGGACTTGAGGAGTGACTTAAATCTTTAGTGGCTGCTGTGCAGCACTCTTAACTCCTCTGAGGTTATCCCATTCCTGCCCTACCCAGATCTCACAGTATGCAAAGCCATCAAGGGAACATCAAAGAAAGAGAAGAGAAGAGGGAAGAGACTGAAGTTTAACTTAGAGAAGGCCAGGATACAGATCTACCACTTGTACTAGCTGTGGGAAACTGGAGCAGCTCATTTAACCTGCTTGAGCTTCGGTCTGTCAGTAGGATGGAAATAGTAATTCATAGTTCTTCCTACTACTGTGAAAAGTTAATATACTATAGATGGAGTTTGAAATTCAGTAGATTACACAGTTGAGCCAATAATGTTCGATCCTATCCTTCTGTCTCCACACAGCCTTCAACAGTTCACCAGCAAACAATCTCGGTAAGTTCTCGTCTTAATATTCTCTTACTCTGAGGTGGGGATGTAGCTTAGCAATATAGTACTTTCCCAGTATGTTCAAGGCCCTGGGTTGCATGACTAGCACTGCAAAAGAAAAAAATAGTGAAGAAAGGGAAAGGGAAAGGGAGAAAGAGAAAGAGGGAAAGGGAGAAAGAGGGAAAGGGAGAAAGAAAGAAAGAAAGAAAGAAACAAAGAAACAAAGAAACAAACAAAGAAAGAAAGAAAGAAAGAAAGAAAGAAAGAGAGAGAGAGAGGGAGGGAGGGAGAGAGGGAGAGAGGGAGGGAGGAAGGGAGGAAGGAAGGAAGGAAGGAAGGAAGGAAGGAAGGAAGGAAGGAAGGAAGGAAGGAGAGAAAGAAAGAGGGGGAGAAAGGAAAGAGGGATAAAGGGAGAGAAAGAGGGAGGGAGGGAGGGAGGAAGAGAGGGAGGGAGGAAGGAGAGAGAAAGGAAAGAAAAGAAAGGAAGGAAGGCAGGCAGAAAGGAAGGAAGGAAACTATTCATCATTAAAACTATGACAGACTTCAAAATTTCTGGCCAGATGCAATGGCTCATGCAATGGCTCAACCTGCAATTCTTGGGAGGCTGAGAGGACAAGAATCTCAGTCTAAAGCCAGCCCCAAGCTAAAATCAGAGACTTTATCCAAAAAGTAACTACAGCAAAAACTATTCAAGTGGTGGAGTGCCTACTTATCAAGAGCCAAGACTCTGAGTTCAAATCCTAGCACCACTAACAAAACAGACAAAAAGAAAAAAATGTGTAGTGCATTATCTTAATCATAGTGAATCTTCTTCTTGGGTTCTAGGTTGACCTGACAGGAATGAAACTGGGGAGGGGAAGTCTTTACCTTCCTTCCATCTCTCCTCTTAATTCTGCAGCTCCTCAGCTCCCCTTCATCTGGGAAATAAAGGAGTAAGAAGAGCTAAGGGGAGGGGGGGTTAAAAGAAAGAATAAGAGGGGGGAGGGGAGGAAGGAGAAGGATTGGGATTGGGGGGGAGGGGGGAGGCTGGGAAGGGATGTGAAGGGTAAACCAAAGGAGGAGGGTGCAATACTTGGTAAGAAATGTACGCATTTTCCTGCCCATGTAATTGTAACCCCTCTGTACAGTATGTTCACAAGTAAAATTAAATTTTAAAAAATGTGAAAAAAAAGAAAGAATAAGAGGAGTTAATGAGGAAGGTTAACTTTCAAAAGGTTAACTTTCTTATGACAAGTCTGAGTGTGTCCAGTGAGAAACCCCAAGGTAGGAATCTGTGACCTAAAATTCTAAGGCCTTGAAAGAAAGAACCTGGCCATGCACAACACCAGCACTGGATTTAGTAAGCTTTTCATGGGTTTTTTCCCCTGGCTCACGTCATCTTTTTGGTGGCCTTCTATACACTATATGCTTTCTAGTTGGCTTGAAGCTAGGACCATCTGCCTTCCCAAATGAGGACTGATAACTAATATTCACCTCTTCTTTCGCTGTGCTTAGCTGCCTCAGGATTAGGAGTCACACAATGCCCCTTCCTATTATCTGGCCCAAATGAAGAACTCTCCTGTCCTATGTATAGAGACAGAAAAGGACAATAGCTCTCCAACAACATGTTCATCAGAACACAGATAGTCCATTCACCTCAACAGCTGGAACTGGGTGTTCATTCTGAACATCGATCTCCAGAGTAAGTGTGTAAAAGCAACTCCTCTGTGCAAATCCTTAGTTATCCTTAGAATAAGGATAACTAAGACCTTCTATTTTACTCTTTCATTGGGACTTCAACAAAACTAAATAAGAGTTCCAGTTCAAATCCTGTCATACTTCTCATGATATAACCAACCAGATATGGCTAAGATCTGAGGCTGAGATCAAAGGGTGGCAGTTCAAAGCCAGCCCCCCTGGGTGAAAAAGTCTGTGAGACTCTTCCCTCCAATTAACCACCAAAAAGTCAGAAGTGAAGCTATGGCTCAAGTGATAGCATGCTAGCCTTGAGCAAAGAAGCCTGGCTTTGAGATTAAGCCCCCAGACCAGCGCTTGCTGTGCATTTTAGAACTTTTCTGGAGTTAAACTACATGTTATCTTGCAGATAGAATCCAAAATATCAACTGTTAGGAAACCAAAAAATATGAAGATCATAATGGGGTTAGGAATTAGTCCCAAGCACAGTAAGGTGCTTAGCTATCCTCAGTCTCTTCTCTTCTAAAACAAGAGCAGTGTAAATTCCTCTGGTAACTTTAGAGAAGACTGCAACAACTTCAGGCAGCTGTGGGCAGAGCTGGGCTCTACTTGTGTCACTTTTAACAACAGCTGTTGCTTCCAACATGTCAAATGCTTCCTATAAGCTTGATATTCCTAGCTCAAGTACATTATTTTTCATAACTCAAAATGTTATTAAACATTTATAGTTACAGAGATCTTCAAAATTTATGCCCAGCATTCTTCATGCAGTAATAAATGCTACTCTAAATCTAGTAATCCTTTTAGTTGTTTTTTTTTTTCTTTTGAACGTAATCTTCTGAGGCCTTTGGTCAATATTGCTGATTGTCTCAGATGGCCTAACACAACCCTGTGCCTTTCACTGGGCTTCTGTGCAAGTTCAGTTCTCACAACCACAACTCGCTGCAAAGCATGTGGTAGCAGATGAATGGACCTGGAATACCACCAACCAAAGCACAGTTGGTTCTATCAAAGTGTGTTTCTAAGTCAATTAGTTGTTACTCATTTTCCCAGTAAAATGTTTTCTCTAAATTGTGGTTGTATATAATGGCCAGACTATAAGAGCTACCATTGACATATGGCCAGTATTGGCGTAAAGTGCTAAATTTTGAAGGAGGGACAGACAGCCATCTGGCCCAAGAAGAAACAGGAAGAGAATTTGTTTCCTTTTCCAGAGTACAGAACAAAAAAAGAAAGACTTACCAAGAGGAAAATTTGTCTTTGGACACTCAGCCTGCCTAACTTCAACCTGCCCTCACTTCTCACAATCACATTCCTCCTGCCTTTAGCCCATTTCTATGTCTAAAAATACCTACCCCTGGTTGGTGGCTTATGCATATTAACCTGGCTACTCAGGAGACTGAGATCTGAGAATCATTATTTGAAACCAGGAAAGTTGGTGAGACTCTTACATCTCCAATTAACCACCAAAATGCCAGAAGTAGAACTTTGGCTCAAGCTAGCCTTGAGCAAAAAAAAGTTCAGGAAGAGTGCCCAGCCCCTGTGTTCAAGCCCCAGAGCCAGTACATTAATAAATAAGTAAATAACAAAAACATGTAACACCTCCCTCACTTCCCACTGTTCCTTCCACTCCCAAATTAACATTTACAATTGCCTCAGGAAAGATAAATCTCACCCTATCAGTGTTAGAACACATTGCAACCAATGAACCAAAGCTTACTCTTAGAAAAGCAATACTCTAAGCCATTTTACAATGTCAGCTCCCTTTGCTTATTCTTTACTACCTTTATTCTTCCAAACTCACAGGCTTCAAAGGAAAAGAAGAAATGAAGATTTTCCTTTTGTTTTCTCCCCTCCCTCCACAACTCTTCCACAAATCTGTTGAGTATACAAGATCACCCAAACATTTTAAGTTCTTAACAACGGAGTTTAAAAATTAGCAACAAGACCTTGACCTATTAAATATTTGTTGCTCTCATGGCTACTTTCACCCCAATTATTATTTGTAGTTTAATACGCTATATAAAATTTAAGTAAGGTTTTAAAAATTAATTTTAGGGGCTGGGAAGGTGGTTCAGTGGTAGAGTGCTTGCTTTGCATGCATGAAGCCTTGGGTTCAATTCCTCAGCACCACATAAGCAGAAAAAGCCAGAAGTGGCACACCGGCTCCAGTGGTAGAATGCTAGTCTTGAGTTGAAGAGCTGAGGGACAGCGCACAGGTCCAGAGTTCAGGTCCCATGACCAGCAAAATGAGGAGGAGGAGGGGGAGGGGAAGGAGGAGGGGGAGGGGGAGGGGGAGGGGGAGGGGGAGGAGGAGGAGGAGGAGGAGGAGGAGGAGGAGGAGGAGGAGGAGGAGGAGGAGGAGGAGGAGGAGGAGGAGGAGGAGAAGAAGAAGAAGAAGAAGAAGAAGAAGAAGAAGAAGAAGAAGAAGAAGAAGAAGAAGAAGAAGAAGAAGAAGAAGAAGAAGAAGAAGAAGAAGAAGAAGAAGAAGAAGTAGAAGAAGAAAGAAGAAGAAAAAGAAGAAGAAGAAATTTTAGCCAGGCACCAGTGACTACACCTATAATCCTAGCTACTCGGAAGGCTGAGATCTGAGGAGCTCAAAGCCAGCCTGGGCAGAAAAGTCCCTGTGAGACTCTTATCTCCAAATAACCACTCAAAAAATTGGAAGTAGCACTATGGCTCAAAGTGGTAGAGTGTTATAGCCTTGAGCAAAAAAGCTGAGAGAGCATCCAGGCCCTGAGCTCAATCCCCATGACTGACAGACACCAAAAGGGGGGGGGGGGACAACAACTTTAACCCCAGGTTTGGTAATGTGCACCTGTAATCCTAGCATTTCAGGAGGCTGTAGCAGGAGGATCATGTTTGGGACCAGCCTGGGCTGCACAGTAGAGGGCAGAAGAAAGAAGGAAAAAGAAATGCTTATATGAAATAGGGAGACTTACCTTTGTCTACCTGTGTGTGACATATGAACATTAACAAATGCCTCAAACCATTCCACAAGATGAATAAATTCGGTTACATCCTCTTTCATACCATGGCCAAGTCTTCCTGTGTATTTCAGTTCCTTCCTTGGAAACCTTGCTCTCCTTGCCCTTCCTACCTAGCCTGCCTTACCTTCATCTTATGTGGACCACAGCTGCCTGTCCAGTATAATGCTGATCTCTGTGGTACACTTTAGGTGGATAAGACAGTCTCTGACTTCCAGGGCACAACTCTCCAGGCTTAGTCTGGGCTCTACCTCAATGTCCCTTCCAGGAACCTCCCACACTGGGGTCCCTGGGTTCTCAGAGCCAGAACAGATATACTCTCAGTACTGTTAGCTTTATTAATCACTGGATCTTGACATAATATTATGATAATGATATTGCTTCTAATGTACTGCCAAACTCTAGTATGTCCAGGTCTTTTCTGCCTTATTTCCTCAAAGTTAGCTCTTACAATTGGGCTCCCTTCCCTCCTGAAATATTTTCTTATAGTAACAATGTCTTCATTAATCTAAGTCCTTCCTAAAAGCAAGGCCTCATTTTTCTTTGTATTTAAGAGCATAATAGAGATATAATGCATATATCACAAACTTCATTGATTTTGAAGTCCACGATTCAATCTGCATGATTGTGTCAATACCATTTAATTCCAGAAAGTTTTCACCTACCACAGCAAAAAGGAATCTCACACCTATTAGCAGTCATTTCCCCATTTCCCCATTCCCATCCCCAGCACTTGAGCCACTAAACTACTCATCTACTTTCTGTCTCTATAAGCTTGCTATTCCAGGCATTTCATATAAATGGAATCACACTGTACATAGTCTTTACATTTTCAAGGGCAATCCTAGTTCACAACCATCTCATTTCTTTTATCCATTGTATGTATAAACTATATCATATTTATATGTTTATCAATTAGCAGACAGACTGCACATTTTGGCTATTAGGACAATGTATTTTCATATACAAGATTTTATGTGAACATATACTTTCACTTTTCTTAGGTATATAGCCAGTAGTAGAACTGTTAGACCATCTGCTGATTTTGTTTTAACTTTCTACAGAACTGTTGCTGTTTTCCAACAAGGCTGTTATCATCTTACCTTCACACTTAGCTTTGAGTTCCAATTTCTCCATTCTCCTCACCTATGTCTATCATTAAACACCTGTTTTCCTGACTACAGCCATTCTAAGTGGGTATATGTGGCAGTTTTGATTTGCATTTCCCTAATAACCTGTTGAATATCTTTTTATTTACTGACTACTTGTCTATATACTTTTCAGATCTGTCTATTCTAATCACTGCCCAATTTAAACTGGGTTGTTGTCTTTTTTGTTGAATATAAGAATACTTTATATATTCTGGAAACAAATCCCTTAACAGATACCATTTGTACTTTATCCCATTCTTACAAAATCCTCCTGCCATCAATTAGGACATAGTTCTTAAATCTCAACCATGGACCCCAAGTCCCTTTAGCCACCAATTCTCCATAATTACTTTTTCAGTCATACCCCTAAGATCCTAAGACAATGTGTTCTGATACGGTCTCATGCTTTCCCAGGTAGCCTTCTGTTTCAATATTCTTACTATTTCCTCCCAAATAAATGAGATCATAAGCCTGCACCACCATGCCCAGTGATTCTCCAGAATTCTAATTAACTATATCCAGACTGGCAATATATTATCCATAATAAAGCATTACAGTATAATAAGCATTACTCATAACAGTCAAAATGTATGGTTTATCCATACAATTGCATACTGGAGTTAGGAGACAACAGGTCTAAGAATCAAAAGAGAACTAGTATTATCTGAACCATGTTACAGTTGAGACCACTGAGCCTCAACAAAGTCACAAAATCATCAGGTTGATAAAACCAAAGTACAAACCAGGTCTGAATTCAAAGAAATATTTCTTTTATACTTTATTTAACTTTCCTTTCCATATTAACACCAAAGCCCACACTACTTTAAAAATAAAACCATATTGCTCCCCCTTGAAGTAAGTGAATTGTTTAATTATGAACAGCTATGTTCAAATAGAAAAGACATGCAACTGAGATTTCATTCAGAACTAGAGTTATGGCTCAAGGTATAGAGCATCAGCTGTCTATGAAAGTTTCATTCAAAGTGGAAACATTCTATCTCTACATTGGTAACAAAGCTGATTATGTTAACATTAAAATGAAAATAAAAATCAACAAGGATTGACCTTGTGTCTCAGTGGCAAAACAATCTACCAGTGCTGAAGACCTGGATTTGATCCTCAGCATTGGATGAAAAACATAAGACAAGAACAGATTCACTTTGATCCAGCAATTTCACTGCTAGAAATGTATCCTACACATACATCTCTGCACATATGAAAAGTGGTATTTGCAAGGACATTCATTACTGAATTATCTTTAAAAGACTAGAAAAATCTTAAAATGTCCTTCAGCAGATGGCTAATCAAATTATTTTACAAGGCCACTCAATATGAATATACCTTTAAATTTAAAAAAAAAAAAAAAAGGATACAATGACTTCAGAAACTGGAGGGCTAGCCCAGTGGTAGAGTGCTTGCCCAGCATTCATGTGAGCCCTGTGTTTGATCTCAGACACTATAAACAAACAAAACCCCAAGGATGAGTTTATGCATTAATATGGCGTTATCTACAAGATATATTGCTAAATAAATACACACAGTTTATATATTTGCCTTAGGTGAATAAAATAGCTCTGGAAAGACATACAAGAAACAGATTAACTTCTATTACATACGGAAAAAGATCTGGGTTGCTGGGAGACACAGATGAGAGAAGATTTTTTTCTTTTCGGTAGCTTTTGAAATTTGAAACTTGAATAGAAAGGGTAACAGAAGGGTTTTTTTTTTTAAAGATTGGACATATTAAATATAAACTAGTAAGAAATGCTAGATTCTAGTTCCAGCTCTAGATAAGAACAACTTTTTTGGCTTTTAGCTATAAATGAGGGATTTGTTCTTCATGATCTCAAAGACATTTTACAGCTTGGTAGTTTTATTATGCCTTAATTGATACAGCATGTCAAATATAATTTACAGGTGAAGAATTTTTGAGTTTATGAGACACAAAAAGAATATCAAAGGCCATGGTTCATGCCTATGAGATCTGAGGATCACAGTTCAAAGCCAGTCTGGGCAGGAAAGTCCATGAGACTCTTTAATTAACCAGAAGTGGCATTGTGGCTCAAAGTGGAAGAGTGCCCAGGCCCAGAGTTCAAGCCCTACAACCAACCCTCCCCACCCATCAAACCCACCCCCCCCCCAAAAAATAAAAGAGACAAACTTGTAATCCTAGCCACTTGGGAACAGAGATAGTGGGATAAGGGATCACTGTTCAAGACCAGCCAAGACATTAAGAGTTCTCCAGACTCCACCTCACTCAATGACTAGGCACAGTGGCACACATATGCAAGCTACAGAAGGAGCACAGTGGCTGGGTGTAGTGATATCACTACACCAGTAACACAAGGAGTATCACAGCCCAGGCTGAATAGGGCTTAAAGCAAAACCCTACCTTAAAAGCAATCAAGGTTAAAATCAAGTGCTAGAAGCATGGATCGAGTGATTAAGTACCCACCTAGGAAGCCTAAGGCACTAAGATCAATCCCCAGTACCATCAAAATGTATCTATCTGATTTTTTTTTTGGGGGGGGGGGGTCCGGTCGTGGGCCTGAACTCTGGGCCTGGGCGCTGTCCCTCAGCTCTTCAGCTCAAGGCTAGCACTCTACCACTTGAGTCACAGCACCACTTCCGGCTTTTTTCTTTTTTTGCTTATGTGGTGCTGAGGAATCGAACCCAGGGCCTCGAGCATGCAAGGCAAGCGCTCTACCACTGAGCCACCTTCCCAGCCCATATCTATCAGATTTTAAGTGGGATATTTTGCTAAAATTTCTTTTTTTGGGGGGGAGGGGGAGGTCTGGTCATGGGGCCTGAACTCTGGGTCTGGGCGCTGTCCCTCAGCTCTTCAGCTCAAGGCTGGCACTCTACCACTTGAGCCACAGTGCCACTTCCAGCTTTTTTCTTTTTGCTTATGTGGTGCTGAGGAATCGAACGCAGGGCCTCACGCATGCAAGGCAAGCGCTCTACCACAGAGCCACCTTCCCAGCTAAAATTTCTAACACTGCAACTTTCTAGCTGTAGAATTTGCAAAAGAGCATTCATCACTGACTGCCTGCAAAGGAGGCAAGAGCAACTTTCAAACGCTCGTAGAAGTGGTGAAATAAGGTGTTGTTTTCTGTATACTTTGCAACACCATGAGATGAACTATGCACAGAGACTCTACCTTCAGGTATCACAAAGTTAAGAAACCAGTAAAGTTGGGTCAGTCAGATCTGGATATTCTACTCTTAACTGCTCAATGATTTTGATATTGCTTAATCTCTTAAATCTCAATTTTGTCAACAATAAATAAGACAGATATAATAATTCTTATTTGAAAATGCTTTTATGAAGACTAAATGATGTTAAAAGTACAACTGCTTAGCTCAAAACTGGCATTCAGTATTTGGTTCTCAAGTGGGCACTGGAGGCTTATAGAAATCCTAGCTACTGGAGAGGCTGAGTTCTGAAGGTTGTGGCTCAAAACCAGCTCAGGCAGAAAAGTCTGTGAGACTCTTATCTCCAATACACTACTCAGAAACAGCCGGAAGTGGTGCTGTGGCTCAAGTGGCAGAGCCCTAGCCTTGTGCACTAAGAGGCTCAGGGGCAGTACACCCAGGGCCTTGAGTTCAAGCCCTAGGACCAGAAAAAAAAATTCTCTTTCTTTCCAAACAGACTACAGCAGGTAGATAACAAACTCACTTTAGCTGTCACTTTTATTCCCTGTCTCCCATCCGCTACTGCTACCTCACCAATATCTTAAACTACAATTTCATTTCTTATCTCTTGAATAGAGAATGGTATATAAAACTAGAAGGGGCTGACTTTTCACAGCCTACATTCTACTAAACCATAAAACTTCCACATGAATCTTCCTTAGGTTCACTCACCAGCCCACTCAACCTACAAATACTACCTGGGTACCTACAATGTGTCAGTCATGGTGTTAGGAACAGAGAACTAAAACCCAGACTCTCACAAAGTTTCTAATTTCTTCTAAGGCTGGCCATCAACAAACACATACTAATACATAGAAGGTTATACGAACTCTGAAGAAAAAAGTATACGAGCAATAACAGTATGTGACACTTTATAAGATGGCCAGAGAAAGCTTCTCTGGTAGCAAGCTGTGCTGCTATCTAATGGAAGACCATTCCAAGAAGAGGGAGCCTTAATAAAAGAGAGCATGTGTTTGAGGAACAGCAGGGCAATGTGGCTACAATAGAACAAACTGTAGAGAGAGCAGCAACTGAGTTCATGAAGTAACAGACAGGTGGGGTTACCCTTGTAGAATACAGAAGTATCCAAAAGTGAGACAAAAGTAAAATGTTTTGTCTTTTATATTAAAAGGGTAGTCAAGGGCGACTACAGAGAGAATACTTGAGAAGCTACTACAATAAATTACAAGAGAAAAAGTGGCTGCCTACAAATGGATAGCAGAATGAGAGGTAAGCAGTCACATCTGTGTATGACCAACAGGATTTGCTGACAAACTAACTAGATGTGTTTAGGGTCTCTCAGTAAGGACTGAAAAGATCATGCAAGATTTTTTTCTTTTTTGGCCTAATTTACTGAAGGAACAGGTACCACTTATTGGGATAAAACAGCAGGCTCGTAGGAGAGAGGCAGTAGAGTTAAAACAAGAATGAAGAGTGAGCTGGATGCCAGTGACTCACACCTATAATCTTAGCACCTCAGGAAGCAAAAAGCCAAGGATTGCATTTTGAAGTCAGCCTGGACAGGGAAGTCTGTGAGACTCTTATCACCAATTAGTCACCAAGAAGTCAGAAGTATAGCAGGAGCTCAAGTGGTAGAGTGCTACCCTTGAGCAAAACTGCTTAGAGACAGCACGAGAACTTGAGTTCGAGCCCCAGGACTAGCACAAAGAAAAAGAAAAAGAATGAACAGTGATTTTGTACATGCTCTTTTAACATTTGAAACTTATGAGAAATGAGGTTGTATTACAATGAAAAGATGGCACTGAAAGAAAAGTTGGGAGCCAGTAGCAATTAGATGGCATTAAGTCATAAGACAGAATCAGACAGGAAAAAAATAGAGCTGAGGACTGGGGCCTAGACACGGGAATGCCTGGGAAAGTGAAGTCAGGAAAATGAGCATCCAAGCAAGGAAATCAGACGCATCAGCAAAGCCAGTAGAAAAAGAGTAAAAGGCAGCTAGGAGGCCAAGAGAAAAAAGCATTTCAAGAAACTAGAAAAGATCAATGGTGTTGCTGATAAATCAAATAATTACAGCAGACTTTGCTGGCATTTGCTATGTAGTAGGTGCCATTCTACCTCTATTATCAGACAAGGAAATTAAAACGGAGAGATGAAATTGAGTGACTACGTAACTTACTTATAAATTAAGACTGAAAGGGGATGCTAATAATGAGAGCCGAACAGCAAGTACAATAAATAGGACTATCCTAGGCAAACGGAGACAGGGCTACCCTATGGTTAAATACATGCATTAGAGACGGAAGGAATTCTTTATTTCTTTTATTTGTGCTAGTCCTGGGGCTTGAACTCAGGTCCTGGTGCTGTGCTGAGCTGTTTTGCTCAAGATGAGCAAAACACTTGAGCTTCTGCCCTACTTCTGGCTTCTTGGTGACTAAGTCGTGATGAGAGTCACAGACTTTCCTGTCTGGGCTGGCTTCGAACCAAAATCTTCAGATCTCAGCCTCCTGAGTAGCTAGGATTACAGGTATGAGCCACCAGTACCCAGCTCTTGATTTCTTATCCAGTATCATAATCTTATTCTACATTGGCTGCTGCTTTCCTTCCCAGGCTTGTTGTGTAAGAACCAGAAGGGTTCTAATATTTCCTGCCAAAAGAGATTAGGTTAGCCAAGAACCATCACACAGATGCAGTCAAAACTGTCAGTATCTTCACACTACTTCAAATAACTCTTTCAAGATTTTTGTGGTATGAGTTTCACCATGTTTTAAATATACTGAGCACCACATTTAAATATATTTAAAGCATTTTAAATAATATAGAGAAAAATATAAATATTTTAAAATTATTTCAGCAATATATTGTTTAATGTGTTCAATTATTTCACAGAAACACAAACAGGAATGAAGGAAACTACCATGATAAACTACCAAAGGTATACAACGTAAATGTGTCTTAACAGTTGCTTATTGTGCAAAAGTGTTAATGATATATGTATCCCTAAAGGTAACTGGCAAATATGAAAGGATAACATGCCAGACTAATAAACAGATATTAAAAAAGTATCCATGTACAGATTTCAATAGTATCCATGACATATGAAACTTCTTAATTGAGCAGATTTTGTACAGTACTTACTGCCCTTAATAAAAACAAAACTGCCATGGTTGAGTATACATTTTAGTAGAGAGTATATAAACAGAATAAAAATAACCAATTTTTGAAATATATAAAACATCCAAACAATAAGTAGAGAATACATACTGCATCAAATATTACAGCTGTGTTTATAGCACAACTATACTTTTTACAACAACTTCATTAAGCCTATACCTTCATTTTAAGATAAGAAAGAAGGAAAGAATGTTTTCACCAGAGTTTTCATTTAAACCACATGCCTGGGGGGCTGGGCCAGCATTTCTCTAAAAGTGGCTCTGTCTGTTTACACCATACATCATTCTTACTACATTTTACTACTTAACCTCATACACCCAATGTCAATTTGTGATTTTCATGAAATCTTTTTAATGACATACAAATTTAAATCAGACTATATCAGTGTCTAAATTCTACATCTTTTAACTGGGGACAAACATGACATATCAGAAGGAACCACAAAAACATTCATTTTTGAAAAATATCCCAGCATGTTTTTCTTTTTTTAAGTCAAGAGCAAAATGGCACATGACTTGCTCACAGCACTTAAAGTCACAAATTATAGTTTGGCTATGTGTTCAGCCTAATTTCATAGCAAAAGAAATGCCACATCAATTGTAAACCACATGAAGAGAAAGCAAATATGCAACTAAATTCTGAATCACATTTATATACACATAATAGATAGGCTGACCTATCTTATAACTACTATTACATTCAGTAAAACTATTTTCACTTGCTTATTAGCAAGTTTGGGAAGAGGTTAGTCATTGTGGTGAGTTGAACAGTAGCACCCTAAAAGACCTACCCAACTCCTAACCCTTGGTACCTGCAAATGTAACCATATGACATTATTTGGATATAGCAATTTTGCAGCTCTAATTAAGAAGCTCAAGATGTTAACATTCTGGCTCTAAATCCAATGATGGTATGGTTCTAAGAAAAGGAAAGAGAGAGAGCAAGAAGGCCATGTGAAGGCAGAGATTGAAGTAAGCACCTCTAAACAAAACTTTCCAAAAAGACTGCATTATATCCAGCAATTAGAGAACTGTTTCTCCCTCAAGGTACATTCAATCAATCTCTATCTGTATGTAGGTTTTCTTTTCTTTTTTTTTCTTTTTTTTTTTTTTTTTTTTTTTTTTTTTTTTTTTTTGGTCTCTTCACAGCTTCCTCCCAAGAGTTCACAGAACAAACCCTGCCAATAACTCAGAGCTCTGGCCTCCAGAGCTGAGACAACAAAGTTCCTTTGTTTAGCTATCAACTTTGAGGTAATCAGTTACCACAGCTTTAGGAAATTTATGAACTCTCCTATAAAATTTGGCCACCCTACTTTTTAATGTCGTTTATAAATCCCAAAAGAATACATTGGGGGAAAAAAGTGTCCACTCTTACAAGCTATTAGAATTCAAATACAAGACTGTCTATAAAGTACCCAAAAGTTTAACATACTGCACAGATACATGCACATTCAGAGTTCTCTAAACAAGAGCTAGAGACTGGCTGGGCACCAGTGGCTGGGCACATTCTGTAATGCTAGCTACTTGGGAGGCTAAGATCTGAAGATCACAGTTCAAAGCCAGCCGGGGCAAGAAAGCCCATGAGGTTTTTAACTACCAAAACTTCCAATTAATTACCAAAACAAGCCAGAAGTAGAGCTGTCTTAAGTGATAGAACACTAACCTTGAGCACAAATGCTCAGGACAGCCCAGGACCTGAGTTTAAGCCCCAGGACAGGCAATAAAAACACAAAAAGTGAGACAGTGTAAATGGAATTGGATAATTCTAAGTATCTACAAGTTTTAGGAAATGTTTCAAAATTTAATGCCTTTCAAGATTTATCACCAAGGAATAAAAGACCAGGTATAATTGGGGCTTACATCTGTGGCTCCAGCTATTGAGAAGGAAGAGGCAAAATAATTACTTCAGCTCAGGAATCTCAGATAAGCCTTGGCAACATATTGATGTAGGTCTCAAATAAAAATAAATAAATTGTACTTAGATGGTTAATTTTATTATTTTTAAGACTTTTTTCTCTTTAAAACAAACCCAGCAACTCACGAGACTGAATCTGAGGATTTCAGATTGAAGCTAGTCAGGGTAGATAAATCCTAGAGACTGTTGGCGAAAAGCCAGAAGTAGAGAAGTGATTCCACTGATGAAGGGTGTCAACAATGAGCAGAAAATGCTAAGCAACAGCACCAGGCCCAGAATTCAAGCCTTCTCCTCCACACTGTATCAGCACCAAAAAATATATAACAAACACATCCTCACAATAGAATATTCAAAGATCTTAATGAAAAAAATTGTAAAGCTCACTTTTAAAAATCAAAGACCATCTCTGAATTTTTCTTAACTTAAAATGTGAAACTAAGTATGTATTACAAAGTCAATAAACTTTTTCTGAAATTGTTCAAATAAGATCAATAAAGGGTTTTGTTTTTACAATGGAAATTCTCATCCGATTTTAACATAAGCCTTATAATGGAAACACACAAAGGGAACTATAAGGAGAGGTTTATTGTTGTGGGGGTTTCCAACAAGGTGCTTTCCCTTGACCATTTTGGGTCCTGAGCTGTTCTGGTCTCTAATCATAATTTACATATCAACTAAGTCCTCAATTTAGAATATGTACAGAAATATGAAACACAGAAAAAGCATAAAAATCATAATATTAACAACCTACATTCAAGAATTTCTGACTAGGATATTCCACATTTCCCATTCATTACACATTTTAAAAAAAAAACGATTATTATTTAGACCACATAAAAAGTAAAGAGGCCCTCTAACAGCTGTCATGCAATGATGTCAAAGGTTGAAACAGTAAGAATGAGAAAAGGCTTGAAAAATTTTGCCAAATCAAATCTCAATTCCCTGAAAAAGTTTCACTAATTGCAGGGGAGTTTTTAAACTGAAGTTCTGACAAGTATGTTCATTCAAAATTACATACCATAGCTGCTAGTCAAATATGGGCCACAAAATATGACCTCTTCCTAAAGAATATGGAAAAGAAGGAAGGAGTTGAAGTTACTCAGATGTGGAACTGAAATGGTAGAGTGCTTGCCTAGCAAGCACAAGGCCTTGTGTTCAATTTCCAGTACCACCTAACACTACATCAGCCAGAGGGGATCAGGAGACCAGAATCAACATCAGTAAATCAAAGCCCCACTGACCATATGTACTAATGAGGTGAGGTGAAGAGCAAAGGTCCTTTTGCCCTCTCCTTTTTTATCATTCATTTTTCAGCACACAGTAATTGTACCAAGGTGTTTCACCAGGGTTTTTCTCATCTGTGCATATATTTTAAGCAGAATAATTACCAAAAGGGTGAATACAGTAGAAGCACTTCATATGCACATATGAAAATAGAACATTGAAACCTATATTTTTAAGAAAGAAGATGGGAAAGACAAGGAAGAGTGATAAAAAAAAAAAAAAGGTAAAGCTGATGGGGTAAATTGTGTACATGTATGGAAATGTTACAATGAAACTTTCCCCTAATATATGAAAATAAAATCATCCTAATTAATATATAATAAAATCTTAATTTAGGGGAAAGAAAAAGAAAAAAATCTATCAGAAACCTAGTACGAGAAAGGAGAAGGCAGGAGACAGGAAAGAGAAAAGTGAATGGTACTTTAATCTTTGGGGTTTCATTTTTAAAAGTTCATAATCCTGAGAAGGAAGAAGAAGGAACAAGAAAGAGGAAAGTGAAGGGCATTTTACCTTTGGAGTCTCATTCTCAAAAATGCATAACCTAGCCAGGCACTGATAGCTCACACCTGTAATCCTAGCTACTCAGGAGGCTGAGATCTGAGGATCACAGTTCAAAACCAGCCCAGGCAGTAAAGTCCATGAGACTTTTATCTCCAATAAACCACTCAGAAAACCAGAAGTGGCATTGTGGCTCAAGTGGTAGAGCACTAGCCTTGAGCTGAAGAGCTAAGGGACAGCACCTAAGCCCAGAGTTCAAATCCCACGACCAACAAAAAAAAAAAAAAAAAAAGCAGGCTTCTGATGCAAATCAGACATCATGGATAATAAAAAATAAGTGGTCATCAAGTCCCTGTACTGAAGAAGTCTACTCACACTCAAGAGGCAAAAAAAAACAAAAAACATATTTACATAAATCTTTTGTTGACTCTAAGATGGACTGAATGACTATAAGCCTTAGAATGAAGAGAATCTACAGTTTTTAGATTCAGGTGTCAGAGTAGACCTAGCATAAGACTCAGTGGAAGTACATATATGAATGCGCTACTTATTTGGCAACATAACCTTTACAGGCATTGGTGAGGAGAATCTCAGATTTTATTTTTAGGGGGGGGGGGTCCGTTGTAGGGCTTGAACTCTGGGTCTGGGCACTGTCCCTCAGCTAATAGCTAGTGCGTTACGACTTGAACCACAGTGCCACTCCTGGTTTTCAGGTGGTTAACTGGAGATAAGAGTCTCACGGACTTTCCTGCCTGGGCTGGCTTTAAACCGTGATCCTCAGATCTCAGCCTCTACTAGCTCACAGATTTTCATAGTCTAAGTTAACAGGGAAACAAAGTCCAAACTTTATGCATAGTACCGTGAACAGATTTACTCACAAAGTGCAGGACAGATGTGTAAAAATGCAGAACAACTTTGCTAATAAAAATAAATTACATTTTATTAAATAATTTTGGCAACAAAATTCACAGGCAATTTTTGTGTTTGGGTGTGTGTGCACACACCAATCCTGGGACCTGAACCCAGGGCACGGATCCCAGAGCTTCTTTTGCTCAAGGCTAGGGTTCTACCACTTGAGCCCCAGACTCTACTTGCAGTGTTAGGAGGGTTTTGTTGTTGTTTTTTGGTCAGTTGTGAGGCTTGAAACTCTGGGCCTGGTCACTGTTCCTGAATTCTTCAGCTCAAGGCTAGCACTCTACACCACTTGAGCCACGGCACCACTTCCGATTTTCTGGTGGTTAATTGGAGATAAGAGTCTTATAGACTTTTCTATCCAGGCTGGCTTTGAACAGTGATCCTCAGATCTCAGCCTCCTTAGTAGCTAGGATTACAAGTGCGAGCCACCGACACCCAGTCACTTCCAGTTTTTTTGGTACTTCAGTGGAGATAAGAGTCTCACAGAGTTTACTGCCTGGGCTGGCTCCCAACTGTGATTCTCAGATCTCAGCTACCTGAGTAGCTAGGATTACAGGCTTATTTTTAAGAAATTTAAATGTATTTTTGTATTGTGTGTGTGTGTGTGTGTGTGTGTGTGAGAGAGAGAGAGAGAGAGAGAGAGAGAGAGAGAGAGAGAGAGAGAGAGAGAACACCAATCCTGAGGCTTGAGCTCAGGGCCTGGGTGCTGCCCTTGAGATTTTTAATGCTCAAGGCTAGTACTCTACCACTTGAGCCACAGCTCCACTTATGATTTTTTGGTGGCTAAGATTACAGGTGTGAGCCACCAGCACCCAACTAATAAATGTACTCTTTTCATCAATAAAAAACAAAACATGGAAAAATTTATATTTTCCTTTAGCTATTTCTCTACAAAAGAAAAAAAAGTATAAACAATGCAAAGTGTATGAAGACAATCATAAAATAAACTATATTTCTAAGGGAGAACTGAAGTAATTTTCAGTGGTGGCAGGAAAAACAAAGTCATTATCATTATATTTTTTCCTCCAGTTAGGACTACAGATTTATATCTGACAAGAAAGGGAAACTTGCAGGGAGGGGGTGATGGGGGAGTGGCAGTAGCTCATGCCCATAATCCAAGAAGGGGAGGAGGGGAAGAGGGGAAGAAATGGGGGAAGGCAGAGAAAGAGGGAAAAGGACAGAGGGAGGGAGGATGGAGAACAAGAGAGAAAAAGAGGGAGACATTGAATATAAAGTCTGAAGAAAAGAAAATTGAGTGAATTAATCACTATTACTAATAAATCCTAAATGGATGTTTACTTTTAATATTGAAATATGATTATTAAAGTATGAGATGGCACCTGTTTCATAAGTGTCCTTGTAAGAACAAGAGTCCAGCGAGGCTAGACTCTACCCCCTCCTCCAGGGCTTATGGTCTCTCCAGTTCAGGGGACAGTAGACAGCAGAAATGCTTATGAACCAGATTTTTGAAAAATTGTTTTTTACTTCAAATTCTTTCAGGGAAATATTTATATAAACTGAGTCAACCCACTGACTGGATAACAATGGATCTACAGAATTTACTATCTGCCAGGCAGTTATATAATAATTCACTGAAACATAACAGTGTCCGTGCAATAGGCACTCGTATTACCATCTCTACATTACAGATGAGGAAAAGAGTTTCAGTACCTTACAGAACACCAGTGGCTCACATCTGTAATCCTACCTACCCAGGAGGCTAAGATCTGAGGATTACAACTTGAGGCCAGCCCAACTGAAAAGCCCTCATGAGACTCTTATCTCCATTTCACCAGTGAAAAGGCAGAAATGGGAGGCAGAGCTGCAGAGCACTAGCCTTAAAAAAAAAAAAAAAAAAAAAAAAAGAGAGAGAGTGTGAGGCCTTGAGTTCAAGCCCCAGGACTGCCCCGCCTCCCCCCCAAAAAAGCAAACACTACAAGAACCACTGCAGACACACAGAGAAGAGGTTAAATAACTTGCCTAAAGGCACATGGCTAATAACTGCTTAAGGCTGATTGTAAGTACTCTGGTTCAGTTCGTGCCCCCAAGTGACAATATTATACAGACAGTTAATTTCAGGAAACAACCCCCCCCCTTAACTGTCCCTATTTTCTCAAGATTTATGGATTAAAACATCCATATTTTCTTAAATCCTTCTATACGTAGTCCTGATGTTTAGTAATAATGTCAAGCTGGAATATGTAAAGAGGTTTTCCCTAGATGAGCACACAGCCCGCACTGCAGAACAAATGTTATCTACCCAGTCTCCCTTTCTTCTATAAGCACACACTACAGGGCTAGGAAGGGAGCTCAGTAGTAGAGTGCTTGCCCAGCAAGCATGAAGCCCTGGGTTTATTCTTCAGTACCACATAAACAAAAAAAGCCATAAATGGTGCTATAGCTCAAGTGGTAGAGTGCTAGCCTTGAGCAAAAAGCAGCTTAGGTACAGACCCCGAGTTCAAGCCCAAATAAACAAACAAACAAAGCACACACTACAAAAACCACAAACAATTTTACCTAGTTTTCCTTCAAAGATATTTTCAAAAGTATCACACACCCAAAATTCAACTGATAAAAAGGCCATGAATCAACACAAAAGCCTTATGGTGAAGGGAAGCAAAATCAAATTCTATTTTTCAGGGTACAAATAGTTGTACCATATAAGCTTTAGAATAAACTAGTAAAATGAATTCACATTGTAAGATAAAAGGGATTCTCATTCCAACAACCACACTATTAGGAAGTCTGTAAAGTTTCAGACTTTCAACTGTCATAAGTAGCTGTCAACCAAAAAGAGAAAAAGTACTTGGTGGAGAAACAGTGGAAAACGAGCCTGTAAACAACTGGACTACAGTTACATGTTAATAATCAATATAAAAAAATGTTTCAAAAACAAAAAAAGAATGATGGAAGAAAAAAAGCCAAAGCGTGAAAGAGTGCAAAGAGGAGTTAAAAAGTTTTCTTCCTGTGTAACTCAGTTTGTTTACTTGGTTGTAGCTCGGCCCACCTACCACACCCCACAAAAAGCCACATTCATTTGAGGTCATTTTGCCTAAGGCTATTTCCCTTGAAGTGAGTCTGCAAAGTTGTAATGCACGGTGCTGATCTTATTCATTGAACAGAAAGCAACTGAGTAAAACATACAAGCAACCAAACCTCTAACACCCTACAAAACCACAAGAGAACAAGATCATTTTTCCCAAGTTCTAACATCTTTTTTAAGCTATTTTCTTAAATGGCAATGTACCTAGAATGGCTGCACATTTGTTCAGAATCATGTGCTTGGTACTAAAAACCGGAGGTCAACTGACACTAAGACTATACATTAAACAAGACAAAAATACTTAAATATATATATATATATATATATGTATATATATGTATATATCTCCTTTATACTTTTCCAGTACAAAAACTGACAATTTACCACATGTGATTTAAAATTGCCCCTTAAAATATATTAAATAATTTCTGATTTTAAAAAAATTCAAGCAGGGGCTGGGAAGGTGGCTTAGTGGTAGAGCGCATGCCTTGCATGCCAGAGGCCCTGGGTTCGATTCCTCAGCACCACATAAGCAAAAAGAAAAAAGCCAGAAGTGGCGCTGTGGCTCAAGTGGTAGAGCGCTAGCCTTGAGCTGAAGAGCTAAGGGACAGCGCCCAGGCCCAGAGTTCAGGCCCCACGACTGGACCCAAAAAAAAAAAAATAAAAAATAAATAAAAATAAATAAAAAAAAAATTCAAGCAGACTTCTCTAACTAGCTCTCACTTACCTACTATTTTATTTAGCTAATTTCAATCTACAAACGAATTTTTAAAGTAGACAGTTTTCCTTACAGAAACTTATTAACAGCTTTCATCTCAGCCTTGGCCCAGAGATTCCCTTTGTCATTTCTTTTTTTTCTCAGTACCAATGTTTGAACTCAGGGCCTCAGGCTTGTTTAGCTTGCTTACTCACTCAGCTGAATTCTACCCATTGGGCCATACCTTCACCTCTGCTTTGGGCCAGTTGTTCTAAAGAAATCTCAGACACTTTTCTTCCCAAGTTAGCTTTGAATCTGGATCCTCCATCTCCCAGCCTCCTGAATAGCTGGGCTTGCAGGTATAAGCTAGGTGCACCTGGCTCCCTTCGTAATTTTTAACATTCTTTTTAGAGAAGGTTACATAAAATACCAGCTAAATCATGTGATCTGAAATAAAAGTACAGGTAAGGAACGTCTCTGAAAGGCACTAAAACATCATCCCTTTATTTAAATAGCATGACTAGCAAAAATGAAAAAAATAAATTTTTTAGTTCATTTTGAGCCAGACGCTGGCGGCTTATGCCTATAGTCTAGCTACCTAGGAGGCTGAGATCTGAGGACTGCAGTTTGAAACCAGCACAGGCAGGTAAGTCCATGAGGCTCTTATCTCCAATTAACCACTAGAAAGCTGGAAGTGGAACTGTGGCTCAAGTGGTTGAGCACTACCCTTAAGCAAGAAAAAACAACAAAAAATGAAAATCATTTTGAACCACAGGTAAAAGTCAAGAAAAAAAAAAAGTGCAAGGTGAAGTGTGGGAACACTGTGGCAATATGGGTTTAACCTTTACAGTAAACAAGCAACCTAATGATAAAAGATCAACTAACTAGCTGTAAACAACTAAACCTTCAGGGAATGTCCATGACCCCAAATATGACTTCTTGCCACTAGTATGAGACTGAGAGCAAATTTTAGGTATTCTCAAAAGAAGTCCTCTTGGCAAAAAGGTGGTATGGATGAAGTAGAGGACTTTACAAGAAGAGTACTAATTTCACTTCTTGTTTAACTGCTCTTTAAAGAACGTGACAAGAAGCTGGGTACTGGTAGCTCATGTCTATAATCCTAGCTACTCAGGAGGCTGAGATCTGAGAATCACAGTTCAAAGCCAGCCTGGACAGAAGTCTGTGATACTCTTATCTCTAATAAACCACTCAGAAAACCGGAAGTGGTGCTGTGGCTCAAGTGGTAGAGTGCTCACGTTGAGCTGAGAGACAGCGCCCAGGCCCAGGGTTCAAGCCCCATAACTGACCAAAAAAAAACAAAAAACAAAAAACAAAAAATGCGGGCTGGGAAGTTGGCTCAGTGATAGAGTGCTTGCCTTGCATGCATCAGGCCCTAGGTTCGATTCTTGAGCATCACATAAGCAGAAAAAAGCCGGAAGTGGCACTGTGGCTCAAGTGGTAGGGCACTAGGCGCTAGCCTTGAGCTGAAGAGCTGATGGACAGCACCCAGGCCCAGAGCTCACCCCCCATGACTGACAAAAATAAATAGATAAATAGATAAATAAATAAATAAATAAAAATTTAAAAAGAGTATGACAAGATGTTTGAGGTTCTTGCACAGGGTAAGGATACAGACTAAATCTGTTATTTCTACATAGTCTCAGAGTTTTAAGTATGTTTGATCACCCAAAAACAAGTAGGAGTGAGGAAATAGGGAGGTGACTACCAGCTAAAACATAAGACACTTTAGGCTACCTTATCTATGAAGAAAAGCTGGGATTTAGCTTTTTTTCCATTCTTCACCTAATAGCTGGCCCAAAGCTTAGTCTCTAACTGAACTCTGAGTGATTCCTTAAGTCCTTCTTATATTGTTTTCGTGTGAGCTCACTCTTATTTGTGGGGATTTGAGTGAAGGTCATACTTAAAAATATCTGATGGCCGGACACCAGTGGTTCACACCTGTAATCCTAGCTACTCAGAAGGCTGAGATCTGAGGATCTCGGTTCAAAGCCAGCGCTGGCAGGAAAGCCTGTGAGGCTCTTATCTCCAATAAACCACTAGGAAACTGGAAGTGGCACTGGGGCTCAAGCGGTAGAGCGCTCACCTTGAGCTGAAGAACGCAGGGACAGCGCCCAAGCCCAGAGTTCAAGCCCCACAACCAAAAAAAAAGAAAAAAAGAAAATATCTTATAGGTCCTTCTACATTCAGCAATTCATTAAAAGAGTATATTTCATCCAAATATAGCTATGAGCAGGTGCCACTCCATGTACTGCAAGCATACACTCCATGTACTACTGCATTAGTTCATAATTAACAACAACCAAACTGTGTTTAGTAGTATTATTATCTTATCTCTATAATAGTTATTAACTATATATTATGCAATAGTTACTAAGCTACACACTGCCTATGAAAGAAAACTCAAAACAATAACGAAGTATTTGCCTCCAAATACTAATGTAACTGGAGGATAAATACATTCAATCAAGTAAGTGCAGTCAATAAGTATCAAATGCCAGGCACAGGTGGCTCAAGCTTGTAATCCTAGTTACTCAAGAGGCTGAGATTACAGGACAGTGGTTTGAAGCCAGCCGGGGCAGAAAAGTCACCATGAGACGCTTATCTCCAATTAACTACCAAAAAAAGCTGGAAGTGGCGCTGTGCTCAAAGTGGTAGAGCCCTAGCCTTGAGGGAAAGAGCTCAGGGACAGTGCCCAGGCCCTGAAGTTCAAGCCCTAAAAAAAGGAAAGGGAGGGGAGGAGAGGGGAGGGGAGGGAAGACATTCAATCTACAAAATTTATCATTTCCTGATTCTCTTCCTTGTATAATTCCTTCTTGTTCCAAAAATATTTTCTTTTTATTTCCTATCTAAGAACACTTTATCAAGCAGTTTCCTTGTAACTACCTTTTGCTGGCTAAATAATCTTTATCTATATATCTTTGTGTTATAGCAGTGACATTCTAATTAATCTAGAGCTCTTTTATAATTTTAATCAACTGTGCCCACCATTATCCAAAAGTTAATGCTAAAAACAAAAAAAAAGACCAATGGAATCACAAATAATGGACAGTAAGAGGCTATCAATGACTGTTCCAATCTTAAAAGGAACCAAATGGAGCTGAAAGAAAAAGATGTCACTGAGGGGAAGATCCAATGGCTAAGCTGAAAAGCGGGCATTTTTGGACAGTCTGAAGAGATCTAAAACATGAATGTGGTAAATATAGCTAAAGCTACAGGAGACAATTTAAAAGAAAATACTATGGCAACTTCATGCAATAAATGTGAAACAGAAAAAGTGGACAACTACATAGAATAAAAACTAGAAAACATACAACATAAAACATAGAAACATAGAAAACATACAACATAAAACAGAAAAATACAAACTACCAAAATGGATTCAAGAAAAATTAGAAAATCCAAATCGCACTAGCATCAATAAAGGAGGAAAATGAAAAGGAGAAAAAAAATTGCTAGGTTTGGAGGGCACAAATCTGTTGTCTCCACTCCTAGGAAACTAAAGCAAAATGACTTCTAGAGCCTTAGAGTACAAGAGCAGCCTCAGCAACATAGTGAGAGCATCTCAACAAGAAAATAAAGAGTAAAAATTTTGCCTCGCTATACATATAACCAGGCTCAGACCTGTACAAGCAAGCTCTACAGAAACTTATAAATCACAAATATAGTTCTCCATATGAACAGATTAAAGAAAAACAATCTAATCATAAGATGAAAAGCATGAGAAAGTTTCACATTCATTTTTGAGATCCACAACAAATGCTACAAGAAAACCCTACAGTACTCTGGGCACTGGTGGCTCAGGCCTCCATTCCTAGCTACTAAGGAGGCTAAGATCTGAGGATCTCAGTTCAAAGGCAGCCCAGGCAAGGAAGTCTGTGAGACTCTTATCTCCAATTAAACACCAAAAATAGAAGTGGATCTGTGGCTCAAGTGGAAGAACAACTCAAGAACAAAGAGGAATGTCCAATATATTACTATATTTATTCAACATTCAACATTAGAGAGCTTAGTTAATATAGTAAGAAGGAAAATTGTCTTAAAAATAAAAAGAAAAATCATGTGGCAATATGGATATCTACACAGAGAGCACCCAACAGAATATACAGAATAATTACTAGGATTAGAGTTCAGCGAGGTTCTGGATTTTTTTTAAAAACTACATAAGCCCAAAGATGAATATTTCCATATACAACCCATTAGATCAATTAAGCCAAAAATAAGGCACTATTTACAAGAGCAATAGCTCTTGACTATACACACACACACACACACACACACACACACACACACACACACACACACACACACACACACACACACACACACACACACACACACACACACACACACACACACACACACACACACACACACACACACACACACATTTGGGGGGGGGGGTCTAGTCATGGAGCCTGAACTCTGGGCCTGGGCGCTGTCCCTCAGCTCTTCAGCTCAAGGCTAGCGCTCTACCACTTGAGCCACAGCACCACTTCTGGCTTTTTTCTTTTTGCTTATGTGGTGCTGAGGAATCAAACCCAGGGCATCATGCATGCAAGGCAAGTGCTCTACCACTGAGCCACCTTCCCAGCCCGACAAAATATATTTTAGACCTTTACAGAAACTATAAAGTTTTGTTTGCGATCAGCCAAAAGTAGGAAATACATTAAGACTATAGAAATAGTCTACATTCATAAATTGAATATAGAATTCATAAACTGAATATAAAATTATCAAAATGTCCATTTTCCCTTAACTAACCCAAATAAAAATTTTAAAACACTACAAAGCTGACTCAAGAAATTTTGTACAAGTATTAAGTTCCATGAACTTCTGTTTTGTTTCAATTCTATTTTCTAAGGACCTAGAAAGTTCAGGGCATATAGTAATTATTCAATATATATGTATTGAATGTAATTTTCATTAAAAGCACATAAACAGGGGAACATCCTATTCTGACTTTAGAATGGAATTGACCCTGGAATATGCAAAGACTAAGGGAATATAACAGTCTAGAAACCAATCCATATATGTGAAATTTAATGTACAAAGCAACAGAATAGATCAAAGGACAACTGCTAATCAGTCTGGAAAGAAATTGCAGAGATTAAATTATAAAAGGTCTATAAATAAGTAAAATAAAATAAAGTCAATCTACATTAACTTCAGGAACTTCCCTTTGAAACCTTGTATGTTGTGATTTTTTTCAATATAAGTAGATGTCATTCTAATTGAGAAAATATGTCGTGATTTCCCTAGGACACTGATGTTTATTAAATGTTTACAAAACTTAGCTATATTATACGAACCCTCAAAACTCAGCCTGTTTTATCCCTTCCTAGCTTTGTAACCATGAAGTTACTTAATTATTTGTTTCACTTATTTATTTAATGAGCTATACTAACTTCTACTTCAGCAAGACCCACTGTCTGGTAACTAGGGGTAAGGATTTTGTTTTGATTCTTTCATTTTAAATGGCATTAAGTTTGTTGATTAACTTTTAGAACTGACAAGAGCTAAGAATTTGAATCTTAAAATCCACTATAATACACTTTTCTATTTATTTAAGTATCTCTGTGAAACTTCATGACAGTTTGAAGTTTCCTAACATGGATCTTACACATTTTTTTTGGTGAGTCCTAGGGCTTGAACTCCAGGCCTGGGTACTGTCCCTGACGTTCTTTTGCTCAAGGCTAGAACTCTACTTGAGCCTCTTCTGGATTTTTGTTTGTTTGTTTGTTTGTTAATTGGAGAGAAGAGTCTGACTTTCCTGACTTTCCTGCCAGGGCTGGCTTTAAACCATGATCCTCAGCCCTCAGCCTCAGATTACAGGCATGAGCCACTGGTAGCCGGCCAATTTTTTTTTTTTTTTTTTTTTTGGTGGGTCATGGGACTTGAACTCTGGGCCTGGCACTATATCCCTGAGCTCTGCTCTACCACTTGAGCCACAGCTCCACTTCCAGTTTTTAAGTGGTAACTGGAGATAAGAGTCTCGTGGATTTTCCTGCCTGGGATGGCTTTGAACTGCAATCCTCAGATCTCAGCCTTCTGAGTAGCTAGGATTAGACGTGAGCCACCGGCAATTTTTTTTTTTTTTGTCTTTTCTTTTTTGGTACTGGGGATCGAACCCAGGACATTGCACTTGCAGGGCAAGTGCTTTGCCACTGAGCTACATCCCAGCCGGCAATTTTTTTTTTAAGTTTAACTTTTTTGTTTGCTGTTTTACAAGGAAGTGCAATTTTCTTCCATTGTACCTTCTATTTGGTTTGTTAAAAGTTGTTTTATTTTTTCCACAAAATGAAAGTACTATTTGACATACATATCATACTGTCCAACTATGGGATTACAGCTGGATTTGGGGGTCGGAGCAGTAATTGATTCTATTTAGAGGAAGGAGAAAATTGGAATCGCACCAGGCTTCTCTCATCTATTTCTTGTCTTGGAGTATTTTTTTAAAAAACCATTCTGCAACAGAGCTCAGTGGATCACACCTGTAATCCTAGCTACTCAGGAGAAAATCAGGACGACTGCAATTAGAGACTAGCCCTAGCAAAAATTATTGAGATCCCATCACAATCACAAGCCAAGCCAGGATGATTGTGCAGAAGGCTCTGAGTTCTAACCTAGTACCACTTTTTTAATCCTATTTGCAAAAACACTGGAATATTTAGAATCATTTCCCATGAATTGGGTTTTCTTTCCTTGAATAGCCATGGAAGTGGCCTCATTATCCCAGGGCATGAAATCCAAGAACAGTAGTAGAGATAGATGTAATATAATACAAACAAACCTGAAAACCTCAGGTGTTACATTGTTCATAAACCCGGAAAGTGACAGCTTAAAATAATGAGTAACCAGACTGTTAATCCAGCTTCTAAAATGCTGTCGTTATTGTGTAACTTGAAGCATTCTGTGAGGGGAAGGGCAATGAACAACCAACCGAATGAAGTATAAACACAAATTCCATCACTTACAGTGTTACACAAACATTAAACACTGTAAACCTGTTATGATTTTTGCTATTCTGTTCAGCTGTGGACAAGTGGACAATTGCTTGGAGGGAAAAAAACACTTCAGATGAAATAGAAATAGCATAAACCAATTAAGTCAAAACAACAGGAAACAATAGTAGGATTTTTTGTTGTTGATAGTAGTTGTAGGGCTTGAACTCTGGGCCTGAGCACTGTCCCTGAGCTCTTTTTGCTCTACCACTTAAAGCCACAGCTCCACTTCCAGTTTTTAAGTGGTAACTGGAGATAAGAGTCTCGTGGATTTTCCTGCCTGGGATGGCTTTAAACTGCAATCCTCAGATCTCAGCCTCCTGAGTAGCTAGGACTATAGGCATGACTAGCAGTGCCTAGCTACAATAGAATTTAAAGAATATTATGTATACATGCAGGAATTTCACTACAGAAGTTATTATAGTTGAAATAATACTGACATACTCAAAATAGCATATAAAAATAAAAATAGCTGACTAGAGAGTGGTCAAATATCAAAACAAGCACATAAGCACCACTTCAGAATGCAAAATAAAAGAAAGCTGTCTTCAGAATTAAGGGAGGGGAAGAGACAAAGTCTTACTGCTTATCCTACTACACTCTAAGGAAGGGAAAAACAATTCATTTCTTCTTCAGTACTTAACCAATATAGGATTTGCCACTGTTATTACAATCACTAAGAAGCATTTTTATCAGTTCCCATTTGATTTTACTCATTTGATTTTATTCAAAAGTAAAATTATCTACAAAACTGCTACTATAACTGAGACAATAAAAATTCATGCAACATAATACAAACTTAAGTTTCCCCTATTTAATCAATCTCTAAATGCTTTCTTTACAGGAAAAGAAAACTTTGTACTGCATAATCTCAAACAGTTCCAAATAACTCTTCATACATACACACTTCCTGCCCATGCCAACTCATCAAAGAGAAATTTCATGGATGAAAAGGTTTTATTTCCTTCCATGCTTCAGGTCATGAAATAGATGTTGCCTCTCACAGTCACTGTAAAATAAAAGACCTAAAACACAGGTTGGACATAAGAAAGTATGAAGAGGAACTATAGAGGGCAACCTTAAACCAAATATAACCAAAATAAAGTTAATGGCTTCAACAGAAAAAGAAGATGCTCAACAGAATGTTCTGAAAGTAGACTTATGAAGAAGTCACAACAAATATTTGCTCTCCCAAAGTACTGAGAAAGGGGCAGCCCAGCAAGAGAGAAAATTTTGGACAACAATCACTCCAATCCACCTCCATCCACACCACAGAACCCTGCGTGGGAAGCCTAGAATTCCATGCTTGAAAAGTTGTACTGAGGCACCCAAATACTCCATGGCAATGTGTCAGGGAAAGCCAAGACAAGAGCAGAGCCTTTCATCCTTACTGCAAGTACCAAAGAGTGTCCTCCCATCTTACATTCCCGTGGAGAGCTGGTAGCGAATCTGGATTGCCACCTACAGTTAAGTAACAAGGGAACACTTCACTTCCCTACCAGAACAGTCATAAAATAAGCCAGCTGAGGCAGACACTGAATAAGATCCAGAGAGCCAGAACGAAACATGAAAATGTGCTGGTTCCAACGGAAAAAATATAGAAACAAAAAAGCTCTCAAACAAGACAAAAAGAGAACAGAATAAAACACCAACATCAAGACAACAGATGTAAATTATGTGACAGAGATTAAAGATGCACATATATATTACTTATATGTAAAATTTATTATTTATCTTTTTGGGGGGTGCTATTGGGGCTTCAACTCAGATGCTGTCCTTTAGCCTTTTTACTCAAGCAAGGCTGGCACTCTACCACTTGAGCTACAGTTTCACTTTTTTTTTTTTTTTTGGTGGGGGGGATGTGAATTGGAGGTAAGAGTCTCATGCACTTTCCTGCCTGAACTGGGGTCAAGCTGGGATCTTCAGATCTCCTTGGACTACTAAGTAGCTAAGATTATAGGCATGAGCTAGTAGCGCCAGCCTCATACATATTTTAAACAATAAAAAACAGTATTTTGAGCTGAAAGGTATAGTTCAGTGGTACAGCTCTTGCCTAGCATACATAAGGTCTTGGGTTCCTCTCCAGCAACACACACACACACAAAATCCAAAATCCATTCCTCTCCAGCAAAACACTCTCTCTCTCTCTCTCTCTCTCTCTCTCTCTCTCTCTCTCTCTCTCTCTCTCTCTCTCTCTCCCCTGTAATCCTAGCTACTCAGGAGGCTGAGATCTGAGGATCACGGTTCAAAGCCAGCCCAGGCAGGAAAGTCCATGAGACTCTCATCTTCAATAAGCCACCAGAAAACCAGAAGTTGTGCTGTGGCTCAAGTGGTAGAGCTTTGAGCCAAAAAGTTGAGGGACAGTGCCCAGGCCCAGAGTTCAAGCCCTATGACCAACCAAAAAAAAAAAAAAAAAATTAAACCATGTGATAGGAAAATACTTCTCAAAGTTCTCAAAAACCAAGTCAACAGCCAGCCATGGTGGTCATGCCTCTAATCACAGCGCTCTAAGGGCTGAGACAGGAGGAACTGAGAGCCCAGTCTAAGCTTCTTAGATCACACTCCTGGCAAAGCACCTTACCAGTTTACAAGCATTAATTTCTAGAAAATCCTCCAAAATGAGATAATTTAATTCTTTAAACTAGAATTCAAGAGCATTTGTGTTCATCAGTTCCTTTTCCTTGCATTGTTGTTTTTGTTTTGTTTTGTTTTGGGGGGTGCTTGGCGAGATGATTAAGACAAAGCATTCACTCATTCTACCACTAAGCTACAGCCCTAGTTCTTGTCAAATTTCCTTTTTCTTTTCTTTTATGGAGACAGGGTCTCATTACATCCAGGTTGGCCTCAAATTCACTATGTCTGAATATCTGATTCTTCTACCTCAGCCTCCCTTGGAGTCTCAGGTGCTGACATTTCAGCAATACTACTCTCCCCATTTTTTTCTTCTTTTTTGCAGTGCTGCAAATCAAACAAAGGGCCTCACACATGCTAGGCAAGAGGCCCTATTCTAGAGCTAGAACCTACCTAATCTTCTTCAATTTACTGAGGAAATTAGCAATGTGCAAAAGTACAGGTTCAACCCAGAGATGCAGCACTCACCTGGCATGTGCAACCAAGGCCCTGGATTTGTTCTACAGCACAATACGTATGAGTAAATAAATAATTGAAGCCTATTTTCAAATGTACTGACATTCAAAATCCAAAGCACTCTAAAATCCAAAACTTTTTGAGTGCTGACATGATGCTCCATAAACTTTGGATTTCAGAGTATTTCACATTTTAGATTTTTATATTAGGGATGTTCAACCAGTGAAGTTCATGCAAAAAGTCAAAATCTGAAAAACTAAAACACAAAAACTTCTGATCCCAAGCACTTTGGATAAGAGAACACTCAGTTTAAATGTGTTTAAACACATATATTTCACATTCTTGTAAAAACACAGCATTTTTTCCTTACTCCCATCTCATCTCTCTGAAAAAGCAAAAGTTTCCCACTAAAAGTAGCAAATCTTTAGATAAACTACAACTAGCACTTTGTTTCCCTAATCTTTGATTATTCAAACTCAGGGAAAAAAGCTTTCTTTCATTCACAAGACCACCAAAAGGCAATAGCACATTTTCAAATAAATAATCCTACCATACACCAAAATTTAACCTTACATGTTCTTCATCCAAAAATTGCCCATTTTTATAAACTCATAAATTTCATGAGCAAAAAATGTCCACAGCATAGCACACAACACAGGTTCGATATATATAACATTCCAGATTTTCTTCTAATCTTTTTTTACACCTACATAAAGCCACATTATATGAGCATTCATCTGTATACCCACAGTGTTAAGAATTTCGTGCTGAGAAAAAATTAAAGGCATCATTTCTTCATACAGGAAATTTAGGGCAAAATTACTCATCAGTTCCTGTAACCACCAAAATGAAATGACATATCACATACAATGCTCTGGAGAAAATTTCAAAAGCCATATGTAGTAATTTTCAAAGCAAATCACAGCACACACCCTCATGTATACATTTATACAAAACTACTTTCCCACAAGCTCAAATGTGAACTTTTTACTGTAAAAAGAATTGCACCCAAGTTTTATCTGTTGAGCACAGAGGAAAAAAAAAAGTAATTTCCCACCCTGAAGGAAACCCCCAAAAGAATACTCTTGTGTCTTATCAACCAAGTCAAGATACCTTTAACACCAAACAACAGCCAACTTTCCATTTGACTACATAATTAAGTCAATTCAAAGTACACTGTTGGTTCTCAACTGGTAACAGATGTTAAGAAAAATATGGAAAATATACATCAACCTCTCAACTTACTAGTAATGTTGCAGACTTATACCCTCTATAATCCTATTTCTCTCTCTCTCCTACCCTATCCCTTAGATAAGGTAAGGAATACCAGGGAATGTGGAATACCAGGCTCAGTGGTAGAGTGCATCCCCTGCATGCATGAAGCCTTGGGTTTGATTCTTCAGTACCACATAAACAGAAAAGGCTGGAAGTAGCATTGTGGCTCAAATGGTAGAAGGCTAGCTTTGAGCAAAAAAAGAAGCTCAAGGGCAGTGCCCAGACCCTGAGTTCAAGCTCCAGGATTAGCAAAAAAAAAAAAAGAGAGGTAAGGAATATCCTGATATGCCATGCATTTCTGCAACACAGTGTCTCAGATATCATCTATGTCAGCCCCTTCATTTTACAGATTAAGAAATGAAGCTCAAGAAAGTGCATGCTCTATTACTGAATAAGGAAAATATATTATCAGGGGCTTTCAAAGCCAGCACCAGGGCTTCACACCTGTAATCCCAGCTAATCAGAAGGCTGAGATCTGAGGCTCATGGTCCAAAACCAGACATGGCAGAACAGTCCACTGAGAGTCTTCTAAAAGTCAGAAATGAAGCTGTGGCTCAAGCAGCAGAGAACAAGCCTTGAGCCCCCCACCCCCCAAAGAAACAACAACAACAAAAAAAAACACTAAGGAAAAATGGCACCTAGGACCTGAGTTCAAACCCCAGTACCAACACCAATATTTAAAAAAAAGAATGTAATTCAAGCATTCTTTTAAAGCATATATCAGAAGAAGAAAAAGCAGCAGCAGCAGCAGCAGCAGCAGCAGCAGCAGCAGCAGCAGCAGCAGCAGAAGAAGAAGAAGAAGAAGAAGAAGAAGAAGAAGAAGAAGAAGAAGAAGAAGAAGAAGAAGAAGAAGAAGAAGAAGAAGAAGAAGCAGAAGCAGCAGAAGAAGCAGCAGAAGAAGCAGCAGCAGAAGCAGCAGCAGAAGAAGCAGAAGCAGAAGCAGCATGAGAGGCAAAAAATATAATAGGAAAGGGGGGAAGGAGAGAGAGAGAAGCAGTAAGAATAAGGGAAGATTAGGCACTGGTGGCTCACACCTGTAATCCTAGCTACTCAGGAGTCAGCCTCAGCGATCTGAGGATCACAGTTCAAAGCCAGCCAGGGCAAAAAAGGTTTGTGAAATTTATCCCCAGTTAAACCACAAAAAGCTGGGAAGTAGAACTGTGGCTCGAGTGGTAGAGAACTAGCAAAAAGGCTCAAGGATAGCACTGAAGCCCTGAGTTCAAGTCTTAGGACCACACACATATACACAGAACAAGGAAAGAAACACAACTCTAAACACTAAAAAAATACTAGGTATTAAACTGGTCTCAGCATCTCTACCTAGTGATGGTAATTACAAAGATAAAAGTAGTAAATTTTCAATTGGCTAAGTGGTAAAATTTCAGTCTGGGGATGTAATCCACACTTGCCTAGCTAGCACGAACAAGCTCTAGGCTCAAAAACAGGAGGGAAGGGGATTCCTGTCAGGAATGGGTTAAACAGACAACATATACCTCTTTAAGTATGCTGTACTAGAGAATGAAACATCAACACTATGATATTTCTACCACAAATACACAATTCGATTCTAATTATAAGAACACATCAGACACACCCAAAATGTGTAACAAGTAAATGTAACAGGCTTCCTGAACCAAATTCTTTTCCTCTGCTGTAAAAGACATCAGAACAATTGGTCATTTAAATAATGTTATTGTAATTTCCGGATTTTTAGAACCACACTAAGGTTCAATGAAAAACTCTTAGATAATAAACATAAAAGGAACATAACTTCTGCAATTTCCACAAGGTTCAGAGAGAGTTGAGACTGTAGCTCAGTGGTAAGGAAGTGCTTTGCATAGAGATTCTGGGTCGATTACCAACACCACAAACAAAACACAACACAACAAAACAGGTGGGGAAGGGGTGTTACACAGGACACTAAGGAAACACATGGGAAGGGCACCTAACATGTACTAGCCTCAGGAAAGGCTTTCTGGAGAATAAAACGTCAACCACAGCTAGAACTATGACGAAAAACTAATGGGAGAAAAGGACCAGCTGGTAAAGGATATAGCTTCACAAGCCTCATGAGTACATTTCACACAAATTGTGACTAAACTGAATCACTCTACACTTTGCCAAACAATTTAAATACATCAGGAGGAGGAAAGAAGGGGGATATACAGATGAGAGTAGGAATTTCAGATAGGTCTAAAGAAGGCTGGTAAAGCACTGGAGAACAGAGCAGGTCTAGGGGTTGGTAGGAAGGAGAGCAGCAGCTATAGCCAGAGAAGCAACTGTAGAAGTAATTGAAAATGGACCACAGGGAGCAGGAGAATGCAAAAACGTGGGTAAAGAAATACTGAAAGCAAACTTCACCTCCTTTTCAATCCTAACTCTCCTAACTTCAACTAAATAGAAAACCCTTCATGAACTTAACCATTTTTTTTAAAGCAAGACACCCATGCACCAGTGGCTCACACCTGTAAAATCCTAGCTGCTCAGGAGGCTGAGATCTAAGTATTCATGGTTCAAAGTTAGCTCATTCAAGAAACTATCAAAAAGCCAGAAGTGGAGCTGTGGCTCAAGTGCTAAGAGCGGTAGGCTTGCATTCAAAAGCTCTAAGACAGCACCAAGGCTCTGAGTTGAAGCCCCAGGACTGGTGTGCATGCAAGAAAGCCACGTAGAGCTTAAAACCTTGAATTCAAGCCCTATTCCTGGTAGAAGGGAAAAAAGAAAGAAAGAAAAGAAAGAGGGAAAGAGGGAGAGAGGGAGCAAAGAGAGATAGAGAAAAGGAAGCGAAGGGAAGGAAAAAAAAAAAAGAAATGAAGTTCTTCGAAGATGCCAGTTTTATTATCCAGGTATCAGCTCCCTGTTTGGAAGATAACATAAAAAAATTTTTGTGCCTCTTTTCGATGTTAACCACTTGAATTACATAAATATTTCACAACTCACAACGAAAAATTATAAATACTTCAAAGCTTAAATCTGATACATAATCCATTTGGGCATTGTTCTAAGTAATACCTATTGTAGAAAAGTGAAAACAGTCAATGAAGTACAATTTCTAGAATCCACTTAAAGTAACAAAGTATAGAATATTGTAAGGGATTTCTTTTAAAAAGAGGAATGTGAGGTATTTTGTGAAAGGCAAGTAGGACAGCTGGAACAAAGCTGCTGGAGCAACAGCTGTGTGCTATGTACTGTTCCTCTAAAACCACAAGCTAAAGTAACCCATGTCAGACAACTTCATTTCACTCAGTCAGTGGCTTCTTCCTAAATCGTCTCCTACAAAGAAATCTAAACAAAATACAAAATTTGCAATGATTTTAGGAAGGAGAAAAAAAACACTCTGAATCTCTATAAAATTAAAAACTGAGAATCATACTCTACTGAAGACAATCTAACTGAAAACCAAATTTTCCACATTGCTTTCACACCTACTAAAATAAGGATCACAAGCCAGATGCCCTGGTGACTGCCTATAGAACCAGGTATTGAGGAGTCTAAGGCAGGGGATTTAAGAGCAACCTGGCCAACACAGCAAGACATCCCTATCTCAATAAATGCACAAATACGTATCTTCATTGACTAATTAATGATCATAGAATCTCAGATTTCACAATAGGAAGGAAATAACCAGAAGACCCAATATTTGATGAGGTGTGAACTTCTTACCAGCAACTCAACCATTCTTAGCTCTCAAGTGTTTTATCACAAAACATGTGTAGTATAAGAAATCTGTCATCTCAGTCATTTGGCAATTAACATAGTTCACTTAAATTAATTCGTTGGCATAAAAGTTCCATGTTACTACCTAAAAACAATTACTACAGTGCTCAACGAGACTATCCACCCATCTAAATACCTGTAACTTGTTATTAAATTATCAAGACTTAACAGCTTGGTTTATATTTTCTCCACTTCTTTTTCCTTGGATTGACAAATCCCTGTAACTTTAATTTTGTTCTTCTCCACTTAATATACATGACTACGTACATTTGCATGTATGCATAAATATGTATGTCTAAGGCAAATTCCTTTATTTATTGGTACACATTCATTTCAAAGGAAAGAGATAAAATTTCTAATTTAATAGTCACATCTTTTCCATGTGATTTCTGAAACTTAAAATGCTAGCACCAATTCTTTCTTTGCAGTTTGGACAATTTAATATTGTTTTCCTTTCAGCTAACAAGTTGATCACTATTGTAATCTCAACTTCATGTAATTGCCTAGCCAAAAATAAGGTACTAGAAGAAAACCCACCAGGAAACAAGACAATGGTAGTTACCCTTCAAGACCTTACTCTCAAATCTATTTTATATTCCGAGTCTGAACTTCACAGAGAAATTAAAATAGGACTAATCCTGTCCAAAGACCTCTTTATTTTCCTTTTTCTTTTTGGGGCCAGTCCTGGAGCTTGAACTCAGGACCTGGGAGCTAGTGCTCTACCACTTTAGCCACAGTTCCACTTGGTGGGCTTTTTGATACTTAACTGGAGATAAAAGAGCCTCATGAATTCTCCTGCCCCAGCTGGCTTTGAACAGTAACCACTAGATCTCAACCTCTAGAGTAGCTAGAATTACAGACATGAGCCACCAGTGCACAGCCCCGATTTTTAAACATTGTATATTGTTTAGAAAATCTTAACACAAAATGATCCAAAAATTGTGATGCGCGCACACACACAACACACCACACACACGCACACACACACACCCCACACCACACACACACACACACACACACATACACACACACACACACACACACACACACACACACACACACACACACACACACACACACACACACACACACACACACACACACACACAAAAGCAGGAGTGGCAATGTTAATGCAACAGGATGAAATCCAGAGTGAAGCACACACAAGAATGATACTATTTAAAAATGAAAGGTATGGGCCCAGCACCGGTGGCTCACGCCTGTAATCCTACCTACTCAGGAGACTGAGATCTGAGGATTGCGGTTCAAAGCCAGCCCAGGCAAGAAAATCCGTGAGACTTTTATCTCCAAGCCACTGAGGAAACCAGAAGTGGTGCAGTGGCTCAACTGGTAGAGCACTAGCCTTGAGCTGAAGAGCTGAGGGACAGACAGCATTCAGGCCCAGAGTTCAAGCCCCATGACAGACCCAAAAAAAGATATTTCCTAAAGTTCATTTACCAAGTCATACACTACCAAAGCAAAACAAAAACAGATGGGAGGAAAAAAATTGTCTTCAAAAGAACTTTAACAAATGTGTATTAGAATTTTCACAGATTAAACAAGCATGAAAAAAGAAGGGATACAGACTTATCAACGAATTCATTTGTACCTCATAAGCTACAAATATCATTCTCCGCTCATATGGCTGGAATGGTTGAAAAAGCAAGGGTAAATATGGCCATTAAGTATTGTGATGTTGCCTGGCATAATGATGGTACACCCATAATCCCAACTACTCAGGAGGCTGGGGCAGAAAACAGCCAGTTCAAGGCCAGCCTGAGCAACAAAGAAAAGCTTCAGAGAGGAGGAAAAAGGAAAAAAACAAAAAGTAATGAAGATAAGTTAAAAAATGCAGAAGAAAAGCTTCCCAGACCTGAGTGTTTCATCATTTCCCTGGGAAAACTAATGAACAGAGAAAACCTTCTAGTCATATCCTGATAAATGTTTCCATTTCCAATTAAATGAATGTTATAGTCAAGTAGAAAAGTTATTTCCACAGAAATTTCATGCTACCCAGATAAATAAAGCAGTTATCTCTACCATTTTAATTTTTTTAAGTTAGAACACATTTTTTATACCCAACTAAATCATTTATCATGCAAAAGCTAATATATCATGAATATCTTTTAGTTTAAAGGACTTGAAAATGTTATTTAAATCACAATTAAAAAAAATAAAGATGTGCAGGAGTTAAAGGTTTAGCTCAATGGTAGATCACATAATATGTACTAGGCCCTGTCTAAGCACTGCAAAAATGAAATTAAAAATTAACACGTAGCTGTACAACATAGTGACTACAATCAATAACATACTATGTTTATTTTAGTGTGTGGATATTATCACCAAAAAAAAACTAAGTAATGCATATGTATCAATCATTCTACAATATATTTATACTTCCAAACATCATGTATACAATATATAAATTTTAACTCCTAATGAAAAAAAAAAAAAAACTAGAGGAATGCTTAAAACTGAAGCCATGGCCACGTGCCAGTGGCTTACACCTGTAATCCTAGCTATTCAGGAGGCTGAGATCTGAGGATCATGGGTCAAAGCTAGCCCCGGGCAGGAAAGTCTGTGAGACTCTTATCTCCAATTAACCACCAGAAAACCAGAAGTGGCACTGTGGCTCAAGTGGTAGAATGCTCACCTTGAGCTGAAGAGCTCAGGGACAATGCCCAAGCCCAGAGTTCAAGCCCTACAACCACTCAAAAAAAAAAAAAAAACTGAAGCCAGTTACAATTTTACAGAAATGAGAAAAGCAAAAACCTTTAGTAACAGGATTGATACCACTAAATATTCTTAAACTGTTATAAAATATAATGCAAAAGACAAAAATTATTTTTAAAAATACCGCAATCTGGGCTGGGAAGATGGCTCAGTGGTAGAGCGCTTGCCTTGCATGCATGAGGCCCTGGGTTCCATTCCCCAGCACCACATAAGCAAAAAGAAAAAATCCGGAAGTGGCGCTGTGGCTCAAGTGGTAGAGCGCTAGCCTTGAGCTGAAGAGCTAAGGGACAGCGCCCAGGCCCAGAGTTCAGGCCCCACGACTGACCTCCCCCCCCCCCAAAAAAAATACCGCAATCTCACATATTTAGTTGTCTTAAATAAACTCAATTTATGAGAAGGGTAGATGAATGTAGCAGGAAAAAAAAAAACCTGCTAAATTCCTCCATTTTCCATAATTGAGAAAAACCACTGTCTATTTTCTAATCAAGCATACGTAGGAATATTGATAACATTAGGATAAACCCCAGTAGAAAACACATACACACACACAACCTGGACACACACACACACACACTAGGTGCATGAGGAGGGGCTGTTATTCAAAACCACAGAACTCGTGGCCAAATGTGTATTGATTGCCTAACCTAAACTTATCGATCCTTCCCAAGACATTCAGCAACAAAATTAAAGATTTACTCTTTAAGCAAAGAAAAAGTTGGTCTCCTTTAAGCCTCACCTGGGGTGGTTTAAGTGTAAAGTTGACAAAGACAAGACACAACAAAAAACTTTTGATCACATGGTCATGAGCAGGGGAGATCAGGGTCATGGGAGATAGATGGGTTAGGCGCTATGTTTCTCCTTGATAAACCTGGCTTATTTCTTCCTTGATAAAAATTATCTTACAGAAACATACCTCCCAGCTATGTTAACATCGACCCCCTCGCAAACTCTAACCTACTAGTTTGCTTTTGTTTTTGGTTTTGGATTTTGCTTTCTTTTAGGCAGAATCTCACAATGTTGCCCAAGCTGGCTCCTACTCAGGATCCCCCTGACTTAGCTTCCCAAAAGCTAAGATTACACAAGCGCACAACCACATCCAGCATTTCACCTACTAGTTTTAACACCCGTTTATGATTTTTACTTAAATCAATTACCATGACTGTCAAAAGGTGATTTTTCTAATTCCATTACTTTCTGTAACTTCATTCATTAGTCTGAATTCTACACCAAGAACTTCTCAGTTATTTAGTAACATGGCGTATAAATTCTTTATGGATAATTATCCACTCTCTTAACAATTAAATTGTCCTGGAGTCAGCCAATAATTTTTTCAGGTCCAGTCTATGTCTCTGACAGGTTGCATCATTTGGGGTTTTATTTTACCATTTATTTCCCTACATTACAAAATACTGAGCTGGGAATGTGGCTTAATGGTAGAGTGCTGGCCATGCATGCATGAAGCCCTAGGTTCAATTCCTCAGAACCACATAAACAGAAAAGCTGGAAGTGCTGCAGTGGCTTAAGTGGTAGACCGCTAGCCTTGAGCAAAAAGAAGCTCAAGGATAGTGCCTTGGCCCTGAGTTCAAGCCCCAGGACTAGCAAAAAAAAAAAAAAAAAAGTTACAAAATACTCCAAGCTCATCTCACTCTTTTTCCTGTCCCAGCCCTAAAATCTTACATTTTTCTAAAATTCCTTCTAATAGAGTATGGTATTCAGAAACTAAAATCTGGAGTTAGAGATCCACTGCTCATAGGGTACCATTAGGGTACCATTTTCTAAAGCCTCTCAATAGAGCTGAAAGGTAGGGTGTGTGTGTGTATATCTGTAGTGGACCCTGGTGTGTGTGTGTGTGTGTGTGTGTGTGTGTGTGTGTGTGTGTGTGTGTGTGTGTGTGTGTGTGTGTGTGTGTGTGTGTGTCTGTGTGTCTGTGTGTCTGTGTGTCTGTGTGTCTGTGTGTCTGTGTGTGTGTGTGTCTGTGTCTGTGTGTGTGTCTATGTGTGTGTCTGTGTGTGTCTGTGTATGTTTGTGTGTGTCTGTGTCTGTGTGTCTGTGTGTGTGTACATATCTGTAGTGGACCCTGAGATGGGGCCCAAACTGGTATGATTCCATTTTGAGCCTTGCCTTTGTTTTAGGGATTTTAGACTTGATGGGCCTAGTTCCTGGAACGAAAAAAATACATCTGGTCACCCTCCCCTTAACAACCTAACCCACCCTTGATTGTTCAGTTAAAGACTGACCCGTGAAACAGATCAGTTGTAATCTGGCTCCAACTGGCTACACCACTTGCTTTTGGTAAACCCTGCCTTTTTGCACTTGCTTACGGTAGACCCCACCTTTTGCCCACCAAAAGGTAGACCTCACCTTACCCACTAAATTTGCCTGCCATTTTAAACCAAGGTGATAGGCTGGTTTAAACAGCCATTACAGACAAACTGTACCCTCATTGGCCACTTGCATGTGGTCTGGTAAGACTGTACAATCCTTTGTGTGTATTACAATCCCATTGGTCACCTGCGTGTGACCGGCCAGCCTTGACCTCATGGATTTTGCCTTTAAAAACCAAAGAATGTGGGCTGCTCGGGATTGTGAAACTGTGCTACAGCCCTGACCAGTCAGTGTAGGAACCTTCTCAGTAAAGTTGCTTCTTTGTTAACGACTTGGTTGCAGTGGGCTGTCACTCTGGACGACTAGGTGGGCTTGCCTGAGTAGGGGTCTTTCTACTACAATATCTAGACATATTATACTGCTCTATTTATCTAACTTGTAAAATCATGGTATCAATTATGCTGATACCAGTTTCATTCTAGCCTTCAGCCTTTCCACATTTACAGCTCCCTTCTTTTCAACGGTGAGAGGCTCCCAATTCACAAAATAAATTTATCTACTAATTCTAATACACAAAATTGTAAACCCACACTTCCCGTGACAAAAAAAAAAAAATATCAACTAGACTTCAGTGTTTGCTTTCAGGCATTTCTGTCTTTATCTTGAGGACATAGTCCAAACACTGGGTTTAAAAGTTACCAAAATTAGCTTTTTCCTTTACCCTTTCAATGTAGTTGTCATTCATTTGTTGGGGAGGAGGGGGGATCAGTTATTTGTATCTCACCTTAATGTATTTTTTCTCCATTTTATTTATTGTTGTTTGCTTTTATGTTGAATATGTAAAACATTAACATAGCTCCAAAGGTCAGAATGGTACCTCCAAAGGGTCACTGTCTGCATCCCCTCTATCCCTCACTTTTACCCACCTCATTTTTACCCACTCTCCTCCAATAATTCCATCAATCTCATCTGTCCTTCCTGTCACTGTTTCTATACCCATAAGCAAATATACATGAATTTTCTAGTCAACTCCTTTCTTATGCTATAAGGTGGTACTTTTGCTCTTTATTGTTTCCACTGAACAATGTATCTTGCAAAGTACCCCCACAATTCACTGAGACCCGTTGTGTTCTTTTTTATAGCTGCGTAATGCTCCATTGAGTGACTACACCAGGTGTTACACAACTATTTTACTATTCAAGTTGCTTCCAATTTTTATCATTACAAAGAATGCCACAACCTTGCATATGTATATTGTTGAAGTGCATCTTCACAGTAATTTTCTAGAATTGGGACTACAGTCAAAAAGTAACCATGGAAACACTCAAGCATCTATCTTATCTCTTGTAATGTAATGCACTAAGAATACATCATTACTGTGTTATTCCTGCCCCACCAAAAATGTGTCATCTGGATCTAATCATGAAAAAACAGCAGTCAAGATCCAAATTGAGGGTACTCTATAAACAAATAACTTGTACTCTTTAAACAAAGACTAGGCCCAGTAGGTAGCTCATACCTGTAAATCCTAGCTACACAGTAGGCTGAAATCTGATCGCATTCAAAGCCAGCCCAGACAGGAAAGTCTGTAAGACTATTATCTCCAATAAACTACTCAAAAAAAAACCAGAAGTAGTGCTGTGTAGAGCACCAGCCTGAAACACAAGGAGGCTCAGGGGCAGTGCCCAGGCCCTGAATTGAAGCCCTGGTACTGGGATGGGGTGGGAGGGGTGGGGGGGAGACACAACTAAAAAAACTGTTCCAAATTAGACATGTATAGAGAATGCATTGTATAGACATGTATAGAGAATGCATGTTTCTCTAAACTATTCCAAATTAGACATGTATAGAGAATGCACTGTATAGTCTTTTTGTTTTCCTTTGTTTCTCTATAGACAGCATTATCAGAACTACTGGCAAAAAAAAAAATTAACTGCACATATTTTGGTTCGGTTTATTATACTGTTCGTGTAAGCAAATATGATTCTTGGAAACTACACAGAAATACTTAACTATGGGGGGAAATAAAGCACATGGGGCAAAATGGCAGCAATGGGGAAATCTGGGGTTTTCTTTAATTTTAAAAGAAATAGTTATATTTTACCACATTCATTCATAATTTAGTACTGAACATTCATTTATGTATACAAAGATCTTTCTCCTAAGAAAATATAATCATACAAGGTGACATGTTAAGCTTGCTAGCAAGATTTAATTATCAATATATAACAACAAAAAGTTGTCCATAATTTTAAACTAGAATTTAATGCTATTCAGTAAGCTACATTCCTTTGAGAAAACAGTAAAAATAAAATACAACTTACAAGACATCAAAGAGGTCATCTAATTATGTCTCCAGTAGCACAATTTTAGATAAGATATTTCTTTGCTTCTCTGAGACATATTTTTCTTTCCAAAACAGAAATAAATCAAGTCTACCAAGGACATTAGTTGAAACTAAGTTTCAATCTCAAACACAAACTCAGCAGTTCTACTGCAAACTCATTCAACATCAAGGCCTTCAAGATTCAATAATTAGAGCAGACATGGACTCTAAATGTGAAGAAATTGTAAGAACACTTCATTTTACCAATGTTTATTCATATATATGTAAAAAAGTAGCACATAATAAAAAGCATCATCAAAATAAGCCTAAGCAGCTCTGAATAAACATAAAATAAATGTCAGAAAGGGAGAAGAAAAATTAACGAACTCTACTGTCTCCAGGCAGTAAAAATCTTTTCACTAATTATCACTTTCAGCAAGGAAGACACAAAGAATTGATATCCAAAAGACCGTTTTTCTTCACCAAATTTTAAAGAAAGAAATCCGTCTCAATTTTAAAAACAATGTTAAAAGGGACCCTTTTTTTTTTTTAAGAATTGAATAGGTGTGTGTGAGAATACATTCCTTTAATCTCAGCACTTGTAAAGCCTGAGGCAGGAAGATAGTGAGTTTGAGGCCAGGCTGGAATATATAACATGAACTGTCTCAAAAAAAATTAAAAATATTACTTTAAGTCTTCCCATCCCTTCTGAAGTTACCAAGGAAACCAAGGAAACCAAGGAAAAGTAACATTCTTAACTTCAGAACTTCTCTCTGCCCGTTTGATACAAGCACCATCCTTGGTAAGGAAATGTTTTGCCTGAGTACCTAGAATTTGGATTACAGCACAGTCTGCAGGCCCATTTCAACTGCAAGAAGTCTCTTAGGTTTTAATGTTAGCAACTGATTCGTAAATTATTGAAAATTTAGGGCTGGGAAGGTGACATAGTGGTAGTGCGCTTGCCTTGCATGTGTGAGACCCTGGGTTCAATTCCTCAGCACCACAGAAGCACAAAAAGCCAGAAGTGGCACTGTGGCTCAAGTGGTAGAGCACTAGCCTTGAACTAAAGAGCTGAGGGACAGCGCCCAGGCCCAGAGTTCAGACCCCACGACAAGAAAAAAGAAAAAAAAATTCTCAATAATTATTTGCACAAAAAATAAACCTAGTGTGCATAGTGGTTCATAGTGGTGCATAAGCATTAGCAGTTTAAGGGACTTCTAATTGCAGTAAATGTCTTCAAGATGTAACAATGGAAAAACAATTGAAGAGTTCAAACTCCCAACCTTGACATGTTAATCAAGTAACTAACAACACAAATAAGTCTTGAAATCTTTCTAAGATCTCTGTCCCAAGAAAAGACAATGAAAAACTACTTCCTGAAAGACAAACTCCAGGTAAAAAGCAATGTTTGAGTCAGGTCCAGATGAACAGGTTTTCCGACTAAAACTTAAGATATAAACCAACTACTCCAAAATCTGTCAATATGCTGAGAAACATTCTTAGAACATTAAAAGAACTGGGAAAACTGTCTCTTTAAATTCATAAAACATGTATAGCCTCCTCTCAGAGTTGCTTAAGTAGTAACCCAAAAAAACAATGATTACTCCTTTTGGGTTTTTTATTTTGGTGCTAGAGATTAAACCCAGCAGCTGGTACATGCTAAACACACACACTGCCACTGAACTACGTCACTCCCCATCCTGTTACTTTTTAAAAATTACGTCTAAAAAGATTAAAAAAAAAAAAAGTTCCCAACACATACTGAAAGCAAAATAATAGGTGTGATGACTCACATTTGTAATCTTAGCTATGTAGGAGGTAAGACAGGGAACTCTGGTTCCAGGACAATCAGTTCAAGAGACTCCATCCCATGCAATGGCTGTGCACATTAGCACATTCACCTATTACTTCAGCTTTGAGCTAGCTAAAAGAGCTAAGTGTAACAGAACATGCCTGGTCATCAGCAACACAGGGAAGCATTAGTAGGTGGATGACAGCCTCACCAGCCAGGGCATAAGTCCCTACCTCAAAAGGAACCAAAGCAAGATGAATTAGTGGCATAGCTCAAGTGGTAGAGCACCAGTCTAGTGAGATGCCCTGAGTTTAGTCCCCAGATGTACCAAAAAAAAAAAAAATTCATCACATAAATACCATACAGAAGTGAGAGAGAGAGATGGTTGGGGTGCAGTGGGAAGATTACAAATTTTGTTTTGAAAGGACACCAACATACAGAAGAACAGCAAATAAAGTTAGCTATTATTACGTACTCAGAAGATGGCGCTGGACTGAATGATGTTCAGGAAGTATTTATTCCAAAAGTCCTAAAGATGTATGAGTGTGCCTTTTTAAATGAGAAAAGTGAGACTCGGAACTAAAGAACCTTGACTGAAGACACATGTGACTAGTTTGAATAAAAAAAGAATCCTAGAACTTCAGCGGTGATTTGTTGGACCAAACCCACTATTTTATGAAAATGAAGCCTTAAAGAGATTACAAGAAATTACCCAAAGTTCCTGGGTAGGAGATGAAAACGCCAGATACAACTATCTCTCCTTTCCACTCTTTACAAAGTCAAAATCACGTCTCAACCAGCTTATTCATTTTACCTGCCAACAGAAGAAAAAGGAGCAAGCCAGGCACTGGTGGCATACACCTCTTAGCTACTCAGGAGGCTGAGAACTGAGGATTGAGGTTCAAAACCAGCCTCTGTCTGTGTTTATCTCTAACCAACAAAAAACAAGCTATTGCTCAAGTGGTAGAGAGCACTAGCCTTGAGCACAAAAGCTAGGGATGGCGATCAGGCTTCAGCTGAAGCACCAGGACCAGCATAGGTGCACAGACAAACAAAAAGTATAAGCAAGGAAACACAAAGGTCACATACTTAGCACATATACTTAGCACTTACATTTCAATCACAGATTTGTTGTATACACTAGTAAGATGGAAAAGAAACTTTGTTACCTGAATTTCCCAATTTGTAGCTCTTTATATGCACAGAAGATAGCAATCTAAGGTCAAACAGAAAACTAAAGGCAAAAGTTGTTTAATTTTTCACTTGTAAACTTGTTTCTAATATCTTTCCTGTTCAAGGCAACATAATAAAAAATATTATACTAAAAGCTACTATTAAAAGGTAGCATTTCAAAAGTCTTCAAAAAAATCAACAACCAATTTGTGCCATTCTAGTCTACAAAAAAAAATCTTTATTGAAAATGATTACTCTGCTGCCTGTTTTCACTCCAGTTTCTACATGTATATAATCACAACAGAATAAATCTTAATTCAGACAATAAAGATTAATAATAAAGTATGAAGTCTTTCTATGTACTAGACTTTGACATGTTAACTTATTCAGTAGCTTCTCAATTCCTAATTTGGGTGGTACTTATTTCTTCAGCTTTCAGATGAGAAAATCTGACTGACACAGCAGTTAAGTAACTTGTTTTAAGACTGTAGGTTGAATAAATGACAGAGCTGGCTGGGTAGTAAGCCACCAGGTCTCAACTTTAGAGCCTCAATTTCTATTTCATTGGCCCCAAGCCATCTCCCAGCACACACGTTTTTCCAAGTTAGCCTGAGACTCCCCATACTCAAATATGATTGCCATTCTCCCTACCACCAAGCCTACATCCCATTTGTGTTTGTCTATTTGTTTATTTTCTGAAGTGTTGGGGGTCAAATCCAAGGAATCTTGTATTCTAAGCAAGGGCTTAGGTGAGCATCCCAACCCTACCGTGCTTTGATCAATCTTTCCCACACTGACTTTTCGGAATCTGAGTTCTATTTGCATTAAACACATTACAGACCTGTACACAGGCATGATTTTAAAAAAAAAAAAAAAAGGCTGGGGGGAAGCCAGTCACCGGTGGCTCACGCCTGTAATCCTAGCTACTCAGGAGGCTGAGATCTGAGGATCACGGTTCAAAGTCAGCCAGGAGAAGGAAAGTCGGTGAGACTCTCTCTTATCTCCAATAAACTACTCAGAAAACTGGAAGTGGCGACGTAGTTCAAGGGGTAGAGCGCTGCCTTGAGCTGAAGAGCACAGGGACAGCACCCAAGCCCAGAGTTCAAGCCCCACGAACAGCAACAACAACAAAAAAGGTTTCCACTAATGGTGTACATATTACATGCCAGATAACAAATTAAGATCTTTCTTCAAATTCAAAAGTTGTAAAGAATATGTCATAAGATCTACTTGTAGGAAAATTGAGGCTCAGAGAAGATATTTCTCACAGTCAATAAGTAACAGAACAAAAGACACATTCAAGTTTTGTATGATTCAAAGTTCATACTTGTGCATGTATATATACATACACATATCTTTCTCATATGCATCTTTACTTATTTGGTGTCATCTAAAGCACCTAGATGCTGTATCATTTATAAAGAAGTATTCTTTAACAAGCAAGTTGCAGAAAACCATTGCAAAGATAGCAGTTACCAAAGATAAGATTAATTAAATGGGTTCTAATACTAGTTCCCAAAAATAAAGGCTTAAATACCAAAAATAACTTACAAATACCATTACATTAAATTGGTAAAATAATAAACTGACGTGTCGCTGCTTAAATGTTTTAGGAATACTGGAAACCAGTATGATTCCTCTACCTCTAGACTCGCTCCACTCCTAAACATGAGTCTAATCACCAAGGAAATTCTTAGCTATAAACTTTTCTGGGGTTTGGGGGATTTGGGGGGGGGGAGGGAAGCTTTGTTTTATTTACCAGAGCTGGAGACCAAACTCGGGGCCTTGCACTTGCCAGGCAAGTGCACTTCCACTGAGCTAAATCCCCAACCCCAAATTGTTTAATTTTGCCATCAGTTATTTAAAAACAAAACACTCTTGGCCCTAGGGAAATGGCAAACAATGTGAAAGAAAGCAAGCCCAGAGTCTGCTTAACTAACCTCACCTTGTTTTAACACACTAAGGAGCACACCTGTAAAAGCTCATTACCTAAACATCCTCTCTTCCTGGATACAAAGGTTTATGCGGCAGGTTTTAATCACCTTGCATATTATGGCAGCAATCGCTGTGCACTTATTCAATGTGAAAGGTGACAATCACGTTTACGTTGCGATATTCTGTATTTTAATGCCACTATAAACATTAGCATGAAATGAAATCGGCTATCCATGCATTCCATGACAAATGTGTGAAACAGATTTTTAAAAGGAAAGAAAATTCATCATCTTTACTCTTTTACAGAGAGAGGGGGGAGGGGGGGAATCTGACATCTGATTCAACTGGGTATTCTCTCCCAACATATGCCACACCTTCTAGGTTGACAAAAGAGAGCGGTATCTGGTTCTTTTTCTTTCTTTCTTTCTTTCTTTAAAAATCCAAAGAGGAGCCCACTCAGACCTCGTGCCAGCAGCAAATTCTAAGAACGAAGAATTCCACAGCTAACACAAACCCGCTTTCCCCTTTCCAACAGCCAGAAGAGGGTGGGGAGCGGTGGGGGAGAGGCGGGTTGAACCCAGAACGCACGAGTGGGCCACCCGAGGCTGGCTCATCCCAAACTTCACCTTGGCACCGCCAGAGGCAGGAAGACATCAGGAATTCCTAGGAAATGGTCTCGCCCCTATCAAAGCACATTTTTAACTTCCTCCAAGCCTCCATTTCCCCGGGGCATTATCAACACACTCCCACCCGGACGTATTACCTAAGAGGCGACTTGTGGGAAAAGGGCACGCGCGCACACACACACACACACACACACACACACACACACACACACACATATACACACACACACACACAAAGAAAACACGCGCAGCTCACAAGCGGGCGGCCAGCCTCGACCCGCGCGGAGAAGCCCCGAGGGCGCAGGGGACCCGGAGCCCGAGCGGCCCCGGCGGTCGCGCCGACGGGACCTGCGCGCTCGCGAGGTCCGGCTCCAGCCCGCGCCCGACGCCCGGGCCCCCGGGGCAGGAAGCCGGGCTCCGCCGCGCTGCGGCCGGAGCGATAAGGTGGTCGGGCGCTTCCCACCCCGCCCGCTCCGCCCTCCCCGGCCGCATTCCTGAGAAGCCGGACTCCTCGGACGCCGCGCGAGCCGGGGGGCCGGGCGGGCAGGAGCGCGACGTGTGGCCGCGGGGCATCGGCGCCGAGCCCGCCCCGCGCCCGCAGCCCGCAGCCCGTCCGCCCCCCGCGCCCGAGCGGCGCCTCCCGGGCGGGGTCGCAGCGGCCACCCCGCCACAGGTAGCGCGAGCCCGCGCCCGCCGCCGCCCCGCAGGCCCGCTCCCCGCACCTGGATGAACTGGATGGTGAGCGCCGACTTGCCCACGCCGCCGCCGCCGACCACCACGAGCCGGTACTTCTCCTGGCCCGAGCCGTCCCGCCAGCCGGCCGCGGCCATGGGGACGCCGCCGAGCCCGGCCGCGCCGAGCCGCCGCCGCCGCCGCCGCCGCCGCGCGCCCTAGGCCCGGCTTCGGGGACGTGTGCGGCCGGCGGGTTCCGGGCGAGCGGCCGGGCGGGGGTCCCGGGCGCCCCGGAGGTTGCTGGGAGGGTCGGCCCGCTCCGCAGCACGGCCCCTGGGGTTGACTGGGTGCCACCCGAGGCGCAGAGCGTCCCGGGACACACCGGGAACCAGGGGTGGCCGCGGCCAGGGGGACGCGCTCCTCTCCGCAGCTCCACGGGCGAACCGAACGCAGCCTCCAGCGCCGCTACAAATGGCCGTCTGGGGGCCGGGCCGCCGGGCTGGGGCGCTGCATATGCATGAGGGGGCGGGGCGGGGCCGCGCCCGCCGGGGCTCCGGGGCTGGGGTTCCGCGCGTCCACCCCGGGCTGCGGACCCCACCGCGGTGCCGCCCCAGTCCCGGCCCCGGAGCGCGTGCGTGCCAAGTGCGGTCGTGAGCGTGAGGCGAGAGTGGGGGGAAGTCGAGAAAACGACGGATGACCGTAATGGTATAGGTCAGGGACTGTGTGGATGAAAAACAACGTGTGGACGAAAACCACACTTATTAACTGAAGTTAGGTTAGAGAGAGTACATACCCTGCTTCAGAGTTCAGATGGTAACTGCACTTACGTTAAAAAAAGAAAAAAGTATAGGCAGTGATTGAGGATGAGAGCTGACAGGGTAAATTGTGGCAGGACTCTGTGAGAAGAACAGGAATATGGGGAATAAATCACAGTGGCTGAGTCTGCTTAGACAGGCGTGGATATAGTAGATTGTGTGTATGTTGGTACAGTGTCCTGATGTGTGAGGAATGTATGGTAATCGCAAATGCAGAGTGTAAGAGATCAGTATTTACTTGGTGACATGCTTTCTACCTGCCAGGCAGTCTGCCCAATTAGGCATGTTTTCATGGGCTGTTAGTATTTACTTGGTGACCTGCTACCTAGCAAGCGGTCTGCTCCATGCTACAGATGTTTTTAGGCACATACTTGTGTCCCTACCCTCAAGGAACTTGGATTCAATGGTGGAGACAACCAAGGCACCAGGCGAATTATAAGGCATAGTGATCTAGGCACCATCAGGCACCACGGTGTGTACTCAGTAGACAAGCACTCACCCCCAGAGTCGGGTGGTCAGAGGACGCTTTCCAAAAATACCTGAAAAATAAATCATATACATAAATGTACAATTGGAAGAAAAATATCCCAGTGAAAGGAAACCACATATGCAAAAGGTAGATCTGAGGAGGAAAGCATTGGCATGATGTTCAGTGCCAGTGGTTGTGATTGGTAAAAGCTGATTCTCTGTGTGTGCACCAGTTTGATTAACTGTAACATGAACCACAGCTGTATGGAAAGGCAGTATAGAGTAGCAGTAAAGATCATGGGCTCTGGGGCCAGAAAGGATTAAATTCTACCTATGTTCACCAATGGTAGTGAGAGCTTAACCTCTGCACCTCAGTTTCCTCCTCCCCAAAATGGAGGTATTTTAATAAGAAATAAATTAACATAATACACCTAAAACAGCTGGGAGCCTGTGGCTCCTAGCTACTCAGGAGACTGAGAATGAGGATCTCAGTTTGAAGCCAGCCTGGGCAGACAAATTTAAAGATTCTGATCTACAATTAACCAAAAAGCCCAAAGGGGAGGTGTGATATAAGTGGTAGAGCACCAAACTAGATTGAATAAGCTAAGTAAGATGTGTGAAGTTTAAGCCCCAGTACCAGAAAAAGTAAAAAAAAAAAAAAAAAAAAAAAAAAAACCTTTTATTTGGGAAATAATTTTAATATGTAAAGTATAAAGAATACTCATAGATTCTTTATGCAAATTTAAATTTCTTTTTTTACTATTATCAGAGTCATTTTTTAAATTTTTTGTTGTTGGTGGTGGTGATCATGAAGCTTGAACTCTGGGCCTGGGCACTGTCCCTGAGCTCTTCAGCTCAAGGCGAGCACTCTACCACTTTAGCCACAGCGCCACTTCCGGTTTTCTAGTGGTTTATTGGAGATAAGAGTCTCACCGACTTTCCTGCACAGGCTGGCTTTGAACCATGATCCTCAGATCTCAGCCTCCTGAGTAGCTAGGATTACAGGTGTGAGTTACCGCTGCCTGGCTTTATTTTTATTGTAAAGGTGACAGGGGGGTTACAGTTACATAGTCAGACGGTAATGTGTATATTTTTTGAACAGTGTAAAAATATGGAATGCCTCACAAATTTGCATGTCATCCTTGCACAGGGACCATCAGAATCTTCTCTATATCCTTCCCATTTTAGTATATGTGCTGCCAAACCAGCGCCCAGATTTTCTTACTACAAACATTTTTTACTTGCTTTATTGTTGCATTCTTCTCTCTCTCTCAGTAGGTCTAACATTGACTGGAATACTTTTGTGCAATCTTTCACTCATCTTTATCAGTTGACTTAACATCATTTAGAGCATTTTTCTCCTCTAGAACAGGATCCAGAATCCAGTCAGCCACTGCTTTTAATTGTCAGATCTCTGATTTGTATCAGTATGGTACAAAATGGTTCATTTAAGAAGCTTTTGGGCTTTGTTTTTGTTTCGGGTTTGGGTTTTTTGAGGTTGTTGTTTGTTTGTTGCTTTGCTAAGAATTGGAATCAGGGCCTTGTTCATGCAAGGCAAGCATTCTGATCCTGAGCTACACCTCCCAGCCAAGCAGCTTTGCTCTCTATCCTGTTCTCTTGTTCTCTCTCTCCTCTCCTCTTCTCTCTGCTTCTCTCTCTCCTCTCTTCATTCTCTCCCCTCCCCTCCCTTCTCCCCTCTTCCTTCCACACCATCACCCCCCCCCCCCGCCACACACACACACACACACACATTTTTATTGTTTTGTTTGGTTTGGGGTTTTGACCTGGTCTTACGATGTAGCTCAACTTCAAATTTATAATCTTCCCACCTGAGCCTCGGGTAGCTGGAAATACTAACCAACACCACCTCAGTGTAATTTTATTGTTATTATTAAGGCATTGTTGAGAGGGGTTACCATTTCATAAGTCAGGTACTTAGTACATTTCTTTTTTGGACAATGTCACCCTTTCCTTTGCTATCCCCCAATTTCTCTCTCCTAGCTCTGCCCACAAGTTACATAGGTCATTTTCCACCTAGTGTATACTGAAGAGCATGATTGCATTTGTTTACCCTCCCTCCTCTGTGTGCTCCCACTTTGCCATCCATAAAAAAAACAAAAGCAAAAGCAAAAACAAAAACAATACTACCAACAACAAAAAACTACCCATGTTTGAAGCAGCATTTTTTTTAAAATACTGATTACGCAGCAATAGGGGCTGGAAAAGCCTCAACAACACATATTACTACCAGTGTGAAAGAGTAAGGAGAAAAAGAGAAAGAACAGAAATGAGAGCCTATATCAAGGAAATGGTGAGAAAGGGCCTGCCATGTTTCCCCCGATGCCTCTCAATGTGTGCCTAGCCCTGCAATTCCTCATAATCCCTCAGGACTCAGAAGATGATTCAAGAGTTCTGCCTCCAAGGAGGAGAACATGGACAGCTGAGCAAAATTTTCAGTACTTGGAAGGTTGATGCTGGAGAATCACTATTTTGAGGCCATGCTGGGCTACATATCAAGACCCTCTCTCAAAAACAACTGTATGCCAGTGGCTTGTGCCTGTAATCCTTGCCACCAGAGAGGCTGAGATGAGAAAGATCATGTTTCCAAACAACATAAGGTATGTACATGAGACCACTTCTCAACTAATGGATGGCACAGTAGCACACACGGTGTGTGAGAGAGATCAGGAGACTGGGCTCCAGTCCAGTCTGCAAAAAAGTCCACAAATTTTATCTCAATGGAAGAAGCTGGTTGTGGTGATATATGTCTGTTATCCCAGCTATGACAGGCAGCCTAAAATAGAAGGATCACTGTCCAGACTCATGCCTGAGCAAGAAGCAAGACCCTATCTGAAAAATAATCAGGATGCCACTGGCTCACACCTGTAATCTTAACTACTCAGGAGGCTGAGAGCTACTTGGAAGATACCTGTTTAAAGCCAGCCCAGGCAAGTCTGCAAGACCCCCATCTCCAATTAGCTAGCAAAAAGCTGAGTAGAGACTTTATCTCCAATTAACCAGTTAAAAAAAAACCCTGAGGAATGGGTCAAGGGGTAAAGCACCAGGCATGAACAAGCAAGCGAAGCAAGTTCAAGGCCTCTCTAAGTTTAAGCCCCAATATTTAGGGAAGGAAGAAAGCAAAAAAAGGATGGGAGGTGTGGTATAGCTGTAGAGCACCTGCCAAGCAAGCAAGAACCTGAGTTCCAATCCCAGTACTAGCAAAGGAAAACATAAAATAAAAAGAAAAGAAACAATAAAATATACAAGCTGAGATCTCATATATATATATATATATGATGGCCAGAGTTTGTAGAGAGAAAACTCATTTTTAGGAGAACCTGTACTCTGACCTACTTTTCAACCCAAGTTTTAATTAAGATTTTCTTTCCTTCCTCTTCTGTACTACTTTGATCCATGTGTATAGGACAAAGCTAACACTGTAGATCATGTGTGTTCATTGCCTTCCTTGCACCTGTTTTTACTTCCCCTTTCAAGTAGTACAGAAGTCCCTTCATCCTTTAGGATACATTCCAAGACACCCAGAAGATGCCTGAAATTTCAGGTAGTAACCAACCCTATATATCCTAGGTTATGTGTATCTTGGCTAAAGTTTCATTTGCAAGTTAAACATAGTAAGAGATCAATACCAAGTTCTTTATATGGATGTATAACTGTAGAATAATGAAACCTTTTGAAATTGTCTTAAGAGAAGGGATGAGGAAGAGTGATAAAGGTGGTGAGTTTGATAAGCTACATTGTATGAATATATGGCAATGTCACAATGAAATCTCCTTGCACAACTAATATATGCTAATACAAATTTTAATTAATAGCAACCACTAATGATAAAGTAAAGCTATGATAATATACTGTAAGAAAATTGGGGGGCTGGGAAGGTGGCTCAGTGGTAGAGCGCTTGCCTTGCATGCCTGAGGCCCTGGGTTCAATTCCTCAGCTCCACGTAAGCAGAAAAAAAAAGCCGGAAGTGGCACTGTGGCTCAAGTGGTAGAGTGCTAGCCTTGAGCTGAATTGCTGAGGGACAGTGCCCAGGCCCAGAGTTCAGGCCCCATGACTGGACCCCCCCCCAAAAAAAAAGAAAAAGAAAAGAAAATTGGGCTGGGCACTGGTGACTCATGCCTGTAATCCTAGCTGAGATCTGAGGAAGCCAGCCCAGGCAGACAAATCCATAAGACTTATCTCCAATTAACCAGCAGAAAGCCAGAAGTACAGGTGTGGTTCAAAAGGTAAAGTGCCAGCCTTGAACAAAAGAGCCAAGGGAAAGTGTGAAGGCCTGAGTTCAAGCCCAGTTTACTGGCACACACACAAAATAAAAAGAGAATGGATAACAAGAGGACAGAAGGAAGTAAAAAAGAAAGAAAAAGAGAGAGAAAAGGTTGGACAACCATCACTGTTGTATTGTGGGGCTATTCTGAAACAAATAAAGGTTACTTGAACATGTTTAATGAATATCACAACAGTTGATCTGATAAAGAAGACCGTGACTAATAGGTAGCAGGTAGGATATACAACATGGATCCAGTGGGCAGTAGGATGATTCACTTCCTGGATAGGGCAGAGCAGGGCAACATGAGATTTTGTCGTGTTACTCAGTACAGCATGCACAGAAATTTTTTACTTATGAATTTTTTACTTCTTGAATTTTCCAATTAATATTTTCCAACTGCAACTGGTCATAGGTAATGGAAACCATGGGATACTAAACCATAGGTAAGGAGTTGGTGGGGGGGTGGGGGGACACGACACTATTGTATCTCTGAATTTCCCCCTCTATATTTTGACAGTGACTCACCTCTCCATCCAGCTCCACAGGTTGAACCAAATTCACTTAAGATGATCATCCTCCCCTAGCTAGAGTAATTATAGTGTGGTCAAATGATGAAAGTCAGACCAATCAGGAACAGATTCAGTTGCCGAACCCAAAGTATAAGAGTCCCACTTGTGGTTTTCACTAAGAGGCCACTTGACAACAACTAGGAAGACCGTAGTCCAAAAGAGAAATAATAATAACTATTGATGAGGATGTAGAGGAACTAGAATCCTTCACTGCTGATAGGTTTATAAAACGGTCCTCCTACTTTGGAAAACAATCTGGAAGTTCCTCAGGAAGTGAAACACAGAGTTACCACACCACAACAATTCTAGTCTTAGTTAAATGAAATGTAGGACTATCCTCACAAAACCTTGTTTGCTCCTGTTCACAACAGCATTATTTATAATAACCACAAAATATAATCAATTCATTGAGACATTAACAAATGGATCATGTTCATATAATATAATATTACCTGACAATAAAAGATACAAGATAGCTGAATCCTGGAAATATTATGCTTCGTGAAAGAAGACAAATATAAATGACCTCATGTTATATGATTCTATTTATGTGAGAAGTCCCGAATAGGCAGCTCTGGAGAGATAGGAAATGGACTGTGGTTGTCAGGGTAGTAGCAAGTGATAATAGGCAAGGAGATCCTTTTGGGGAGGATAAAAGTGTTCTGAAATAAGATACTGGTGTTGATTGCACAAGTATGCTAAAAAACTATGACAAGGTATTTTTGTTGGTGGTGGTGGTGGTGGTCATGGGGCTTGAACTCTGAGCCTGGGTGCTATTCCTAAGCTAGAATTACAGGCGTGAGCCACTGGCACCAGGCTATGACAGATTTTCAGCATGATTCCGTGTTGGTTAGTTTCACATCACTGTGACAAAACACCTGAGCAAAACAACTTAAAGAAGGAAAGATTTATTTTTGGTTCATGGTTTCACATCTGAGTCCATGGTCAGCTGGCCCTATTGCTTTGAATATCAGGTGAGTCAGAAAATCCTGGCAGTGGGAGCCTGTGCTGAAGCACAAACACTGCTTACCTTGGTGTGGTAAGAAAGGGAAAGGGGCTGGGGCTGAGTTCAATGGGAAAATGAGTGCTTAATATGTGCAGAACCCTAGGTTCATTCCCCACCAGCAAAAAGTGTAAAATCACCTTAAACAGGTAAATTTTATTGTGTGTAAACTATATCTCAATAAAGCTATGTTAAAAAATTTAATTGCAATGATTTATGTGAACTATAAAGTGGCTTTTTACTTCAGAATGTTCCCTTAACCAATGAGAGAGAGAGAGAGAGAAAGAGGCAGAGGCTAAGAGGTAGAATTAGGACCTAGCATGCACCAGGCAAGCATCCACCATTGAACCACACTGCCAGTCGTATTCCTTTATGTTTTTATTTGACTCAGAACTGGTGTTTAGCAAGAAAAAAATCTCATTATGTTCTGCCTTACCCAGACATTCTATTCCAAAAGTCTATATTCATTATTCCCATAAAAATGCCCCCCCCAAAGCCAAAAATACACGGAACTTCAAACACAAATTACAGATGACATAGGTGAGTATGGAAGAGAGTGAACTAGTTGTCACTCAAGCCAATAAAGGTGAATTGTTCAACTTAATCAGAAAAGTTTCTTCTGGGTAACTAGGAGAGAGTTAAGGAGCTACATGAATCTGCTTAAGAATGAGCTAGAACTGCTAAAGAAAAATAAAGATTATCAAGATGATTTCCTCCAACCCCAAACCTACAGAAAGAAACCCTGTGATTAGGGAGGGGATTTCTTTCCCAATGTCACTTAGCAAGTTGTTGGCAGGGATTAAGACACAGGTGCCCTGACTCCTCTACTCTAAGCACCTTGCCTCTTGCCAAACTGAGTCTTATCCAGAACAACACAGAGACAGTGTGATACTGCCTGTCAAGGGGATTCACAACATCATTTTGACTTAAATTGAGCAACTGCTTAGCTAAAATGCTGTCAAGAAATTTCAATGGGCAGATTTAGTGTCAGATTTAACCAGTAGATATTCTTTGGCCGACAGTTCCAGGGAGAAGAGGTTGTTTTGTTTTGTGCTAATAATGAGTCTTGACCTCAGGGCCTCATAGTTGCTTGGTTTGCTTGCTCAGCTAGTGCTCTACCACTTCAGATACACCGCTAGCACAGCATTTTGCTGGTTAACTGGAGATGGAGTCTCATAGACTTTTCTTTCCAGCCTGGCTTTGAACCCTAATCTTCTGATCTCAGCCCCTTGAAAAGCTAGGATTATAGGCATGAGACACCTACACCAAACTAAATTCATTTTTTTTCTTTCTTTTTGTATTTAGTATTGGTAAGTGAATCTGGGGCCTTGTGCGTATGAGGCCCATACATCCTCAGATAGGTTTAAATTGTGACATGATTGCCTATATTTAAAGAGGATATTTGAGTCTAGGGATGTAGGTCAGTGCTAGACAACATCTTCAGTATGTGTGCCCTGGGTTCAGTCCTCAGCAGAGAGAGAAAGAAAGAGACAGACAGATAGACATTGTATTTTTTTAAAAACTCTTTTGGCGTTAGTTGGTAACTAGCCAAAGGTTGACTAATTGGCAACCCCTTAACAAAGAAATGACTGCTGCTGTTCTCTTCTCCAACATGCTTCCGTCACACACCATTTTACATTACTTTCCTGGCCTCAGTGGTCTTTAAGAGTTTACAAATCCTACTATAACCTGCCAGTGTTCTCCACATGGATACATATCTAAAGCCCCTTATTGATCTTTTTAAAGTAGAGAACGAAGTACCGTCCCAGACCTGTTAAATGAGAACACTTGAAGTTCAGGGTCCAGAGTCTGAATTTGTTTTTTAAATATCCAAGGTGACTCTGCGGCTCCACCACAGTTGAGAACTCTTGCAGGAGTTCCATTCATTCATGTTCACACTTTATTTCAGGACAATGACTTTCTCAATTGGAATGCTGTTACTAATGCCCATCAAAAACCACTATTGGCTGGGTGCCAGTAATCCTAACTACTCTGAAGGCTGAGATCTGAGGGTTGTGGTTCAAAGCCATCCCAGGCACAAAAGATGTGAGCCTATCTCCAATAAACCACCAGGAAACTGGAAGTGGTGCTATGGCTCAAGTGGTAGAGCGCTCGCCCTCAGCTGAAGAGCTCAGGGACAGAGGCAGCACCCACACCCAGAGTTCAAGCCCTACAACCAACCAAAAAAAGGGGGGGAGGAGGGAACCCACTATTGACCAAGTAAATTCCTGGCCCATCCAAGAGGAAGTATCTAAGGATGAATGGAAAGCAGGTACTGAAATCAAGTTTTCCCAGCTGAAAGAAAGCCTGGTGGCCAGAATGCCAAGCCACCAGAGCAGGTAGCCCTCAGTCCCTATCCTTTGTGGTGGAGGAACAGCATCCTCTTATTTCCTTAATGGGCCATTGCTTTTAATGTGAATGAATGTCTGGTAGAGAATGAGACAGCCCAGCAGGAGCTGCATGCATCTGAGATGAGACAGAAGCACAAATCTATTCCTTGTTTAAAGATCACACTGCTAAGAATAGAAACTGAAACACAAGCTCAAGCCTGTGCGTACACACAGCACTGAAGAAAGCTTCCATCAAGCTGAGAAATTTAGGACTTAGTGAAGGATGATCTGAGAAGTAGTGAGCCTTACACCAGAAAAGGTACCCAGAGATTATCCCCCCACAAAATCTCCTTTTATGGATGGGATAGCAAAGGTTCAAAGGTGTTCGGTCCCCAGCATTAGCTAGAGGAAAAGTCCAAGCACAAGTAGAATTCAGACTTCTGGTTCCCAGGTACACATCTCACATACCACAAGGCACACTGCTGGAGGTGCCCATGAGCTCAGAAAGCTGACCAGGGCCAACATCATCTCACCCTTTTAGGCCATGGCTGCCTGGACTGATCAAGCAAAGGATCTACTGTTGCACTTATAGAACAATAAAATAATGTTAGGATACCTAAATGTCTAACCACCAGGACTTTGTTAAAGAAATGACTCTACAGTTATTACATGGAACACCATGTGGCCATTGAACTTGTTGTTCACTTGCCAGTGTAATGGCCCATGCCTGTGGTCCCAGTAACTTGGGAAGCTAACAGGGGAAGATTCCTTAAGCCCAGGAGTTCAAGACTAGCCTGGACAACACAGAAGACCTCATCTTTAAAAACAAAAAGTATAAATATTTAAAAGTTTGTTTTACTTACATAGGGAAATGAAGAGAAAGGTAGGTGCTATGATCTGAATATAGCTTCACAAAATTCATAATTCCCAATGAGATAATATTAAGAGACAGGCCCTTTAAGAGATGATTCAGGGACTAGGCTCTGCCCTCATGAATGGGATTAGTGTTCTCTATAGAAAAAGTCTCTTCAGTGTGAGGGCACTTGGAAGAAGGAACCCATGGAAGCAAGCAGTCTCACAGATCCTGAATCTGCAGGTGTTGTTTTTGTTTGTTTGTTTGTTTGTTTTTTGTCGGTCGTGGGGCTTGAACTCTGGGCCTGGGCGCTGTCCCTCAGCTCTTCAGCTCAAGGCGAGGGCTCTACCACTTGAGCTACAGCACCACTTCCGGTTTTCTGGTGGTTTATTGGAGATAGGAGTCTCACAGTCTCTCCTGCCCAGGCTGGCTTTGAACCGCGATCCTCAGATCTCAGCCTCCTGAGTAGCTAGGATTACAGGCGTGAGCCACCAGCGCCCGGCTCTGCAGGTGTTTTGATCTTAGACTTCTAGCCTCAAAAGTAAATTTCTGCTGCTTAACAATTATAGCAGTCTGAATGGACAAATACAATCGAATACAAACATATATGTATATGTATATGTATATATACACACACACACACACACACACACATACAGGTATGTATATGAATTTAGAGTTGTAAAGATAGAGATAGATATGCTATATCTCCCATAAGCCTGGCTCAATGCTAATCACTTAACACATGATCTAATTTTTTACCAACAAGTCAATCATTTGAAATGAGCTTTCTTACTATTTCTATTTTACAAAAAAAAAAAAAAAAAGCTATTACAGTTGGGTTTGGTGGGAAGTAGGAGGATCTACAATTGAGAGCCAACCTGAGCTACAAAGTGAAACCTTCTCTTAACAAGAAAAAAAAAAGGTATATTTGATCCCAGGAAGTTTAAGTTCCAGAGCTCTTATACTAAATATAGACTTTTCTTAAGAGAGAGAAAAAGAAAAAGAGATAGCCAGTGATCCTAGTGAGATCACAGGTATTTTCTATGTTTTTGTTGTTTGATTTTGTCATTTTAGGAGACAGGGCCCCATTTTTAATCTGGAACTTTTAATCTTCCTGCCTCAATCCTCCAAATATTGAGATTACAGTTGGATGTTATACACCTGACTTTATATTGTGTTTTTTGCCTTTTTCTTTCTTGTAAAAAAAAAAAATAATTCTTCATTCTCTTTGTCCTCAACCCCTAGCACTTCTAGTCAACTTTCTGTGTCCATGAATTTTCCTATTCTAGATATTTCATATAAATATTCTACAATATTGATTTTTGAAGTCTTATTTGTTCAGCATAATATATCCATGTTGTTACAGATTATTTGTATTTCATTCAATTTATACTTCCTTTTATGTCTAAATACTATTGTTATGTGACACACTGTACTTTCTTTATCCATTCACCTCTTAATGGACATTGGGTTGTTTCTACCTTGCAGCTATAGTAGGTAATGTTACTCTCCACAGTCATGTATGAACAAACACCTGTCTGACTTCTTGTTTTCTTTTCTTTGTGGTCATGGGCCTGGGCATTGTCCTGAGCTCTTTATCTCTAGGTTAGCACTCTACCACTTGAGACAGTACCACTTCCAGTTTTCTGGTGGTTACTTGGAGATAAGAGTCTCACAGATGTTCCTGCTCTGGCTGGCTTTGAACCTCAGTCCTCAGATCTCAGCCTCTTGTATTACAGGTGTGAGCCACCAGCTCCCTGCTGAGTTCTTGTTTTTCAAACTTTTTGGATACATGTTAATTGTGGGATTGCTGGGTTATATGATATATTTATGTCCAATCTGAAGAAATGATTATTGTACATTCCCCTCTGCAATGCAGGAGAGTTCTAATTTCTCTACATTTTTTTCATGTCATTTTCCATTTTCATTTTTGTGTTTTTACTGTGCTTAGGATGGAAGCAGAGCTTGGGCATGTTTTGCAAACATACTACCATTGAGCTATGTTCCTCAAAGCTAATGCTCCACCACTTGAACCACAGCTCCACTTCCTGTTTTGGTGTTTTCATTGGAGATCAGAGGCTCATGGATTTTCCTGTTCTGGTTAGCTTCCAACCGTGATCCTCATATATCAGCCTCCAGAGTAGCTAGGATTACAGACTTAAGGCATCAGTACCCAGTTCCCCCATCCTGTTTTTATAGCCTTCCTAGTAGATGTGAAATGATAGCTCATTGTAGTTTTGATTTGCTTTCCCTGATGATTTATGATGTTAAGCATATTTCTTCATGCTTATTTGCCACTTGTTTATCTTCTATGCAAAAATGTTTGCTCAAGTCTTTCACCTTTCTTTAAAATCAGGTTATTTTCTTTTTATTAAGTTGTAGAGCTTTGTATATTCTAGACAAAACCTGCTATTCTCTAGATAGTGTTTTTCGATGCACATGTTTTTAATTTTCATGAAGTCCAGTCTCAATTTTTATGAGATAAAATTAGGCAAAATTATGGGGGGGTTTATTTTTTATACTTTTTATTGTACAGAGAGGTTGCAGTTACATGAGTAAGGTAATGAGTACATTTTTTATTGAGCATTGTTCCCTTCCTTCCCCCACCTCCCCAACTCTCCCCACCCAGCCGAAGTTGTAGAGTTCATTTTCAACATAGTGTCTTGTACATCTCAGTGTTACAATGGGTCAACCTGTATCCCTATTTAAGCATTTTTTCCCTTCCCCTCCCCAAATTAGAAAAAAAAATTATGTTTATGAAAGCATGTTTAGGAACAATTATTAGGGAAATGGGTGAAGGATGAATCAAGTTGCACATATATGTATGTATGAACTAACCATGGAAAAAATATGTTAGCTAGATAATATAGAAAGGAGAAATAGCTAGTCCAGGAAGACTGGGAATAAGGCTCAGTTTGAGAAAAGTACTTGTATCTCTCCATTACTCAAGTTGAACTGTGCTGGTTTTGTTGTTGTGGTGTTTTTTGTTGTTGTTTTTGTCTCTTTGCCTACAGTACCTTTCTAAAGAGAAGTGAGTCTCCTATTCCAGGGGACTGAGCTTCCTGGCTTTTAGAGTTCTAAATAGATCCTCAGGACTATTTGTCCACAGCTGTATTCTCTGACTGGAACACAGAAAAGACCAAAAGAATGCAAGGGAGAAGGGGGTGTCCTTTCTTCCTTCAGAAGACAGGCTGCCATGTTTAGCCTTCAGAGCAGAAAGAAGACCTTCAGAAGCAGCAGTATGGATTTCATTTAGCTAGTAGAACCTGGTAATAAGGCAAGGCAAGCAGCTCCTAGGCAGCTCTTTAAAATGTACCAATTTACAGGGTGAGTTACAGTGTGTCAGGAGAGAACTGAAAGGAAATGCTTCCTGATTGCAATCATCCTTCCTGTGTTCCATGGGGCCAGGGATGGGTCTGCCTTTTGCAGGTGCAATACGATGGAGAACAAACCCGGTTTTCTTCCCTCCAGCACTCAGGATCCCTGGAGAAATAGAGCAGGCAACACAACATCCTAGAATGCTGTTGGGGATCAAGGTGCACCACCCCAACATATAACTATAGATGAGAATATGCCATTCCCAAATATAGTACTTTGTTGGGGTATTTAGAGCTGGTTAGCCTGAGACACTGCAAACCTGGGTATAGTTCTGAAAAGCTGTTTAGCAAAAGAAATTTACACGTAGAAAGTGAGTCTATATGAGTAATGTACCCATATTAGGAAGAAAGCTCCTCTTCCTAATGAGCTTTTTTTTTTCCTTTGTGCTAGTACTAGAGCTTGAACTCAGTCTTACGTTCTATCCCTGAGCTTTTTAGCTCAAGGCTGGCATTTCACCACTTGAGCCACAGCCCCACTTTCCAGCTTTTTGGTGGTTAATTGGGCATATGAGTTGCACAGACTTACTGACCCTGGCTGGCCTGGATCCTGAATCCTCAGATCTCAGTCTCCTGAGTAGCTAGGATTACAGATGTGAGCCTCTGGCCAGGACCTAATGAACTTTTACCTGAAAGAGACTTTATCTGCATGACAAGCAATCTTTATTGACCTCACACTTCTTCCCTTCACCCCATCTCATCACAAGGGACTCTACCCCCCACCCCTGAACCCTGTGCCTTTCTGTGGTACAGTTTCAATTATCTAACCCTTCTTTTGTGGGACTCCTATGCATGGGTATGTAATTAAATATGTTTTTTCTCATGTTAATCTGTCTTATTCAGCTGAGTTTGTAGCCCATCCCAAGAACCTAGCAGAATAAAGAGGAGATATTTTTCCTTCCTCTACAAATGTTTGAAGGGCAAAGGCCTGAGAGATCTGTTCTATTCCTCCAGGATTAGTCAGGCTAGGGGCATTAGGGGACTTACTAAATAATGGATCTCTTCTCCTTAGGGTTCTAAAGTAACTGAGAGCTGGAACACAGCAAACCAACAAACAGGGATCAAAATATCACCCTTTATTACTAAGAGCTGGACTGGAGAATATAGTTTATATGTGTGGTCAAATGGGCTCACTTACATGGTTTCCAGAATAAACTGACTATGTAGGTACAGGCAGGGCTGGACAAACCGTCTCTGTAAAACTAGTGGCACATAGAGAAATAGAGTAACTGTCCCCCATTTTCAGGCTGGCTCCCAGAAAGAACAAAGGGAGGAATTAAACTGAGAAAACCTGGATCATTCTTCCAAATCAAATTTTAGTGGCTATCAGAATCTCCTGGTAGGGGGCAGAGATAGGGGATCAGTGGTGGAGCCCTTGCCTAGCAAGCTGTGAGTTCAATTCCCAGTACAAATAAAATAAAATCAGGTAATGGAAGTTCAAACTTGACCAGACTCGGAGACCCCAAAGATGTCTTCAGTGTCCTCCACTCTCTGTATCTCAGAACCCTATGCTATGTCTAGTCTGGAACTACTTGGCTCTACTTTCCCCTAAGCCAGTGTTTCTCAGACTTCATCATGAATCACAGTCACCTGAGGATTTGTTAAACCACAGCTTGGCGGGCCCCACCCACTGGAGTTTCTGATTCAGTACCTCTGGTGTAATTCCTGAAAAATTGGCATTTCCACTGAAGTCTCAGGTGGGCTAGGGCCACATCTTGAGAACAATTGTTGTAGGCAGTTTCTGAAGAAAGGGAGTGTCTCCCATGTCATTCAAAACAAAACAAAAAACAAAAACACTAGAGTTGAGTTTCATTGGCTGGAATGGACGAGATTTGAAGTGCATGCCTGAACTAAGATCTGTCTGGATGTTCTTATTGGTCAAGCCTGAGTCATAAACTTTCATCAGTTTCCCCTAAGTGCCTGGAGTTACAAATGGGGATGGCCCCACATGGTGCTATCTAGACTGAAAAAGTTCAAAGGACAGAGCTACAGGAAGGTGCCAGGAGAGGGGCAATTGATTCTGACAAGGCATGAACTAGATGTTCTTACCCTTTAAAAACAAATGATTAAAAAAACTATGGAACAAAGGAATTGTTGGATCTATTTTATCCCACTTGGAAAATAACTTTTTTTCTTTCTTCCCTGCCTTCACTCCCTATCTTCCTCCTTTACTCCCTTCCCTCTCTCTCCCCTCTTCCTTCCTTCCTTCCTTCCCTCCCTCCCCCCCCTTCCTTCCCTTCCTTCATTTATCTGACACAATCTCACTATGTTGTAGAGGCTGCCTTCAAAGTCCTAGGCAAAATAGTTCCTCCTGCCTCAACCTCTCTTAGAGGGACTGCACTTTGCAAATGAATGTGTCTTCAAAAAGCTGTTTGGCACCTTATGAGGAACATACATGGGTTTTTGTTTGCCATGTTGGAGATCAACCCAAATCCTTGCACAGGCTAGGTAAATGCACGATTGAAATCCCAATGGAGTCTTTATTGTAGACAGTTACTCAACACCTCTGATAAGGATAACTTCTCAAAAGGCCATTGTGAGAATTAAGTTAATTGTATTGAGGAGCAAGCCTAGTGACTCACTCAAAAGTAGGTGTTCAATAAATGTTTCTGCACCTATAACATATATATGAAGCCTGCAATTGTGTACCCCAACTATGACTATAGGGAATAGGGAAGAACAGGTGCTAGGTAGAGACCGGGAGGGATGAGTGGGATTAAGTAGACTGAGTCTAGAGGCAGTAGAGGAGGGAAGAATGGGGTTTCAGCATCAGGTTGACCCATCTACCTTTTATAGCCTCCACTGACAGCCATGGAAATAATTAGTCCTTAGCATGTCTTCCTCTCTGGACTGCTTGCCCAGAGCTGGGCAGGAGGGAAGGAAGGCACAACTAGGCGAGAGCAAAGATACTTTCTTCTAGGCCTCTGAAATCTTCCAGACTAGAGGCAGCTGGTGAATGATGAGGGAATTTGAGATTCCCAAATGGTATGTGGGTCTTTTTGGATCCATGTGACAGGATAAAACTGGCTGGGTAGCAAAGTGGGGCCACCCCTGGGGGGCCTTCCTGGCCTCCGTGCACTCTGGTTCTTCACTTCTCTTGTTTCTGTTTCAATCTCTATTTCACTTTTTTTTTTCTGTCCCTGTTTCAATATTTCTCTCTCTCTTTGTTCCTATCTCAACTGTCTAAGGTTCTTTCTCCATTTTACTCACATTTTTCTCAAAAACAAGCCCTGGGCTACCCTGAAAATTTTCCTTTGCATTACTAAAACAGAACAAAGCAGAACAAAACAGCAAATAATGGCCACAACAAGACACCCAGAGACTTAGCTTATTCACAAATGCATGTGATTCTAAAAGCCAGTGTAATAATTTAGATTCATACATTTATGTCATACACAAAAATAGACCTCACACAGATAGAGTTAAATATATAAAAGCCAAATCACAGAAAAACTGGCAGGAAATTGAATTCACTATTTATCAGATCTTTGGAGGAATTGTAAGTTTTAAAGCACTGAGGCAAAAGAAGAAATCACAAAAGAAAAGATGAACAGATTTTATTACATAAAAATGTGAAGCTTCTGTACAAAAAAAATGAGATAAAAAGAAAAATAAGCTCCAAAAATGTTTGCAGTAAGCATTCCAAGAATGAATGTGTGAATTATTTAAAGTTCATATCATAAGAGAAATCAAAGCTTTAATAAGACAGAGCTAAAAACTTCAGCATTTAATTTAAACATGTGCAAAATTAAAAATAATGACCATTTTCTTTGTCATTTAACTAATAAAAACTAAAATAATGATAAATGCCTACTGCTTATGGGTAACTGAATTTGGATGATACTTTTGGAATGCTATTTGGCAATCATTATCAACAAACTTTAAACTATTTGTACCTTTGTCCCTTTATTCCCTTCCAAAGGATTTATCCTAAAACAGCACATTTTTAAATATGTTTTTGCAATCCCAGAAATGCAACAGAATTGTCTATGGAACTGCTAGGGAGAGTACATAATACTGAGGGCACTTTGACCATCTGAAGAAAAGGAAAACATACTGGGAAAACTCAGAAGCTCACAGAAGTGATGGAAAGCTGGAGAGCCAGGGTCTGAAAACACTGAAGAAGAGAATTCCAGAGAGCTAGATAGCTGGAACCACTCACCACAATTTACAGACTAAGAAGAGTCAGGTGCATGTAGAGAGGAAAATGACTTCTAATCACCTCCATGCTGCTACAGGTTTGTGATCTGAAGAATCTAAATCACATGCCTCAAATTTTACAAAAAGCAGGAAGTGGGACTGAAGAATCTGGGTCTGTTTTTGCTTCCAAATAAAATCCACTGTGGCACTAACTGCTGGGGCAAAGGCTTAGTATTCATGTACTGTTTGACCCTAATTAATTAGTTAAAATATGTTCATGTTTTTTGGTGTTGAGATTGAACCTAGGTCCTCATGAAAGCATACACCCCAGACCCCCAAATTAACTTAAAATTATAATCAGAGACAATGCATGAAAATAGAAAATCTCTTAAACTGTTTATTTTTTTTCTTCAGCTCCTTTTGATCAAGGCTAGCACTCTACCACTTGAGCCACAGCACCACTTCTAGCTTTTTCTGCAATTCATTGTAGGTAATAGTCTCAGTCTTTCCTTACCGGGGCTGGTTTTGAACCATGATCCTCAGATCCTAGGGTTACAGGCATGAGCCACCAGCGCCAGGCTTATTTGTTTTATATAGGGTCGTGTTATATAGTTCAGGCTGCCCTGGAACTTGGGATCCTCCTGCCCCCACCCATCTTCAGAGTGCCGGGAAAAAAAATGGAAGTTCTTGAATAGTTATCACAGCAGGACACCATCGGTCCACACGTTTATACCTGCATAACCCCAAAGCGCGGGAGAACCAAGTTAAGGCCCTGAGCTCCAGAAGCCATTGAGTGCAGGTCACCATAGCGCGCCCAGGACCAGAGGACCGAGAGGGAGGGCAGCGGGCTGCAGATGGGCGTCCGGGTCAGCCACGGGTGGCACACGTGGATGTCACCCTGCAAGGGCACTGAGCTGGGACTAGCTGGGGCGGCAGCGGGCACCGGGCTCCGCGGGGCTGCCAACCGTAGGGCCCTGGCAGGCAGAGCACTCCTGGGTGTAAAGGAAGCTCTCGCCCGTGAACAGCCAACCAACTAGGCAGGAGCCTCTCGGCCAGAGCCTCAGCCCGGCGATCCAGGGCAAATGAGAGCCACGATGACAGCCAGCCCTCTGGGGGAGCACAACCTAGCGGGGAGCCGGCCAGGTCTTCCGGGCAGCCAGCCCAGGAGGCCCGCCGGTCAGCCCGGGCCATCGCCCAATGCCAGCCGAGTGGGGACAGGCAGGGGTCATGTGTGCTAAGGGTTTTGTTTGATTTTATCGTGTGTGTGTGTGTGTGTGTGTGTGTGTGTGTGTGTGTGTGTGTGTGTGAAAGAGAGAGACACAGAGACAGAGACAGAGACAGAGAGTTCTGGGGCTTGAACTCAGGGCCTGGGTGCGGTTCCTGAGTTCCTTGGGTATTTTCTTTTCCTCAAGGTTGGTACTCCCACTTGAGCCAGAACTCCACTTCTGGCTTTTTATTGGTTAACTAGAGGTAAGAGTCTCACAGACTTTCCTGTCTGGGCTGGCTTCAAAATGCAGTCCTCAGATCTCAGCCTCTTCAGTAGCTAGGACTACAGATATGAGCTGCCTGAGTCCTGCCTTATTTGTGAGATAGGATTTTGCTCTGCAGCTCAAGCTGCCCTCGATCATCCTGGCCTTACACAGCCTCCCATCTCAGCCTCCTGAATAGTTGGGCTAGAGACTCAGTATTTGTTGGATCCTATTTAAAAAAGAAAACACAAAGAAATTATGACAGTGAAAGAAAATGAAAATGGAAGACAGAAGACCTAAATTTAACTGTTGGCCCATGAGACCATAAATTGTCTTGCTTCTGAGAGCCTCAGTTTCCCCATTTGTGATATAGGGATAATGCTAATCTTCCTTCTTTATAGGTAGCTATGAGTTTTACCAATGAAATGATACAAGGAAAGATATGTGGAGAATTGCTTTGTAAAGTGTGGGATGAAGCTCATGTCACACCCTGCTCATCAATGTATGCTTTTTAGGACTTAATTTTTCTCTAATTTTTAATGCTATTTGTACATACCAGTACCTTACCACTTTCTACTTTGCACAACTTACAGTGGAAGTCTAGAGTGATCATTCGTGAGTTGGAAGAAAATCAAGTCCACAGCAAAGATCAGTCTGATTTCTGAGATTGACTTTTAAATTTAGTTCTGAGTTTTACACCAGAAAAGGAAGGAGCTACCATCAGATATGCTGCATTTGTTACTGGAAAAGATTAGTACAGAGCAGTTAGGCAGAATAAATTCTCACAGGGGCAATAAAATATTTTCCAAATCTAAGTTGTCCAAATCTTGGTTGCTTAATACAATTGTCTGCATTTTGTTGTTTGTATGCCATATGCACTTTCAGTTAATCAATTTTTTTCTCTTTAAAACATTCTAGCTGTGGGATGAGAATGTGGCTTAGTGGTAGATACTTGCCTAACATGTATGAAGCCCTGGGTTCGATTCTTCTGTACCACATAAACAGAAAAAGCTGGAAATGCAGTGGTGGAGTGCTAGACTTGAACAAAAGAAGCTCAGGGACAGTGCCCAGGCCCTGAGTTCAAGCCCCAGGACTGGCAAAAAAAAAAAAAAAAAAAAAAACAACTCTAGCTGGGTGCTGGTGGTTCATGCTTATAATCCTAGCTATTCAGGAGGCTGAGATCTGAGGACTGTGGTTCAAAGCCAGGCTAGGTAGGAAAGTCCATGAGACTCTTATCTCCAATTAACCATCAGAAAACTGGAAATGCACTGTGATAGAGCACTAGCTTTGAGCAAAAGAGCTCAGGAATAGTACGTAGGCCCTGAGTTCAAGCCCCATGACGGAAAAACAAAAGTCTAAGCTGGGGATGATAGAACATACGTGTAATCCCAGCATTTGGGAGAGTGAGGCAGAAGAAATTTGAGTTCAAGATCAGCTTGAGAAACATAGCAAGACCTTGTGTCAAAACAAAACAAAACCACAAAAGCAAAACAACCAATCAATCAGCAATAATAAGTCAAAAAAAAAAAAAAAGAAAGAAAGGAAAGTAATCTAACTGGGCTGGGGATATGGCTGAGGAGAAGAGCTCCTGCCTGGCATGGGAGAGGTATTGGGTTCCTTCCCTAGCACTGCAAATTAAATAGTCTAAAATTATTTTCTCAGAAAAAATATATTACTTTTTGAAGTGTTCGTTTTATATTTCCCCTAACATACACTAATTAGAAATGTAACCATTAAGTTAGACAGTGATCATCCTCTGACTACCTGGGATCATCACCTATGTGACAGCTGCACATGGCACACGTTGGGAAAGTCTGCTCTTCTTGTTTGTGAATCTCTTACAGAGCTCATCATGGAAGGTCTGCAACGACAGACTTGATGGTTACAAGTGCCACCTCCCTTTTTAGACTCTACCTGCAGAGAGGAAGGCTGAAAAAAAGAAGCCAGACTCACCCAAGGTCCTACATCACATGGATAGGTGAGACCTCCTGACCCCCAATCCACCGCCCTTAGTTTCCCTCTACCCACTCCCTTTTCCTGTCTACCCCCCCAGCCATCCTCGTTGACCCTCACTCAGGATTAGGTTGTAACAGGGACTATGGTGACACCACAAAGTCTAGTAGCCATGCTGCCAACTGAAGAAGAAAGCTAAGATTTTTGCTCTGGCTCTTTGTGATGTTGGGCAAGTCACTTTGCCACTCCAGGCTTCAGTTTCCTCATGTACACAATTATTTTCCTAATTCTTGTCCTGCTGCAAGAATTAGGAAATTTAGGTTTGGGAGTCAGGAAGATTTGGTTTCTAGCCCAGTTCTTCCCAAAGGAGCTTGGAGTTCAGTGAAGGACACACATACATAAACAAAGATTTATCATAGAGATGGACAGAAAAGCAATAATCTTTCCTGATCTAACCAACACAAGACAGAGTGGTGGTGGTAGGGACTAGAGTGAAAGGTCTAGCCTGATAAACATGTAATTTTAATAGAAATTAGTCATATAATTGTTTAAATATACACATAACAGGTGCAGCAAAGGCTAAGTAGAGGATGATACATGAACACAAACCAATTGTAATGTGATACATGAACTATGGTAACAGCTTTGGATAATCTCTAAAGAGGAACAGGAGTGATGGAAGCAAAAGAATGAAACAATAATAAGAGTCTGTTGTAATGAAGATCTAGATTGGAAGGGCGCAAGCATGGAAACTGGAGGATTTAGGTGGCTTTTTTAATAATCCAGATAAAGGATGGAAATGTGACATGAATGAGGGGAGTGGGGAAGTAGAAACTCAGAAAAATGATAGACAATTTCATGTGATAAGAATAAAAAAAAACAGAGTGAAAGACAGTGACACTCTACCATTTGAACCATACCTCCAGCCTATTTGTTGCTTATTTTCAGAAATAGTTTCATGAGCTCTTCTGCCCATGTTGACCTCAAACCCGAATCCTCCGGAGCTCAGCCTTCTGAGTAGCTAGGATTACAACTGCAAGCCACTGGTGCTCTACTGAAGGAAAGATCTTTACTTCAACTCTAAACATAAATTTTTTGATTTGAAGCCAGGCATCCGTGGCTCATGCCTGTAATCCTAGCTACTCAGGAGGCTGAGATCTGAAGATCGTGGTTTGAAGTCAGCCTGGGTAGGAAACTCCATAAGAATCTTATCTCCAATAAACCACCCAGAAAACCAGAAGTGGTACTGTGGCTCAAGTGGTAGAGCACTCCCCTTGAGCTGAAGAGCTGAGAGACAGTGCCCAGGCCCAGAGTTCAAGCCCCATGACTGACAAAGACACAACACACACACACACACACACACACACACACACACACACACACAAGTTTGATTTGATTTTTTTGAGTTGTAATAGCTGTATTTGGTTTGGTTCGGTCTGGACAGACTAAGATTGCCTCTGAAATTGAGAAAGCAGTTGGGGAAATGGGGTCTTGATTAGAGATGACTGGCTTTTGGAAGCAGCCCCACTTGGTAGCTCAGCGATGGGGGAGAGGCAGCCTTCCCTGAAGAACAGTAGGGTGTAAGCAGAACCCAGGCTTTGAAGTATCACTCACTGGCTTCAATTGCTCGTTAACCACTAGCCATGTGTCTTTGGCCAAACTGCTTAAGACTCTTCATTTGTAAAATGGAAATAATGTTTACCACCTCAAAAACTATCATGCCAATTATACAACATTACAACTAGGAGACCAGAAGACTTTCATTTACTATAGGCAAGGAGATTTCAGAGAAGCACTTCTGTAGATTCTTAAAAGCTTGGGGTAAAATTGAAACAGTCTGAGTATTCCTGTTCCCCTAAAATTCATAGGTTGAAATCCTACCCCCTAGGGTGATAGTATTGGGAGGCAGGGCTTTTGGGGGTCATAAGATCATGAGGGAGGACCCTTTAGGAATGGGATTACTACCTTGTCCTCATAAAAGAGACCTCCAAGGAGATCCCTAACCCTTCCCACCATGTGAGGGTCCATTGAGATGTCTGTCTATGAGGAAGGTGGTCTTCACTAGAACCCAACCAGGCTGACATCTTGCTCTGGAGCCTGCCAGGTTTAGAACTATGAACAATGTATTCTTGTTGTAGCACCTTGAATGGCCTAAGAAACCAATCTAATGGCAATGCCATATGTTTGAACAAAATGACAAATTGAAATCACTCGTCATAGTATAAAGACATTTTAGTATAGGTTTATGAAGACATTTTGGGGGACAATCTTCCCTGGTAACCAATTTTTAGCTACATAGACTTTAGTGATTATTTACTTAGTTTCCCTTTTTTTTTTTTGAGAATTGTTTGAGAGAACAATGAAATCTATTGATCATCTAATTTTCATATGGATTAAACAAAAGAATGGTGTAAAGTACCTGGTACTTTACTAGGCTCAAAAATGCTAATTATTGGACAAGTTTTTTGCTACAGGTAATAAAGAACCTGGGACACAGCGAGTGTTCATTACATGTTTGTTTCCCACCTCCACCTCCTTCCTTCTCACTCCTCCAGCCTTCCCACATCCATCTGCACATATTTAGGCTCACAGGCATTACTCAGGGACTATTCACAAAGGGGCAGATCACTAGAAATTCTAGTTTCTCATAAGCCAGCTCTCTCCACAATGATCTATGGTCTCCCTTGCTTCTACAAGCACAATAGATAATATAGGACATGATCTTGCTGTTCTCAAGTACCAGCTCCTCTCCCTCATTGGGAATGTGAAAGGCAGAGGCTCCAGGCCATATGCTCATAGCATCAGCCATGTTTCCATAACAACCAGCCCAGGCATAACTAGATGTTTCAACAGAAAGGAGCTGTGACACCCCATCTCCATGGAATGTAGCTGACTAGCTATTATTATCCTTCTTGCCCTAGCTTAAGGACCAAAACAGGCTGGATGTGGCTTGCAGGGTTGAAGTTAGTGTCTGCATAAGAACACTGGATATGAGAATGTACTGGCTGTTCATTGCAGGAGACTGATTTATCTGTAATTAAAAAGAAATCTTAAAACAGAATAAAGAGGGTCTGGGGGTTTAGCCCAGCAGAAGGGCGCCCACCTGGCGCGCCCAAGGCCCTGGGTTCGGTTCTCAGCCCTGGTTTAAAAAAAAGAAAAAACAGAATAAAGATTTGGTCCTAACTGCCACAAAAGAGGAAGGCACCCCTTGCTATATGAACAATATGAAGATTGAGACCTAATTATCCCTAAGAGGGCCACAGAAAACTTCCTGAGATCCTTAGATCTCAGCTTCCTGTACAGCTAGGATTACAGGCATGTAAACCAGCAATGGCAAGGATTTTTATCCTGAGAGTAATAAGGAATTACTGAAGAATCACCTGTTTTCAACCAGGTGATAGAATAATAGATTTCCAGTTTGGGTAGATTATTAGAGAATGATATGGAAGAGAGAAGAGAGGGAGGGAAAAATATGAAGCAGAAACAGCCCTGAAAGCAGGTAATGAAATTTGAAAGCAGGTCAATGAGGGCAGGAATTAGAAAAGACAGAGTGAATTGGACATGTTAAGCTGTCATTGGTATTCCATACAAAGACTGACTACAAATCTATCAGACTTCTTGGTTTGTGGTCTGAGTTAGAGTTTTACCACCTACTGAACTGAAAACCACCACAGAAACAAACCTGAAGGAGCTGACGATTAGCTTAATTGGGTAAGCTAATGAGTGGACCATGACATGTCCAAGTAGTAGAACAATATAAGGTCTGGAAACAGGAAAAAAATGATATGGGGCTGGGAGTTGTCAGCATGTGAGAAATTGGTTAAAGCCAAAGGAATGGATGAGATCATCCAGAGCAAGAAGGAAGGGTGCCAGGGACAGAGCCCTGCGTGAACAGCATTTAAGGAATGAACTGAGGATGAGAATTCCTCAGGAGAATGATACATTCAGAGCTCAACGAAATACACTAAGAGTCAGGAGAGGATGATATTACATAAGCCAGAGGAAGATTTCCAAAGACAGGAGACTAAAGTGTTAGACACCACATAGGGACAAGAACACAATGGGTTGGCTTCAGATTGAATGACCTTGATGAGAACCACTGAGCCAGTGAATGCAGGAAATGCAGACAACTCTTCCTAGAAATCTCATGGTGAAGAGGAGTACAGAGAGAATGTACTGAGGCAGGTGAGGGAGCAAGTCCCTAAATTCGGTAAATGATGCTTGAGGAAGGAGCCCAGAGCCAGGAAGATGTTTCACAATCTGATCAGGTTTAGGCAAGTATTTGTGGGTGGAGTGGGGGACTCTGACAGCTGGAATTCTCTCTTATTTCTGGGGTACTCTAGAAAGTCTCTAGGAATGGCTCCTCCACAGGTGACAACCAGGTATCCCTCTACCTCTGCTCTTTATTGTATAATGACACATTCATCAAGAAGTCTTTATTGTTCTTAGAAGATAAAAGTTAACAGATTCTTGGTCCCTACTTAGTTCTGGATTCCTGGGAATTATGCAAAATAACTGGCTGTCTCCAGAATCACCCATTAGTGCCTTAAGGGGATAATTTCATGCAAATGACAAGCCACAGTTGAGCTGAGCTGGGCATCTGGCTTTCTAATCTTCCCTAACTCCTTGGGGGCAAGCCCAATTTTCTCCATGCCAGGCTTCCAGAAAGCTTCATCCTCACCGTCCTAGTTTCATTCATACACAAAAAAATTCCCTTTGCCCTGGTCATTCATTCCCAATGCAGTACTCCTGGAATAGTTATAACCAGGAGTAAAGTAGGGTCTCATCTTGGAAAAGCCCGTGTGGGAGAGAGGGAGGTTGTAACCTGAAGAAACCCAGGAAAAGCTGTCAACACTGAGCAGATCACAGCAGATCCTGAGGTATGTAGCCTTTGCCTTCATAGCCACAGTGGGATTCATACAGAAGTATAAGGTTTTACTGTTCTTTTGGTGGTACTGAGAACTGAATTGAAGCACTCTACCACTTGAGTCATGCCTCCAGCTCATAGCATACTGCTTATTCAAGTAAAAGTTATAAAACACATGCCAGATGAGTGGAATCCCTGAGTTCAAACCCTAGAACCACCTTTTTTTTTTAAGGCATAGCTTATGGGCACCTTCTCTGGCTAAATCCAGAACAAACCAGATATTTTACTAGCATCATTTTGGGTATGTTTTTCAAGGTGTTTCTGGATGAAACTAACAGTTGTATGGTAGACTGAGTAGAATTGAATTATTTCCCTAATATGGGTGGGTTTGCCGAGGGGCGAGGGGGGGGGCGGCGCAGTGGCATGCTCATCCAATATGTTGAAGGCTGGTATAGAACAAAAAGGTGCATAACAGAGTATTACTTCTTTCTGTATCTTCCAGTTGGCACACATCTTTGTTGCCTTTGAACCTGGACTTGGACTAGAAACTCATACCAACAGCTTTGCTGGGCTTTCAAATTTCTAATGCATGTCATGGGCTTTCCTAGCTTCCATGATTGCATGAGCAAATTCCTTATAAATCTCTCTCTCTCCTCTCTCTCTCTCTCTCTCTCTCTCTCTCTCTCTCTCTCTCTCTCTCTCTCTCTCTCTCTCTCACACACACACACACACACACACACATTATGTAAGGTGCTGGTGGTTCATATTTACAGTCCTAACTACTCAGGATGCTGAGCTCTGAGAATTATAGTTCAGAGCCAACTCAGGCAGAGAAATCCATGAGACCATTATCTCTGTTAACAAGCTGAAAATGGAAAGCCAGGTGCTGGTGGCTCACGCCTGTAATCCTAGCTACTCTGGAGGCTAAAATGTAAGGATTGAGATTCAAAGCCAGTCCCAGCAGGAAAGTTGAGAGACTCTTATCTCCAATTAACCGCCGAAAGCTGGAAGTGGATCTGTGGCTCAAATGGTAAAGCATTAGCCTAGCCTTGAGCACAAAAGCTCAAGGACAGTGCCAGACTCTAAGATCAAGCCCAGGTCTGGTACACACACACACAAAAGCTGGAGCTGGTGCTGGTGGTTCACATCTGTAATCCTAGCTACACAGGAAGCCAAGATCTGAGGATCATGTTTCAAAACCAGCCAGGCAGAAAAGTGAGTGAGACTCTTATCACCAATTAACTACCAGAAAATGAGAAGTGGAGCTGTGGTTCAAAGTGGTAGAGTGCCAGCCTTGAGCAAAAAAGAGCTCAGGGACAGTGCCTAGGCGCTGAGTTCAAGCCTCACAATCAAAAAAACAAAAACCAAAAACAAAACGAAAATGGAGGTTGCCATAAGGTATACAGTGCCAGCCTTGAGCGCTGAAAAAGCTGAAAGAAGACCCTATATTCAAGCCCTGATACAGGCTAAATAACTCTGTGTGTGTGTGTGTGTGTGCGCGTGTGTGTGTGTGTGTGTGTGCGTGTGTGTGTGTGTGTGTGTGTGTGTGTGTGTGTGTGTGTGTGTGCATGCCTATAATCCCAACACTAGGGAAGCATATGTGAGAAGATTACAAATTCCAAGTTAGACTGAACTAACAAAGTAAAAGCTTTAAATAAAACAAAATATAATAACAAAGCATATATATTATAATGAATCATATATAATAATCATAGATAAAATGATAAAAATCATAAAATAATAAACATATATATACACTAACATACCAGTGAGTAAAACAGGAAATTCTGAGCACACACTGATCTATATAAATAAGTGAATAAGATGAGTGAGTTGGAAATTTGATGAAAAGTAGTGTATTTGCATGGCTGCAAAACACCTGCTACAAAGTACTTATTAATTACAAAAGGGAAGAGAGTGTGTTTTCAGCAGGGAAACCTGGCAGACATCACCTTAATCAAATGATCAAAGTGAACATAATTAGTTAACAGGGTAAAAGAAGCCATGTGCCACCTGCAAGGATGTAATGAGAACAAACATCATTCCTGCAATGCATGACCTGAATCTAATTAGGAGAAAACATTAGACAAACCACGATTGAGAGATATTTACAAAGTAACTGGAACTATCATCTTCAAATGCATCGAGGCCACAAATGTCAAAGAAAGACTGCAGAGCTGTGTCAGATTAAAGTGACAACCAAATGCAATCTGTGGTGCTAAACTCGCTCCTTTGCTGAAGGTCTCAGGGATAACTGGTGATGCTTGCCTGGAGTCTGAAGATTAGATGGTTGTAATGTGTTGAGGTCAATTTCCTGACTTTGATGACTGCATTGTGGATCTGTAGGAGAGTGCTTGTGCTTGGGAAATACTAAGAGATGATGGCTTATTATGTCACCACCTTGCTTTCAAATATGGGCAAGGGGGGTATTTCTATGTTTTGTGACTTTTTATGGATTTGAGATTGCTTAAAAGAAATATTAACCTTCCCTCTAGGAGCTAGTGGCTCATGCCTATATCCTTGCTACTTGGAGGACTGAGCACAGGAGCTGAGCACAGATCAACACCATCCTCGGCAGAAAAGTCTTTGAGACTTTGTCTCCATGGAGGGAAGTGGTATATATGTGTGATCCAGTTAGCATTGGAAAACCTAGATAGAATAGGTAGAAGCAACTCAGGTGTATACCTGTGTGGGAAACAACACCCTAACTGAAAAATAATCAGTGAAAAGCTAGGCTGGAGGTATGGCTCAGAGGTATTGCCAAGCCAAAATTGAGTTCAAACCCTTAGTATCACCAAAACACGCACACACACACACACACACACACACACACACACACACACACCCCTTATCACATACACAATAAGAAGAAGAAGAGGAATAACAACAACAACAACAAAACCAGAAGTACTTTTCTTCTAGAGGAAGAAAGAAGTAACACACTAGAACAATAATTGCAAACTTGTTAACCAGAGGGTTTCATTGCAGCTTAGTTAGAGAACTTCCCGGTTTCATTCTGGTACTAGGAATCAAATCCATGCCCTCCTGAGTGCGAGGCACAGGCTTTTCCAATGATCCACTAGAGGGTGGCTTTTTCACTGGGGGAATCTCATCCTTGCTTTCAAACCATTTTGAGCCTCCGATTACGAGCCTACTAGTATCTTATCAGGGCACTTCATTTTTTTCTAGTGCCTTCCTCTGCCAGTGTTGCTTACCCTACTTTGGTTTCCCCTGAAAACAAAGTTCTGATACAAAATCTGAAGTGCAGGTGTTTTGGAGGAGATGATCTTAGGAAACAGGAATGAAGAAATGGAGAAAAGCAAGGCAAGGGGAGAAGGAAAAGGCAGTAAAAGACTACACTGGCTGGGGATCTGTGGCTCATGCCTGTACCCCTAGCTACTCAGGAGGCTGAGATCTGAGGATTGTGATTTGAAGCCAGCCTGGCAGAAAAGTCCACATGAGACTCTTATCTCCAATCCACTACTCAAAAAAGTTGGAAGAAGTGCTCAAGTGGTAGAGCACTAGCCTTGAGCACAAAGAGGCTCAAGGACAGTATCCAAGCCCTGAGTTCAAGCCTCAGGACCAGCAACAAACAAACAAACAAACCCAAAAAGGTTACACTGGTAAGGTTGCAACTGTGGCAGTGAATACTTAAGAGATACTGTGTTCCTCAGAATTATCTTCCTGAGCTATGAGTTGTGTCACATACCTGTCATCTCAGCTATTATAAGCTGAGGCAGGAAGATCCCTTGACCTAAATGTCTGAGATTACCTAGTGGAGACCTTGACTAAAAAGGAGGGTCACTGGAGATGTAGCTCAGTAATAGAGCCCCTGCTTGGCAAGGTCTTGACTTTAAAAAAAAAATCAGAAAGAGAGCTGAAGTAGCTTATTGGCTCTGGGTTCAATCCCAGCATCAATAATTGAATGAATGAGTGAACAGTCTTCCAGTACCACTGAACACTGGAATCCCCTTTGGTTGAGGACTACACCGATGGCATTATTTCACACACATCCTCAAATGTATTTCCATTTGTACAGGGGCCAAACAACTTTGGTGACACTGAGGATAATTCAGGGTAAGAGAAAAGAAGCAGGCTACATACTTGAGGCACGATACTATCAGTTCAGGTGGGGCAGAAGTCAAAGGAAGGCCAAAGAGAAATGTAGAAGGCGCCAGACAGCTCTGACACAACAGCTTTATCTTCCTCCAGATACCTGATTTCTCATTTCAGATCTCTCCCTGTGTCCTCCAGGATGGAGAGTTGATGGCATGACTGAATTATCAGCAAAGGAAGAAGACTTTGATTTTGCTATGTTGTCATCAGAAATCCACCAAATCAATGACTTCACACAACATTTGATTATAACAGAATCAATACTTGATTGCCTTATTTCAAACCCACCACTATCTGTCCCCAGTTGTCTTTCTCAGATGTCTTTGCCACTGCTGCTTAGTGAAGTCGAGAGTCACTCATCATGGGTAGACCACAGGCTGGACTTCTCCCAACCAGGAAACAACAGGAATTCAGGCTCCACAATTTTCACAAAACCTTGACAGTTTTTGCTGCCCTTCGATCTGATATTTAAAGCCTCTCTTTAGTCATCAGATGGATGCTGCACGCTCTTTGCCAAGAAGGAAAGCTTGGGAGTAAATACAAACTCCCCTTTCCAAGAAAGCACAGTTGAAATTTAAAATTCCTATTAAGAGAGAGAGACTGAGAAAGAAATATGTCCTCTCAGACAAGATCAGATAATCTTTTCCACCCTTTTTCCTTTATTCTATCATGATTAAATAAGCAATTTTAAAATCAGTTTTTAATGGTCAATCCTCCTCTATCTAAGTAAGATAAGCTATGTGGGAACAGAGTAGTGTTATCTTTCAAAACCACTTCCCTCAGCATATAATAAAAAGATTCCAATAAATACTTGGACCATGTATACTTTCAGTTGTGAGTGACTGAACCAATTAAAAGTTACTTAAAAGAAAATATATTACTGGGTACTGGGAATGTGGCTTAGTGGTAGAGTGCTTGCCTAACATCTATGAAGTTCTGGGTTCATTCTTCAGTACCACATAAACAGAAAAAGCCAGAAGTTCAGTGGTGGAGTGCTAGCCTTGAGCAAAAGAAGCTCAGAAACAATGCCCAAGCCCTCAGTACAAGCCCCAGGACTGGCAGAGAAAAAAAAGAAAGTATAGTACTGTACACTTAGGAAGATAAGAGGGTAATTTTAGGGTGGTTTCCTAGACTGGTTGACTTAGCAACTCAACAATGTCATCAGGAATCCAAGTTCTAGCTGGGCATCAGTGGCTCATGCTTATAATCCTAACTACTCAAGAGGTGAGATCATGGGTCAAAGCCAGCCTAAGCAGAAACATTCAAAAACTAAGAGTGGCACTGTGGCCCAAAGCGGTAGAGCAAAAGAATTCAGGGACAGTACCTTGGCGCATGCGCGCGCGCACACACACACACACACACACACACACACACACACACACACACACACACACACACATCCAAGTTGTAGCTGAGCACCAGTGATCCACACCTGTAATACTAGCTACCTAGGAGGCTAATACCTGGAGGATCAAGGTTTGAAGCCAGCCTGAGTGGAAAAGTCTATAAAATGCCATCTCTGTTTAACTAGGGATATATTGAGCTGGAGGTATAGCTCAAAGGAGAGTCATGAGCAAAAAAGCTGAGTGAAAGCATAAGGCCCTGAGTTCAAGCCCAGAATGAGAGAAAGGGAGACAGACAGACAGAGAAAGGAGGAGGGAGAGGACGAGTGGAGAGGAGAGATAAGAGAGAGGGAAAAGAATGCAAATTTTTACCAAGTCCATGCCTATAATCTCAGGACAGAATAATTCTAAGTTCCAGGCCAGCCATTACAGCACGAACCTTTCTTCAAAAAAGAATAGAAAAGAATTCAGGTTCTTTCCAGCTCGCTTTCTGCCAGGTTTGGTGTTAACTTCCTCTTCAAGTTGAAGAGCTCCAGGTATAACACAAAATCCAGAAAAACAGTCTCTCTCTCTCTCTCTCTCTCTCTCTCTCTCTCTCTCTCTCTCTCTCTCTCTCTCTCTCTCTCTCTCTCTCTCTCTCTCTCTCTCTCTCTCTCTCTCTCTCTCTCTCTCTCTCTCTTTCTCTCTCTCACACACACACACACACACACCCTTCCTGGAATCCTCCTGCAGGCAGGCTTCTCAGCACTGTGGCCAAGTTGGATCCTCTTATATTCCTGGACTAATCCTGGGCAAAGGGACAAGACTGTCTTTACACCTGTCAGTTAGGCCTCCTTGTTAGGGTTGGGAGTAGGAAGCACATTCTGTTTTCCCCAGTGCTCAAGGTTGTATGAGGGAGAAATGCATAACTGAACAAATCCTGATTCTGTTAAAATGGAAGCAACACAGGATCCACTGGGGTCCACACACCATGTAACTACTCAGAGCATACCACTATTCAAATCTGCTGCCCTAGGACAGCCAACAACCTCAGTGCTGGAATCAGCTCCTCAAGTATACCTGGAGATTTATGTTACACCTCGAATGAAGGCTGTTTGAACTCTCTCTCAGTGTCTTTTATATAAGAATTTTTGATGCATTTCTTCTTGAATCATAGGTTTGTTTCTATGGACAAATATCCTCTCACCAGGCAAGGACAATTGCACAATCCATAACCATTCTTCCTTCTAGCAGCCAAACATAGAGCTTACATATGAGCTCATCCCGGGCTCTTGGTACCACTGTTTCTCTTCCATCTAAAAGTTTGTCTATTATCTGGTTCTTGTTTATGTAATAGGCTGTTCCCAGGAAAGAGCTCAGGAGCTTTGAGATATTCATGAGGAAATTTTTTTTTAAAAAAAGAACCAGAAACTCAGTTTAGTTTTCTATAGTTCCCTCAAGGTCAGCAATTGACCTCAAATTATACATCTTAATTTGTTAAATTGATCAGGTATTAGGAATGTGTTTATGTCAGATTATTCTGAGGACATCAAGTTACATATATCATGTTAGAATATAAATAATTTTTTAACAGTCTTCCTTTGTGGCTTGGCTGACTTGGAACTCTCAATCCTCCTGCTTCATCTTCCCCAGTGCTGGAATTAAGGCATGTACCCCCATACTGGGTTAGGGAATATTCCATGAAAGTGGTATTACCAGCTGATCATCCTGAGAGGTGGGAATAGAGGCACAAACCTGTAGTCCCAGCTACTTGGGAGGAGTTTGGATGATCACAGAATAAGACTAGTCTAGCCAAAAGTTAGCCTATTTGAAAACAAACTAGAAGCAAAAAGGGATGCTAAGGCAGTCCTCTTCAAATTGACTATGCCTACCCAACCCCATCCCATCTCATTCACTCCTTTAGAAAATATTTATTGATCATGTACTTAGGTGACAGGCATGAGGGAGCCCTCCTAATCTCAGAAAGTGCAAGTTCTTAGGCCTTAGGAAAACCTTAGGCAGAAGTGGCACTATGGCTGAAAGTGGTAGAGTATTAGCCTTGAGTAAAAGAGCTCAGGGATAGCACCCATGCCCTGAGTTCAAGCCCCATGATCAACAAAAATAAAATAAAATAAATAAAAGGAAAACCCTAGGCATTGATACACAAATTGCTTGAGAAGGAGAAAGTCTGGAAGTAAGGCTGAGTATATAGCTGAAGTTAGAATGATACCTGGGAAGGGGGTAAGTTTCTGCTTACGAGTTTCTTCTCAGTGAAGGTGTTCAATCAAAATCAGGATCAATATCTCATAGAGAAACTGGATTTGGAATTCAGGAATGGACTCTTACCTCCAAGGTGGTGGCCCCACTTCCCAGCTGGAGCTGGAACACTTTCCTGCCACACATCTGCTTTTGCGTTGGCTGTTCTTTCTGAAGTCTTCCCCTCTCCCGAGTGAGAAGGGAGCTGTAGTCACCTACATCACCAGGGTCCCTCAATGAATCTAGGCATGATGAGCACTGGTACAGACTGAGCTTGTGGGAGAAATCCCTGGTTTGATATAAGCTTGTAGGTTCTTCCCTCACTTCTAGAAAGCCCTAACTCCTTTAAGGCTTTCCAGAGAGGCTGAAGTAGTTGCTGGATTTGCCATCAATATCACAATCCAGGGATTAGCAAGGTGGTAGAATGGAAAGAGGATAGGATGAGAAATCTGATTGCAGCTCTGCAATGTCTTAATGGTACCCAGTAGCAGCCTCGAGAACACATTTTGTCCTGGTTCAGCTGCTACTGGAGCCAGGCCATTCTTTACAACTTTGTACAACTCCATGATTGCTCTTTGCCCTGCAGACACTATAATTTTAGAACTGTTAGGGCAATTTTCCAGTGGACAGGGGTAGAGTGTCTTAAAGAAGGGACATTGCTTTCTAATTGGATTGGAGACGAGACTTGGGACTGAGGGCTGGGGCAGTCTGAGTTTAGTCACAAGAACTTACACACCTTACTGGACATGAGTGACTCCTGCTGCTTTGGACTTTTTGAACCCTGGGAAGAAGCTTCCTCCTCTCACTGGCTCTCCTCCAGGAGGAATTCGTTTCAGGTGCTGAGGTGCAGAACTAGAAAGACCCTTAGAGAAGTCCCTACCCAATCTCTTTACAAAGGAGGAAGACTAAGACCCAGAGAGATGCAATGATTTGCTCAGTCAAAGACACAGTAAATGGCATAGCCAGGATAGAACTCTGAGTCTTCTTAGAAGGAGCACTGGAGCCAGAATTCACTCCCCTTTCCTAATATTATCCCCAGCACACACACACGCACATATGTGAGATCACAGTTCAGGGAGGCACTCTGGCCCTCTCTACTCCCAATAGGCAGAAAGTGTGTGAAATTCAGTGTTCCATAAACCCTGTAGGACTGATATTACTTTGAAGGATGGTCTTGGGCAATCTGTGGAATTGCATCTAATTGAGACCAAGGCCTTCAGGTAAGAAAAGAGTCTATGGGCTTATTTTAGGAGTTTGGAGCAGCTGGGGGAAGGCATGTTGAGAATGGAAGATTTCTGGGCCCCTCTCCCCTGTCACATGACCAAATGAAGCCCATTCTGCCTGCCCAGAAGATTCCCAGGGCCTTCTCAGCCAACACCCATCTCCATCTCTGCCAGATTTGGGAGGCAGCAGATTTAATTCTTTAACTCAGCTCTGAGTCAGAGGTGGCCCATGTGTCAGAGCTCAAGCCAGTGCTGTCAGGGGTGAAATTGCAAAAGTATCCCCTCAGGCTTCAACCACATCATCCCTGCATTACTAAGACCCAAAGCAGAAAATCAGAAATTCTCCAGCAGCAGGCTTCCTCTCAAGGGACTTCCCTGGTGTGTGTGTGTGTATGTGTGTGTGTGTGTGTGTGTGTGTGTGTGTGTGTGTGTGTGTGCGTGTGAGAGAGACAGAGAGAGACAGAGAGACAGAGACAGAGACAGAGACAGAGAGACAGAGACAAAGCGAGACAGAAACAGAGACAGAGACAGACAGAGAGATTCTGAGATTCATGTTTGAAATCTCTTCCTTGCTGTGTATCTCTAAATTGGGGAATAATAAATTTGGGGACCAAGGAACCATAGTCATCTGGGAACTTGTGGCTAAAAAGAGTCCATTCAAGGTCACAGACCCAGGCCCTCAGGAGCTAAAGCCCCATGGGATAATCATAATATCACAGATAGGGGCATGTAGATACAGTCTCAGTTAATGTAGACATATGGAGTAGTACTTTACATGTCAATCAACCCAACTGTTCTATCTAAGACCCTCCTAAGGGAGAACACTCTGCTCATGTTGGTGCTAGAGTCCCTGTTTGTACTATGTGAACTTATTTTCTTCTAGCCACAACCTGACAGGTAGAAGTAGATGGCAAGTGTCACAAAGTCATAGGCTGGCCAGTGACATACAATATGAAAGGCATGAACAGAGAAGCTTGGACAGCCATCTTTTTTCACTAAAAAGAAAGTGACATTTCCACTCCTGCAGGGCACACAGGCAGCAAAGATCCTTAAGTAGCAATAAAGAGGAAGCAGGAGCTAGCAGTGAGAACATGGAGAAGATGTACAGACACGCAGAACAAGCAAATGAGTCACGTTAATAGTCCTGTGCAGCGAAAGTGCAGAGAACACATGTTGTGAGTCCTTGTGTCTCTTTAGAGTGGCACGGTCTTCCAGGCCACATGGCCCAGCTCATACTGTATTAGGAGTCTTCTCCTTAGAGACAATGCTGTCTCTTTAGCTCTCTTTCCCTTCTCTCTCTTCCTACCCCATTTGAGTTGGGGTAAATTGAATGCTTTTTCTCTTCCTACCCAGTGCTTATCCAATTAAAAGAATCAAGTTATCACATATAGTTACAAAAAATACGATTGAGTAATTATGACAATGTTGAAAAGAAAAGAAAGAAAATTACCAACCAGGTTTCTTCAGTTAGTAAAATACTAGTATCTGTCAAGCACCAATCATTTCTCCACACCTAGAGGTTGCAATCATTGTGTATGAGCTGATTTGGGTATCAGTAGCTCATGACCATAATCCTAGCTAGGTCATAGGTCTCTTTAACTAACTACTTAAACTTGCCATGATAGCATGAATAAGCAAGGATAATACATAAACAAACAAGACATTTTCTTTACAAAAAGAGGGCCAGTAGGCCAGTTTTGACCTGCCCACCCTGTTCATTTCCTGCACTGTAATAACATTTTTCTCTTTTATTGTCTTTTCCCCAGGTTAGAGAAGAAGATCTATGAAAACAGAGCCTATGTCAATTTTCTCATCACAGTGAATCCCATACTGTCAGGCTGTGCACACTTAATGCATGCTTGTTGATTAACTGAATGAAAAATGATGATGGAAAATGCCAGAAATAGAAACCATCTATAGAGACATTACTTTTAGTGTTCTCTGTGGAGTGAGTGAATCCCTTTCATCTCTGGTCTTCTGGGTTTTGTTAGTTTTGTTTTGATTTTGATTTGCTTAGGCTGCCCTTGAACTCACAATCCTGAGCCTGAGCCTGAGCCTTCTGAGTACTGAAATTATAGAAGCGTACTACCGTGTCTGGTGTTAGCTCTGGCCTTCTTTAAACTTCATTAATTTTGAGGTTAGTGATATTTTTCATGAACTAATGGAGTAGCTACTATTGGACCTGCTCTCTGAGAGGCAGTGACTGGACGCTCAGCCAATAGAGAGATTCCCTAGGATACCAGCCACAAGCCAGAACAGAGGAAGATTGGGCCTGGCCTGCTGCTCCTCCAAGTTTATCGTTGTTGGCTCCAAAAGCCAAGATTCTTTTCCCATTCTGTTTGGGCTGTGCTGAGTTGGAAAGCTCAATTCTGTGACCCATGGAATTATACTTAATTTAAAAACATCTCCCAAACTTCAGCCATTCATGGCTGTTACTGCATTTCAGCAAACCTGTTTATTTAACAGTGTCACAGCTTTTAAAATCTTTAAATGATTTAACTAATCTGTCACTCCTTGCTCAAAATACTCCAATAATTTCCCTTCTCAAAGTAAATTTCAGGGCTTACAAGCAAAGCAATCACAGCTTGCAAAGCCACATACATTCAGGATCCTGATATTGCTCCCACCTTCTTTCTGTCATTCACTCATTTTCTCCAGCCACACTGACCATGTCATATTCTTGGAACATTCCTAGCAAGCTGCTGTCTGAGAGCCTTGGCTCAATCTGTTGGAATGCTCCACTTACTGCCCACACATCAATCCTCAGAGAGGGCTTTCCTAAATGCACCCTATGAAAGCCACTCTATTTGCTCTTCCAAATAAACTCTACAGCATTTGGAAAGTGGAAAGTGTTCACACAAACACTCTCTCTCTCTCAGAATACTGATAGGGATTGCATGACATGACAATCATTCATATATATATATATATATATATATATATATATATTCTTTTGTATATTGTCATGTTTTGTGGTTTATTTCTTTGAGACAAGGTCTTCCTGAATAAGTCCTATTGGCCTCAGACTCAAGATCCTCCTGAGGGCTAGGATTATATAATATATGTTACTATATATACATATATACATATATGTATATATGTATATATATATGTATATATATCTCCACAACAGTCTCATACTCTATGATATTGAGCCTTCTTCTAGTTCATGCTGCACCTCTTCATTTGTCTAGGTTTTGTTTTTAAATTTTTTCCATTAAAAGGTTATGGTTTTCTCGGTGAAAATCAGGTACACACCTTCTAATAAATCTAATAAATCCTCCGCTCTGGCTTGAAGTTGGTATCCCAGGGAATTTCTCCACTGGCTGAACCTTCAGTTACTGCTTCTCAGAAAGCAGATCCAAAAGTAGCTGCTCCACTTGTTTCTATTAGATTTGTTCCTGGATGTATAAGATTATGGTGCTTTTGTGAAAGGTATGTCTTAAAAATTATATTAACATTAGAAAATGTTTGTTATAATCCAAGTTTTATTTCTAGGTAAGCACTCTAACACTGAGATACATACTTAGCCCACGTTTTTATTTCTAATGTTATTTACTATTCTCTCTTTACCTTTCTGATGGCTTTTATTGTATTAAATGAGTATTAAAGAGGACAAAAGGAATCCTAGCTACTTAGGAGGCTGAGATCTGAGGATCACAGTTCAAAGCCAGCCTGGGCAGGAAAGTCCACAAGACTCTTATCTCCAATAAACTACTTAGAAAACTGGAAGTGGTGCTGTGGCACAAGTGGTAGAGCACTAGCCTTTGAGTGACAGAGCCCAGGCCCAGAGTTCAAGCCCCACAACCACCACCACCACCACCAAAAGTACAAAAGACCTACTAGCACTGAATAAAGTGTTTGCTTAGATGAATCTTTTTTATATAATCAAAAGTATTGAAAAAGGATGAAAAAGGAAAAATTAATATTATTTGGTGTTCCTGTGGAAACCTTAAATACTATATGACTCTCATCCTGAGAAATATACATTTATGTATGTACGTGGGTAGGTGTATATGTGTGTGTATGTATGTATTATGTTCCAGTCTTAGAACTTGAACTCAGGGCCTAGGTACTGTTCCTGAGCTTTTTGCTCACAGCTAATGCTCCATTGAGCCACAGCTTCATTTTCTGCTTTTTGGTGATAACTTGAAGAATCTCACAGACTTTCTTTCCTAGGCTGGCTTTGAACTGTGATCTTCAGATCTCACCCCCTGCTGAATAGCTAGGATTACAGGTGTGAGCCACCAGTGCTGGGCTGAAACTTTGATTTATTGAATTTCACAATCACTATGCAATGCCTTTTGGCTTATTGTTGCTCTGGCTCAGTCTTAGGCTTATCTTTCCCTCAGGCAGAGACCTTGGAGTAATGAGTATACAGGAGCCTAAGAGAGGTAGGGATCCCAGAGCCTGTATTAGCTGAGGGATCTCCTACCAATCCCATCCTGTTGCCTGTATTGTTTCTATGAGCAGCTGTGTACACTGAGAGGTCTCACGTAAGGCCTGGAGGTGGGGAGGAGCAGAGTGTGAAAGGAGAAAGACCTCCTTGCCTTTCTCCACCAAGGACCAGGCTGTGGGTGTGAAGCAGGAAATGGGGGCTTCTTAGAACTGTTGAGTTTCCTGGAAGACTCAGAGAGCTGAGACCATCTGGCTTCCCCTAGTTTACTTTCTGGTAGCATTTGGGACAAGGAGAATGGAGCCTCCTCTGGGGACATCAGCTAACTGGTTGTAAACTCTGAGGCCCCAGTGGGACATTGATGTTGGGCTGAAGGAAACTTTTAGGCCTGGACTTTTCCAGTCTGCACTGCTGTTTACCATGACCCCCATACTTTCTGCCCTCAGCCTTTGTAGGCTGTACTTGTCAGGTGAAGCGATGTCTTCTGGGAAATATGAGCAGTTTTCAGGCTCCTCCTTATCTGAGAAACCTTGAACCGAAGAAGGCAGGAAGCCACAGACTGTTAGGTGGGCAGGTCCTACCTGGGGTTACTCCACCTTGGAGGGGAATGCAGCCCTTCTGAGTCATCAGAGATGCCTAACAAATGACACCTTCTTACAAGTTTGCCCATCAGAGAGGTAGGTGGAGGTCAGTGTAACAATTCCAGTGTGATACTGGAAAAAAACAACATAGGCTTTGGGGCTACCAAACCTTCTAGTTCTGGTTTTTCTACTCCTGTCTGTGTTTCTGAGTTACCCTCTCTCAGCCTGTAACAAATAACACTATGGTGTCTTTTGTTCTGTTTTAAATGTGTGTAGATGAATATAGTGTAACATAAAATCACATGAAATCAGACATGGTATACATGTTTACAGTCCCAGCTAGTTGGGCCACAAAGACAGGAAGATCTAGAATTTGGGGCCAGTGAAGGCAAAAAGGTAATGAGATCTTGTCTCAAACAAAGCAAAATGTAAATAAAAAAAGGATAAAGATACGATTCAAGTGGTAGATCACTTGCCTCCTATAGGTGAGGCCCAGAATAACAAATTTTTTTTAAAAAATGGAAAAGAATATGCTTGACATATACTGTATTTATTATAGCATTGCTAGTCATTGTAAAAAAAAAAAAAAAAAAAAAACAACCAAGTGTATAAAGGTTCAAACATGAGTGGAGTTTACTTCTTCCTCACATTCGGTTCAAAGGTTTTGGCAGGTGGCCCTTTCCCCTTCAGTGACTCAAAGAATCAGGGTCATTTCATCCTGTGGTTTTGCCATCCCCCAAGGGCTTCTGCAGGCAGAAGAAAGGCAGGAGAAAGAGGGTACAAAGAAGTCATGCTCACTTCCTGAAGGTTTGGACCCAGAAATTTTACGTATTTCTGCTGGCATTCCACTGGCGAAAACGATACACATGGCCACACCTGGATGCAAGGGAAGCTAGGAATGCAAGCCCTGCATGGTCACTGCTTCCTCATCATACCTTGTACCGCTTGAGGAACTGACACTCTGGTGGTCATGCCACATGTGCAAAGGAAAGGTCTGGAGCTTGCTCAGCAATCTGCTAACAGTGGGTCACATCTGGGGACTGAGTAGAAAAGATGCAGAGACTCACTGTTGCTTGGAAAAAAAGCATTACCCTAGAAGCCCATGTTCACTGTGTAACTAAGGAAAGAACAATGGGAATGATTCAATGGAGGAAACTGGGCAAATACTGTTACCCTAATAATTCTGGCTGATAGCGCTATTACTTTAGTGATAGGGATTGAACCCAAGACTGAAATCATGCTATGCATGGGCTCTTCCACTGAGCCCGACCCTCAACTTGTTAGCATTCTTTCATCAGTTCTTAGAATCAGAAAATATCACCCTGAAAAGGAATGCCCTATCTTGTATATCCTGTATATCAGGTTTTAGGGTAGGATGGAAGGATGCCGAGGGGCTTTTTTTCTCCTTAAAGTTTATATATACATATAACATATATATAAAAAAATTATTTATATTTATGAATACATCAATTATATATATTCTTACTAAAGAGTTCCAAGAGGACAGATTCATGAAGGCATAAATGGCAGTCTCAGAAATCCTTGCAGTGACACAGTATATCATTTTTTTCAGACACTAATAGCAAAGCACCCATGTTATGCTAAAAAAAAAATAACGATGCTTTGCTTTAAATCCTTGCAGGATATAAAAGCTACTGAGATTTTCTGATCTTGTTTGAGCATGAAATATTTGCTGTTTTTGGATGTAGAAATAAGAGCTTATCAGCAGGAAAGGGGAGAAGAAAAGAGTTATAATTAACACTATGTAGGAAGAAAGCAAACATTAACAAATACCACCCTACTCAGCAGATGGACATTAGAGAAACGGGAGGCAGATGGGAGAAATACACTAAGAGAGAAAAGGAAGAGAAAAGAGGGGAGGTTGAGAAGGCCAAGTGCTTCTGCAGCCAGTGCAGGGCACCTGCCTGTGGGAAGATTCTTGTAGTTTGGCTCTGATCTGAATCACAAGTCCATTCAACAAATCGCTGCTGTGTGTCTACTCTGTGTGCCAGGACCTTTTAGGCTCCAGAAGTGCAGCACGAAGCATATCAAAGTGTCTACTCTCATGGAATTTATATTTTACAGGCGAACTAAGCAAGACACTGGTGATGATCATCTATAATGCTAGCTACTCAGAGACCTAAAGACTTCAATTTGAAGCCAGTCCAGGAAGGAAAGCCTGTGAGACTCTTATCTCCAATTAACCAGTAAAGTGCCAAAGTAGAGGTGTGGCTTATGTGGTAGAATGTCAGTATTGAGTGAAAAAAGGATAGTGTTCTGGTCTTGAGTTCAAGCTTCAGTACCAAAAATTAAAAACAAAACAAAACAGCAAAGCTGAAAGTAGCTTTGTAGCTAAATGCATAGTGAATGCTCTTAGGAAGCTAAGGTGTACAGAGGACAGGGGTGGGGTGAGAGGTGGGAGCTGTGTGTTATTTCTGGTTTTATGGTCAAGGAAGATATCCCTGGAAGTGGAAGTATAACTCAAGTGGCAGAGTGCCAGCCTTGAATGCAAAAGCCAAGCAAGAGCACAAAGACCTGAGTTTGAGCCCCAGTACCTGCACACACACAAAAAGGAAGATATCCTTAAGAGCCAGTTGTGTCAAGATGTTAAGAGATGCATGTGAATCAGCAAGCAAAACAAACAAACAAACAAACAAATAAAGTGGCTGAGCACCAGTGGCTCACACCTGTAATCCTAGCTACTCAGGAGGCTGAGATCTGAGGATCACAGTTCAAAGCCAGCCCGGGCAGGAAAGTCCGTGAGACTCTTATCTCCAATAAACCACTAGAACATTGGAAGTGGTGCTGTGGATCAAGTGGTAGAGCGCTCACTTTAAGCTGAAGAGCTGAAGAATAGCGCCCAAGCCCAGAGTTCAAGCCCCAGACCGACAAAAAAAAAAGAAAAAAAAAAGCTGAGGACTGTGGTTCTAAGCCAGCTAGGGTAGGAAAGTTTGCAAGCCTCTTAACTCCAATAAACTATTCAAAAAGCCAGAAGTGGAGCTGTGGCACAAGTGGTAGAGGGACAGCTCAGGGACAGCATCCAGTCCTGAGTTTAAGCTTCAGGTCTAGTATACACACATACACACACACACACACACACACACACACACACACACACACACACACACACACACAAAATGGCATCCTTGTCAAGATGCTGTTGGGTGTTCAGCCAACATCCAGTTTATTCTCAATTAGATCCCAATTCCACTAAGCCAATCATGGCAGCCCAACTTCACTTACTAATGACAGATTCAGGAAAGCAAACTGAAGCCTATCAACACAGGGAGTTCCTGTTCACTGTCACTGGTCCAGGAGCAGCCACATAACCTAAGTTGGCCTAGATAGATTCAAAGGAGGGATTTATATTTCTGTTTGGGGGAGGAGGTATTTTTTTCTCTGTTGTGATGGTTATAAACAAGGAAGCATGTTGTCAGTTGCTCAGAACAGGGTGACATAGCCATCTCTGGACAATGCAGGAAGCCAGTCTACACACAGAATCAATACAAAGAATAGGGCAGAATGGAGAGCTTGCAGAGAAATGGAGCCAGAGCCCTGATTATTCCATGCCCTGAGCCTGCTCCACTTAACACTCCCCATTATATACCACAAACAGACTCCTTACTGTTCATGCCAATCCCAGTTAGATTTTCTGCTCCTTGGTACTTAAAGGTTCTTAACTATGACAATAAAAATAAGGGCAGCTAAAATTTCTGGAGAATTATCTTGTGCCAGGCACACCCTTTATATTTATAATTTCATTTACTGTTTTCAACAGCCTGAAGAGGCAAATACAATTATGGTTCTTGTTTAGAAGATGTAAGTGACCTTATGATTAGATGAATAGTCAGTAGTAGAACCAAATCTTTCAGAGCTTAGAGCTGGAACTCTTAGACAATATGCTGTTTTACTGCTATGTGAAGCAGAGGGAAAGAAGAAGAAGCATGAGAAGAAGCCAAAGAAGAGGAGAAAGTGATGTCCTTACTCACTTTATAATTGTATGTACTCCTGGGTTTTTTTTTTGTTTTTGTTTTTGTTTTTGTTTTTGCCTAGAGTGCCTTGTTTCTAGGATACCTTTTCCCCACACTCATTTCTCTGCCTAGGAACTTCTATTTGGTCTTTAAAACTCAACTCAGCTGGGTATAGTGGCTCACACTTGTAATCCTAGCCACTAAGGAGGTTGAGATCTGGAGATCTGGCTGGAAGCAAGCCTGGCAAAAAGATCATAAGAAGTATTAGAATGCCTAGCTACAGCAATAAGACAAGATGCAAACATAAAAGGGATCCAAATAGGGAAAGATGAAGTAAAACTCTCCCTCTTTGTAGATGACATGATCTTGTATTTAAAGAATCCCATGGACTCCATGCCCAAATTACTCAAGCTGATTCAAAACTTTGGCAAAGTAGCAAGGTATAAAATTAACCCCCAAAAATCAATGGTTTGGGGCTGGGAAGGTGGCTCAGTGGTAGAGTGCTTGCCTTGCATGCATGAGGCTCTGGGTTAGATTCCTTAGCACCACATAAACAGAAAAAAGCCGTAAGTGGTGCTGTGGCTCAAGTGGTAGAGCGCTTGCCTTGAGCTGCAGAGCTGAGGGACAGTGCCCAGGCCCAGAGTTCAACTCCATGACTGGCAAAAAAAAAAAAAAATCAATGGCTTTTCTGTATGCCAACAATGAGAAAAGCATGGCTGGAATTAGGAAAGCAACTCCATTCATAATAACCTCACAAAAAATAAAATACCTAGGAATTAACCAAAAAAGTGAAGGAACTCTATGATGAAAACTTTAAAAACCTGAAAAAGGAAATCAAAACAGAACTTAGAAAGTGGAAAAACCTCCCATACTCCTGGATTGGAAGGATCAACATCATGAAAATGGCAATACATTCCCAAGGCTATCTACAAATTCAGTGCCATATCTATCAATATTTCAACCTCATTCTTCAAGGAAATAGAAGAGGCAATCCAAAAATTCATATGGAACAATAAAAGACCAGGAATAGCAAAAATGATCCTTAAAAGAAAGAACAGTGCTGGAGGAATATCAATACCAAGTTTCAAACTCTACTACAAAGCCATAGTAATCAAAACAGCTTGGTACTGGCACAATAACAGACCTCAGGACCAATGGAATAGAATTGAAAACCCAGAAATGAACCCACAGACCTATAGCCATCTAAACTTCGATAAGGGAGCTAAAAAAATAGAATGGAAGAAAGACAACCTCTTCAGTAAATGGTACTGGCAAAATTGGTTAACTACTTGTAGAAAACTACAGCTAGATCCTTATATATCACTCTGCACCAGAATCAACTCCAAATGGATCAAAGACCTCGAAGTCAAAGCAGACACCCTGAAAACATTACAGGATGGAATAGGAGAAACCCTAGGTCTCCTTGGCACAGACCAAAATTTTCTTAAGAAAGACTCAGAAACACAATAAATCAAAGAAAGGTTGGACAAATGGGATTGCATGAAACTGCAGAGCTTCTGCATGGCAAAGGATATAGCTAACAAGATCAATAGAAAACCCATGAATTGGGAGAAGATCTTCACTAGCCATACAACGGACAAGGGTCTCATATCTAAAATATACCTGGAACTCAAAAAATTAAATCCCCCCAACAGCAAATCCTCAAAGAAACAACTGCCCAATAAATAAGTGAAATTAATAATAATAAATAAATAAATAAGAGAAATTTCTCAGAAGAGGAAAGAAGAATGGCCAATAGACACATGAAGAAATGCTCAACCTCCCTACCCATAAAAGAAATGCAGATCAAAACAACACTGAGATACCACCTCACCTCAGTTAGAATGGCTATAATCAAGAACTCTAATAACAACAGATGCTGGAGGGGATGTGGACAGAAGGGAACCTTACTGCATTGTTGGTGGGAGTGAAAACTTGTTCAACCACTTTGGAAAGTACTATAGAGATTCCTCAAAAGATTCCACATAGAGCTCCCCTATAACCCAGCAATCCCACTTTTGGGCATTTACCCAAATGATCACAAACAAGATCATACTAAAGCTACCAGCACAACCATGTCTATTGCAGCATTATTTACCATAGCTAAGATATGGAACCAACCCAGATGCCCCTCAGTAGATGAATGGAATTCTATGCCTCCATCAGAAAGAATGACATTGCCCCATTTGTTAGGAAATGGAAAGACTTGGAAAAAATTATATTAAGTGAAGTAAGCCAGGCCCAAAGAAACATAGGTCCCCTGGTTTACCTTATTTGCAGTAACTAGTATATGTCTGAGACAAGCAGAAAAGTTCAGATAAGTTGATGTTAGGCGAAATGAATCCCAAAATAAAGACTCAAATGTTTTTTCTTTCTTGCGATTGTTTCTAACATATTTATAAGATGATTTCTTTGTTGCTTTGTATGTTCCTCCCCCATGGTATAACCCTTGTTTTCACTGTATTTGATGTTGGTATAATTTGTGGAGGGGAAGGGAAAAAACAAATTGTTTTAATAGGGATACAGGTGGACCCATTGCAACAATGAAATGTACAAGACGTTATGTCAAAAAATGAACTTTACAACTTTGGGGGGGGAAGTGTGGGGGGTGGGGGGAGATGTGAAGGGATGGGAAGGGATGGGAAGGGAAACCAAGGAGGAGCCAACAATACTTGATAAGAAATGTACTCATGAAGGAATAATCTCTGAACATCTTACTGCTGAATTCTAGGAATGCAAACTGAAACCTATCTTTCACTGACTGATTAAAAGCCTTGCTCATTTTAGTATTTTTCTTAATTCTGTGGTCCTTGTGAAGTAAAAGAACATTGTGGTGTGAAAGATTAAGTGCAGAAGAGTAAACTTTATTTCTTAAAAAAAAAAAAAAGAAATGTACTCATTACCTTGCCTATGTAATTGTAACCCCTCTATACGGTATTTCCACAATTAAAAAAAAAAAAGATCATAAGACCCCATTTCAACCAATAGAAGCTGGGTGTATTGGCATGTGCCTGTTATCCTAGCTACACAGGAAGTATAAATAAGAGGATCTCAGTCCAGGCCAGCAGAGTAAATAGTTAGACCCTATTTTAAAAATAACAAAAGCCAAAGGAAGGGCTGGGAGAATGTGGTGCAAATGGCAGAGCACCTGCCAAACAAGTACAAGGCTCTGAGTTCAAACCTGAGTACCACAAAAGAAGGTAAGAAAAATAGATCACTTCAAGCACAGCCATCCAGGAGTGCCTCTTAGAAGGCAGCATATATTTTGGATAGGTCAGATCCCAGGATGTGAAAGTGACAAGGGAGCCTCAGATTGGGAGTGTTTGGCTGTAGATTGCCAAGGCTTTTCAGATACTTAGAAAGACATAGTCAAAGGTGGGGATAAGATCCTTTGGAGATTTTCCAAGTTTGGTAGAAAGTTTTGGAAATCCAAGGCTTGAACTTTGGTTGGGTGTTAGAGTTATAAAAAGCTAACAATGGGGGCTGGGAATGTGGTTTAGTGGTAGAGTGCTTGCCTATCATGCATGAAGCTCTGGGTTTGATTCCTTGGTACCGCACAAACAGAAAAAGCCAGAAGTGGCACTGTGGCTCAAGTGGTAGATCAAAAGAAGTTCAGGGACACTGCCCAGTCCCTGAGTTTAAGCCCCAGGACTGGCCAAAAAAAAAAAAACAGTTAAAACTGTACTAATCCTTTATGAATACTTCTCTCATGATCTTAAAACCAGCATAGTGATTTAGGCAGACACCAAAAGTAGGGCTATTCTCGCCCACATTACTAATAGGCTCAGTGAGCCCCTAAGCAAGAGATGCTCTACTCTCAGACAGAGCAGCATGAAAAGCCCAGTGCTTTGCCCTCTAGCCCAGGACTGTGGTCCTCCTCCCACGGACAGCAAAAAGGAATTCTGGGCTTAGAGATCACCAGGATGCCAGCTGTGGCTCATCCCAGGACCAACCTGAGGAAGCTTTTGGAGGAAGCTATGCAAACAGCCATCGGGGCAGTGAGAAGGAAGAATGTTGCATGATGGGTAAGAGCAAGACTCTGGTACCCGACAGGCCTAGTCTTCACTTTTTGTTTCTCAACTTATGATTGCATTGGACAAATTACAAAACTTCTCTGAGCCTCAGTAGCCACATCAGGTGAACCTAATCAGATGGCTAATGAGATAGGACTCAGTGAAAACCTAGCAATGTGTCTGTTTGATACAGTTGGTCAATGAAGGTGCCTTTGAGGGCAATTTAGACTTGTAGATGGCAAATCCTGGCTCCTCCATAGTTACTTTGCTTCATTAATTAATGTACTTTCCTCATTACCCATATTTTAAACATCTCTGAAAGCAGTGTGACTTGGACATGGGCTGAAAGTTATTTGATGTTTTAGTACCTCGGTTTCTTCATCTGTAAAATGAGGATATCAATAATATCTGCTTTATGAAGTTATGCGTTTACTTTGAAAGTTCCTGGCACCAATAAAGGTTGCCTGAATTCCACGTGTGGCTATTATATTAACTATGACTGTTCCAGCATAGGTAGTGGGGATAGTGGGAGCTTTGTGAACTGAGTAGCCAGAGGCAGGAGCAGCCTGAGGGGCTGTGCAGAGGGGAACATTGATGTCAGTAAGGCAATGTTGCTTCTGAGATGCAAAAGGGAAATGTGAGCCAAATGGTGTGCGTGCTTGTAATTCCAGCACTTAGAGCCTGAGACAAAAGGATGGCAACTTTGAGTCTAGTCTGGAAAGGGATTGGGGCTGAGGAATAGTAGTCAGGAAGCTGACAAGCAGTGGATAAATTGCAAGATGTTTTGAGGCATATGATTTTAGGACAGGGTACCATGCTTGGCCACCCATTGGGGAGGGGTTGATGGGTTAAAAAGGATAGTCAGGCCAGACCAGCAAGTCTAAATGTTCTCATTGGACTTGCATGCTCTCTCATGATATTTTAAGTCCTTGCCCTATGCCAGTGCATTGTGTTAACTAGCAATTAATAGCTCAGAAAATGTTGTTACCAAATTTATGATTTAGATGATGATGATGAAGATGATGACGGTGTGTGTGTGTGTGTGTGTGTGTGTGTGTGTGTGTGTGTGTGTGTGCACGCTAGTCCTGAGCTTGAACTCAGGGAGTAGGTACTCTCCCTGAGAGCTTTTGTGCTCAAGGCTAGTGCTCTACCACTTGAGCCACAGCTCCACTTCTAGCTTTTTTGATGTTCCACTGGAGATAAGAGTCTCATGGACTTTCTTGCCCAGCCTGGCTTTGAACCTCAATCCTCAGATCTCAGCCTCCTGAGATAAGTCACCAGTACTTGGCTTGATTTAGACCATTTTTATTAGGGTGATAATATAGAAGACTCTGAGGCTCAAAGAGATAAGTTAGTGTGTTCAAAGTTACCATCTGGCTATTAGGTCACAGAACAAGAATTTGAATCAGTTTTTGTTGGTTGTTTGTTTAAATTATCTCTGGCATTGAGCTCCCTCTATGCACAGCTTCTTGAAGTCAATTCTCTGGCATTTCTCAGTATATCTAGAAGCATATTTTCCCCCCAATTCCACTCCCCTCAACCCAGGTCTCCACCTCCCAAGCCCACAAATGCCAAGCTCACAAGTCATCTGTTTTGCCAAAATTCTGTTCCGATTTGATAAACTCTTTACCAGGCCAGCTCATTCAGCATGATTCAGCCGGGAGAGAGTAGCAAGGCTGCATGCCCGGCATGCCAACTGTCTGAGCTCAAGCAGGATGGGCGGTGCTCAGGAACCTCAGCCTGACAGATGGCTCCACTCAGTTCTCTCCTGTAGCCCCAAGCCAGGGCCAGTGCTTGCTCTCTGCAGGAGGGAGTGGGGAGAGCCAAGCCATGGAGTTTCACATGCATGGATGCATGCATGTGAGGCTCTGTGTGGGTACATATGGAGCATGCAGGAATGAGGCACATTTGCATGTGGCCAGTTTATCTGTATTCACGCAGATGAATATGTATGAAGCATTTCCTAGCTCTGTGTGGGTGTGTGAGTGTGCGTGCAAATTTGTGTGTTCAAGTCTCAAATTTGCCTTCATTCTGGTACATATGTTCACAATGGGGAAAAAGGAAGACAGACACAAGGAGGAAGAGACAAGAACAGGGGTCACACAGGAGCATTTTGCCCGTTGCTCCCTTCCTCCAGCGCTGTCTTATTTCAGGACTGGCAGGCCTCAGTTTCAGCAGAGTCACCCCAATCTTGTGGTGAAGCACAGGCTCCGACTGAGTTTCAGGTTTCTAAAAACAACTTGTTGGCTACAGTGTTTCTCTAAAGTATGGATACTTAGCTATTTGTGAATAGAGGGCCCTTTTGAAATGTATCTTTCCAGGAAAATGCCCTCAAAACACAGCATTTCACACATAGTACCAGAGAGCCCAAGTTGTCCACCAAAAGCTCTCCATGGATCTCAGGTTAGGAATTGTTGCCCTTTATACTGAACCCTGGTTAGAGAGATACATACACAGAGGAATAAGATGGCTCTTATTTTTGTTGTTGTTGTTGTTTTTGACAGGTCCCACTATAAAACCCAGATTAGCTTTAATTTTGCTATGTAGCCTAGGTTGGCCTTGAACCCAAGATTATCCCCTCTCCACCTCCCAAGTTATGGGAGTTTAGGTGTGCTCTACCATGCCCAGCTTTGGCTTCTGCTTTGTGAGTGCACACTTTAGTAGAAGAAACAGTAGGAGAAATTATGGCCCGGGGAGCCAAGAGAAGCAATGGGTGAGTGAAATATCTTCCAGAGCAAGGGAGCTATTAAGGAGATACACTTCTTGGGGGATTCTAGGGAAGGCTCAACTGACAAAATGTTAATTTAGGTGGGCCATTAAATAGGAGAAGAGGGGCTGGGAAGGTGACTCAGTGGTAGAGCGCTTGCCTTGCATGCCTGAGGCCCTGGGTTCGATTCTTCAGCACCACATAAGCAGAAAGAAAAAAAAAGCGGGAAGTGGCGCTGTGGCTCAAGTGGTAGAGCGCTAGCCTTGAGCTGAAGAGCTAAGGGATGGTGCCCAGGCCTAGAGTTCAGGCCCCATGACTGACCAAAATAAATTAATATGAGAAGACATTTGTGAAACAGAAGGTGCTATCCAAAGGCAGAGGCTGGAGAGCAATACATGTGGGCAGAGCAGGAAGGAGGGGCCAAAGGGGAGTTTTGGAGACAAAGTGTGAAGGATTTGACATGTACTAAGCTAAAAGTTCTGGATTTTATCCTAAAAGAGATTGGACATCAGTGGAGCTCTTCAAACAAGGGAGTGACAAGATCTACTTGGTAATTTTCATAGACCCAAATGTATCCAGCAGTTACCCAGAGGTCAAATAAGAGTCTGTTGCAATAGTTCATGTGAGAGAAAATGAAGGCACAAATAGCAGGAACATAGAGGAACTAGAAAATGGTTTGAAGAGAACATATTCAGTACACAAATGAATCGAGAACTAGCTTCTTGTACTACATGTGCAAGAAAGGCTACAAAGCAAGAAGGAAGAGTTGAGCATGGCTTCTATGTTTCTAGCTTGCAAGAAAGTTAGATGTTAGGGCCTTCACTGAGATGGAACCATGACACAGGATAGGCTCTTTTTTGTTTTTATTTTTATTTTTTTGTGGGTCATGGCTCTGAACTCTGGGCCCAGTGCTGTCCCTCAGCTCTTCAGCTCAAGGCTAGTGCTCTACCACTGGAGCCACAGCACCACTTCCGGCTTTTTCTGCTTATGTGGTGCTGAGGAATCAAACCCAGGGCCTCATGCATGTAAGGCAAGCACTCTACCACTGAGCCACCTTCCCAGCCCTGTTTTTATTTTTTTATTGAGATTAAATGATGACATAAATTTCACAAATTTCACAGTATTATAGGATAGTGATACTTAGTTAGAGTTACAAATATATTTTAACCTTCACAAGGCAAATTTGTGTTTGTATTTTTTAATCTATTTGTATTTTCACAAAGTCTTTGTCATTCCTGAGAACTTCCACTGACAGAAAATGTATGGGTCTTCAACTCAGAGCAAGAGTTATCTTGGCCCACTATCCTTGTAAGTTTTACTTACATAGGATAGGCTCTTAAGGAAGGCAGAGAGTTACATTTGGGACAAAATGTGAGATACTGAAGTAGAGATGTACATTAGGCCATTGGCTATTGAGGTGTGGGGCACTGTAGAGAAAGATTAGGAAATTTAAATTTGTGAGTCATGAACAGACGGATGATAACTGAGGTCACAGGTCAAAGATGAGATCACTGAGGGAGGGTGTAGCTATAGAAGGAGAAGAAGAGCAAGAGGAAAGTCAGTATTCATGGGTCCACAGGAGGGAAGAGGAGTTTATGAAGAAGTCTGGGAGAGGACTCTTAGAGCTTGAAAAGGCCAAAATAAAATCAGGAAAGTACTTCTTCCTGGAAGGTAATAGAGCACAAAATAAAATGTAAGAAGGGAGTGGTCATTAGTGTCATAGGCTAAAAAGAGATCAAATAAAAAAATACAACTTCAGCTGGATACCAGTGGCTCATGACTGCAATCTGAGATACCTAGAAGCTGAGACGTGAAGATTATGGTTCAAAGCCAGCCCAGGGAAGAAAGTCCACGAGACCTGCCTCCAATAAATTACCTCTTGGGGGGAAAAAAGCCAGAAGTAGAGCTCTGGCTCAAGTGATAGAAATGGTAGAGTACTAACCTTGAACAAAGAAGCTCAGGGACAGCATCCAGGTCCTGAATTCAAGCTTCCACCCTAGTGTGCGCATGCATGTACACACACCCAAACTCCGCACAACTTCAAAAAACAGAAAGAAGAATGAAAAGAAATTTGAAATACCCAAAATATGAATCACTATTATTACTATAGGGGGATTACAGGAGTTTTTATACTAAAAAATTTTTAAGGCAATACTAGGTTTTAAACTCAGGGCCTTGTACTTGCTAGGCTGGTGCTCTACATTTAAGCCACAAAAGTCCTGGTTATTTATTTACTTTTTGTGTGTGTGTCAGTCGTAGAGCTTGAACTCTGGGCCTGGGTGCTGTCCCTCAGCTCTTCAGATCAAGGCTAGGGCTCTACCACTTGAGCCACAGCACCCACTTTAAGCTTTTTCTGTTTATGTGATGCTGATGAATGAACCCAGGGCCTCATGCATGCGAGGCAAGCACTCTACCACTGAGCCACCTTCCAAGCCCTATTCATTTACTTATTGTGAGCATGGAGTCTGGCAAACTTTTCTGCCCAGGGTGGCCTCAAACTAAGAAGTTAGGATTCCAGCCACAGTGTCTGACCTTATACTTAAAAAAAAAAACCCATTATTATCTCAATGCTCCTAGACCATTCCAGTGAGTGTACCATATTTGAACAATGAGAGAATACCTGAGAGCATAAGAAGCTATTGGAATAAAGGATTTCTACTTTTGGTCAAGATGGAGTAACAGGAAAAGAATTTAATTTCTTGCCTAAAACAATGATACAGCTAAGAGTTAGCCACTAGACATGCAGGACACAGACCCCTGCAAAAGGGGGTTAAAAAATGAGTCCTAGTATTTCACCAGTTTGCTACCTGCAGTGATTTTTTCAGACTGAAGTACACAAACCTGGCACATTGTCTAAATTGAGAAGACAGAATGGCTTGTTCAAAAGGTCAGGATGACTAGAATTCACAGGGCAGAAAATCAAAGTAATGTAGGAGAGAACACTGGAAGTCTGCAGAGAGATCATCTTAAGCTTTCACCCAAGTATGATAATTTCATGCAGGTGAAATAGCCACTGGAGAATGAGAAAGGAACACATGCATGAAACAGAAGGAATGAATCTTAGGACTCACACAAGTTAGGAAGTAGTCCTATTCCCAAAAATGAGAGCAAAGAAATCTTAATATGAAGCCTGGAGAGAATGCCCCAGAAAGATACTGCCTTCTATTGTAATGCAGTCAAATTAGTCCTAGAACAGACTCTGCTCCCAAAACTTCAAAGTAACTTCAAAGGCACCAAACTATTTCCAAGTAAGTTAACTACATCCTGGAACAAAGTTTATAGCAAGGAAATAAAAAAGTCCAGTACCCAACAATATTAAGCTCACAATGTTGGCATTAAATCAAACTTACTAGACATACCCCCCCCCCAAAAAAAGCAGGAAACTATGACACACAATGAGAAAAAAAATCAATGAATAGAAACAAATCTACAATGACAGAGATGATAGAATTAGAAGATAAGAAAAATACAAAATATATTCTATCTCATGTTTAAGAGAACAGAAAAAAACATAGAGAAGGGTGATAGTAAAAAAGACTCAAAGATTTTTAAAAATCTGATATTGAGATGAAAAAATATAGTACATGAGACTAGTAGTTAACTACCATGGAAGAGAATATTAGTGAATTCAAAGACATACTAATAGAAACTATATAAAATGAAACCGGAAAAAAAGACTTCTAAAAAGTAGAGCATCAAATGGAGTGCCAGTAGACCACTATCCACTCATCACAGGGGCAATAATAAGAAAGATTCCAAGTACTGATGATATAGAGAAACTAGAACAGTCATGTATTACTGGTGTGAATACAAGACCATATAACCCCTTTGGAAACTAATTTGTCAGTTTCTTAAAAAGTTATTCATAGGACAGATATGGTGGGACACACCTGTAATCCCAGATACTAAGAAGACTAAGACAGGAAAACCATACAATGGAGTCAGCCTAGGCTATATAGTGAAACCCTGTTTCAAAAATAAAATGTACAGAGCAAGGCACTAGTGGTTCATGTCTGTAATTCTAGCTCATCAGGAGGCTGAGATCTGAGGATCATGGTTCAAAGCCAGCCCAGGCAGGAAAGTCCATGAGATTCTTATCTTCAATTAAACACCAAAAAATGAGAAGTAGTGATGTGGCTCAAGTGCTAGAGCACTAGCCTTGAGCTGAAGACCTGAAGGCCAGTGCCCAGGCCTAGAGTTCAACTGACCAAATAAATAAATAAATAAACAAATAAATTTAAAAAATACAATATACAAAGAAAGGTTGGGGCTATACCTCAGCGGCTGAACACTTTCCTACTATGAGTAAAGCCCTTTGTTGTATCCCTAGTATGGCAAAGAAAGAAGAAAAGAAGAAGAAGAAGAAGAAGAAGAAGAAGAAGAAGAAGAAGAAGAAGAAGAAGAAGAAGAAGAAGAAGAAGAAGAAGAAGAAGAAGAAGAAGAAGAAGAAGAAGAAGAAGAAGAAGAAGAAGAAGAAGAAGAAGAAGAAGAAGAAGAAGAAGAAGAGAAGAAAAAGAGGAAAAAGAAATGTAAAAGTTAAGCACAAACTTAAGGTGGTGAACTGATACCCAATTGTGGTATACCCATGTAATGGAATATGACTCTGTAATTAACAAATAATAAACTATTGATATATACTAAGAGATGAATCTCAAAAACATAATACTGAGTAAATGAAACCAGAGGCAATATATTATATGTATTAGTATTTATATGAAATGTCTAGAAGGCAAGTATACAGGGACGTTAAATTGAGTAGTCACATAGTTTAGGGTAGGAATGAAGATAGACTATTATCAGGGAACTTTTAATGATGGAGAAATTCTAACCACAGATTGTGATGATAACTGTACAATTATTAACTCACTAATATTAACATTAATAACGGGTAAACATTGTGGTGTATAAATTATACCTCAATAAAGCTGTTTAGAGGCTGGGCATTGTGATGCATGCCTGTAATCCTAGGTTGTGAAGTTGACTTTGAGTCCAGCCTAGGAGACATAGTGAGGCATAATGGGTTACATAGTAAGATCCTGTCTAAAAAAAAAAAACTAAACTGGATACCAATGGCCCATACCTATCATCCTAGCTACTCAGGAGGCTAGACCTAAAGGATCAAGGTTTGATGCCAGCCCCATCAGAAAAATCTGAGCGATTCTATCCTCCAAATAATCAAGCAAGAAGCAGAACTGGAGGCATAGATCCAGTGGGTGTATGCAGTTGACAAAGTTGTCAGCTTAAGGCCCTGAGTCCAGATTCTAGTACCACCAATATCACAAAAACAAGAGCAAACTAGTTAAATAAATGTGTTTAGAAGAAAACAAAGTACTTGTCAGACATTTCAAGATCTAAAAAAGAAATTATCACCTGCAACTAGCACCAGGAGAATGGTTAGAGAACTACTTTGGGTAAAAGAAATATTATGCCTGATAGAACTCTAGATCTACACAAAGAAGTAAAGAGCAGTGCAGGTAAAACCATATAGGTTATAGATTATGTCCAATCATGCTAGTTATCTATTGCTGTATAACAAAATGTTAACACAACCACCATTTATTATCTCATAGTTTCTATGGATCAGTCATCTCATATTATCTTATATTCTAGACTTTTTTTCTTAACCCTCAGCAGTGCTGGGGATGCAACTCAGGGCCTCAGAAATAAGAGTGCAGAGCAGCACATGGGTAAGAGAGAGGCTCTGGTGAGTAGGACAGAGACTAACTCCTAGAAGAACCTGCTCTTTGCCGATGGCATGAAGATAGGAAGATACAAAGAACTGAGAAGAGAAACCACAGTGTGGAACCCACAGGGTCTTGCTGTCATTCAAATCTGTAAGAGATAAACCTCACACAGGACTTAAGTCTGGTGATGGAGAAAACTTCTTTAGGCTCCCAATGGCAGAAACTAGGGGCAGTACATTGCATTTACTTTTTTTTTTTTGCTATAATTATAAAAGAATTAACTGCTTACTGTAAAAATAAAAACCGTAGAAAGGATGTCAAATGGGAAATAAAAACCTTCTCATTGCCAATCCACTCTAAGATATGTAATGTAAGCAATTTCTTCTAAACACTTGCTATTTGTTTATTGTTCTGGGGATTGAGTCCTTTCACTTCATTTTCTTTGCTGTATAATATTCAGAACCATAGTTCTTTATTGATAGACTATTAAATTATTCTTGGTTTTTTACCATTCACAAGTAAAAGAGATCCTTGTACCCAACTAATTGTGTTTATGAATGAATGTTTGTGGAAAAAAAAAAAGTAAAGTCTAAGCCAGGTGCCAATGGCTCATGCCTATAATCCTACTACTCAGGAGGCTGAGATCTGAGGATCATGGGTCAAAGCCAGCCTGGGCAGGAAAATCTGTGACACTTATCTCCAATTAAACACCAGAAAACCAGAAATGGTGCTGAGGCTCAAGTGGTTGAGTGAAAGCCTTGAGCTGAAGAGCTGAGGAACAGCGTCCAGGCCCAGAGTTCAAGCCCTACAACTGACAAAAAGAAAAAAGAAGAAAGAAAAGAAAAGTAGAGTCTATCATCTAGAAATAAGATTTGCCTTGTTGAAGGCAATATACAGTTATTTTCAATGTTCATTGTGTTTAGCTATCAGCAGAGGCAAGAAAGGTCATGCCTACCTTCCACACAGCCTATCTGTCAGACTTACCAAGGTTTGCAGAGCTAATGGTTAAAACATTGTATCTCATCATCATCATCTTTTTTTTTTTGTATCTAATCATCTTAATTTTCATTTCCCAGAAACTGATGAAATTAGCCATCTTTGCATGTGTTTTCCAACCATTCTTATTTCCTGTTTGGTAGATTTGTTTGTATTTGTTTTATATATGCTTTACTTTTTAATGTCATTATTGCTGATTTGTAAGAGTTTACACTGTATTTTGGGTGATAGTCCTTTCATACCTATTGTGTTTTTTCTCCCATTTTATCATCCATCCTTATGCTATTTTATACGCAAGTTTTACCTTATGAGTCAACCAAATTTGTCCATTTTTTTCTCTTTGAATTTTATATTGCATTTATATTTTTATATTTGCATTTTAAGAAGGCCTTTCAAACCATATGGCTTTTTAAAAAATTTTTTTATTGTGAAAATACTGTACAGAGGGGTTACAATTACATGGGCAAGATAATGAGTACATTTCTTATCAAGCATTGTAGCCTCCTCCTTTGTTTCCCCTTCCCAGCCCTTCCCATCCTCCCCCCTCCGCCCCCACCCTGCCCCGCCCCTCAACCATATGGCTTTTTAAACAGAAAGTCACTCCTATTAGTTTTTGGTTGCTGTGAGAAAGTATTTGAGGAATACCAACAGGAAAGATTTATTTTGGTTCAGTATTCAGAGGTTTCATGGTGCCTTGACCCTGTTGCTTTTGGACCCGTGGTGAGCAAGCACATCATGGCAGAGTGAAGGGCAGAGGAAACTTCTCACTTCAAGGACATCAGGAAGCAAATGGGATGGTGGCTGGTGCCCCACTATTCCCTTCAGGGCATGCCTCTAAGGGCATGCCTAATTTTCTCCAGCAAGGAGCTACTTCCTAAAGATTCTACCACTTACTTCCTAATTATGCCACAGGCTGGTGACCAAGTCTTTAGCATATAGGCCTTTAAGGGACATTTAAGATTCAAACCATAAAGTCATATAAACTGCAAAGTTTATGAATAAACACCCAAAATTCCCTTGCCCCACCTCTCCCTTCTTATTTTCCATGAAGGTAACTATTTTAGATGCTTTCAACTATGTTTCTTTTTCTGCTAAATAATATGCCATTATGCTGTTACAGCTAACTTCAATTAATTGATTTTAGACATAATGCAGTGACTTTTTATGGTAGATCAGGATTTAGCTTCCCCCACCCCACCCCAACCAGTCTTGGGGCTTGAACTCAGGGCCTGGGGGCTGTCCCTGAGCCTCTTTGTGCTCAAGGCTAGTGCTCTACCAGTTGAGCCACAGTACCACTTCCTGTTTTTTCTGAGTAGTTTATTGAAGATAAGAGTCTCTCTCCCGGCTGGGCTGGCTTCAAGTCATGATCCTCAGATTTCAGCCCTCTGAGTAACTAGGATTATAGGCATGAGCCACCAATACCCAGCCAGCCTAGCTTTTTTCTGGCAAATTGGAGATGGAATATTTTCGGCCTAGGCTGACTTCAAACCTCAGTCCTCTAGATCTCAGCCTCTGAGTACCTAGAATTACAGGCTTGAATCACAAATGTGTGGTTTCTAAATTACTTTTATCTTGTTGTTTGGTTTTTATCCTTACTGTTAGAAGTTTTCTTTTAGTATTTCTTATCCTCTGATTGTCTACTCTTGTTTAAGAAGGGACAGTAAAACATTGATTGGGATCTTGGAGTATGTGGGTGAGGCTTGTTGATTTAGTGGTTCCTAGTGGGATGATTTGACTAGGCCATTTGTCAGGGGACTTCCACTGTCAGATTATTCTGTTAGTTTTCTCTTCTACAGAACAGATCCTGCAAAAAAAAAAAGTTTAACTTTTCTGTCTGCAGGGTAGAGGCCTGGGTGCTTGCATTCTGGCAACCAGGAAGGGCATTGTCTCAGTAGACACATATTTAGCATTCCACAACCGAGTCAGGTAGCCCTTAACCCTAGGACTTAATTTTTTTTTAATTTCCAGAAAATAAACCTTTAGTCATTGGCTAGAGTGGGATAAGAACAGTCACTGAGGGGATTAAAGTAATGAGGCATTTTAATTTTAATTTTTGTAGGTTAATGGGTTTGTGCTCAGGTCCTTGAGCTCGCTAGGCAGACATTGTACCATATTCTTCCCAATCCCTGCTTTGGTTACTTTTTTTTGCCAGTTGTGGGGCCTGAACTCTGGGCCTGGACACTGTCCCTCAGCTCTTCAGCTCAAGGCTAGCGCTCTACCACTTGAGCCACAGTGCCACTTCTGGCTTTTTTCTGCTTATGTGTTGCTGAGGAATCCAACCCAGGGCCTCATGCATGCAAGGCAAGCACTCTACCACTGAGCCACCTTCCCAGCTCTTTGGTTACTTTTGAGATAGAGTCTTGCATTTTGCCCCAGATGACCTGGACCAAAATTCTCCTATTTATGCTTCTCATATAGTTAGGATGACAAGCTTGAGCTACCACACCCAACTTTTTCTTTGAGATAGAGCCTCTCAAAATTTTGCCTGGGCTGGCCTGGAACCATGATCCTCCCAATCTTCCAAGTAGCTAAAATTACAGGTATGAGTCACTGAGCCCACAAATCATACAAATTTCCTAAATTTAATTACTACCTCGTTGCCCTCAGTACTTTGAATTTTGTAGGGATTCTGTAGTATAGATGAGATTGAATCCCCACCTTTTCTCTTCACTAGCAGGATTTAGTTTCTTGGACTTAACCATGTCTTGGACTTAACCACTTACTTTCTAGATTCTACAATTTTATTGCTTCTGGTTTGTTGGTTTTCTCTCCTTTTCCCTCCTACCCTTAAAGATTTCATCTTTTCTAAATCACTTACTGTGATTTTAATGAGTTTTTAAGGAGGGAACAAAGTTACATTTGTACATTCACCTCACCATCCTTACCACAAATTTTCTTAACACTTTCTATATATGCTACTCCATAGTCATAGTCTGAGGATTGAGATTATTGTACTAATTTTACATGTTAAAGGGGAAATAGTTTATCCAAGATTCCAAAGGCAGTACAGAGTTAGTTCTATCTCTCAACAATATGTCCACAGGAAGTTACAAATTGAAAACTGGCAAACAGATGTACTCCACAGAGATTTTTCTCTGGTCTTCAAAAATCCTTCATGAAATTTCACATAAAAATTGTGTTTGCTCAGAATATTATGTCAGGATACAGTAAAGATCCTTGCACATCCATGTTCATTGCTGCACTGTTCATGATAGCCAAGTTATGGAAAAGTTTAGATGCCCTATAACGGATGAAAGTATCAAGAAAATGGGATACATATATATATATATAATGAAATTTTACTCATTTATTAGAAAGAATATTATGTTATTTGCAGGGAAATGGATGGACCTAGAAAAAATTATGTTAAGTAAGTTAGGCTCAGAGAGATAATGAATGTTTTCTTTCATATGTGCAAGTTAGATCTAAAATACAAACATACATGATAACATATATATGATTATATATATTTAGACACAAATTGACTTAAGGATAGTATACTTAGGAAAGGAGTCTAATGATGTAACCCTGCTAAACAACTAAAGAATTGTTTAGCAAAATGAATACCAGGAAGCTGAAATATGTTGAGGAGGGCAAGAGGAAGTAGTGGCTCATGAATGGAGGGAGGAAGGGTGAGCAAATGAAGTTATTATACTCAAGGTGTATTATGTAAAAATTGAACTACATACCTTGAGGATAGAGATGAGATGGAGAAGCATGGGGAATGACTGAAGGGGTGACATTGATCAAAGTACATTATACTTAAAAACTGACATGGATTTGAAACCCCTCTGTACAACTACTTAATAAAAAATAAATTTAAAAAATTAAGTGTTTGGATTTCCTTCAATAATCCAAAGATCTGACTGAGTGGCAAAGCACTTGCCTAGCACACACAACATCCTGGGGTTGATCTCAAGTATAAGAGGGGGGAAAAAAAGACTTACATTCTTACAAGGCAAAATCAATTGTAATGGAGATGCATCTGCTCCTTTTTAAAATGTAGCACCCTGTTGCAACCTGCCATGACCATGTCCCGGGACAAGGCAGTAATGGAGACCAGACCGTGGAACTGAGGTTTGGGGTGCCCAGGGTCCTTCTTACAAGTTATTTATTGAGTAGGATACAGGGGCATAGGTGCAGAAAGTGAGGTATCCATATTCCTGGTCACAAGCACCAGTCATGTGATATGATCTTAATCAAAATCCTTGAGGTAACAAGCATCAATCATGGGATATAATCTTAATCAAGTGATAAATGGCTTCCTTATCTTAAGAAGTGGAGGTAAGCAGTAAATGACATACAATTTGCATAGGCTTTTGGCTATCCCCAAACTCCCAGAAAGTTTGGGGTTGAATTAGCCTACACCCAGGATAGATAGAAATCTGAATTTCTGTCAAGCTAGGACTGATTATCTTTCCTGGAAACTCTCAACATTCTGAGAGTATGGTGGGAGAAGGCCTTCCAAACTCCCAATTCTTTTGGATCTCACAGCTCAGTTTTTGGGGCTCTCACAGGATCCTTTCTATAGTTTTCATCCCCTGCATGCTCTATTTTCTTATACCTGAATATAATAGTCCTAATGTCATCTATCTGGTCTCTATTTTCAATTGCACATGATATAAACTTTAATAAAAAAAAAGTCTTATTCTATAAACTGTTTTGGACCTAACTCAGAATTATTAGTTGCCCTTATTATAGCTGTTGGCCTCTAAATGGATCAGATTCATAGGCAAAAACCTTCTGTGCTGCTTGACCCTTTCTCCTACACCTAGAGATGATTGGCTAAGGAGTGGGCACCTAACCCAAGCTGAGCCAATGAAACACTCTTTTGGTTATTTGAAACTGAGATTAAAGACTTGGAGACTAGGAGTCATTAGAGTTAAGTCCCATTAATAGCAGCATTCTAAAGAAAGATCCATTAGCTCCTACAACCAAAATCCCCAGAGCTGTCCTAATTCCTTTCCTACTAAGTTTTGGTTATTCAATAATTCATTGGATTCTATGAACTGCCCCAGTGTCCTTTCAGTAAATTCCTTACACTTAAACATTTCTCTTTTACTCAAATCAGAGTTGTAGATGCTGCTGCTACTCTCTTCTAGGATCTAGAAAAACATCACCATTAGCATTCCACATTAATAACAGGTTTATTGAATATCCCTACTATAAAACTCAACTATTTTAAATGCACAATTCAATGGTATAAATGTATCACATTTTGATGAAGTCTATTTTGTGTATTTTTTGTCACTTGATGACAAAAATTTTTGATACATGCTTCTCCAGATATTTTAACAATATTTAACAATATGAAGATGATGTATTTGCCGGGCACCAGTGGCTCACAGCTGTAATCCTAGCTACTCAGGAGGCTGAGATCTGAGGATCATGGTTCAAAGCCAGCTGGGCAAGGAAAGTCTGTGAGACTCTTATCTCCAATAAACCACTAGAAAACTGGGAGTGGTGCTGTGGCTCAAGGGGTAGAGCGCTCACCTTGAGCTGAAAAGCTGAGGGACAGTGCCCAAGCCCAGAGTTCAAGCCCCATGACAGACCAAAAACAAAAAAAAGGTGATGTATTTAATTCATTATTTTTAAAAAAATTTTTGTGCCAGTGCTGGGGCTTGAACTCAGAGCCTGGGCACTGTCCCTTACTTTTTTGTTCAAGGCTGGCACCCTACCACCTGAGCCACACATCCATTTCCAGCTTTTTGGTGGCTAAAGAGAGATAAATCTTACAATCTTTTCTGCTGGGACTGGCTTCAAACTGTGATAGTCAGATTTCCACCTCCTAGGTAGGAAGGACTGCGGCATGAGCCCGTGGCACCCATCTTTTCTTTTCTTTTCTCTTTTCTTTTTTTTTTCTTTTCTGTTGGTCACGGGGCTTTAAATCTGGGCCTGTGCACTGTCCCTCAACTCTTCAGCTCAAGGCTATCACTGTACCACTTGAGCCACAGCACCACTTCTGGTTTTCTGGTTCTTAATTGGAGATAAGAGTCTCATATACCTTCCTACCCAGGCCGGCTTTGAACCACGATCCTCAGATCTCAGCCTCCTGAGAGGAGGCTAGGAATATAGGCGTGAACCATCATCACCTGGCTTTTCTTAAAAAAAAATGGTGACTAGTTTCCATGACTGGACATCACTGTTATTGTCTTCATATAATCTATGATATAAATTTACCAAAGCCTACTTAAGTAGTCACCTAGAGATATATTTATGTAATTCCCAATATGTTGCTATTATAAGAATTTTTTTCTTTTTTTGAGATAGACTCTTACTACGTAGTCCAGGCTGGCCTTATGTTTATGATACTTTCACCCCAGTTTCCTAAACTCTAGGATTATAGGTGTGTGACGCCATAGCTAGCTACAGCAATTCTTACATAAGGGTCTTTGCACATGCACATGTGTGTAAGTTATTTGGCAAAGAAACTATGACTGAAACATGTGACAGATGCAGGGAACAGCATGGGGAGGACAGAAGAAGAAGAAGAGCTCCTCAAATCTAGGTGTGTTGTCATACACAGGATATAATTTATACTGGGTAAAGGAGAATAGAATAGGGCTAGACATAGGCTGTGCCTAATGTGGAGAGCCTCAAAGGTCAGTTGAGTAACTTAGATTTGGAAAACCATATTGGTTTTTTAATTGGGTTCTCATACTCAAAAGAGATGGGGTGGGATCAAGAAGAAAGATAAAGAGAAGAGGGGGAAAATGCATACAAGAATCTAAAGCATATCCTACAAAATTAAGAAGAGTGAAGAAAGGTGTGGGGAGGTGAGGGACAGGTGTGAATGTTGACAGGAGTGATATTGATTAAGATATATTCTATTCATAAACTGCTTTGTTAAATGGCAACTCCTTTGTACAACTACTTACTTTTAAGCCATCTAATTCCCCTTTGACCACGTGAGGAAAGAAAGTTCTTTTTACATCTAAAAACCCATGTTGTAGAGAAGTAGGAGGGGGGCTGGGAAGGTGGCTCAGTGGTAGAGCGCTTGCCTTGCATGCCTGAGGCCCTGGGTTCGATTCCTTAGCACCACATAAGCAAAAAGAAAAAAGCCGGAAGTGGAGCTGTGGCTCAAGTGGTAGAAGGCTAGCCTTGAGCTGAAGAGCTGAGGGACAGTGCCCAGGCCCAGAGTTCAGACAACATGACCTGACCCCCCCTACCCCCGCCAAAAAAAAAAGAAGTAGGAGGAAAACCAAGAGATGGCAGTGTCCTAGCTACTAGAGGAAGAAGCTTCCAGAAAAGTGAGTCAACTTGATCAAATGATGCAGAGAAGTAATAACTTCAGTTGATTTAGGAATAAAAGAACTGTGGTGTCCATCTACCTGAATAATGTTAATAGAGAAAAATGTTCTTTTCTTTTTTCTTTTTTGTCAGTTGTGGAGTTTGAACTCTGGGCCTGGGCACTGTCCCTGAGCTCTTCAGCTCAAGGTAAGAGCTCTACCACTTGAGCCACAGCATACTTCCAGTTTTCTGGTGGTTAATTGGAAATAAAGAGTCTGGTGGACTTTCCTGCCTGGGCTGGCTTTGAACTGTGATCCTCAGATCTCATCCTCCTGAGTAGTTAGGATTACAGGTATGTTCACACCTGTATGTGCATACAGGTGGTATGTTCATACCACCAGCACCTGGCTCTTTGTTTTTAAGAGGATGGAAGAAGACACTAGATATGTTATGATATGCTGTAGTTTTTTTTAATCCCCAAATTTCAGTGATTTAACACAACAAAAGTTTGTTTCTTTCTTATAGTCTATGAGTCAGGGGTAGAGTAGGGTATCTCTTTCTTCAACTCTTCCCCCCACTGTCCCACCACTTTTTTTTCTTTTTGTCAGGTACTGGGAAGGAACCCAGAATCTGGTATTAGGCAAGCTCTCTACCACTAAGCTAGACTTCCAGCATTAGTTCCATCAGTCAAAAGTTGCAACTTCTAGAAGACAGAACTTGCTCAGCAATAAAGTGATCACAGCAGGATCCCATGCCAGCTATTCTATGCTTTAGGTCAGAGTGAGATTTGAGTCACCTAAGGCCTGCTTAACAGCAAAGTTTCTGGGAAACATGGGGGAGCATCTGGAATATTTGTGAGTACCACTATCTTACAGGGAGAAGAGACTATATAACATTTGCTATAAAGGGAAGGAGAGAGATAAAGGAGCACCTAGGGTGATAAGAGGTGAAAGGACTTTGTTTTACTTTACTAATTAGGAAGATACCTATAGTTAGAGGAGAGGGCATAGCTAAGCGATGGGTCATGGTATTGGTCTTTGGTAAGATGGAAGGTTCAAGGATAGGCCTCAGAAAAGAGACTTGATTCTTTAGACTGGCAGGAAGGAAGTGAGGGAAGTACTGTTAGTTAAATTTGTGGGTGTGGAGGCAGGAAATTGAGGAAATTCACACCTGGTATTTAAGATTTCCTATGAAGTATGAATCAAGTCAGTTTTCAAGAGTGGAAGACCAGAAGTAGGGCCTTTAGGAATTTGGAGAAGCTTCTCAAATCTATCTCCACGAATCCAGTAGCCTTCAAATGGACTACAATAACCTCCTGTATGGTTTATTTACCTTCAATAAACCCTTTTTCCCTACTGCAAGTAGGTTGGCTGTTTGGGGAAAAAAGAAAGCAAGACAGAGATAATAGCATGGGCCTGTAATCCCAGTACACTCAGAGACTGAGGCAGAAGGATCACAAATTCAAGGCAGCCTGAGTTGTACAAAGCAAAATCCTGTCTTACAAACAACAGAGCCAATCCTAGCTAATCAGGAGGCTAAGATCTGAGGATCGTGCTTTGAAGCCAGCCCAGGCAGGAAAGTCTGTGAGATTCTTATCTCCAATAAACTTCCAAAAAGTCAAAAGCGAACCTGTGGCTTCAGTGGCAGAGTACTAGCCTTGAGCAAAAAAGCTCAGGGACAGTGACCATGTTCTGAGTTCAAGCCCCAGGACTCACACACATACATGTATACACTCATATATACACGTACACACATGTACATATACAAGCCCAGAAATACAGGATGTTGTTAGATCATGCAATTCTGTGCATTAAAAACTCTACATTTAGCAGGGTGCTGGTGGCTCATGACTGTAAACCTAGCTACTTAGGAGAATGAGATCTAAGGGTCGAGGTTCAAAGCCAGCTAGGGAAGGAAAGGCTGTGAAATTCATCTCTCCAATTAACCACCTAAACCCGAACTGGAGCTGTGGCTCAAAGTGGTAGAGTGTTAGCCTTGATCAGAAAAACTCAGGGACAGCATTCAGGCCCTGAGTTTAAGTCCCAACACCAGCATCAAAAAAGACAAGAAAAAGGAAAAATTCTAAAGTTGAGAAGAAATCTGAAATGCTCACAGAACAAATTTGGCAAACCATGTCCCAAGGGTCAAATCTAATTCACCTTCTATTTTTGTATACAATAGGCTTTTCAATTTTAAAGGAATGGGAAACACATGCAAAAGATGAATATTTCATGATATTTGATATGGAACACAGAATAAAATGAAAACAAAAATAACCCTACATTTGTTCCCAAAGATTCAGCTGATTTTGTCTTCTCAGCCTTGTCCTTACTCTCTCTGAACATGGCTCCTTTTCATCTCTACTTTCGTGACTCAAGGTCTTCAGAGACTCTTCTCCACCCCTAAGGATCTTCCATTCTATTGATTTCATACTCCTGAATGCTAGCACTATGTGCAGGCTCCAGTGTGCTCAGCTATGATATCTCAGATATTAAGGAGCATGTATGTTGGGAATAGAAGAGCAAAGAGAGCTAGAGAGACAGGATATGGGGACTTAAGAAGGACTCCAAAGTGAGCACAATTCCAGGTCATGAGAAGGGTCAGGGTACAGCTATGAAAATGAATGGCTAGATTGGCCTCTGAAGTGACTGTTAGTGTTGCCAGCAATAAGAAATAGAGGTTACAATGCTTGGTAAGAAATGTACTCATTACCTTGCTCATGTAATTAAATAGAGGTTAGTTCCATATAGAGAAGTTATCTGCGTAACAGCAAAACTTGAGATAGAGACTATGCTAAGTACCTCCCCTTCTCCTACTCTCTCCCAGCACTGAGATTTTAACATAGGGCCTCAAGGTTCTAGAGCAAGCACTCTACAATGAGTCAGGTCCCAGTCATTTTTGTTTCAGTTATTTTTCAAATAGGGTCTTCTGTTCTTGCCTATGCAGGCTTGGACTGTGACTCTCCTATTTATGCTTCCTACATAACTGTGATGACAGACTTTCACTACTATGCCCAGCTACTAGGAGTCTTGCTAACTTTTATCTGGGGCTAGCCAGGAACTACAATCCTCACATTTCTGCCCTCTGGAATAGCTGGGATTATAGGTATGAGCCACTCTGCCTGGCACAGGTACCAAAACTGAGTTATTCAGATGACTATTGCAAAGATAGAATAAAGGATGGCATGAACCTCCTATCTTCCCTTCTATTTTTCTTTCTTTTTTTTTTTTTTTAATGCTGGTCCTGGATTCTCTGGGCCTAGGTACTGTCCCTTGGCTCCTTTTGCTCAAAGCTAGCACTCTACCACTTGAGCCATAGTGCCACCTTGGTATGTTTCTGTCATTAATTGGAGATAAGAGTCTCAGGGACTTTCCTGCCCAGGCTGGCTTTGAACTGCAATCCTTAGGTCTCAGCTTCCTGAGTAGCTAGGATTATAGGTGTGAGCCACTGGCACCCACCCCTTCTATTCTTGGATGAGCCATCAAACCAAGAATCCAAGGCAAAGAGTCTGATGGGCTGAGTTTGTTGGTGAAGAGTCTCAACACAGAAGCATATTTTGCATGTGGAAGAAGTGCAATGGTAGGTTACTGTCAATGGGCCAACAGAAGCCCTCTGTGAAGGAACAGTCAGCCTCCAGTGAAGATTGAAAGAGCACAGAGTGTGACATAGAAAGTATGCTGAATTTCCATTAAGTAGGAGTGGAGATAGTAACCCTCCATGAACTAAAAGTTTGTAGGAGCTTTTGTCTTTTTGCTTGATTTTTCAGTTGTATCAAGAACTGTTCCAGCAGTAGATGTAATGCCATATAGTAAAGAAGACATCCTTGGTCAAAGGTCGGGGCCCATCACATAGATCTTATCACCTAGGTGCTAAGCAGCCCAGCCAATTACTGTACCTCTTTAAGCTCACTTTTCCCATTTGTGAAACAGAAAATTTCTAGGTTCTGTTGAGGATTGAATGAGTTAGTGGTTGCAGAGTGGAACTGTGAACTTTAAAGGGCTATCCAAATAAGCTGCTGTCATTTTTGTACTATGAATACAAGATAGCATTTGGACTAACATTCCTGATTCGTGACTAAATTTAGATCAGTTCTGGGAAGAAGGCAGGGCAGATACAATTTCTACTTTACAGGTGAGAAACAAAAGTAAGTTCAATTGTATACTTTTTTTACTGAGTGCTACCTATTATCAGTAATTAAGCTAGGTTAGCTGATAAAATAAATCAGACACAATCCACACTTTGGGGTTCACAGGGTGAGAGACAGAACCCTGTCACTCGTGCCATGTAATATAGGAGTGACATAGTAGGTGTAGAACGAAGAAAGGAACAATTCAGTCTGGTCCTTGAAATCAAAGTAGAGGAGAGCTACTTACCACTCTCTCTAGTTAGCAGTGGAGAGTCAGCCAGAACCCAGACCATGGACAAGAACTTAAGATTCTACATCTCCAGCACTCTCTAATCAAAAGGAAAAGAAACCTAGTTGGTCCAACATGCAGCAAGTTATTCCTGCTTTTCCTAAAGGCTTGGCTGCCATGGAAACATCACATCTTGCTTCAGGTCCTTGCAATTTGCTGTCAACAACTTGCTGTCAGGGTGTAAAAGCACAGCTCTGATCTCCCAGATATGAGGCATCATCAGGCTTCTGTTTCTGCCTTCTAAACACTTGCAGACTCTCTGATGATGCCTGCTATTGGCTGACTGCCATACCTTATTTGGCAACCAATGAAAGGCCAGTGGGTCAATGTGTGAGCTACTCTCAGGAAGTCAGCACTATTTTAGAGGAACTTTGACCGTGCTCACTCTCTCTCCCTATCTCCCTTCTTCCCTCCCTTCCCTTCCTCCCTTCCTGCCCCCCCAACATAGATTGCTCTACACTCAAGATTGCTAGAGTTCCCTCCAACCTTTATTCTTTTCCTTTTTTTCTTCTATTACATTGGGGTGGAAAAGAGATCCCTTTTTTTCCTCAAGGGTTCCTTTTTGCCCCAATCTCTCATTGTTTCTTTCACACATTTTTGTGTAAAGTACTTGGTGGTTGATTTTGTCCCCCAAATGGTGGATCAAATAAATTATAGTATATATCACTGTCATGCTAGAAATTAAAGTACTATAGAAATTGACTTACTTGCTTTAGAACTTATTTCATTGAATAAGATCATATTAGAATAGAAAGGGTTTGTTCAAGGACAGAGTACCTGCCTGGCAAACATAAAAACCTAAGATCAAACCCCCGTTACTATTTTTAAAAGCATATTATGCTCATATCTTAATATATAAATATATACTGAAATATTAACCAATATTTATCTTTTGTCCTTATTTGTTTTCTATCTTCAGTGAATAGCCACTACTTAGTAACTAATTTTTAAGTGAAAAAAAAAGGCCATCATTTAGCTGAGCATAGTAGCACACATCTGTAATCCCAGCACTCAAGAGGCTGAGGCAGGAGGATGGTTGAGTTTAAGGCCAGCTTGGGCTACATAGCAAGATGCTGTCAAGAGAGAGAGGAGAGGGGGAGGGAGGGAGAAAAGGGAGAGATGAAGGAAGAAAAGGGAAGGAAGGAAGGAAGAAAGAAAGGGAAGGGAAGGGAAGGGAAAGGAAGGGGAAAAAGTAAGGACTCTGGCTTGGTTTCCAACTGGGGAGAATACAGAGGCTAGGACCAAGTAGCCAGGTTCTGTGCAACAGTGGCAGCTGCCCAAACTTCTGGATGGCTTGCTTCTACTTCAAAGGAAATGGCATGGAACTGGGCATATAGTTCAGGTGGTTGAGCCTTTGCCTAGCTGAGGATCAAGGCCTGATCTCCAGCACTGTAAAATATAAACTAAAATAAAAAGAAGGAATGTCTAGAAATAGAATCCAACCCTTCAGGGGAGCTGGGAGTCACAGCTCAAGAGAGCAGTTTTTAACCTGTCTGCAACCACATTGCTTATGGCATTCGCTACTTTATTCCTCTATCACAAAAAGGGGGAAATCCCAGCCATTTTGTCTCATTTCACCTCAGATTTTCTCTCCCTTTCTAAATTACTCTCCTACCTACCAGCCACTATCCCACTAGCATTTTCATTTTCTTCTTAGCAGTCATCCACTATGAAAATACTTTATTTGATAGCTGTTACAGAAGAACAACTATTTGTAAGCTCACAAATGCAAATATTTTGCATCTCATTCACCATTCCATGACAAGAACTGTATTTTCACAAAGTAGGGAGCTCAATTTAAAAACAAAAAACAGAAAATTTTAAAAATGAATGTGAAAATACAGCACCTCACTATGGAAAAAAATCTTAAGCAAAAAGAGTTGGGGATGTACTTCTGTGGTAAAGTGTTTGCCTAGTACCCATTAAGTTCTGGGTTTGATCCTCAGCATTGAAAACAAAAAGTTAACCACAAAAACTGAGGCAGAATCCAGCTAGGCTATTGGAATTCAATGAGGATAGAGATTAACTGTGGTTTTATTTTTTGAGATTGTACCTAAAATCAGTAATATATATTATATATTACATATAACTATTTTATATACAATTATATAATTATACATTTATAATTACATTATAAATATGTTCATATATTTATATATAAATTTTATATGTAATTCACATTTATATATTTATATTATATGGTTATATGTATATATAATTATGTATATGTATAATATATAAATACCATTTCAAATTTTTGTCTTTTTGAAAAGCAGTTATCCCATTAAAAAAAATGGCAATGACACTGCCAGAGGAATATGACACAGCATATATGTATGAGCTGATTGTAAGTCTATGATAAGTGAGTAACTTCCTGAATGATGTGTAAAGTGATGAGACTTGTGGCGTTCCGGAAAAATATGACACAAATTGTGCTCTAAAGTAATTCCATGGAGTATCTGATCGTTTCAGTGACCACTCAGTCTAAAAGACTTTGGCTTGAAGATATGGCAGCTGAACAAGGGCAGCTGAACATTCCTTTTTGAGGTGGGGTTGAGAGCACACCAATAGGGTTTGAACTCAGGACCCTGCAATTACCAGGCATGAGATCTACTACTTGAACCACATTCCAAACCTGAACATGTCTCATATATATCCAAATCCCTGCATAATTCAATTTTTCTGGGATATGAGAAACAGATAATTCTGAGTTCTGGGCCAAATAGGAAGAAAATGAAGAAGGGAGGAGGGGAGCAAGGAACATTCTTTTATATGCCTCATACTAACAAGAATTTTATTTAATAACTATCCAATGTAGGTGTTATTCATTTCCATTTTCTAGGACCTACCCCCCCCCAAAAAAAAAAGAAAAAGAAAAAAGGCTGAGACAACATGCCTAAGACAGTAGTTAATAAATTACCAAGGAAAATTTAATTCCAGGTTTATCTTACTCCGAAGACTGCATACTTTCTCTTTGCCACACTTGCCTCCCTAGCATTCCTGGAAATCCCCTTGATGACATGTATTGCTCATCTTAAAAAAAAGGGGGGGTAGGGGCGGGAGAGCAATGATATGATTTAGAAGCATTAAGTAATAAGAAAACTAATCTGTGAGATAAATTTAATTCATCTGACCTCATGGTATTAGTTCTACAGATGACCATTCTGACAATATCATTAATAACTTCTCCATTGCCCCTTGGTACACACCTTTGCAGCTAACATTTCATTGTCATTTCAAGAACTCTTTAAAACTGGAAGGGTAACAAGATGGTTCCATTTTACATAAGAAAAGTAAGCCAACTCATCTATCAGAGCATCATTTGAACTCACCTGCAACTTGTTGCTTTTTTTTTTTTTTTTTTTTTTTGTCAGTCATGGGGCTTGAACCCTGGGCCTAGGCACTGTCCCCGTGCTCTTCAGCTCAAGGCATGCATTCTACCACTTGAACCACAGTGCCACTTCTGGTTTTCTGGTGGCTTATTGGAGATAACAGTCTCACGATCTTTCCTGCTAGGGCTGGCTTTGAACCAGGATCCTCAGATCTTAGCTAAAATTATAGGCATGAGCCTCTGGTGCCTGGCTATATGTAACTTTTTTTTGTCGGTCATAGGGCTTGAACTCTGGGCCTGGGTGCTGTCCCTGCGCTCTTTAGCTCAAGGTGAGCGCCCTACCACATGAGCTACAGCGCCACTTGCGATTTTCTAGTGGTTTATTGGAGATAAGGGTCTCATGGACTTTCCTGCCCGGGCTGGCTTTGAACCTCGATCCTCAGATCTCAGCCTCCTGAGTAGCTAGGATTACAGGCGTGAGCCACCGGCGCCAACTTTGTAACTTTTTTAAGGCCCCTCCTTGCCTCCACTATGTCCTACTCTCTACACTGTGTTCTTTCAAACTCACTCTTGAAGTGATTTCTACAACAGGATCCTGTTATCCCACACTTTCAATCTTGTCTAGCTTGTTTTCTAAACACTAATCTCTGAGCCACTTGCCTCCTTAAATTTTTAGTTCTTCATTCCCTATAAGCTAAAGTTCAAGTGCTTTTTGAGACAGGGTCTCCATTTGTGACCCAGGCTGTCCCTAAACTCAGTAGCTTGAGTGTTATGCATTCCCATGCCCAGCTCTCAGCCTGTCCTTTTGATCTGACCTTTGACAATCATCTCCAGCCACACCATCTGCCTCTGCCTGCCGACACTTCTCTGTGCTACATACCTGTAACTTCATCCAAGTTGTTTTGTGGCTGGAATGGTCTTTCACTATTTCTTATCTGCTATTCAGCAGGTTAATTTTACTTTTCAAGGCTTTGTTCAAATGTCATTTTATGAAACCATGCCTAATTTCCTCTAATAGCTACCAGTTTTCTGTGTTCTTGAAGCAGTTGTAATTTTTCTATTGTAAGATTTAAGTAACTTCCTTTTTCTCTCCTTTCTCATTTTGAAAAGTATAAGGGTGCTTAAATGTGTATCAGCACCTGGCTTAGGCTGTTTATAGTTGTGTGCACTAGTGTTTAGGGATTAATACTTATCACTTCTCAATTTTGTTTTCTTCATTGGAGTAGAATTCATGGCTTATCTTTTTTTTTTTTAATAGATGTGGGGGGGAGCACTGTCCCTGAGTTCTTTTGCTCAAGGCTAGCACTCTACCATTTGAACCACAGCTCTACTTCCAGGTATGTCTTTCTTATTACTCTCTTTCTTTTTCGTTGGTTGTGAGGCTTGAACTCAGGGCCTGGGTACTGTCCCTGAGCTTTTCTTCTCAAATCTAGCACTCTACCACTTTGAGCCACAGTGACACCTCTGGTTTCCTGGTGGTTAATTGAGGATGAGAGTCTCATGGACTTTCCTGCTTGGGCTGGCTTCAAACTCTGATTCTCAGATCACAACCTCCCAAGTAGCTAGGATTACAGGCGTGATCTATCGGCATCTGGCCTTATTTTTCTCTTCCCTCCTGCCCCCTCTCATTTTTTGCCTCTTTTCCTTCTTTCTACTCTTTCTTCTGTAAACTTGCAATTCATTTTCCCACTTATCTCTTGAGCAAACTATTCCCCTCACTTTTTTTTTTTTTTTTTGTCGGTCGTGGGGCTTGAACTCTGGGCCTGGGCGCTGTCCCTCAGCTCTTCAGCTCAAGGTGAGCGCTCTACCACTTGAGCTACAGCGCCACTTCCGGTTTTCTGGTGGTTTATTGGAGATAGGAGTCTCACAGTCTTTCTTGCCCGGGCTGGCTTTGAACCGCGATCCTCAGATCTCAGCCTCCTGAGTAGCTAGGATTACAGGTGTGAGCCACCAGCACCCGGCTATTCCCCTCACTTTTTGCTTGCCTTAGAATTCTAATCTTCTCTACTTAGAGTTAAGCTCTCAAGTCACCTCTCCCCATTACAACTGAGCTATATTGAAGAATCTTTACAAATCTTAAACCTGTAAATCATAGCAAAAGATCACCACATTGAACAAGGAACATTCTTTTTATTTTTTATTTTTTGGCCAGTTGTCGGGGTTGAACTCTGGACCTGGGTGATGTCTCTCAGATCTTCAGCTAAAGGGGAACACTCTACCACTTGAGCCACAGCACCATTTCCAGTTTTCTGGTGGTTAATTGGAGATAAGAGTCTCACAAACTTTCCTGCCAGGGTTGGCTTTGAACCTCGATCCTCAGATCTCAGCCTCCTGAGTAGCTGGGATTATAGGCCTAACCCACCGGCCAACATTCCATTCTTGAAAAACAACCACACAGGGGAGGACAATGAAAGAATCATTAAAGCATTGATGAGGAAGATTACTGATGAAATAAAAGAGCAGATCCTCGAAAATCTAAAATACCAAAAGAAGGTGGACAAATAGCAAGACGAAATAATAAAAAAAGTGAAGGACAGGAGAGACACTATCAATGAGCTACAAAGCATGAAGAGCTTTATGAAGGACATGAAAAAATGACATCAATAAAGAGCTAGGAAGCATGAAGAGCTCTATCTCACTATACTAAACAGTTGAAAGCATAGGCAATAGAACAAAAGAAGTCAAAAACAGGGCTTCAGGGGTTGAAGATAAAGCAGAGGAATTAGAACAGTCAAAGGCACTCAGAGCATACCAAAAAAAAGACACTCAGAGCATACCAAAGGGACATTCAAGATCAAATCTAAGTATAACTGGAATATACAAGGGAGAAATAATAAAAACTAAAGGCATTAACCTGTTCAACAAAATAACAGAAAACTTCCCCAAGCTCAAGTAAAAGATTTAAGTAACTAGTGTTCTGATTAGCTGAACTAGTGTTCTGACTGGCTGTTTTGTGCCCATATGCCACACTTTATCTCAGGCTGAGTAACTTCAAAATAGCACAACACTAGATATACAGTAGGTATTATCAGTCAGAACCAAGCTTGCACCTTCTACTGGGTAATGGGAAAAAAATCTTAAGAGGCTGACTGCCAAAACCAGTACATTCTTTTCCAGGACTTTTCCTGAACTTAGCTTCTTCTATTCAATAGTACTCTATGGTACATGATCTAGAAGATTGCATGAGGATTTAAATTGTACAAGACATATAAGCTAGGGGTGTCACCTTTGCTATCTCATGAAATATTGACACATTTAAATTGGTGAATAAAGAACAATTTTGTAGCAAAAGTACATATACAATAATAGAAAACCACCAGGAACACACAGAGCCACAAAAATAAGCTATTAGATAGATCATGAACATTAAGCTAGCCAAATAGTCTCATAATGCTTCTTTAGTGTTTTTAAATTTTTGTAGCAGGTACTAAAATACTAAAAACATTTATAGAGAAGACACATAAAATGAACAAAATTTTCTATCAATTTATGTTTCCTTGGACTTGGGAAAGAGATCACCATTATCTATTTATAGCCGTGTAGCTGTGGAATACTTGTGCTCTAGCTGGGGTAGTTGAAAACCACACTCCTAGTCTAACAGAAAGAACCACACCTTTATTCAAAGCAAGGGGTCATTTTTTTTAAAAGGGTGACCTTAAAAAACTTGTAGAAAGAGAACTGACTATGATCCATTAAGCTCACTTTTTTTTTTATACTGCTAGGGTTTAAGAAATGATTTGCACAGCTTGGTAAAATATAGCCATTTTGCAGACAGACTCAGTCAACTGGGCATTTCCTTATTGGCTGGTTGGTGAAGTCCAGCAGGGTTAGTCTCCACCCTCCCAGGGGAATGCAATGCTTTCTCATAAGAGATGCTAGCTCTCTGGGTGGGCCCAGAACAGGATGAGGTTTCAGCTACTTTGAAGCTGAAGAGATCGAGATCACAGATATAACTGTTTTAAGAGCTGGAATAAGGGACTACACAGATGAAATATCTTAGCCGCACCTAGTAAATAGGGTGGGGGAAATGCCATTAATTTTCAAGTTGTACTAGTGGTATTACTAGTGATCAATTTTCTATTTACTTGGAAAGATTAGCAATATGTCTAAAATACATCCAAATTCATTTTAATGTAAGAGACATATTCTTTTTTTTTTTTTTTTTTGCCCGTCATGGGGCTTGAACTCTGGGCCTGGGTGCTGTCCCTCAGCTCTTCAGCTCCAGGCAAGCAATCTACCACTTGAGCCACAGTGCCACTTCCGGCTTTCTGGTGGTTAACTGGAGATAAGACTTTCATAGACTTCCGCGCCCGGCCACAATCCTCAGATCTCAGCCTCCTGAGTAGCTAGGATTACAGGTGTAAGCCACTGGCCCCCTGCTCGAGACATACATTCTTACAGAATACTTTCTCACAACTATTATTTTATAGGCACATGTTCATGGTGTAATTTGATTCAGTCTTTTGTGGTTTTTGTTTTGTTGTTGTTGTTGTTGGTCATGGGGCTTGAAACTCTGGGTCTGGGCACTGTCTCTGCGCTCTTCAGCTCAAGGCAAGCGCTCTACCACTTGAGCCACAGCACCACTTCCGGTTTTCTAGTGGTTTATTGGAGGTAAGAGTCTCACAAACTTTCCTACCCCAGCTGGCTTTAAGCATGACCCTCAGATCTCAGCCTCCTCAGTAGCTAGGATTACAGGCGTGAGCTACCGGCTCTGGGCTGGTGTTTTTTTTTAACTAGAGATTGAACCCAAAGCCTTTATGATGTGTTGTACTGCTGAACTATATCCCTAGCCTTGCTTATAATCTTTGTGCCTACATGCTTAATTCACTTGGTCATAGGAAAATGATAGGGTTTTATGTAGCCTTCTTAGGCTAGCCTTGAAGTTCCATCCTTCTGCCTCACCCTCCTGAGTATAAACAATGAACATAGGCTTGATATTTGATGAGATATGAGAATAAAGGATAACTGATGGGTTTCTAGCCTAAGTATCTTACAGTTTCCTTTTTCCTTCCCTCCCTCCTCAGCATAAATGACTTACTTCCCCCATTCCTTTCCCTCCCTTCCTTTTTTTCTTCTTTATCTTCCTTCCTTCCTTTCTCCCTCTCTCTGTTTTTTTTTGAGAGCTGGGGAGCAAATCTAAGGCTTCATGCACAAGAGTTCTACCACTGAACTGTACTTCCAGCCCCATTTTATAGTGTTGATTTGAGCTATCTGTGAGAATGATTTAAAATTCTGCTGGAGAGGTAGCTCTAAAAACACAAGGCTTTCTTTTCCATATGGAAACCCTGAAGATTAACTAAACTGCTATTTAATGAGATGGGTTCAGATATACCTGCCTATTTTTGCAAAGTTACTTAGAATATTGGGATTAGAATTGGGTTAGATTTAGGTAGACTCATTCAGAGCTATTTCAGTCCACAGTGCTACATTCCATTCATATATCTTGTTGGTTTCAGTTATTCCAGAATATATACAGTGTAAGTTTTCTTAAAATCCCACAATCATAGGTAGAACCCCAGTTAGAAGGCACAAATCCTACTTGCATTCTTTTGTCATAGCAGACTCTTCGAAGAAATCCTGTCACTGCCAGAAGGATGTGGCTAGATATAAGTAATTTCTCATCAGTGAGTAGCCCTAAATATTATATTGTTTTTATAATCCCAATACGTTATCTTTAGTATTCATTTTTTTAAAGAACCATTTAACTATCATTGTAAAATTAAATAAGGCCTATATGTTCATCATAGGCAATCTACCATATGAGAAATGTGGGTTGTGATGCATAATTTAGCTCAAATAACAAGTTGATAGGTAAAATTCCAAGAGCTTATTAAAATAGAGTTAATACAACAGTTACAAAGTTTAGGGACAATTATACCTCAATTAAAGAATTCTCAAGAAATTAAGCTTCTTTTAATCATATTCCTTGTGTTAAAAAAAAAAAAAAAAAGGAAGCTATGAGGATCACCGTCCCAAGCCAGCTCAGGTAGAAAAGTCTGTGAAACTCTTTCTTCTAATTAAGCACCAAAAAGCTCAAAGTAAAGCTGTGCGGCTCAAATGGCAGAAGGCTAGCCTTGAGCAAAAAAGCTACGGGTCAATGCTCAGGCAGGCGCGCGCGCGCACACACACACACACACACACACACACACACACACACACACACACACACACACACACACACACACACACACACACACACACACACACACACACACACACACACACACACACACACACACACACACACACACACACACACGAACTCAAGGAGGCACACATTTGTAATCTCAGCACTCAAAGAGGATTGAGGGCTTGAGGTCAGCCTGGGATACTTAGTAAGACCAAGTTGCCAGGTGCCAGGGACTCAACACCTCTAATCCTAGCTACTCAGAAGGCTGAGATCTGAGGATTGTGATTCAAAGTTCGACAGGTAGGAAAGTCTGAAACTCTTACCTCCAATTAACCACCAGAAAACTGTAAGTGGTACTGTGGCTCAAATGGTAGAGCACTTGCCTTAACTGATGAGCTCAGGGACAGTGCCCAGGCCCAGGCCCCATGACTGACAAAAAAAGTTTTCAAGGATATAAGGAAGCCAGGTGCTGGTGGCTCACACCTCTAATCCTAGCTATTCAGGAGGCTGAGAACAGAGGATTGCGGTTCAAAGCCACTCCGGGCAGGAAAGTCTGTGAGACTCTTATCTCCAATAAACCACTAGAAAACCAGAAGTGGCGCTGTGGCTCAAGTGGTAGAGCACTTGCCTTGAGCTGAAGAGCGCAGGGACAGTGTCCAAGCCCAGAGTTCAAGCCCCCCAAAAAACCGACCAAAAAAAAAAAAAAAGAAGGATATAAGGAATTTTGAGGGAGGTTTATAAAAAAGCTTTGTTCATATGACCATATAAGCTGATGCTAAACGAAATGAACCCCAAGATAGGGACACAAGAGATTTTATCTTTCTTGCTGTTCTTTTTAAGGTACTTATAATGTACTATGTGATTTTTGTTTCTTTTGTATGTTCTTCCCCCATGGTATAACCCCTGTTGTCACTGTATTGAATTCTGGTGTCCTGCATCTTGTATACACATTTTTCTAATTTGGGGAGGGGAAGAGAAATAACAAAATGCTGAAATAAGGTTACAGGATGACTCATTGTAACAACGAGATATATAAGACACTATGTTGAAAATGAACTTTACAACTTTTGGTGGTGGGGAGGGAGGAGTTGGGGAGGTGGGAAGGAAAGGGATGGTAGGGAAAAAATAACGGAGGGGGTAACAATGCTTGATAGGAAAGGGACTCATTACCTGGCTCATGTAACTGTAACCCCTCTGGACAGTATACTTTCTCTCTCTCTTTCTCTCTCTCTCAAAGAATTTTGAGGGAGATTTATGAACAGTGGGAATAGGTTTCAGGATGAAAATGGATGAACACTTATTAAGGAATATCTATCATGCTCTGAATAATATTATTGTATTTTTCATCAGTTTCATGAATTAGACATCATAGCATCTCACAATAAGGAAACTGAGGTACAAAGAAATGATATAGTGGTAAAAATATGTGACTAGATGCAAGAACACCATGGCTTTATTTCTGGGTTCATTTCTCATATTTAGCCCAGAACTTCTCCTGAGAATGTAATCATTTGTGAGTGATGGCATTAATAAGAATTTTCCTAAAGAGTCATTGTAAGGGTTGCATCATGGAAACAACTCTGAAATGTAATGCCTGGCTGTCACAAGCAAGCAGCCAATAAGTTGTACTATTTTTGTTTTGTGCTGGGGATTCAACCCAGGGTCTAGTGTATGAAAGGCAAACACTCTCCTATTGAGCTATATCCCAGATCCAATGTGTTAGCTTTCTTTCTTTTTTTTTTTTTTTTTGGTCGGTTGTGGGGCTTGAACTCTGGGACTGGGTGCTATCCCTCAACTCTTTAGCTCAAGGCAAGTTCTCTACCACTTGAGCCGCAGCACTACTTCCAGTTTTCTGGTGGTTTATTGGAGATAAGTGTTTCACAGACTTTGCTTCCCAGGCTGGCTTTGAACCACAATCTTCAGATCTCAGCCTCCTGAGTAGCTAGGATCACAGACATGAGCCACCAGCACACAGCTTATGTTAGCTTTTATCATTAGAGTGGCCAAGAAAGGATTCTAAACTGAACTTCTCTACTATAACTGGTAACTTTTATATCTCCTGGAGATACAGAATATTTCCTTTAATTGTGTATAGAATCTGAGAGATGACAATAAAGCAAGAAGTTTGTCTGACTAACCCTAATTTGAGGACAGCATTCAGAACAAAGGATAAACTATCATGTAGAAAATCCTGACAAGACGCAAAATACCAGCACTCATCTTGCTATTTGAAGTTTTTTATTTTATTTTTTTGAGACAAGGTCTGGCTATGTAGCCAAAACTCATGATCTTCCTGCCTCACCTTTCAACTACTGTTATTAGCCAGGCCTGGTGGCTCATGCCTGTAATCCTAGCTACTCAGAAGGCTGAGATATGAGGACTGCAGTTCAAAACCAGCTGGGGCAGGAAAGTCTATGAGACTCTTATCTTCAATAAACTACTCAGAAAAAAGCCAGTAGTGGCACTGTGGCTTAAGTGTAAAGTGCTAGCCTTGAGCAAAAGCAGCTCAGGGACAGAGCCCAGAGCTCAAGCCCCAGGTCTGGCAAACAAACAAACAAAACCCACAAAAACCAAAACCCAAATGCTGATATTATAGGTGTATGCCATGGTGCCTAGCTAAGTTGTTTTATAACAAAAAGGTAAAAACAGCTCAATGTATCTTAATGTATATTTTTATTATTTATGAATTACTTTGCTAATAAAAAATGACCTTACCATTTCTTCTAATAACTTTAAAATACTGATGTCTAATTTCCAAATGAAAATAACTGCATAGAGCTCCCTCTAGTGTCATGAGAGTACTGAAATATAATTTTGTCCTAATATTTACTAGTTTATTCATTCAATACATTAATACATTATTAACATATTAAGCTTGTTGTAGATAATATGTAGTCTCTAACAAGACATTATGGTCCTAATTAGATGGTATCTTCTTGTGTGAACATCTAACACTTCTCAGTGTATGCATATTTCATTCAAATAGAGAGGGCACAGAGAAAAAAGCTCCTCTAAATAAAAGTTCTGCTAAGCAGTTCATCTCACAACCATCACACACATATAGCTAAAAGTAAGCAAATGAAGTAGGCAGCTTCAACTGCAATTAACTTCTGACAACTGCATTAACTTCTTTCCCTTTTATTTTTCCATCTATATATTATTATTATTATTTTAAATTACATTCCTGGGGCTTGAACTCAGGGCCTAGGTGCCGTTCCTGACCTCTTTTTTGCTCAAGACTAGCACTCTACCACTTAAGTCACAGTCCCACTTCTGGCTTTTTTTAGTGGTTAATTCAAGAGTCTCATGGATTTTCCTGCCCAGGATGGCTTTGTTATCCTCAGATCTCAGCCTCCTGAGTAGTTAGAATTAATTTTTTCAAAAATGGCAATGTGCAAAGCCCAGGTACTTATGCTTGTAATCATAACTTCTCAGGAGGCTGAGACCTGAAGATAAGGTCCTTAAGTCTCTTACCTCCTATTAATCACCAAAAAGGCTGGAAGTGGAATTGTGGCTCAAGTGGTATAGTGCTGCTAGCCTTGAACAACAGCAGCAACAAAAAGTTCAGGGATAGCTAATCCTAGCAAAATCCTAGGACGTGGGAGACTGAGGCAGATAGATCTGGTTTGTAGAGAGAGATCATGTCTCAAAAGGAAAAAAAAAGCAACATGAGACAATCTGATAACAACAAGAACATGAGGCATTCTAGGACATATATAAGTATAATTCCTTGAAACTTTAAATTGATTGTGAATACAAGACTACTACCCATATCCTAAGTACATAGGTATTCTAAGAAAGGATTCTTTGGTCAAGCAAGCTTAGAATATTCTGGATTAAACCAAACGAAACTATCTTTACTGTAGGATCTTTCAGAATCTGCATGTAATATGCTAATATTCACAGTGAATCCCCAGTATGAGACACTAAGCAGCTGTTCCCAAATTTACTACTACGAGATCCTTTTTATCCCAGAATACCTAATGATATCTAATTAAACTAATGTTCAACTGAAGAATGTGGGAAATAATCTAAATCCAAATAAAGTTACATTAGTTCCTCTTCTTCCATCATGTCTCTACCCTTTAGATTCAATACATTCCTCTTATCTTTCCTACTTGGTAGCCACTGGTTTTGTATTTTTCTGGCTTAATGATTTTAAAGTGGCTTCGAAGTTTATGACATCATACAAGATAAATCTCCTTACACACAAAATATCATTCTATTCTCATTGAAATAGAAGATGCTGCTTTCACTTTTTCACAGACTTTAATCTATGGACTTATGGGAAATTAGACTGAAGTCCTAGATGGAAACAAAGAATAATGGCTTAAGTTCCGATTCAGCTGAAAGATCAGATTACCTCAATCATTTCTGGCCAAAAAAAAAACAGTGCAAAGAAGGTGGGAAACTCTATTCAGAAACAGACTTGAAATCATAATGGAGAGGGAGGTTGATGTGCCCAACTCTAGTAAAGTGATCAAAAGATAATAAGTAAGGAAGAGGTAATTTGGAAATAAAATAGCTTATTGAATCTTCTAGAGTTAATCTTCCCAGATAGCTTTAGTAATTGGCTGGGACCAATTTGATTTCTAACAAATACAGAACACTCAAAACTAAATGGGAATGACAAAAATATCTATTTTGGATTATCTGCTTCATATTATGACTTAGGATCATCAAGAACAGTTTATCTATTTCAGTCAAGGTTCAAAAAATTTCTTTAAACTAAAGGTGATCTTTTTTTCTTTCAAGTTTTAAAAAAAATTGTTGTTCTGTTTAGTTTGGTACTTTCTCCCTGGAGTTAAGTTTGAGAAAAGACCTTCACACAGGCATTTTAGAGGGACTGATGCTGTAGTATTAAATAAGTAAACATTGATCAAGTAAATCAAGGCTTGGTTCATTTCATATCACTGAGTTTATAAATTCTCTTAATAGGGCTGGGAAGGTGGCTTAGTGGTAGAGCGCTTGCCTTGCATGCCTGAGGCCCTGGGTTCGATTCCTCAGCACCACATAAGCAAAAAAGAAAAAAGCCGGAAGTGGCACTGTGGCTCAAGTGGTAGAGTTAGCCTTGAGCTGAAGAGCTGAGGGACAGCGCCCAGGCCCAGAGTTCAGGCCCCATGACTGGACCCCCCCCAAAAAAAATAAATAAAATTTCTTAATAAAACTGAATATATTAATGATTTAAAAAGTAACTTAAGCTGGGTGCCAGTGTGAAGCACTGGCTGAGATCTGAGGATCACTATTTAAAGACAGCCAGGGCAGACAAACTGGAGAGACTCCTATCTGCAATTAGCCAGTAAAAAAGCTGAGTGAGAATGAGAGGCCCCTGGGTTCAAATCCTGGTACTTTCAAATAAGAAAAAGTAACTTTATAATAGGGATCTAGAACTCAATTAAAAGAAATCCATTGGTCCATATTAAAATTAAGTAATTATTTATTTATAAAGTAACAAAAATTTATGAATAAATCTGTTTATTGTACTGTGAAAATGGTCTTGGTATAGGCAAAAACATTATATACTTTGAGGAGAGCATTAAGGACTGTTAAGACAAAAGACAAATTTTGAACTCAATCTTGATTTAAGGGAAACACTATAAATTATAGGCTAGTCTGCATTTAGCATGAACTCAGCTTCTATATATAACATAAAGCATCAAAGAGTACAAAAGATGATGGAATCCAGTAAGCCCATACCTAAATTTTAACTATAAAGCTTCAAGAAGTTTTTGTTTATTCTTATATACTTGTTTTCTTCTGAGACAAGTTGATTTTATCTCCAAGACTTAAGGCCATTCCCTGTAAAGAAGAATGCAAATATTTATAATTATTGAAAGTATGTATAAGCAGTACATTATTATTATTCCAATTTAACTAAGCCTCTATTCAACGTCACTACATCAAAAACAAAACCTAGGGTGTACAAAAACAGACTTAGCAAAACATTATTAAGTCCATTTTAGTGATAGATTAACATCAGTGCTTTAAAAAACAAAACTATGCAAAATCTATCTGACAAACATCCCACAGCAATCAATCTGGTTTTGGGAAAATTTTCCAGAATAGCCAGGTGCTAAGGGCTCACACCTGTATTCTAACCACTCATGAGGCTGAGATCTGAGGATTGAAGTTCAAAGCCAGCCGAGGCAGAAAAATCTTCAATTAGCCACCGAAAAATCAGAAGTGGAGCCATGGTTCAAAATGCCAGAGCACTAGCCTTAAGCAAAAAACTCAGGGACAATACCTAGACTCTGGGGTCAAGCTCCATGATTGACAACAACAACAAAAAACCAGACTCAAGAGATAGCCATTTTAAGGAAGCAAAAGTAGTATTTTTATTAAATAACATTCATGCACAAAATGTAAATATGACAAAAGATATTATAGAAATAGGAAAAACATAAATTTTTTCCCTTTTGTTTAGTTCAAAGATGCTCTCAAAATAAAGGTATTGTTACCTGACTCTTTGCACGAATTCTTATATGGCCAGTAACAGCAGCATCTGGTCCTTGGTGAATTGGCTTTTCAATGCTGACATTTGCAAGTGCATCCTCTCCAAATATGGAACGAGCATAAAGGTTGGCTGCCATAAAGCCACAGTAACCAGAAAGGGCCTGGGAGGAATTTGTGATAAATCGAATACTTTACTAGCGAACTACCGACTGACAAAACCAAATAGCATAAGAGAATTGCTATTTAAAATATTAGTTACACCAGCCTCTGGTGGCTTACACCTGTAATACTAGCAACTCAAGAGGCTGACATTTGAGGATCTCACTTGGAGGCCAGCCTGGGCAGATAAAGCCACGAGACCCATATCTCCAATTAACCAGCAAAAAGAACAAAGTGAAGTTATGGCTCAAGTGGAAGAATGCTATCCTTGAACAAAAAAGCCAAGAGACAGTAAAAGGCCCTGAATTCAAGCACCAGTGCTAGCACAAAAAAATAAATGTTTCTATGTACCATTTTTCTAATTTTATTTTTATCTCTAAGTAGTTGCACAAATGAAGTTGCCATTCAACAAAGTATATGTATCTCGCATACTGTGGCAGTTACAGGATCATATTATAGTTTGCCAAAATTCTACAAGGATGCATATAAAAAGTATGGATTTCACTGTGTATTATAAACCAATAAACCTGACTTTAAAAACTGTATTTTTTCCAATTTGTATTTGCATACTTTATGATTGTTTAGCTCTTATGCCAAACTCCTTTTTGCAGACTTAGTATTTACTAAATAAACTAACATATGAATTAATCGTGTGTGTGTGTGTGTGTGTGTGTGTGTGTGTGTGTGTGTGTGCGCGCGCGCGCGCATGCCAGGCAAGCACTTTATCATTGAGTTATATCCTCAACCTGACAGGACAAATTTCATTAATGATATGAATATTGTAACACTAACAGAGTTTTATAAAGAAAAAATATTTCTGAATAAGCCTCTATCTGAATCAAGAGAAGGCCAAAAAGAAAAAAACAAATTTGAGAACTCAGTTGAGCCACTGCACCAAGAACGTATAGGATTAATATACTTGAATAAAAAGTTAAGTAGATTTAAACATTTTAAAAGTAACTACTTTTAGGGCTGGGAAGGTGGCTCAGTGGTAGAGCGCTTGCCTTGCATGCTTGAGGCCCTGGGTTCGATTCCTCAGCACCACATAAGCAAAAAAGAAAAAAGCCGGAAGTGGCACTGTGACTCAAGTGGTAGAGCGCTAGCCTTGAGCTGAAGAGCTGAGGGACAGCGCCCAGGCCCAGAGTTCAGGCCCCACAACCGGACCCAAAAAAAAAAAAAAAAAAAAGTAACTACTTTTAGTGGGGTGCCAGTGGCTCATGCCTGTAATCCTAGCTACTCAAGAGGCTGAGATCTAAGGAGCACAGTTCAAAGCCAGCCTGGGCAGGAAAGTCCGTGAGACTCTTATCTCCAATAAACCATTTAGAAAACCGGAAGTGGCTCTGTGGCTCAAGTGGTAGAGTGCTAGCTTTCAGCTGAAGAGCTGAGGGACAATGCGCAGACTCAGAGTTCAAGCCCCACAACCGACAAAAAAAAATTAACAAAAAAAAGTACTTTTAACAGAATGAATTATAACAAGTAGATACTAGAAGAAACATAAAAAAGACAGAAAACGGGCTGGGAAGGTGGCTCAGAGGCAAAGTGCTTGCCTTGCATGCATGAGGCCCTGGGTTAGATTCCTCAGTACCACATAAGCAGAAAAAACTGGAGTGGCATTGTGGTTCAAGTGGTAGAGCACTAACCTTGAGCTAAAGTGCTGAGGGACAGTGCCCAGGCCCAGAGCTCAGGCCCCACCACCACCAAAAAAAAAAAAAAAAAAAAAGCCAGGAAACTAATGTAGTACTCAATCAGGTATAAGGATATTCTAAGCCTGGCACTGGTAGCTTGCTGGTGGTTTATAATTGTAGTCCTAGCTACTGAGGAGGCTGAGATCTGAGGATCACAGTTTAAAGGCAGCCTGCACAGAAAAGTCTCCATGAGACTCTTATCTCCAATTAACTACTCAAAAAGTGGAGCTGTGGCTCAAAGAGGTAGAGAGCTAACCTTGAGCAAAAAGAGCTCAAGGACAGCACCCAGGCCCTGAGTTCAAGCTGCATTCTAAAAACAACAAAAAATTTTCCAGTCAAATTTTACCTTCTCTGGAGTGAGGCACTTCATGTTGGTTGACTTTAGTATGTGCTGTAAATAGTCATTTAGATCAATCATATTGGTGTTAACTGTTACCTGGAGAGGAGAAAAAAATGTATTAAGATCATAAATCATATGATGAGATATTATGAATCACTATTTTATCCCAGAACTTCCAATTATTTATGGGAAGAGTGAACAACAAAAAAGTAGATGACATCTACAAAATCCAACTTGCAGGCTGTTACCAGGAATCTGGTATCAGTGCTTTCAGATGTAGGTAACTTCATAGAAGATGAACACAAAATATACAAAACAATTCAAATAAATCAAAGCTCAAAAGAACAGACTTCCTCAGTGGGTCACAGAGTCTGCAAGGCCTCTTTTGGACATTAGATTCAATGGTAAATTATTGTTCATCCATAAAAGTATAGAAACATATCTATAATGTTTTAAATATTAACTACAGAACTGCTGCTTTATTCTATTTGCCATAGAAAATTACATAACTACTTGCATGATTTCTACATAAAGCTAATTTATAAGAACAGATACTAAAAGACTAACTTTGTTTTCCCATTCAAATTCGGCCCACATCTGACGGAATTCAGCATCGGTGCAAGTTGCTGGCTGGATATAGTCCATAATGTCAATGTGGATATCACTGAGAACCACACAATTTCTGTCACTTGCTGCTCCAGAGACATCATAAACTGTAATATACATGTACAAAAAGGTCCAAAATCACAAATGAAAACTTCAAGTAATTTTTAATATGCCCAAATAATAATTATGATAGCAACAGATATTTATATAATACTGCAAGTTGGGTGCTAGCCAAAATGCTTTTCCAGTATTTTCTACCTTACAGATGAAGAAACAATAGTAGAAAAGTTAAATAAAGTTGCTCAAGGTCACATAAGTGATAAATAGTCAGGCTAGGATTTAAAATCAGACACCTGTTTTTTTGGTATTAAATAAATTTAGTAAATTTAATACATTGAATATTTGTATAGCAATTGTAGTGTGCTAGGTGCTGAAGTGAATACACAAATAGCACCATGCTCCCATAGTAGGTGATCTGCTAATGTATTTTTTTTTCTACCTCATACCTGCCCTCCTTTTTCTAAACTAATTTTGTTTTGGTTTTAAATTTTTATTATTATTATTAACCTTTTTACATGGCACTGAGGAATCAAACTCAGGGCCTCATGCATGCTAAGCAAGCACTCTACAATGAAGCCACATCCCTAAACCCTAAACTAGTATTTTTTAAGTAAATATTGCTGAGCTTAGTACGTATATTTTTTGCTTCTACAACTCTTCCACAGTAGAAAGTTACAATCTGATTGCAGTTTACCTTTTCTCTTGCTATTCTCCCATTCCTTCTATATTCTGTGAAAACAGAAGGTTATCAAGAGTATCTTCTTTTAGTTTCTTTTTTTTTTTTGGGGGGGGGGTCCAGTCGTGGGGCCTGAACTCTGGGCCTGGGCGCTGTCCCTCAGCTCTTCAGCTCAAGGCTAGCGCTCTACCACTTGAGCCACAGCACCACTTCTGGCTTGTTTTTTGCTTATGTGGCGCTGAGGAATCGAACCCAGGGTCTCATGCATGCAAAGCAAGCGCTCTACCACTGAGCCACCATCCCAGCCCTCTTCTTTTAGTTTTAAGCTGTTTCTAAAAGTAAACATCTTTCATAGCAGAGAAGTGCTACCTCTTCTCTTCAGAACTTACCTTCCTGACAGCTGTGATTCCTGTTTCAGTTCAAGAACTAAATTTTTCATTAGTATGTCTTTACCTTTCCATTCCCTTAATAAATTGTGTTTCTTACACTCAAAAAATATACTCAGGGGTCTCTTTTCTTTATTAAAAACAAAAGAAACTTCAAAAAAACAAAAACAAAAGTCTTAGCTGCAGCTGGTGATGCAGGCCTGTAATTCACAAGTTCCAGACTGGCTTGGGCTACTTCTGAGATCCAGTGAGAAAAAAGGAGTTCTATCTCATCTTTAACCTCTCTTCTAGCCACTGTTTCCTCTTATTACTATCAAAGCCAACGTCTTAAAATTGTCAACATTCACTATCTTTATTTCTTCAACTATTTAGCATTCAAGCCACCACCACTACCCAAGACATGCTACACAATGTTTTAAGATCAGCAACTCATAAATGCGAAGGATTCTCTTTCATACTGTAGGCTACCTGACTTTTGAAGTTTCAGATACTTCTTTAAGATTTTACTCTAAGCGTATTACAGAATCCCTTTTCTTTTCTTAATGTTATCTCCTACCCTGACCAAATCTTTAGTATTACCATTGTCTTGGACTCTGTTTTCAAATGTCCTCTTTGTGCTATTTATAACCTTCTCTGGGGGAATTATTTGGTTTCTTTGCTTTTATCTATTTTGTGATGCTGGGGATTAAAACCAAGGCTTCATGAAATTTACCACTGAGCCATTCTCATGTCCTTCCTATTGTTCTCCCCCTCCCTTCTTCCCTCCCTCTCTCTCTCTCTTTCCTTCCTTCCTTCCTCTCTCTCTGTCATGCTAGGAATAGAACCTAGGGCCTTGCACATGCTAGGGAAGCACATTACAATATAACTACAATTCAGACTGCTTCTTTAGCTTTTAAACAAATTATTATTTGAATTTCTTTTGCAAGTTCCAGATTCACATCCAACTGCCTTTGGCTATCTTTAGACACGTGCCTAAAATTTTCTTTCAAATTTTATTTTCTCTTTTATGCTTCCTGTTTTGTTGAATCAAATAAATAACAACAGCCCAATAAATTCAATCCACAAATCAGAGGACTGCTTTAGTCATTTCCTCTTCAGTCAATGATGATTTTCTTAACATTGGTTACAATAAACTCTTCTTGCATTCTTACCACTACTCTATGGGTTTCAGCCTTCTCTTACTTCTCACCTGGGCTTCTGCAAAAATCTACTATTTAATCTTCCTGTCTCTTCTATATTGCTATACAGTAGAAAAATTTAATCACGTAGGCTGCTCATTTATAATTTCCCAATGTCTCCCCTTTATTTCCATGGACAAAGTCTGAAAACCTTATTATGGCAAATAAAATATGGCTCCCAATGACCTTCCTAATTTCAATTTCCTCTCACTATCATCCTCTAATCCATTCTAAACTCCAGGTTCTCAAACTACTTTCATTTGTTACTGCTGTAACCTTATTTATTTGTAGACATCTACTGATTTTTAAAAATTTTAATTAAGAGCATGACCTTCTCTATGCAGCCTTTCCTGACCTTTTCCTCTGAGAACTAGCCAAATTCCTCACTGACTTCTACTCTGCCTAGTATAAAAGCACTTAAGAGTTGTGTGCTGTGAAAAAAATGCAATACATCCCTGTGTAATACTGCACACTATCTATTTTATAAACTATTTTCCCTTACTTGATTATCAACTATCTGAGGCAGAACCCTTTGTTCCTCAACATTGTACATCTATCCTTATGAAGGAAATTTTGAGAAATTATGCTTATTGACTGAACGACACCGCACAAGTTAATCTCTAGAATATGCTTGGCCACACATGCCAATGCAAGTTTTATTCTCAGCTCAAATGTTATCCTTTGATAAGAAAATCCTTTTCCTTTATTTTTTCTATATGACCCCAAAGTACATGGTATATTCACTAGCCTTTATCACAATGAATTGTAATCATTTATCTCCTACCTACCTCCTCATTTTAACTTGTAGTTTCCTGAGAAGAGTGACTCTGTATAGATAATTTTTGTATTTACTGAGTTATGCACCTCCACTTTTATCTAGAACTGAGTATAATGTTTGGTACAACATAGTGCCTCATAAGTGATAAATGGATTCTTGTTTTCCTTCTCATGCCCATAATTAATCACTATAAAAGTACTTTGATAAAAACATTAAAAAAAGTCACAAACCATAAAATAATACCTTACCTATATTGCCAAAAATTATTCCATTTTCTGTTGATGCTACCTTGACATTTGCTTTAATATTTGCAAAATCATGAGGAGCAAGAGTCAAAGGAGATGGTTTTTCCACAAGTTTCAGATCCCCTAAAGGAGAAAAAAAATTGGCATCTTTAAAATAAACATACTAACATAAAACATTGAAAGTATAAAACAGTTTTTAGCTAAACAAGAAACATTGAAAGTATGTGATTCAAATACTATGAGGACAAAATAATTTAATATCATTATTTATATAAGTCTGCACATTTTCTTTTAGAGATAATAGGATTTCAGAGTAACTATGAGCTTGTGAGAGAGGAATACTTTTGAGTCTATCTTTTTATTTTTATTTTTATTTATTTATTTATTTATTTTTGGGTCCGGTTGTGGGGCCTGAACTCTGGGCCTGAGCCCTGTCCCTCAGCTCTTCAGCTCAAGGCTAGCGCTCTACCACTTGAGCCACAGCGCCACTTCCGGCTTTTTTCTTTTTGCTTATATGGTGCTGAGGAATCGAACCCAGGGCCTCAGGCTTGCAAGGCAAGCGCTCTACCACTGAGCCACCTTCCCAGCCCCTATCTTTTTATTTTAATAAATGAATATAAACTTCACAAAGATCTTAAGCCTTAACTTCATTACAAAGAAAGATAAGGATTTGTATATTCTTTTTTTTTTTTTTTTTTTTTTTGTCAGTTGTGGGGCCTGAACTCTGGGCCTGGGTGCTGTCCCTCAGCTCTTCAGCTCAAGGCTAGCGCTCTACCACTTGAGCCACAGCACCACTTCAGGCTTTTTCTGCTTATGTGGTGCTGAGGAATCAAACCCACGGCCTCATACATTCAAGGCAAGCACTCTGAGCTACCTTCCCAGCCCCAGGATTTGTATATTCTTAAAGATATAGTTCATCATGCTATGCTGAAGAAGGTAAAAGTACATTTTCTTTATTGTGCTGATACTAGGGCTTGAACGTAGGGTCTGGGCACTGTCAGTTGGCTTTTTCTACTCAACGCTGGGCCTCTACCACTTCAGCCAGCCTTATTTCCAGCTTTATGCTAGATTAACTAGAGATAAGAGTCTCATGCTTTATCTGCCTGAGCTGGCTTTGAATGGTGATCCTTAGATCTCAGCTACCTGAGTAGCTAGAAATATAGGTGTGAACCACTGGAGCATAGCTAAAGAGTTATTTTGGTATAGTTTTACTGTTATTGTATACATCACTTGGCGTTTTTTGAGGGCATTGTACCATTTCTATAAACACTTCACTTTTTTTGTTGTTGTTGTTGGTTGTGGGGCTTGAACTCTGGGCCTAGGCTCTGTCCCTCAGCTCTTCAGCTCAAGGCAAGCGCTCTACCACGTGAGCCACAGTGCCACTTCTAGTTTTCTGGTGGTTAATTGAAGATAAGAGTCTCACAGACTTCCCTGCCCAGGCCGGCTTTGAACTGTGATCCTCAGATCTCAGCCTCCTAAGTAGCTAAAATTACAGGTGTGAGCCACTGGCACTTGGCTTTTACATTTTAAAATCTAGATAAAGTAGTAGTCAGAAAAAGTCTGACTTTTGACTTTTTTTTTCATTTTTGTTTTTACTAGCATATATTAGTTGTATCAAGAGGTTTAACTGTTATTCCTATGTATGTATACAATACACCTTCATTTGTTTTTATTAATAAGAAAAAAAATCACATGCTGCTAAGTATAATAATTACTTTGGACACATATAATAAGACGCAATATGCATTCAGAAAATACCTAATTCTGCACCAAGGGAAAAAAAATTTTAAGTGAGTATCTTAGTAAATATGTAACTTTAACAGCTCTTGTTATATATTATAAAACGGAATTGGGAATTAAATCCATTTGAATGTGCCAAGATCATAAACAAATCAGTGTGACAAAAGTTTATAAAGAGCCAGGTGCCGGTGGCTCATGCCTGTTATCTAGCTACTCAGGGGGCTGAGATCTGAGGATTGCAGTTCAAAGCCAGCCTGGACAGGAAAGTCCATGAGACTCTTATCTCCAATTAACCACCAGAAAACCACCAGTGGCACTGTGGCTCAAGTGGTAGAGTGCTAGCCTTGAGCTGAAGAGCTCAGGGACAGGACCAAGCCCAGAGTTCAAGCCCCATAACCAACCAAAAAAAAAAAAAAAAGTTTATAAAGCTGGACTTGAAGGTACTTAAAACTTGATTCAAAATATCACAAAATACACAATTTTTATACCGAAATTTGTGCATTTCTCATAATCAATCTATCATTAAGATTTACTATACAAAATACCTTTCCTTGATGATAAATATTCTTACCTAGAGTAGCTAACTCTAATGTGCAGTTCTGCAAAGTATCGCTGGTTTGATTCACAACAAGAACATCCAGGACAATATCATACTGATTGACATGAACATAAGCTTCTGCATATACAGGATCTGAGAAACCTGTCAACTGGGTGACCTGGAAACACAAAAATGGAGACATAGTCAAATGAATTATAGAATTTATCTAAACATATACCTAGCCAAATGATTAATAATTAACAGATATATATCATATTGAGATAAGACTTCATAAAATGAATTTGTAATTCAGGAATGAAAAAAGGAAACTGGAACAATTAGAAAGAAATTTAGCACTTAAAGTTATTCAAACAATATAGAACTTAAAACACTAATTTAAAAGGTGACATCCAAGCCAGGTGCTGGTGGATCATGCCTGTAATCCTGGCTACTCAGAAGGCTGAGATTTAAACCATTCCAAGCAAGAAAGTCTGTAAGACTTTTTTTTTTTTTTTGGGGGGGGGGTCTTTTACTACAACTAATGTATTCTTAAAAAATAAAAGCAAACTCCAAATAGTATGAAGCCATATGTTGTAGGGCATGCCTGTAATCTGAGCACTCAGAAAGCTGAGGCAGGGAGATCTTGAGTTCCAAGTCAATCTAGGCAATATTCTGCTATTTTGTATTACATAGCAAGAGCTTGTCTCATAAAACAAAAATAGCAAGGGAAAGGAAAGGAAGGAAGGAAAGAAGGGAGGAAGAGATAGAAGGACAGAGGGAGGAAGGGAGAGGGAAATGGTGTGGTCATTCTCCAATAAAATTTAAAAAGGAATCATCTTCTGAGGACTGAGAGCATGGCTCAAGTGATAGAGAAGCTACCTAAAAGAAAATCCCAACAATGCAAAAGAAGAATTGCCTTATAACCAGCAATTTTACTTCTGGGTATATACTTAAAATCACTAAAAGCAAACACTTACACAGGTATTTGTGCATCCACATGTATAGCATTATTCACAATAACCCAAAATGGAAGAAATCCAAGTGTCTATCAAAGCATAAATAAAATGTGATATACACAATGTATTTAAAAGGAAGAAAAATGTGAAACATGCTATGAGTGAACCTTTAAGAGATTCTGTTAAATGAAATAAGCCAGTCAAAAAAGGATGAATGGTAAATGGCTCCACTTATATGAGGTACTTAAAATAATCACAATCATAAAAAATCCCTGCTAGAGACAGGAAGGAAGTGCAAATGAGCATGCATTGTTTAATGGGTGTAGCGTAGTTTCAGTTTCACAAGATGAAAAAAGCTCTATAACAACATAAAGTTAATTTATGCCATGAAACTATACACTTAAAAATGGTTAAGATGGCCAGGCGCTGGTGGCTCACGCCTGTAATCCTAGCTTCTCAGGAGGCTGAGATCTAAGGATTGTGGTTCAAAGCCAGCCTGGGCAGGAAAGACTCTTATCTCCAATTAACCACCAGAAAACTGGAAGTGATGCTCAAGTGGTAGAGTGCTCACTGTCAGCTGAAGAGATGAGGGACAGTGCCCTGGCCCAGAGTTCAAGCCCCACGACCGACAAAAAAAAAAAAAAAAAAAAAGGAAAAAATGGTTAAAATGCTAACCTTTATGCTCTTTTTGTTTTTTTGGGGGGGGTCTGGTCGTGGGGCCTAAACTCTGGGCCTGGGTGCTGTCCCTCAGCTCTTCAGCTCAAGGCTAGTGCTCTACCACTTGAGCCACAGCGCCACTTTTTTTTCTTTTGCTTATGTGGTGCTGAGGAATCGAAACTAGGGCCTCATGCATGCAAGGCAAGTGTTCTACCGCTGAGCCACCTTCCCACCCCTAAACTTTATGTTCTGTAATTGTTACAATTCAAAAAAAAATCTATTGCTATCAATTTCCAATTATAACAGAAAATATTTCAGTTTTGCTACTATCTTGAACATAAAAATCGATTTGAGATTGTTTACTCAGTTAACAAATGAAGGACAACCCTAACTCACTGATTCATCTGGGATCTTTGTGTAACAGCTTTCCAAGTGCTGGGATTACAAGTGTGAACCACGATACCTGGGCTCTGATCCTTAAATTTATATATATTTAAAAGAGTAGACTTCAGTTCCTAATAAAATCCTGTAGGGAACTTAATATACTAAAAATATAAAACTGACTATAAGGGGCTAGAAATGTGGCTTAGTGGTAGAGTGCTTGCCTAACATGCATGAAGCTCTGGGTTCAATTCCTCAGTACCACATAAACAGAAAAAGCTGGAAATGGCACTGTGGCTCAAGTGGTAGGGTGCTTGCTAGCCTTGAGCAAAAGAAGCTCAGGGAAAGTGCCCAGGCCCTGAGTCCAAGACCTGCAGAAAAACAACAACCTCCCCCCCCCCCCAAAAAAAAACACCAAAATAATGGAGCTACTCAAAAGCAGGTAAGCAGGGACAGAGCTGAGATCTAGGTGTAGGGAAAGAGGCCAGAACCCTGAATATTCAGCTTCCCTTTAAAACCCTAACTTCTGAGGATTTCCCTAATTCTAATTTTTTTTTTTTTTGGTCAGTCATGTGGCTTGAACTCTGGGCCTAAACACTGTCCCTCAGCTCTTCAGCTCAAAGCTAGTGCTCTACCACTTGAGCCACTGCTCCACTTCCTGTTTTCTGAGTGGTTAATTGGAGATAAGAGTCTCATGGACTTTCCTGCCTGGGCTGGCTTTAAACTGTGATCCTCAGATCTCACCCTCCTGAGTAGCTAGAATTACAGGTGTGAGCCACTGCCACCTGGCCCTAATTCTAATTATTAAGTTTATGATAGATATACAACTGGCTCACATAAAATTATCTAGTAGATTTACAGTAGTATCATATATAAGTACTTTGTCAGTTTTTCGAAATTCAATTAAGCCTTTGTTTGTTGGAGACAAAGTCTCATTATGTACCCCACACTGGCCTGGAACTCACTACCACAATCCAGGCTGGCATCATACACATAATTTTCCTGACTCAGTCCCCCAAGTACTGGGATACAAGCATGTGCCATTACACCCAGCCCATTTTAATTGATTAGCAATCACAGTGACTTGATAAAAACAGATGCTAGAGCTGGGAGTATAGCTAAGGAAGGCCTTGGGTTCAATCCTTAGTACTATAAAAAAATGAAAAACAAAAGATCTGATTTTACGTAACTACTTTCCTTTTAAAAAAAAATAGGAGCAGCAACTTCCTCATTGCTTTCTTAATTAGCAAATTTAAATAATTTATAGCATATCTGATATTTTGTTACCTTGTTAAGTTTAGATGCTAGAGGATCTGCTGCCTCTTTCCTCTGTGTGTTACCCATTGCTGCCAACAAACTCAGCTGAAACTGATCTTCCTTGCAGTTCATTTCATTCTTAGCAGTTAGTTGCATGAAGGAAATAGGGTCATCAGGTTGAACTGTCACATTCCTCTTTTCAGATTCTTTCTGTGTTGAAAAAACAATACATGTTTCTTTATATGGAAAGAATAAACTTTTGCAGGCCTTTAATATGAACAGCTTTGCAAATGGGGAAAGCCCCAAATTGATAACCCACAACACTTTATGGCCTTATTATGTACACCTTACCTTTTTATTTTTTATTTTATTTTATTTTATTTGTGAACATACTGTACAGAGGAGTTACAATTACATGGGCAGGATAATGCATACATTTCTTACCAAGCATTGCAGCCTCCTCCTTTGTTTACCCTTCACATCCCTTCCCAGCCTCCCCCCTCCCCCCCAATCCCAATCCTTCTCCTTCCCCCCTCTTCCCCCCCCCCCCCCATGCACCGATGTTGTAAAGCTAGTTTTGGACATGACAACTTGTACTTCTCATTGTTGCAAAAGGTCCACCTGTATCCTTAAACAACTTGTACACCTTACCTTTTGAGATAGCTTCTCTTCTTCAAGTTTGGCAGATAACATATGAGAAAGAGATTGTCTGCATTCCTTATTGAAAATGTCATTCATTAAAGGTGAACATTCAGACAAAACCTTGAGGCACAGGGATATTCGGTCTACATCATCATCAGTAATTGGCTTCTTAGGAAGAGAGGATTTTCCCAAATGAAGGATAGTTGCCATGAGCAGCATAGCTTCAGCAACAAAAGACTAGAATAAGAGAAACTGGTTATTTAATCATTCTCTAGTTACAGTGATGTCACTTTATTATAATTCACTTCAAGAAATACAGGTAATCTTTTATTTCATTTGGATAAAATTTTAAATCCTTTAGACTTTATTTCTGTAACATCATTTTTAAATTTTTAAAAAGTTTTTGTTGGTCGTGGTGCTTGAACTCTGAGCCTCGGTGCTGTCCTTCAGTTCTTCGGCTCAAGGCTAGTGCTTTACAGCTTGAGCCATAGTACCACTTCCAATTTTCTGGTAGTTAATTGGAGATAAGAGTCTCATGGACTTTCCTGCCCAGGCTGGCCTTGAACCACAATCCTCAGATCTCAGCCTCCTCAGTAGCTAGGTTTACAGGCATGAGCCAGAGGTGCCTGGCTCTATAACATCATTTTGCATCTTCTTTCTACTTTTACTAAATTATCTCAAAATATTTTTTTTTGGGGTCCGGTTGTGGGGCCTGAACTCTGGGCTTGGGCGCTGTCCCTCAGCTCTTCAGCTCAAGGCTAGCGCTCTACCACTTGAGCCACAGCAACACTTCTGGCTTTTTTCTTTTTGCTTATGTGGTGCTAAGGAATCAAACCCAGGGCCTCATGCATGCAAAGCAGGTGCTCTACCACTGAGCCACCTTCCCAGCCTTTTTTAATTTAATTTTTAAATCCAGGATCAACTTCATGAATTTGATTTGACTATTATTATGAAGGACTACTTAGTCCTTTCTAATCTAGACCAATTTTCTGCCTGTTTTCAATCACTCACATTTTATTATTTACTTATTGCTCCAGAGAATTTTTAAAAAATTATCTTTACAGAAATGGTTGTTCAAAGGGTTTCCAACTTAATATGTCAGTTTATGAGTACAATGTATTTTAATCAGAGTCAATCCTTCCATCATTCTCTTCCATTTCTCCCCAACACCACTCTCAAGTGACCTGGTTCCATTTCACATATGTACATTGAGTATTATGGGCATATACTTTAGATCTAACATCCACATAGGAGAGAAAACACGTAATCTTTGTCCTCTGAGTCTTACTTAGTTCATTTAACATAATTTTTTCCAGGTCCATCCACTTCCCTGCAAATACCATATTTTTCTTCTTGAGGAATTATATTCCATTGTATGTTTGTTTATATATATACATAAGTATGTATGTATGTATGTATGTATATCATATTTTCTTGATTTACTCATCCACAGTAGGGCATCTGGGCTGTTTCCATAACTTGGCTATGGTGCATAATACAGCAATGAATATGTTGTGCAAGTACTATATTGTGACTTGTAATTTTTTTGATAAATTCTGACAATGATATTGCTGGATCATATATATATTTAGTTTCTTGAGGAATTTTCAAACTGCTTTCCTAGTAGTTGCACTAGTTTACCTTTCCACCAACAGCACAATAGGGTTCCTTTATTCCTACATCTCCAACATGTTTGTTGTTCATATTCTTACTCGGGTGAAATGGAATCTCAGTGCTATTTTGATTTGCATTTTCCTTATGGCCAGACATGTTCAACATTTCTTCTTGTGTCTATTAGCAATTTTTATTTTGGAGAAATTTCTATTTAGCTGCTTTGCCCATTTATTAATTGGGTTATTGATTCTGGATGGCATTTAGTTGTTGAGCTCCTTTTATATTCTGGATATTACCCATTTGTCAGACGTATAGCTGACAAAGGTTATCTCCCATTCTGTCGGCTTTTTAGCTTAGTAACTATGTCCTTCACTGTACACAAAGTATTTACTTTGATGCAAACCGATTTTTCAATTCTCTTTCCTATTTGCTCAGTCCATGGAATTCAATTCAGGACATTGTTGCCTATGCCAATTAAGTTCTAATACAAACAACAAATATTGGTGGGGAATCAAGGAAAAAGGAATCCTATTATACTGTTGGTGGGAATGTAAATTAGTATAAGGCAATTTGGAGATCTCACAAAAACTAACCATAGAACTACCCTATGATCTAGTGATACCACTCTTGACCATTTAAGAATAGGAACATCAAGAATACAAATAACAAATGCTAAATATAAGCTGAGTGCTGGTGACTCACATCTGTAATCTTAGCTACTCAGGAGGCTGAGCTCTAGAACATCTCAAGTTCAAGTCCAGCCTGAGCAGAAAAATTCATGTGACTCTATCTCCAAAAACTAAAACAAAAAGCAGGGCTGGAGGTATGGTTCAAGGGGTAGAGCGCCAGTCAAGCAAACAAACTGAGTAAGTGGGAGACCCTGTTCAATGAATATGAAAAAAAGGGACAATGTTGGTATTATAAAATGCAAATTTTCCTACTACGGGAAAAGTAATTTTAAACTCTTTTTGGAGGAAGGATTTCTATTATTCTTACAATCTTTAAAAAAAAATCTCCATTACAGTATTAATAACATTTGTACTTAAGTGCTTTAACAAATAATTTTTTCTCTTTTTTTTGTGGCACTGGAGATCAAACCACTGCCTTGTGCATGTTCTGTTTATTTTAGGAACAGATTTAAAAATAAAAATACAACAAACGCATAATTCTACCATACAGAGATTGGGTTGGGAGGGGCATTTCTGTGCATTGCCCAACTCTACCACTTGAACCACAGTTTCACTTCTGGCTTTTTAGTGATTAAATGGAGATAAGAGTATAACAGACTTTCCTGCCTGGGCTGGCCTTGAACCCCAATCCTTAGATCTCAGCATTTTAAGTAGCTAGGATTACAGATGTGAGCCACTGGTGCCCAGCAAGATTTTTTAAGATAAAAGCAAAGTAAGAGTTTTGAGTAAATGAAAGCAGATAAAATTCCTCTTCTTTTCCTTTGAGAAGGAGCCGATTGGTCTTGATTTTGTGATCCTTTGCCTTAGCCTCTTGAGAACTAGTATTATAGTGCTCTTTCACCAATATACTTGTATCTTAAGAATGATTAAGTTGCTTGAGAGGAAAAAAAAACCACATGTAATTACAAATTTATACAAAGAAATGAAGTTTACTTTAAATTGTAAATATGTGAGTAAAACTAAGACTTTCTTCTCATTTAAAAGAACATATTTTAAAAATAATTATGACAAATGGAAAAAGAAAATATAATATTCAAATATATAAGAATGTCCCTTCCCCATTTAAGACCAGAGATCTGAAAGAACACCACAGATTTCTTTTTAAGAAAATATTTCTATTTACAAGAAAAATAACAGTGTATTATAAGGCTTAAAAAATGATATGTAGCCAGGCACTAATGGCTCACACCTATAATCCCAGCTGCTCAGGAGGCTGAGATTTGAGAATAGTGGTTTCAAAGCCAGCCTGGTCAGGAAAGTTCATGAGACTCTTATCTCCACTTACCTACCCCAAAACTATAAATGGGAGCTGTGTGGAGCTGTGTGGAGCTGTGTGGGACAGCATCCAGGCCCTAAGTTCAAGCTCTCCAACAGACCAAAAAAAAAGAAAAAAAGGTATGTGGGTGTGACATGTAGGACAAAGGATGGGAGCTGAGGTGGTTGGGAAGGAAATATGCCTTTTATGATACTTAATATACTAATATTTGATATGCTAACAGTTAATATTAATTGCTAATAGTTGTAACATATAATGTGCTATTACTTATAATATAAACAAATGCTTACAAGCTGTGATAGGGTACGAACTATTGGTGAGAATTATTTAAAAGACACAGGATAAAACAGACAATACATAACTATATGAATATGCTGGAGGACTACAGGCATTCACTTTACTGGTTCTTGACTATTCCTAGCAAATATTGAGTTTGCAAACCCTTATATCTCCTTTAATAGACCAATCACATGATGTTACTATTGCATTGCTCAGCCAACTTTACAGTCGTATTACCCTACTGTTCCATTTTTTTCCCTATTAAACATAGCTCTTTTTTAAATTGGCGTGAACTTCAGCATTAACTTTTTAGCTTTATTATTCAACTACACATAATAGTCAATTATTGTGTAGATGTAGAATAACTGAACTTACATTTTGCTTTTTCTTCTCCTGAACCAAAGCTACATAGCGCAATGCAATCTTAGTCAGGGTTGTAGCAAGGGAGGCAGCAACAAAGAAATCTCCATCCAGAAGGAATCCTCTCAGGGGAGGTCTGCAAGGTGATCAAGAAAAACAAAAACTTCCAACTTCTTGATAAGGAACTCAGTTAACTCTATTCTTAGTTCTCAAAAGGAAAATGAAAAGAAAGATATGACTTTTAACATTTGTCTTCAAATGACTGAAGAGCCAAATGAATGGAAAGGCAAAGTAATTAGGGTGTGTGTACTGAAGGAGCTACTTTCAAATCCTAGATTCTTTGTTCACTAGGTAGGTTATAGACTAAGTCTCAAATTCCTTTCCATTAAATAGAGGTTGTTTTTAAGACTATATGAGCCGGGATGGGGAAAGTGAAAGCAACTAAGGATTGTTCTGAGCAATACAGGCACATCTAAAATACCATAGGGAAACCCTTTGATAGAATTAACACACAGTAAAACAAGCTCTGATTGGGGCAGGTGGGGAGAGGGGTGGTGGTACCAGTTGGAAGGCAGAGAGCTTGAGAAGAGGGTGAATGAAGGTGAACAGAGTCAAAGTAGTTCATTTGCTTGTATAAAAATAGAACAATGAAACTTGTTGAAATTCTTTTAAGGGGGAGTGGGATAGGAAAAGATGAGAGTGGGTTAAGATGAGAGTGGGGTGAGTTTCACATACTAGGATACATTGTATTATGTGGAAATGGCACAATGAAACTCCGGTTATACAGCTAATGTATGCAAAGTTTTTAAAAGACTTATGAGACAGATTCCTTTTGAGTATTAAGTAAAGTTTTAATTATCATTTTCATCTTCACTATAAAAAGATAGCATAATAGAGAATAAAATATCAAAATTTTATTCAACTGATTAGAAATGCTAAATCTTAAATCAGGCACTGGTGCCTTATAGCTGTAATATCAACCACTTTCGGCCGAGATCTGGAATATCAGTTTGAAGCCAAATTAAAAAATAAGTAGAATAAAAAAGAAAGAAGAGCTGGGCGCTGGTGGCTCACGCCTGTAATCCTAGCTATTCAGGAGGCTGAGATCTGAGGATCGAGGTTCAAAGCCAGCCCAGGCAGGAAAGTCTGTGAGACTCTTATCTCCAATAAACCACTAGAAAACCAGAAGTGGCGGTGGCTCAAGCGGTAGAGTGCTCGCCTTGAGCTGAAGTGCGCAGGGACAATGCCCAAGCCCAGAGTTCAGGCCCCACGACCGAACAACAACAACAAAAAAAGTAAGAAGAGCCCAAAGAAACATAGGTCCCATGGTTTCCCTTATTTAAAATAACTAGTATACGTCTAGGACAAGCAGAAAAGGTCAACCGCTATGAACATATGACCATATAAGAAGATGCTAAGCAAAATTAACCCCAAGATAGGGACACAAAAGGTTTTATCTTTGTTGCTGTTCTTTTTAAATGTACTTATAATGTACTATGTGATTTTTTTTGTTTCTTTTGTATGTTCTTCCCCCATGGTATAACCCCTGTTTTCACTGCAGTTGATTCCAGTGCCTTGCATCTTGTTTATACATTTTTTTCTAATTTGGGGAGGCCTTGCATCTTGTTTATACATTTTTTTTTATTTGGGGAGGGGAAAAGAAATAACAGAATGTTGAAACAAGGATACACACTGACCCATTGTAACAATGAAATGTACAAGACACCATGTTGAAAAGGAACTTTACAACTTTGTGGGGGTGGGGGACAGGAGGGACAAGTTGGGGAGATGGTAGGGGAAAACAAAAGGAGGGGTTAACAATGCTTGATAGGAAATGTACTCATTACCTTACTTATGTAACTGTAATCCCTCTGTACAGTATCTTTACAATAAAAATATATATTAAAAAATAAAAAGAAATGCTGTTAAATATTGGGGTGGGGATATTATTAAATGATAAGAATACCTGCTTAGAATATGTAAAGGCCCTGAGTTCCTGGGATCAATCCTCAGAAATATATACCATTAAAAAAAAAAAAAAAAAAGAGCCAGGTGCCAGTGGCTCATGCCTATAATCCCAGCTACTCAGGAGGCTGAGATCTGAGGACTGCAGTTGAAAGCAAGGCTGGGCAGGAAAGTCTCTGAGACTCATATCTCCAATTAACCACAGAAAACCAGAAGTGGCACTGTGGCTCAAGTAGTAGAGCAATAGCCTTAAGCTGAAATGCTGAGGAACAGTGCCCAGGCCCAGAGTTTATGACCCATGACCGACAGAAAAAAAAGAAAGAAATGTCTAATTATCTCTCCAGATCCTTTAAAAAACAACCAAATCTTAAATGTCATCTTTTAAAATGTCATCATTTGAATGTCATCAAACACCAGTAGTGTTTGAACTTAGGACCACAGGCTCACTAGGCTCAAGCTGAACTACTTGAGCTGTATTCCTACAGCCTGGATTTTTGCTGGTTACTTTGAAGATGGGCTCTAGTGAACTTTTTTTGATCTAGTTGGCCTTGAAATCAAAACCTGCAGATCTCAGCCTTCTGAGTAGTTAGGATTACCGACATGAGCCACTGATGCCTGATTACAATGAGCATTTTCTCTGTAATATAATTTTATTAGAACCCACTTATTTCGGTGAAAACAGACAGAAGTGAACAGAGGACATAATTACTAGGGAGAAAATTTAAACATTTTCCTCTTTCAAATATCTTAATTGGCTAACATTTTCATTTTGACCATAAAAGCAAACTAACAAATCATGTGACTATTTTCTACACAAGAATAATAAAGCAAATAGTTCAGGTGGTAGGGCTCAGGTACTGTAAGTTACCTGTCTTCCTCTTTCTTGGTTGGTCTAGAACTGCTGAGAGCACTCTGAGTTGCATAGGTACCCATTTCAGTAACCAATTTCTGAACTGGCCCCACAGTTATTTCTTCTTCAGGTTTTAATTCACCAGCTTCTTTCTTTATTTCTGATTCTACAATTGGTATCTAAAAGTCAATTGAAAATAATGATTTAGTAGTAACATAACAGCAAGCAAAATTACACTTAAACAATCAGAAGGATGACTGTTGTTTTGGTTGAAATTTCCAGGAAAGAGATAGAGAAGAGGAATAAAACCTAAGAAGCATTTACTTTGTGCCAAACACTTCCTAAACATTAGGTAACTTGTACTGAAAGAATTAAAATTTCCATTTAAGAGACTCGCCTTGAGCTGAAGAGCTGGGGGATAACGCCCAAGCCCAGAGTTCAAGACCCACAACCGACAAAAAAAAAAAAAAAAATCCATTTAACAGTTTGTTCAAAGACTGAGGCTTGAAGTTGTTTAATTACTTTGTCCAGAAACATAAAACAAATAAATGGTAGAGTTCAAACCCAAGAAATACAACTTCAAAGTTCTGTTCTTCCCACTACACTAGCCTGGAAAAGATTAATTGAAAGCAGAGTTCCAAATTCCAAAATTCCCATTAGGAGAAGCCTTTTGTATAGAAAATGACTTACCAACTACTCTTTTAAATGTTCAAGGCTTTCTCCTTGCCCCCCAACCCTCCTGGGTACCAGGGCTTGAGCTCAGTGTCTCATGCTTGCTTGACTTTTTTTTTCCAAAGAGAAATGTTCTCTTTATTTGACATATGTAAGAATAACCCCTCTGTAAATCACCTTTATAATAGCAATACTTTTTTTTTTTTTGCAAATTCTTTATTATGATTAAGTGATTACATAATTTCACAAATTTCACAGTATTGTGGGATAGTGATGCAAAAAGTCAAAAATACATTCTAACTCATGGGGCAAATTGTCTATTGTGGTCTATAAAGCTTATGAGTTCTATGAGCTTTGATAATACAGTTATTTCTTCCATATCAGATGATACGTACATTTTTTTCCTTTTGTATAGTCAGCTGTTCCCTCTTTCCCACTTGTTCCCTCCCTCCCATCGCTGCCATTGTGTTGCTGAGTTCATTTTGATCAATGTCCAGTGCACCTGATGGGTCCCATTGTTGTATGTTTTTTCCTGATTCCCTCTAGTTCTGTGTCCTCCTCCTAGTTTCCCTATGGTGTGCACATATATACCACATATGTGACTTCATAACTGGCACTTTACCACTTGACCCATTCCTTTAGTTCCTCTAGTACTGGGGCTTGAACTCAAGGCCTTGTATTCTTTTTTTTGTTTTGTTTTTGTAAGTCATGGGGCTTGAATTCTGGGCTTCGGCACTATCCCTGAGCTCTACAGCTCAAGGCTAGTGCTCTACCACTTGAACCACAGCACCGCTTCTGGTTTTCTGGTGGTTAATTGGAGATAAAGATCACAAGAACTTTCCTGCCAGGGTTGGCTTTGAACTGTGATCCTCAGCTCTCAGTCTCCTGATTACAGGCATGAGCCACGGCGCCCAGCTATTGTATTCTTGTATTCTGGCCTAGCTGTAGATGGCTACATCCTTGAGCAACATCTCTAGTTTTGGCTTTTTGTTGGCCAATTGGAGATAGGAGTTGTTTGAATTTACCTAGGCTGGTTTTGAACTGGAATATCCTCAGATCTCAGCTTCCTGAGAAGCTAGGATAACAGGTGTGAGGCAATGGTGCTTGGCTTAGTTCCAGTTTTTTGCTAGTTAATTGAGTCAGGAGGATTTATCTACCCATGCTATCTTCAAATTGAGATCCTCAGATCTCTGCCTTCTGAGTAGCTAAGACTAGGCATGAGCCAATGGCAAGTCTTGCTTCTTTTGTTGATTATTTTAGAAATGGAGTCTCACAGACTTCTCTGCCCAAGCTGACCTTGAACTTCAATCTTCTGTATCTAAGCCTTCTGCAGCTAAGATTACAGGTATCAGCTACCAGTGCCTGGCTTCTATTTATTTCTAATACTAGTCTATTATCTATTACCCAATTTAATAGTTTAAAATTGACCTTTTTAAAATCTTTGATTTTATTTGTGAAAAAAACTTAAGTCCAACATAAGGTTGTTCAGATGAGGGAATATCGCAAGTTTTAATATATAAATATTAAAAATCCTGTTCTAAGGCATTCTTTCAGAACACACGGCTAAAGCAGAATTTTACCATTTTTCCTTTTTCTTTTTTCTAGTCACAACAATTTTGCTCTAACAAAATCTTAGCTAACAATAAGTAAGTAATATAGACAGGTGGGGAGGGAAGGGATGGTAGGGGAAAAACAAAGGAGGAGGTAACAATGCTCGGTAAGAAATGTACTCATTACCTTACTCATGTAAGTGTAAGCCCTCTGTACAGTATTTTTACAATAAAAACATACATATATAATATATAAAGTAATATAGACAGGCATTATGGTTCTTGTGGGGGCGAGGTATATCTTAATTTCCCATAGCCAGTGAAACTTAATTATCTGGGTAATTCAAATTCATTTATTTTAGTGTTTTGAAAAAGCAAGGGCTAGGCTAGTATGGCTTAAGTGGTAGAATGCTTGCTAGTAAACACAGGACCTGAGTTTAAATACCAGTATCATCACAAAAAATGAAACAAACAAACAACATCCACAAGAACAAATCAACACATAAATGTCAGATGTTTTTAAGGTGGAGAGGTGGTACTAACTTTTGAACCCAGGGTTTCATGCATGCTAGATAAGCACTTTATCACTAAGTTACATATCCAACCCATCATCAGCACAAACTTCCATACAAGTAGATTGACTAAATTGAAATGTACCTCCCCAAGGGACCTGCGGACTTCAGTCATCACACTCTGAATGTCTTCTTTGGTACTGCAATATTCTCCCAGGATCCATAAGGCTCCTCGATAAATCCTAAGACAAAAATACAAAATCTGAAATACAGACTTGGAATATAAGTGTAAAAGCAGAGATTTGTGTGTGAATGTAAGCTAAAACAAGAATACAAGATTCTGTGGTTGTAAGGGACTATGGAGTTCATTTCAGAAAGAATACAACAAACAGTAAGTTTCATTTCTCTACAAAAATTAAAATAAAAATAATTGTTGCCAGGCACTGGTGGCTCACACCTTTAATCCTAGCTACTCAGAAGGCTGAGATCTAAGGATCACGTTCAAAGCCAGCCCGGGGAGGAAAGTCTGTGAGACTCTTTATCTCCAACAAACCACTAGAAAACTGGAAGTGGCACTGTGGCTCAAGCAGTAGAGTGTTCACCTTAGCTGAAGAGCTGAGGGATAGCACACAAGCCCAGAGTTCAAGCCCCATGACCAACAACAACAACAAAAATGTTCTCCTAGGGCAAAAGAAGGGGTTACATTGTTCAAAAAAGGAAATGTACTCATTACCTGACTTATGAAATGGTAGCCCCTTTGTATAACACATTAATAGTAATAATAAAATTATTTTTAAGCCAGGCACTGGTGGCTTATGCCTATAATCCTGCTACTCAGGAGGCTGATATCTGAGGATCACAGTTCAAAGCCAGCCCTGGCAGGAAAGTCCGTGAAACTCTTATCTCCAATTAACCACCAGAAAACTGAAGTGGCACTATGGCTCAAGTGGTAGAGCACTAGCCTTTAGCTGAAGAGCCCAGGTCCAGAGTTCAAGCCCTACCACCAATCCCCCCCCCCCAAAAATTTTTTTTTAAATAGTAATTGTTCTCAGTTGAGCACTGGTGGCTTGTACTTGCAATCCTAGCTTCTCAGGAAGCTGAGATCTGAGGATTGTAGTTTGAAGCCAGCCTGGGCAGGAAAATTTATGAGAAACTTTTTGTTGTTGTTGTTGTTGTTGTTGGTCATGGGACTTGAACTCTGAGCTTGGGTGCTATCCCTCAGCTCTTCAGCTCAAGGTGAGTGCTCTACCGTTTGAGCCACAGCGTCACTTCCGCGTTTCTAGTGGTTTATTGGAGATAAAAGTCTCACAGACTTTCCTTGCCCAGGCTGGCTTTGAACCCTGATCCTCAGATCTCAGCCTCCTCAGTAGCTAGGATTACAGGCGTGAGCCACCGGCGCCCAGCTCATGAGAAACTTTTATCTCCAAATAACCACCAAAAGCTGGAAATGGAGCTGTGGCTCAAATGATACAGTGCTAGCCTTGAGCAAAGGAAGCTAAGGGACAGCACCCACACTCTTAGTTTGAACCCCAGGACTGGCACAAAAAAGAAAAGCAAATTAAAATATGCACCACACAATAAAACCCCAATTTCTTTGTACAATTAACATATGCTAGTAAGTGTTAAGCTGAATAGTCTCTAGTCATCTTTTCTCAAAAGATTTTTGTTGAATTTACTAGAAAAATCCAATTATAGAGGCTGAAGTGGGAAATCTTGCTCATCTGTTTATCATCACATTATCACATTAAAACACTTTGTACTGTCTTCCTATCTAAGCAGACATACTACAAGACTATTATCGTGTATCCATTAGATGACTTAAATAAAGCAAAATTTATTTCTATAATTCTTTATTAGCAATGGCTAATCTAAAGGGAAGTACAGATCTGATTTAGGTTGCATTTTCAGTCTTTTTCTTTAATAAATGCTAAAGAAGACATAAATAACAATGATACCCCAAAATGATGCCACTTAAAAAAATGTGCACCTTAGTTTAAGATTCACAATGTTGGGCTGGGAAGGTGGCTCAGTGGTAGAGTGCTTGCCTTGCATGCGTGAGGCCCTGGGTTCAATTCCTCAGCACCACATAAGCAAAAAGAAAAAAGCCGGAAGTGGCGCTGTGGCTCAAGTGGTCGAGCGCTAGCCTTGAGCTGAAGAGCTGAGGGACAGTGCCCATGCCCAGAGTTCAGGCCCCATGACCGGACCCCCTCTCCCCCCCACCAAAAAAAAAAGATTCACAGTGTTGCCAGGTGCCAGTGGCTCACACCTGTAATCCTAGCTACTCAGGAGACTGAGTTCTGAGGACTGCGGTTCAAAGCCAGCCTGGGCAGGAAAGTCTGTGATTCTCATCTCCAATAAAGCACCAGAAAACTGGAAGTGGCACTGTGGTTCAAGTGGTAGATCACTTGCCTTGAGCTGAAGAGCACAAGGACAGCGCCCAAGCCCAGAGTTCAAGCCCATGACTGACAAAAAAAAAAAAAAAAAAAAAAAAGATTCACAATGTTTTGAAATCAGAATAGAAAAATCTAGCTAAATTAACTAAATTTTTTTCACTTACTAATTATGGATTGAAGATATAGTAATGCTTGCTGTTATTCTTACTTTATCTTAATTTGGCTTGCTTTGAAACATCTCTACATTCTATTTTCTATTAAATTACTCTTTGAAAACAAAAACTGATTAAACACTTACTTGACTATACATTTAAATATATTTTAAACTTACTTGACAGATTTAATAGCATGAAAGACTTCAAGCATCTTCTCAACAATCAGCATTCTCAGGTTATCAAAACGCTGAATGGCCTCACGAACAAACTCCAAGACATCAGCAGCTGCTGCTTCATTATTGTCACTAAGAAATTCCATTAACTAAAAGAACAAAGGGAAATAGGATTTACAGTTTATACAATTTTCAGGAAGAAAATGATCTAAACCAAGAAATAAATGAACAAATTTATCCAGGCACCAGTGGCTCACTCCTATAATACTAGCTACTCAGGAGTCAGCTCAGGCAGGAAAGTCCTTGAGATCCTTATTTCCAATTAACCCCCAGAAAACCAGAAGTCAAGCTGTGGTGCAAGTGGCAGAACACTAGCCTTAAGCAAAAAAGCTCCCCAAGTTCAAACCCCATAGAGGACCAAAAACAAAACAAAAAAAAAACAAGTTTAAAATATTTTTAATTCTCATTATCATAATTTACAAATATATAATAAAACATAAGTTGAAAAATAGTGTTATGCAAACAGAAGTTACAAACGGTTGTATTAAGTAGTAAAGCTTATTAGAAAATTCACTAGAGATCTACAACTTAAAATACTCAATTATAACTAAAATTGGTCATTTTAGAAAAAAATATTCAAAGTTTAAAGGCCAAACTTCAAATGACAATAATCTATTTTTTTTTTTTTTTTTTTTTTTGTCAGTTATGGGGCTTGAACTCTGGGCTTGGGTGCTGTCCTTGCATTCTTCAGCTCAAGGCGAGTGCGAGTGCTCTACCGCTTGAGCCACAGTGCCACTTTCGGTATTCTAGTGGTTTATTGGAGATAACAGTCTCATGGGCTTTCCTGCCCAGGCTGGCTTTGAACCCTGATCCTCAGATCTCAGCCTCCTGAGTAGCTAGGATTACAGGCGTGAGCCACCGGCGCCCGGCTTTTTTGGGGGGGAGGGAAGAGTTAGTCTTGGGGCTTCAACTCAGGGCTTAGGTGCTATCCTTGAGGCCTCTTTGGGCTCAAGGCTAGCACTCTGCCACTTGAGTCACAGCACTACTTCCCATTTTTTCTTAATAGTTTATTGGACAGTCTCATGGACTTTCCTGCCAGGCTGGCTTCAAACTATGATCCTCAGATCTCAGCCTCCAGAGTAGCTAGGATTGTGGGCAAGAGCCACTGGTGCCCAGGTATCTACTCTTGATAGAAAGCAATTACATGATTTTTTTTTTTTTACAACTAATTCAATTTTATTAGTTAAGTTTTGAAAGAAATATATGGAAGAAAAATATGAATGCTACATATATTTATAGCATGATTTTACTTGAAGCAACATAAAAATCAATTGACATAATAAAAAATATGAATGCACCCTCATTTATAACATTATTTTACTTTGGGTAACTGTAATAAACATAAATCACTTAAAATAATACGTGAAGCTATTTTTCTTTTAAATTGTGGTGCTGGAGACTGAACGGAGAAATTCACATATGTTAAACAAGTACTCTATCACAGAGGTACATTTTTTTTTTTTGACCCTGTGTTTTTTCTGCCTTTTTGATAAAGATGTAAGTAAAAGAAGCCCAGAGTTTTTATCCTTCTTAGCTTAAGGGTGAATATAAAAATCACTTCTTACTGTGAGATGTAATGATTACAGGTAAGATTTTAGTTTAACTTTTAACAAATAGAATTTTTCTTTTCTAGAAAATTTAAAAATTAAGGTCTTCAGAAATACATACCACAGGAATAACATTTGCAGCCATATCTGGAAATCGGACAGAACAGGAATGCAATGTTCGTACAAGGAGTTGTCTGTATTTGTCAGTGTCTTCATGCTCAGATACATTATTTGTTTTAATTACTTCCTTCTTCAAGACAATAACCAGCTATAGGATGAAGTAAAAGTAAGTGAAAATTATGTCATATTTGGCCTGACTACTTACAAAAGGTCAACAGAGTTTTACTTTACCTCTTCAACATTCCTAGAAGACACAAGATCCAGTGCTAACTGAAGAGTTTTCTTGCGTACTTCTAAGTCTGGTGTGGTCAATACTCTTAGGATGTCCATTACCAGATCCTGAAAAAAAAAAAAAGCAAAAACTTGAGCAATAACAACAATTTTCTGATCACAAGAAAAAAAATTTTTTTTTAAAGTTTTAGCAAGGATTTATTTTGCTACAATAAAATTCATGTAGGAAGAAATGGAGAAAAAAGAGAAACATTTCCTGCTCCCTATACAAGAAATGGGAGTTAAAGACTTCTGATCATAAGAAAATCTTAACTGCACATTGATGGGTTATATCCATTACATCCTTAATTTTTGATTAATAATAAGATTCCTAGTGGTAGAAGTATATAGCCTGGGTCTCCTGCTGTAATATAAAGTATTAATATCACACAGGCTTCCAACATGGACATCCAGGGAGGTCACTCTCCCTGGGCTCTGTCCTCGTGGCCTAGGGGAGCATAGGGCTCTGCCCAATGATGTATAGTCCCTTTCCACAATGTTGGATATGAAGCCGGGCTTTTTGTCTGCACCTGCATATTCCTACAGCTTCCCAGAGTCCTGTGGACAATGACTGGGGAGATAAACCATGCAGGAAACAGTGTAAAAAAAAAAAAATCGCACAGGCTATATTCAAATTGAAGATTGTATATTATGACTATCAACTTTTAGATCCAACTTACATTTTCTAGGAAATATAGAAGTGAAAGGAACAAACTAATAATACTACAACAGAGTAAGCCACATGCAAAAGAAGAAACATTTTTTGGATTATTGGCCTGGTCTTTTCAATGAATCAATATCATGAAATACTACTTAAAAAGCTGTAATGATTTGTCTGTCTATCTCTCTTTCTGGCTTTCTGAGGGTTAAGTGGAGATGGAATCTTCCACACTTTAGTGCCAGGGCTGGCTTCAAACTGATATCAAGAGACTGATATCTAGAGACATCAGATATCAGATATCAGATGAGATTACAGGTATAAACCACTGGCATCTTGGATTTTTCTTTTTTTGGTGCTTGAGGTTCAAACCCAGAGAGTCACATGTGCTGGGCAAAAGTTCTATATCTTCAACCCTAGAATTATACTTCAGATGACTACAGTTTTAATTGCCAAGTCTTCAAAGTTTTAAGTTAACTAAAATGGCAAGGCTTAGAAATGATCTAAATTTGAAAATATTTCACTTTGGATCTTTCTTTCAGGTAACACTTACCTGGAGGACTCTTTCATGAGCAGGATGCTCTTTTAATTCTACTAATCGGTCTAGAACTATGAGCTTTACATTGTTGTCACTTTCCTTTATAATTAAATCGATGTAACACTGAGCAGCAGCCTGTATATATATATAAAAAAGAAATACATTTTAAGACATAAGCACAGAATCTGAAGATAAGCAAAAACATGTCTCTAAGAAACCAAAATACACTCACTGGCATTACTACATTAATGTTTATGCATTTTGTTCAGAAGAATAAATATCTTTTTTTTTTTAATTTTTTTTATTGTAAAGATACTATACAGAGGGTTACAGTTACATGAGTGAGGCAATGAGTACACTTCCACTTCCTCTTGAACATTGTTACCCCCTCCATTGTTTTCCCCCTACCATCCCCTCCCTCCCTCCCTTCCCCAAGGTTCTTTTTTTTTTTTTGATTGTGATTAAGTGAGAATAAATATCTTTACTTCTTAAATTTAATAAACCTTAGTATTATTTAATGAAAATATGATCCAACCAAAATCTTATTATTACAAAAGATTAGAAGCATTACAAATTAAAAAGAGGCTGGTATAGGCAAGAACAGCTATTTATAGCCAAAAATTAAAGATTGAAACTAAGAAACAAAGAAAAGAACAGCTAGAAAATGCCGATCAATATAGTTGTTAAACCTACTTCAACAGAGGATCAAAGTTTAATATACCCAATACAGAAAAATCAGGGTAGAGGCATTGCTCAAACAGTAGGATCTAATAAATTTAAAGCCCTAAGCTGAGAGGGCACATGCTTGCAAGCATGATGCTTTGAGTTCATAAAGTATTTTAGTAGGTGTTTAGAACAATTACATAAGAAAAAAAAATGTGTATTTTAGAATGACTTTTTTTGTGTGTGTTAGTCCTAGGGCTTGAACTCAGGGCCTGCGTGCTGTCCCTGAGCTTCTTTTGCTCAAGGCTAACACTCTACCACTTGAGCCACAACAGTGCCACTTCTAGCTTTTTCTGTATATGTGGTACTGAGGAATCGAACCCAGGGCTTCATGAATGCTAGGCAAGCACTCTACTACTAAGTCACCCCCCCCTTTTTTTTTTTTTTGCCAGTACTGGCTAGGGCTTGAACTTCATCCCTCTTGCCTTCACTTGGCTGTTTTATTTAGAGCTGGCAACCCACCACTTGAGCCACATCTCTAGTCCACCATCTTGCTGATTAATTAGAGAAAAGAATCTCTCAGATATTTCTGCCAGGGCTGACTTCAAACCTTACTCCTCAGATCTTTTTTTTTTTTTGGGGGGGTCTGAACTCTGGGCCTGGGTGCTGTCCCTCAGCTCTTCAGCTCAAGGCTAGTGCTCTACCACTTGAGCCACAGCACCACTTCCAGCTTTTTTTTCTGCTTATGTGGTGCTGAGGAGGAATCGAACCCAGGGCCTCATGCATGCAAGTCAAGCGCTCTACCACTGAGCCACCTTCCTAGCCCACTCCTCAGATCTTAACCTCCTGAGTTGTAAGTATTACAGGCATGAGCCATCAGCACCTGGCTACAAAATGACTAAATGTAAAAGCAAAGGATAAAGGAAAAGGCTCTCAATAGCCAAAGTGGGAATAATTCGATAAACAAAATAATGATAATACCAGATTATGATCCATAGAATAAAGTATTCATACTGATAGAAAGAAGAAAAAAAGAAAGGGAGGGAGGGACAGAGAAAGAGAGGGAGAAAAAGAAAAAGGGAAATGAAAGGAAGAAAGAAGACAACTCTTCCTTACATAAAATTCCAATTAATAAGTATAGAATGAAGTAGAAAACCAACATTAGAATAACATGCCAATAATTGTTACTGAAAAAACTGATTTATAGGTGCTCATATTAGTTAGGTTAAGTTTGAGGTACAACAGTATATTAGCAGTTTCAATGTCCCTTTAGTGTTTATTGATTATAATGGGAAAAATCTGGCAGACATATTAACAGTCTGATCAAGGTTAACACCACCAGTAGTAACATATATAGAGATATTATGTACTCCCTGATATAATAATATAAGGAGAAGAGTTATGGAAAAATGCCTGACCTCAAAGACTAGGAGAAAACAGACAAACTCAAATTAAAGAATATTTTGTAAACAAAACAGACCAGTATTCTTCAAATGTGTCAAAGCATGAAAAAGAAGGAAAAGCTGAGGAACTCTTACAGAGTGGAGAACTAGGACAACTAAAAGGGATCCTGGATTGGATCCTGAAACAAGAATGATATTAATGGGAAAACTTTGAATAAAGTCTTTAGTTCGGTTAACAATATTTTTCAAGGTTAAACTTCTTAGTTTTGAATATATGAGTTACACACAATATTATGGGAAGCTACATAATACATGGGAACTCTGTCTTTTGTAACTTTTGTAAATTTATTTTAAAAGCTTAAAAATATTTTGAGTGAGAAAAACAATCTGATATTCTAGCATTCCCTGAATATATTAAGACGTTCCTGATAAAGTCTCGATGAAGTAAATTAAAGAGAAAGTATCTCATTATGGAAAATCTTTACTTGATCCTTTTCAGGAGTCATGTGGTTATGTAGGATCTAGACTGATTTTCCCTAGATCTAGTTTTTATTGTGATTAAGCATAAAGCGAGGTCTTTTAAAAATATATTAGTATAATTATCCAAAAATCAGAAATTCTCTGACTTGCTTTCCTGACTCTTTTTATGTTCTTGTATGTATGAAAGCAGGAAGTTAAACAGAAGAAAGGTTGAGCTATATAAGGAGAAAAATCCATAAAATTTGTAGATTCCTCTATATGACACATAACCAAATAGTGAACTGTAATGTCCAATAATACCTTGATGGCAGTTGGTGCACTTGAAAGTGTTACTAATGTCCCAGCAGCTTCATATTTTACAGCAGGGCTAGATGACTGCAATAGGTTATAAATGCACCTAATAAAACGAGCCCGTTCTGATGGATTAGCATGACAGACCTGGAAAAGATAACATTTAAGCTTTAACTGATTTTAGGGACTGTCTTTCTTTCCTTTCTTCTCTTCTTTCCTTCTTTCTTTTCTTTCTTTGCCTGTCTGTCTGCTTTTCTTTCTTTCTTTTTCTTTCTTTGTCTCTCTCTTTCTTTCCTCCTCCCCTCCCTCCATTATTCCCTCCCCTCCCCTTCTTTCTTTCTTGGACTGACTTAGAGCCTCATGGATAACAGGCAAAAGTTCTACCACTGAGCCACAATCCCAGCTCTGATATCTTTTTCAAATGGAATACGTTTATAGATGTCAGCTTATGGGACACCAGAGATTTTTAATTTAAGAGCTAAAAATAATCTTATAAAGACATAAAAGTATTGGCCAAAATAGGAAGAGATAATATGACACAACACAAGTAATTTCAGAAAGAAGTTCTATCTGAAGTAACTGTTACGGCTACTTTTCATTTATTTATTCAACCATAAATTTATATTTTCATTGCACTATAAAAGGTAATAATAAAGATATTTCAGTTGTACATACTAATATTAACCAAGTATACAAATATTTAGTATAGTAAGATAGTACCAACAGTCCTTAAAATACTCAATGTACTCTTAGAACAGTAAATTTGATTTTTATTCTCAGTGTCATATCCAAAAGGAAGACATGATGGTTGACATGTCATCAGTTAATAAAAGGAAAATATAGTTCTTCAAGCAAGATAAATATTTTCTTTGGTTATTATTATTTCTCATTACTATTTCCTATCATTTGGGATTACATTCATTACTAGAAACTAAAAACTTCTTTCCAGTTAAAAATATACCTTGAGACCATTTTTTTGTAGAATAAGTAATTCTCATAACCTTTTAGTATTCATACTAGATTTTTCTAAAACATATACAGCCAAATATCTATTACTTGGGTGATATTTAAAAACTATTTTCTCTTCATAGAACCTAGACTCCACTAAACAATGAAGTCACTGAATAACACAGAAAACCTATTTTTGAGAATCTCAGTGGCATGCTCCAACAATGCACATGATTAAAAAATCTCAGTCTCACTTTAAATTCCAGTTCTAAGAGACTGACACCTTGTGTTGAGTGGGCCCCTTTCCTGCAGAAGACAAGACAGCTGTAAATTGTCAGGGGTATCTGCTACTATTGATTTCATTAGAACACTAAAGCAATTCTTCCAGTGGGCAGAGCAAATTAAAGTGCTGCTAATCCAGGAAGCTCCCTTGAGTCCTGGAATTCAAAGCCATACTGTGACCTTGCCTTAAAGAAATGCTGCTAATAAAGTGCCTTTTATTTTTAAAAATTAATGTTTTGGGCCCTGGATCAATTCCAGGGTCTTGTGCAAGGTAGGAAAACGCTTTACCAATGAGCTCTCTGTGTGTGTGTGTGTGTGTGTGTGCGTGTGTGTACACACATATACATACATATATATATTATACACACATATATTATACACACACATATATTCATACACACACACACACACACACACACACACACACATACACACACACACACACACACACACACACACACATATCCTTAGTTCCTGAGCTTGCTCCTTTTATAAGAACTCAAGTTTCAGGAGAACTACCTTCATCCCTCTGAAGGCAATGTCCCCAATAACCTCCTACTAGGCTTCGCCTCGTAAAAAGTTTCATTACCTCCACATTCCTACACTGAGGTTTATACTGATAACACATGAACTTCTGGGGGTTATGCTCAATCTACATTGCAATCATAACACCAAGTTTGTGTGTGTGTGTGTCAACTTTTGGGGGTTATGCTCAATCTACATTGCAATCATAACACCAAGTTTGTGGTGTGCTGGTCCTAAGACTCAGGCCTATGTGCTACCTTTGAGCTTCTTTTGCTTAAGACTAGAGCTCTATCTACCACAGCACCACTTCTGGCTTTTTCTGAGTAGTTTATTAAAGATAAGAGTTTTATGGAGTTTTCTGAATGGGATGGCTCTGAACTCCTGAGTAGCTAAGATTACAAGCCTGAGCCACCAGTGTCTGGCCCATTAAGATTTTTGAATGAGAGATGTCTCTTTTCTTTCACTTGAAAAATTAGTGGGTACTTCAGAGTTATTATCTGTCCTATTTTAAAAACAAGGAGTACAAAAAGTATGACTTTTGTACTTGTTTTGAGTGTAGTCTAGTGTACAGTTAAGAAAAATTTTTTTTTGTTTTGTTTTGTTCTTGGGTCCAGTCGTGGGGCCTGAATCCTGGGTCTGGGTGCTGTCCCTCAGCTCTTCAGCTCAAGGCTAGCACTCTACCACTTGAGCCACGGCGCCACTTCCGGCTGAGGAATCGAACCCAGGGCCTCAAGCATGCAAGGCAAGTGCTCTACCACTGAGCCACCTTCCCAGCCCCAAGAAAAATCTTTTATCCTGAAGTTTACTTCCCAGTCTGTCAGTGAATTGGGCAGTCTACTATGATTTCTTCACAGCTGTACTGACCAAACCATGAATGTTTAAAGAATTCTTTATATACATTTAGAAAGGAAATAGGTAAATATGTGGACTAACAAAGTCAAAATAAAACCATACTATAAAACATTTCTATAATTAAAATACATTCTCCTAATGACTAACTCTACAGAAGAAACTAGTCTTCTCTTAAAACTCTTGTGTTTGTTTACCCATCAAAAACTATCATTCTTACCTTATAAATCAGTTCAACAATAACTAATTGTAGAATGTCTCCAAATGTTTGAACTTGATCAATACAGGTACTTAGATAATCCAAAGCTCGATCCTTTAAAAAAAAAAAAGGTATTTATCATACTCCCCCTCATTCAACACAATGACTTAATGCAGCTTAAAATTATGTAAATATAAAATAAAAAATCAGGGCAATGAGAAACTAATTGGAGAAAAACAGTGAAGTAAGAGTTATCAGACAAAATGTAAGACAAAAAGTCAAGTACATGGGACAAAAAAAAAATGTTTTCTCTTTTGAGCAATTTCAGATTTATACTAATATAAAAGCCTGAAGTATAACAAGCTGTTTTTTCCTTTCTGGTTTTTTTTTTTTTGTCCAGTCGTGGGGCCTGAACTCTGGGCCTGGGCGCTGTCCCTCGGCTCTTCAGATCAAGGCTAGCGCTCTTACCACTGGAGCCATAGCGCCACTTCTGGCTTTTTTCTTTTTGCTTATGTGGTGCTGAGGAATCGGACCCAGGGCCTCATGCATGCAAGGCAAGCACTCTACCACTGAGCCACCTTCCCAGCCCTGTTTTTTGCTTTCTGGTAGGATTGGAACTCAGGAATTGTACTTGCCAGCTAGGAGCTCTACTACCTGAGCCATATCCAAAGCCCTTTTTGCTTTGGTTATTTTTAAGTCAAAGTCTTACATTTTTGCCTGGGCCAGCCTGAACATGGACATTCTTTCTTAAGTTTCTCAAATATGGATGACAGGCACATACCACCCCACTCAACTTTTTGTTAAAAGGGGATTTTGCTAACTTTTGCCTAGTTTGGCTTTGAAAAATTTCCAATTTCTGTCTCCTAAAGTAGCTAGGATTACAGGCATGAGCCACTGTGCCCAGTCTAGTGTCTAAATTTTTTAGCAACTACCAAAGGGAAAAATACTATGCTTTACGTAGTTCAATATATTCATTCATTGAATCTAAAACCAAAAACTAAAAACCAACAAACACAAACACCAGCTGTTTAAAATTATAGTTATTTATAATACTGAGACCTAGGAGAAAAATCTTGTATGCGTTCTCCTCTATCAGAAGAAGGCCTTAACATTTCTCTGGTAAAAATATTAATAAACAATCCAACTATTTCTGATTACATTCTTTATTATACATAAACATCATAAAACCAAAAGTACAGGTTAATAAAATTCTACAAGAGGGCAAACACTATGGCTCATATTAACAGCTTTTTCATAATACTGTTTAGGGAAATAAATGACAATATCTTAATATCACCTCTTAATCCTTAAGATAGCTAGTATAAAAAATTAAGTTGGCAAGGATATGGAGAAATATGGAAATTTTGTGCACTGCTGGTGGGAATATAAAATGGCATAGCTGTCAAAACAGTATGGTGGATTAGGTCCTCAAAAAAATGAAGAATTGGCCACGCACTGGTGGCTCATGCCTGTAATCCTAGATACTCAGGAGGCTGAGATCTGAGGATCACGGTTCAAAGCCAGCCTAGGCAAGAAAGTCTGTGAGACTCTTATCTCCAATAAACCACCAGAAAACTGGAATCGACATTGTGGTTCAAGTGGTAGAGGGCTCGCCTTGAACTGAAGAGGTGAGGGACAACCGACAAAAAATGAAAACGAGAAATGCCATAGTTTCAGCAGTTCCACTTCTGAGTACATACTCAGGACCTAGAGTAGACATTTGGATAACCATTTTGAGAGCATTATTTACAACAGCCCAACAAACCACAGAAACCCAAATATCTATTGACGGATGTATAAATAAGATATGGGTCATAATAGAGTATTATTCAGCTCTAAAAAGAATGGAAAATTCTGATGTTATAACACAAATGAACCTTCAAGACATTATGCTAAGTGAAATAAGATAGTCTTAAAGAATGAACACAAATGACTCTACTTTCTTTCTTTTTTTTTTCTTTTTTGGTAATGGGGATCAAATCCAGGATATTGCACTTGCTAGGCAAGGGCTTTGCCACTGAGCTACATCCCAGCACCATGACTCTACTTTCAAAACACTTAAGAGTGTTAAAATTATTGAGACAGAAAGTAAAATGGTGACTGCCAGGGGCAGGAGTAAGTGGGAATTCCTTTAATAAATTATTAGATAACACTGAACTTTACACTTAAATATAGTTAAAATATGATGTCACATGAATTTTATTTTTAAATTTTTATTTATTTATTTTTTTGTCGGTCATGGGGGCTGAACTCTGGGCCTGGGCACTGTCCCTCAGCTCTTCAGCTCAAGGCTAGCGCCCTACCACTTGAGCCACAGAGCCACTTCCAGCTTTTTTCTGCTTATGTGGTGCTGAGGAATTGAACCCAGGGCCTCATTCATGGGAGGCAAGCACTCTACCACTGAGCCAACTTCCAGCCCAGAATTTTAAAACAATAAAAAAGTTAAAAAAAAAAACTTATAAAGGAAGACCTGGGGTAATGACATTACTTAAGATTTCAGAGAAATGAGATTCTTTATCTTTCAGTCTTCATGCATTTTCCCAATTTTGATAACAAAAACTAGATAGCAAATGCTTCAATAGATGGACAGAATACTGCTAACCTAAAAGGGATTTATGTATTTTAACTATCAGCAGAGACATATATGGAGTAAGCATCTACTTATGAAAATCAAAAACCTACTAAGGATACACGTGAACATGAAAGGCCAGCCTACTTCATAAACATGCCTAAGGGTATACCCTATACAAAATAATGTTTTTCTCTATTGAGTAATTTCAGATTTATACTAATATAAAGAAAAACAGAAAATCTAAAGTCCTAGAGTATAGTACATAGAATACTAACCATAAAAATTTCAATCCGGGGCTGGGGAAGTGGCTTGGTGGTAGAGTGCTTGCCTACCATGCATGAAGCCCTGGGTTTGAGTCCTCAGTAACACATACACAGAAAAAGCTGGAAGTGGTGCCGTGGCTCAAGTGGTAGAGCGCTAGCCTTGAGCAAAAGAAGCGCACGCACAGACAGTGTCCAGACCCTGAGTTCAAGCCTCAGGACCGGCAAAAAAAGAAAAAAAATTCGATCAGGAAAAATGATATAATGAAGTGTGAAGGATAGCTCAAGTGTAGCATATGCATTAAACCTGCACTAGGCTCGGTATTCAATCCTCAGAAACAAATACCACTCCAAATTCCCAAACTATGAAGAGCCTGTTCTGAAATGCCTCTTTGATTATTTACTTTAAAGCAGCATTTAAGTATTTGAACAGTAGAAAAGGATTAAGAAAAAGAATTTTGTACAAATTTAATCCAAACATCCAAAAAAGCACAACAACAAAAAAAAACCACCAGCGATAGTAACTGAAAACACAATTAGGCCTATGCATTACTTCCTATTTTCACTTACAGTCATGAAAGTATTTTTTAAAAGTACTTTACCTGATCCGCATGAATTAGCATCATAAATGCATTCCTTTTGCAACTGGCATCCTTCTCATTCACCAGAAAATCATGTATCAGTTCAGGAGCATCAGGTATAAGATGTTCAAAATTTCTTTAAATAAAACAGATTATATCCATATTTAATCAAAATCTACCTTGCTATTTTAGCATCTTTCAGAACAAGACCAAAATTTTGACTTTATAACACAACTGATTCTTTGCTTCTGGAATTTTAAATCAATTACAAGTTGGAGATGAAAATAATGTTGTATCTTCATGTATTACCAAATTATCACTTCCATTTCAATACAGAAAAAAAGAATTATTCAACATATATTTATTAATTTTCAAACTGTTTTATATGTAATTTAGGAATAAAGTATTAAAGTCATTATGGCCATTAATTCACAAAGTTTCAACCATTTCTTAATAATGATTAGAGAAAAAAAGTCCTTTGGTTTTCCTAACTGAACACTATAGACACTTAACCATTTATTTACTAACTTAACTTTTCATTTTTATTTTCAATACATAGAACAGATTAGCAAAAATTATTACCTGTTCTTGCCAATTATTAATTTTTAACCAGTTTTGTTTTACCTATCTATATGCTCTGCCTACTTTTCCCTCACTCATATGTAAGTAAACATCTGTCAAGTTGTAATCTACTGTCACTTTATATAAAACACTTAAACTATCATCGTATTTTCAAAATTTAGTAATTCCTAACTTTTAGCCAGAGTCAATTCACTGTTTTAAATTTCCATTTGCTTATAAATGTCACTATTTTTATGTATGGCCTACAGTTTAAATTCTGAAATTTGTAGACTGTATGGTAACAGGCAAACAAATATATTATTAACCAGAATACTATTTTGCTTAGCAAATAAAGCCTAATGTTTTCAATAGTAAGGTAATTATGAATTACTTTTCAATCAAATAGTATAAAGGTGCTTATAAGAATTATATTCTACTTTAAAACAGATCAAAAGTAGTGATCATAAAAACCAAATATCTTACCTCCCTAACTGGTTCAATTGTTCTTGAACTCTAAAATCGGGTTTGTTTTTTTTATTTTTGGTACTAGGGATTAAGCTCTACACATAAGTGGCAAGAACTCTACCATTAGACTCTATAAGGCCTTTTATTTTTTTCTTCCATTGCTTGGGTTTGAACTCAAGGCTTTGTGCTTGTGAAGCAGGTACTCTACACTTTGAACCACTCCATCAGCCCAAGCTTTCTCTCAATCTTTCTCCCACCCTCCCTCTCTTTTTTTTGGTGTCATTACTGGGGTTTCAACTTAAGGTCTAATACTTTCACTTGGTTTTTTCACACAAGGCTGGCACTCTACCATTTGAACTATAACTCCACTTCTGGATTTTTCTGGTTAATTGGGAGATTGTCTCATGAGCTTGTTTTTTCTGTTTGGACTGGCTTCCAATCTCAATTCTCAGATCTCAGACTCCTGAGTAGCTAGGATTACAAGTGTAAGCAACCTGCACTAGGCTCTAAGACCTTTGGAGGATCTCACTACAAAGCCCAGGTCAGCCTTCAACTTGTCACTCCTGCCTCAGGCTCACAAGTTCCTGGGATTACATGTGCCAGTAGTCCAAGCTAAATCTTCAGCTTTCTAAGAACAAGAATTAGTGAAGAACTGCAGCCCTTCTCATTAAAAAAGCCTCTAAGTGCACAAAGAATAACACCACACAGAAACAAAATTCTAAAACATGGTTAAAAAAATCAAGTCTTTAGACTGGTAATACAATTGAGAATGATAGGCAATGCTTTGAACTGTAAACTGAATGATCTTAAATTGCACTCTTGTTGTGCTTCTAGAAGCTAGGGATCAGTGTTGCCAACAGACTTTTCCACATTCGCAAGTTAATGATAGTAAGGAAAAAATACTATGCTGTCAAAAGGTATTTGCAAACATCTTAGATATAATCTGAAATTTGGAACCCTCTGCTCTCACAGACTAAAATGTTTTCACAGAGAAAAGCCACAGGAATATTTACCTGTAGATAGTATAGATAGCCAAAACAGCGTTTCTCCTAACATAGCTGTGTCGATGTTCCAAACAAGCACGAATAGCTGGCATTAATGGTTCAAGCAACTCTGCTTCCTTCAATTTGCAAAGAAAGCGAAGAGTAGATCCTCGAATAAATTCATTAGGATGCTGAAGATCCTAATGTAAAAATTAAAATATGAAATGTTGAGTGTCAGCTTTTATAAAAATCCAATTTTAGGGGCTGGGAAGGTGGCTCAGTGGTAAACTGCTTGCCTTGCATGCATGAGGCCCTGGGTTCGATTCCTCAGCACCACATAAGCAGAAAAAGTCAGAAATGGCACTGTGGCTCAAGTGGTAGGGCACTAGCCTTGAGCTGAAGAGCTGAGGGCCAGAGCCCAGGTCCAGAGTTCAGCCCCCATGACCAACAAAAAAATTTAAATTAAAATTAAAAAATCCAATTTTAAATATAAAACTTAACAACGAAAAATATCAGTTTGAGGAAAAAGACCATTCCATTCCATTGATTAAAACAATTGTTTTTAACCTCTTACCTGCCTTACATACTACATGTGTCATTTGTTATTAACACATATAAAATGCATAAGAAATTCCTAAAAAGAAGCATTAGAACATTTTACAATAACTCTTTACCCTCTCAATTCCAAACATGTATAGCTTTCCTCGCTTCAAAGGTCATGTTCAAAATCTACCACAAAGTTCATTCCATCACTTTTGGGTTTTTTTTGTGGTTTTGTTTTATTTTTTTTTGCTGGTCCTGGGGCTTGAACTCAGGGCCTGGGCACTGTCCTTAGGTCTCTCTGTGCTCAGGGCAAGCATTCTACCACTTGAGCCACAGTGCTACTTCTGGCTTTTTCTGTTTATGTGGTACTGAGGAATTGAACCCAGGGCGTCATGCATGCAAGGCAAGCACTCTACCACTAAGCCACATTCCCAGCCCCATTCCATCACTTTTATTGTGTATTTTTAAGGGGAGATAATACTATGGCTTAACCCAGAAATCAGAACCTTGCACTTAGTAGGTACACACTCAAATATGATACATATTCAATCTAATTTTACAATGATTTTTAAATATTCACAAATGTTCAGAAATAATTATGGTTTGGTTTACCTTTCTGTAAGCATCACATACAAGAATCATTTCATGTAAAAGTCTCCCATCTGGGGTTGTTTTAGGAACAATTTCCCAAAATACCAGAAGTAGTTTTTTGATGGTGTGATCTTGAAGAGGTAGCACAAAGCGAATGATGGTCATCAAAAGCCCAGGAAGCTTTTCACCATTCAGAATCATGATGATTACTTTCTTCAAAGCTTCTGTCTTGGACTTCACATCTCCTTTTTCTGATTCAAATATTAAAAAACAAACACAATTATTCAAAAGAAAGTTCCTCATGTAATTTAAAAACCAACCAATTTGAACCACTACCAAATATCCCCATGCTGCTGATCACATATATGGTATATAACATGTGAGCACCGTTATATATTACAGACTGTGATAGACAATTTGCTCCAGGAAAGTTAGAATGAACTTGTGACTTTAAACGAGCATCATTATTCCACAATACTGTGAATTACCGGAAATTAAGTAATCACTTAATCACAATCAAAAAAAAAAAAAAAAAAGAACCTTGGGGAAGGGAGGGAGGGAAGGGATGGTAGGGGGAAAACAATGGAGGGGGTAACAATGCTCAAGAGGAAGTGTACTCATTACCTCACTCATGTAACTGTAACCCTCTGTATAGTATCTTTACAATAAAAAAATTAAAAAAAAATAAATAAAAAATAAAAACCAACCAATTAAATCATACTTTACTCATACTTTACTATTGGCAATTAATATTTTTGCCTTTCATATTTGATTTTTATAAAAGGCAATAAAGGTATAAATCCAAATTGCAAGGTTTTGCCACTTGGCTCTACCATAAACAAGTTGCATATCTGTGTGTGTGTGTGTGTGTGTGTATGTGTGTGTGTGCAAGTTCTGGGGCTCTCCTACTTGAGTCACAGTTCCACTTCTGGGTTTTTGGTGGTTAACTGGAGATCAGAGTCTCATAGATTTTCTTGCCTGGGCTGGCTTTGAATTATAATCCTCAAACTCAGACTCCTGAGTAGCTAGAATTACAGGCATAAGCCACCAACGCCCAGCTTAAATTGTGTATCTTTGCACAAATCATTTATCTCTAAATCTTAAGATACTTTACATACAATATGAGGAAAAGAATTAGAATTAGTGAGAAGTTACCAGAAAGCAGAATTAGACTTAATGTGAGAAATGATTGCTAACAACTAGAGCTAAGAGGCGATAAAATAAAGAGTTCCTCTTGTCAAAGAGACATAGACTATCCATGACCACTTGGTAGGGCCACAGGAAGGACTTAAGCTTCAAAGGAATCAATCTAGGCAAACCAAAAGTTATTTCTTGCCCTCTAAGGCTCTATGGCCATACTAAATTATTATGGTATTTTATATGTTGCAGAACAGAGAATACCCTCTGGTTATATGTACTAATTAGGCAAAGTTCTAAGTGGCTAAAGTGGTCACTGAGCCAAAATAAATTTGCCAAACCTTTTTATTTTTCTTTTTTTGCTAGTCCTGGGGCTTGAACTCAGAGCCTGGGCACTGTCCCTGAGCTTCTTTTGCTCAAGGCTAGCAGCGTACCACTTGAGCCACAGCACCACTTCCAGATTTTTCTGTTTATGTGGTACTATGGACTCAAACCCAGGGCTTCATTCATGCTAGACAAGCATTCTACCACTAGGCCACATTCCCAGCCCTGTTCCAAAACTCTTGTTCTAGCTTTGTTTTGTTTTGTTTTGTTTTGTACTGAGGATGGAACTCAAGAACTTTGGCCATGCTAGGGAAGCATTCTACTGTTGAACAACATTCCCATCCCTCTTTCAGATTTTTAAATGCTTTTTCCTTACTGTTTAATAACTTAAGCAATACAAAGTCTAAAAGCCATAAAACTGTATTACTATGACCTTAATGGCTTTTTTTCTTGCACCAGTGTTTTGTGTTTTTTGTTTGTTTTTACTATTTTTCACAAACAAGTATATTCCTACAAGATTAGAGGTCCACTACTATAAAAAGTTTAACAGCAACCTTATAAAAAAATCTATACAATTTGTGTTTTAAGCACCTCACTCTAATTCCCATGTATTTCAACAACTCAAATTGAAAAGGTAAGCCAGGTTCCAATGGCTCACGACTATAATCCTAGCTACTCAGGAGACTGAGATCTGAGGATCTCAGTTCAAAGCAGAAAAGTCTGTGAGACTCTCACCTCCAATTAACCACCAAAACACAGAAATGGCGCTGAGGCTCAAGTGGTAGAGTGCTTGACTTGAGCTGAAGAGCTGAGGGACAGCTCTCAGGCCCAGAGTTCAAGCCCCACAACCAACCAAAAAAAAAAAAAAATAGATCTTTTAGGTGCTGGGGAGGCAGCTCAGTGTGATAGTACAATTGCCTGGCTTGAGAGAGGCCCTGAGTTCAATCCACAGTGCTGACAAGAATTAAAAAAACAAACAAAAACCCCAGACCACAATAGACATCTAATTTTAAGTAAACTAAGACTGGACAGCAGTCTACAAAGAGACAAGATTAGACAAGTAAAATATTGTCTCTCTTCCAACTGCAAAGTACAAAGATATTTTCAATATTTAAAGCAAAATTTTCATTCCACTGTTTAGAACAGTGTGTAGCGTTTAATTTATATTTATTTCTCATAGTTCAACTGAAAAATTATTATTTTATAAAGTACAATACTTTTTTTTTCTTTACAGAATCACATTTTATACCTGCAAGGTGGTACAAGGGCTACAATGTCAGCTCTTGGGAGACTTGAACAGGAGAATCATGATTTGGAGGGCAGCCTGGGCGCAGTGAGATCCATGCCAGGATGAACTACCTAGCAAAATTCTCACTCAAAAATAAAATAGGGCTGGGAATGTGATTTAGTGGTAGAGTGCTTGCTTAGAATACATGAAGTCCTGGGTTTGATTCCTCAGTACAGAAAAAAGCTGGAAGTGGTGTTGTGGATCAAGTGATAGAGTGCTAGCCTTGAGCAAAAGAAACTCAGGGACAGTGTCCAGGCCCTGAGTTCAAGCTCCAAGACTGGCAATAAGTAAGTAAATAAATAACTCCCCACCCTCACTCCTTGCTTCAGTAGTAGGGACTAGGCATCAAACCCAGCACTTCTTGAGTGCTAGGTAAGAAGTCAACCACTGAATCACACCAGGTTTTTAAAATTTTAAGACAGTTTAAAATTTTTGAGACAATTTTGCTAAATTTCCCAAGCTGGCCTTGAACTTGTGATCTCTTGCTTTAGCCCTCTAAGTAGATGGATTTGAGGTAGCTCAGATGAGAATCAATATTTCTAATAAGACACATGAAACACAAATACTCTTATATTTACTCTGTCTCATTCCCAAAATATAATTAAGGTTTACCTAGATCATCATAAGTTGAGAGTACAACAATAAGTTACCAGAGGCTGGGATGGGAATGGGAGAAGGCAGAATGGGAAGACTAAAAAAGAGCAAGAAATTGTGCAAGATGACTTTAGATAATAAATATGTACTGTACATAGTATTTTCACTATAAAGAAACCCATGAATGAGTAGGCATGTTTAACCTGATTTAACGTAAACATTATAAAATGTACACATATATGTACACCATTAATATGTTCAACTTAATGTTTTAATATCCTAGTTAAAAATAAGTTCAATTTAAATTAAAAAAGAAAAAGCCTTACCTAAGTCATTTTTTAAGCTAATTTCAGATGGTGGCTCTGAATCCATTGGCACGTTAATTAACGTGTAACACACATTCTCAGCAGCCGTCATGGTTTCTGGTTATAATCAACCCCAAAGCAAGATTCAAGGATGACAGATGCCAGAAAATCTAGAAAAATAAATACCGCGAAATCATCACCTATTGTAAAAAGTCTCACAGTCGTGATCTTTACTGTCTGAAAGTTCCCTTAGCTTGGCATGTCGATTGTAAATTGGAGGGGGGGGAGAGGGGTTCCAATCTGTATTATGTTCCCCCAGAAAAATACATTCGAACGGAAACCACACTTGTCAGCCCCGGGCCGCGGTCTCTCACCCGCCGCCCCTTTCCCGCGGGCCGACCCTGCAATGGAGGACGTCGGAGAGCAGAATGAAGGCCCGCAAAGCGGTGACAACTCCCCACTCCACGCCGCCGGGCCCACTTACACAACGGCGCTTTGCAGGACAACACACACGGTGCACGGCACACCTCAGAGAGGCCGTGCACGCAGACGCGGCCACGGCCGCCCCGGGCTTCCCCGCGGCCTTCGGTGGGCGCTGACGCCGCCTCCCCGGGTGCCCCGGCCCGTACAACGGCACCCCCGCCCGCCCGCCCGCCCGCTCGGCCCTTCTCCCACCCCAGCAGGCCTCGACCTCAAGCGCCAGCTCCCGGGGTCTCGGGAGTGAGGGGATGCGGAGCCCGCCGGCAGGCCCGGCCCGCGTCCGGCGGAGAGTCCGGGCCTCCGCCCTCCGCTCCCCTCAGCAGGACCCGGCGCGAGGCCTAGCCGCTCCCGCCCCGCTTCCCTCCAGCCAGAGGACGTGTCTGTGCCTCGGCGTGACCCACCGCGCCTCTGCCCCGGGCTCCAGGCCCGCTACCTGGCTCCCTTGAGGCAGCGGCGGCGGTAACCGCGGGCCCGTCGACCTCCACTCAGAGCTGCCCCGGCCGCGAAGGCTTCCAGGAGTTCTCGGCTGACGTGGAGGTGGGTGGGGCAACGACCCAGGCCGCGGCCACCTGGCGTCTACGGCGACGCAGAGAGGACAAGCCTGTTCCATCCTGCGGCTGCGCACTACAAGTAGCTCCGCGTGCCCCGGCCCCTCCCTCTCTAGAGTTGGATGGTAACTCACAGCACTGTGGAAGATCGTTTGGTTTTCCCTGTTATGAGTGCTAATTTAAGCACCGTGGTCATTTAAGAGTTAACTGTAAATTGTTCTTCTAGGAAGTAAAATGGCCAAAGGGAAGTAAGGGCTCGAAGAAGGACGAACAATTTTACAGTGCTATTGTGGTCCAGCCCTGGACTTCTGGGAGCTGGAGGTTCAGGGAGCCCTCTTCCTGTTCTCCTACCAATAAACTGGGAAAGTAATTACTATTGGGCAATTAATTTCCCGTTGTTTTTTTTAAAAATAAGATCACTCGATTATCTGAAACTCTATATCAGTTCTTAACATATTCAGTGATTTAAGCCAGCTCCTTTTCAACTGAGCTGGAGTTGCTTGAAGCTCAAAAGTTGCTCTGGTATAATTTCTGCAACATAGTAATGATCTATGATTTGAGCATCCAGTAGTTTGCATCTCTTTTATGCATCAAGGAAAATAGTCATCCTTAAGTGGCTTTACTTATCTCCAAAGCCCTTATAGATAGAATCAACTTTACAAAGCAACTTAAATTTTGCTCGTGTTTCCCTATCTCACTTTTTGTTGCCCACCCTACCCCTCAAGAGTTTTCTAGTCAGTTATTAACTTGAAAACATGAAATCTTAAGCTGTACACGAAAAACATCTGATATAACCCATCTTTATTGGAAAGGTTCAGCTCACTTTGAGAGTCTGAACACAAATAGCTCATCTATCTACAATTACCTTGAGATTTCTCTTATTTGGAGCTCTCAAGCAAAACAATTACTTGAGCACCCAAAAAGAGCCATGTATTAACAATAATCATGGATGACTCCTCTAATCCCATACATGAATTTTTTTTTTTTGGCAGTACCAGTTTTGAACTCTGGGCTCCCATTGGCTTGGCTTTTATACCTGCTCAGCAGCCTTTCTACCACTTTAGTCATGACCAGCTGCCACGCCGTCCCGAGTAGAGTCTGCTTAGCATGGGAAACCATCTATCAGACCATGATAGGGGCCTCGAGACCTATCTCTGAGTTTTGGGACTTCACCGAAGTCTACCTCAGAGAATGGGGCTTTACAGAAACCTATCTCCAAGTTTTGGGACTTCACCGAAGTCTACCTCGGAGAATAGGGCTTCTAAGAGGCCTACTCCTGGGAAAAGGCTGGAAAAACCCCTGGGAAAAGATGTGTTTCTGTCTTTCTTCTCCTCATAAGAGTGCCTATCAATCTTTTACTGTTTCTGCTGTTCATTGTACTTACTCATTGTCAACGTTCCCTTATTCAAAGCTCTTTCTTAAGAGTGTTGACGACTCCAATATCTGATGAGTGTCTTAAAAATATGACTAACTCACCAGAGTTAAGTGCTACCCTGAAACCCCTCTTATGGAGGCTAGTAGACAAATATAAGTAAATATAAAAGTATTGGAGGTTTCACAAAGTCACTCCAGCAGAAGGAATTGTAAGAAATTTACAAGAAGCTGTAGGTGCGGCTAGAACAGAAAGAATGTATGGCAATTGCTGAGATAACTACTTAGGAGAAAGAACTTCCTGGTACTCTCATTTACTAAGAGACTTGCTAGATCTAGGCCTCCGTAACCTTATAATTAAGGCCTCTATAGAAATAAGGTAATGGTGAGATGGTGACAAACGTCGAAACCCATTATATTTCTTAGAGATAAGCCGGAAACAAGTGCCTTTCAGGCGACCAGCTGGTGACCACCTAAGAATGAAGCCTTGCAGCAAGATTGTGTAACCTTTTGCCCCTTTTTCTTATGAAGACTTCTGTTATAAAAGTTTGTTATCCTCTGCATTAAATCGCACTCAGCATCCACTCCTAATGTGTGTGAGTTGTCTGTTTGCCATCTCCCCATCCTATTCCAGGTTCCTCCCCTAGGTATCCTCCGTCGTCCCGACAGAACCCAGTCCGCGGCAACCAGCTCTGCTTTTTGCTGGCTATTTTGGAAATGAAGTCTCACAGACTTCTCTTCCAGGGAAAGTCTCAAACTCAGATCCTCACATATTAGCCTCTTGAGTAGAGAGGATTACAGGCATGAACCAGAATCCAGCCAGCACCAACTATGTTTTGCTTGTACCAGTCTGGAGGCTTGAATTCAGGGCCTGGACACTGTCCCTCAGCATTTTTGTTCAAGGCTAGCACTGTACCACTGAGTCACATCTCTTCTTCTGACATTTTGCTGGGTAATCGGAGAGGAGTATCATGGACTTTACAGCCTGGGATGGCTCTGAACTGAAATCCTCAGATCTCATCCTCCTGAGTAGTTAGGATTACAGGTGTGAGCCATTAACATGCATTAGCATGCATTGCCTTTTTAAAAACTTTTTAAATTGTAGCAATGTGAATACAGAAATCACTTATACTCCCCAACCAGTTTCTACCAATGGTAACAATTTATACAGGAAGCAATTAACCCCTTGCCATTCAAATTTCACCCGCTTTCTATGCATGCATGTTACTTAGTTTTAGTTATAACTTTATCATGTTATCACCAACAGTCAAGATGCATAATGGTTCTTTAGGAACCCCTCAAACTGTTCCTTTTTCAGTCACAATCACATTTCTCTTTAACCCTGGCAGCTACTTATTTGTTGTCCAATTTTGTCACTTATCTTTCTTTTACTCAGAGTAATTCTTTGGGATTAATCCAAGATAGGTGTTTAGGTTAGTTTCTTTTCTGTGTACTCATTTTTGAAATTAATTTACTAGAGGGATTACAAGAGTCAGCTAATGAGTACATTTCATTTCCTTTGGTACAGTATCTTCTGTTCCCTCACTCTCTCCTAGTCCTTCCCTCCTGTCTCCACCCACGAGATTCACTTTCATCAGTGTCCAGGGAGTTCCACTGCTGCACTTTTTCACCCTTTTTTCTTCGTGTATACTCATTTTTAATATGGAATCTTCACAGATGAAGTTACCTGGTTTCTGAATCCATTTAATTTAACAAAAAGTGACAAACCATCAGCAAGAAAAGAAGCCAAAAATATATAAGACTAGACTTACCAATAAGAAAGGTTATCAGAGCAGGACTAACACAAATTCTGTTTTAAACTTTAAGGTATATTACGATCCTCAGTCATTAAGGAAACTATTATAATATGAAATGGCATTTTAGGTCTACACATAAATGTCATTGTTAGTGTGTATGTTATCTATTTTTAAACACAGACTTTCTACTCCAAGGTTGAGATCGGAGGATCTCAGTTCAAAGCCAGCCCTGGCAAACAAATCCAAGTGACTGTTGAGTGTAAATGCCAACTCAGAGTGAGGCTCTGAATTTCACTCCCAGTACTGATACACAAACACAAACCCTTTATACAGCTTCACCAATTCTTCCTAACAAGTGCACTTCTTTCCTTACTGTACTTCATGTTTTGGTACTTTTCACTTTATATTATTATTATTAATATTGTCAGTTGTAGGGCTGGAACTCAGGGTCTGGCTGCTGTTTCTGAGTTCTCTTTGCTCAAGGCTAGAACTCTATCACTTTGAGCCACTGCCCCACTTCTGGTTTTCTGGTGGTTAATTGGGGATATGAGTCTCACTGATGCCGAGTATAGATGGCTCACACCTGTAATCCTAGCTACTCAGGAGGCTGAGATCTGAGGATCGTGGTTCAAAGCCAACCCAGGCAGAAAAGTCTGTGAAACTCTCATCTCCACTTAAGTTCCAGAAAACTCGAAGTTGAGCTGTGGCTCAAAATGGTAGAGCACTAGTAGAATTTCCTACTGGAGCTAGGTTTGAATTTGATCCTGAATTCTCAGCCTTTTGAGTAGCTGGGATTACAGGTATGAGCAACTGTAACCAGGCTGGTATTTTTTTACTTTTGCATTTAATTATGTAATTTTGAATGCTTTGCAAATTGTAACTTGAGTACAAAGACCTTGCTATGTATCAAGAATCACAAAAATTTTGAAGTCTAAGAAACCAAGGCCTAAAAGGAATTTCCCCAATCATGTAATTATCAAACACTAAAAGAACTAGCACTGGAACCTGAATCTTGTCATGTACAACCTTTTAGTTGTTTTTTTTTCTTCCTGTTTTTTGTTTATTTGTTTTTGGTCCAGTTGTGGGGCCTGAACTCTGGGCCTGGGCACTGTCCCCTCAGCTCTTCAGCTCAAGGCTAGCGCTCTACCACTTGAGACACAGCGCCACTTCTGGCTTTTTTATTTTTGCTTATGTGGTGCTGAGAACTCGAACCCAGGGCCTCATGCATGCAAGGCAAGCGCTCTACCACTGAGCCACCTTCCCAGCCCCAACCTTTTAGTTTTTAACCATGTTCAGAGCTACATATATAGATGCTCAAAAAATTCTAAGTGAATTGTTCACCTTTGTCAGTGAAAGGACACAGATGACATTAGAAATCATTCTGCTCAAAATTTCTCAACATTATGGAAAAACAGTTCAACAAATGAAATATAAAAGCATCAAATGAATCTACAATAGTATGGTTGGTTCTCGTGAGAAATAATTTTAAGTCAGCGCATAGGACTAAAAATCATGTTAAAAAAAACTAAAATTGCACCTATGGCACAATACAAACCACTGTTTTTTGTTTTAAGCTGAGTTCCAACAAACTAGTAGCTGCATTTAGAGAACAAGTACAAAAGATAAGCATTAGGGAGTTAAGCTAAGGGCTACACAGTTAAGGGCTACACAGTGAGATCCTGTCTCAAAAAAGATACATAATCTTTATCTTTGTGTGTGTTTTGTAGTACTGGAATTTGAACTCAAGAGACTCAGATTTGCTAGACAGGCACTCTACTACTAAGCTATGTCTTTAGCTAGCGATTTTGAGGTAAGAGTCCTGCTGGGCATATGCCTGGACTGTGATTCTATTTCATGTTTCCTGCTGTAGCTGAGATGACCAGAGTGCTCTACCACATCCAACTTCTTCCACTGAGATGCAATCCCATGACTGCTTCTGCCTAAGTCAGCCTTGAACCTCAATCCTCTTGATATTAGCCTCCCTAGTAGCTAGCATTATCAGTATGAGTCACTGCATCAAGCTAAGTTGGGTTTTTTGTTGTTGTTGTTGGCTGTGGGGCCTGAACTCTGGGCCTGGGCGCTGTCCCTCAGCTCTTCAGCTCAAGGCTAGCACTCTATCACTTGAGCCCCAGCTTTTTCTGCTTATGTAGTGCTGAAGAATTGAACCCAGGGCCTGATGCATACAAGTCAAGCACTCTACCACTAAGCTACCTTCCCAGCCCCAAACTAAGTTTCTTTTGTTTGGGGGGTATTTATCAAAGTTATATACCGTTGATAGAACTCCATTGTACTTCATATACCCACAAAGTATTTAAATGGCAGGTCTGTGAGGCTACTCCATAGCACAGACTAACATCTCATACATTCCAATACTCAAAAGGGGTTCGTCCGATAAAACTGCCAACTCATTTTACCATTTTCCCTTAAGAAGTTACAGAAGGACTTAAAAAAAAATTTTTTAAGCTGTGAGAAGCCTAAAAAATATTTATCATTGTTTGAGGTTATATTATAAATTTTCTCACTTCATACTACAATAATTCCCCCAAGGGTTTCAGTAAAATAGAATTAAGAATTTTTAAGCCATTAGCAGCTAAGTAGTAAAATTAGATATAAAATCTGGGTTAGCCGGGAGCCAGTGGGTCACACCTGTAATCCTAGCTACTCAGGAGGCTGAGATCTAAGGGTCATGGTTCAAAGCTAGCCCAGGCAGGAAAGTCTGAAAGACTCTTATTTCCAATTAACCACCAGAAAACCAGAAGTGGCACTGTGGTTTAAGTGGTAGAGCGTTCACCTTGAGCTGAAGAGCTCAGGACAGTGCCCAGGCCCAGAGTTCAAGCTCTGTGACTGACAAAAAATAAAATCTGGGTTACTACCTATAAATACATACCTCTAGAAAGATGTACTACACCAGAAAATAACTCCTATAAATTGTATAGCAAACAGCAAAATTCTGGGGTTTTTAGAGGATGGGTGGGAAGAGAGCTTGCTTTGCTAGTTTAGCTGTTCTACCACCTGAATCACTTCTCTAGCCTGGCTTTTTGCTGGTTATTTTGGAAATGGGAGTTTTAAAAACTTTTCTGGCTTCCTGCAGATCTCAGCATCCTGACAGTAATGACTATAAGGCTCAACTATCAGCACCAAGCTAAACTCTGGATTTCTTTAAAAAATGATTTCATAGAATTTCATTTTGAAAGGTCTAAGACAAAAATATCCTCTATAGTACCTGAGTACATAGCTCATGGGAATAGCAGAAAGAACAAATGAAAGTGGGGCTGTGTAAGAGCTTTGAGATTAAAATATCCCAGTTGGTATTTTTGTAAAAGTTCCCAACAGACTAAAGTTACATCCATGGCTATCTGCTGGACAGAAATTGTTCAAATGTTAATGATCTTGCCATTTTCTGTTGTGTATTGAGGACTGACCCCATGGCACAGTTCTGGCTAAACATGCACTTTTCCAGAGCCAGATCCCAGCTCAGTCTTACCATTTTTTATAGTAAGTACTTTTGTGTGTGTGTGTGTGTGTGTGTGTGTGTGTGTATGTATATGCATGCGCAAGCACTGGGAGCTTGAAGCCTTGAGTTCTTGTGGTCTACCAATTGAGCCATACTTTCACTTTGGACTTTTGGCTTGATAACTGGAGAAGTCTTGAGGATTTATCTGCACAGCTGGCTTTGAACCAAGACACTCATATCACTGCTTCTTGAGTGGCTAGGATTTTAGGTGTGAGCCATTGGTGTACAGCTTTCTTTTTTGTTTTAATAAGAATAATCTCCAAACTTGTATCTTGAAATTTATATTCTGAAATATTCATGGATTTTCATGTAGCCAATCTCCACAACAGAAAATTATTATAAGGATGTGGTAGCTAAGAGGTATCCTTCTGTTTTACTAAAAATAAAGCAATATAATCTGGCAAATGGCCAGTTGCAATACTGGACTTTATATAGTTGAAGTGACTTAAAAACCCAATACAAGAGGAGGTGAAATAATTTTATTTCACAAATTATTTCACAGTTGTCTTTAAAATCCCAAAGACACTATTTTCTTCATATAAAAACATTGGTATAGATATCCATATTTTCTAGAAAATGATAACGTAGTCCCTCAGGAAAAAAAAATGCACCCAATTATATGGTTTCAGGGAAGTTGCTTGGGAAAAACTCCCTCTGGACTGATTCCTAAAACATGCCATTCCACCACTATGCATTTGTTGGTTCAAAGTACAGATTATTGTCATTAGTATGCACTTCTGCACTCTCATACATCTGATAACACACTTTTATCACTTAATGTTCCATTGGTTCATCAGCCTTTTCTGCAGGTTCATCAGCAGGTTGTGTAGGCTTAAAAGGAAAAAAAACAAGCAAAGATTGTAAAATCAACACTTCATCAATATGTACTCCTAACCATAAATATTATGGTTAGGATAAATATATACGTAAATATATTACATTATAAAAAAATTAGAACACAAGTTAGAAGGTATTTTTGATAACCAGTTTTCATGTATTGTCCTGTTAAAATTTCTGAAGTTTTATAAGTTATACATAATCTCAGTTCTGAAAGTCATTCAATAGTAGTTCTATATATCACACTTTGTCTTGCTCAAGAGTTAAAAGCCTTTTAAAAAATATTTTATTATTATTACTAAGTAGTTGTACAAAGGGATTAAAATTCTGTAAGTCAGTTTATGAGTACAATGTTGCTTCTTCTTTTTTTTTGGTCAGTTGTAGGGCTTGAACTCAGGGCCTGGGTACTGTCCCTGAGCTTCTTTGTGCTTAAGGTTAGTGCTCTACCACCTGAGCCACAGCACCATTTTTTTTTGAGTGGCTAACTAGAGATACTCATGGACTTTCCTGCTCAGGCTAGCTTTGAACCAGGAGCCTCTCAGATCTCAGCCTTCTGCGTAGCTAGGATTACAAGCATGAGCCACTGGCACCTGGTTATAGTTCATTTTTTATATAACATACACTGGCTATAAAGATTGCATTTGCTTGTCTTCCTCCCTCCTTTCATGGGCCTTCCTTTTCCCCCTCCCCCACAAAACATGTTTCCATTTCCTGGTATTCTTTTGATAAACAATATGTAAGTTGGATTCCTCCCTTAGTGTTCCATCCTTTCATCAGTTTGTGTATAAATGCATAGAGCCCTGCACGTTATAATGCATATTTGTATTTTAGATTTAGCTTTCCATATGAGAGAAAATATGCGCCCTTCATCTTTCTGAGTCTGATACTTAAAATACAACTAGCACTTTTAAACATCCTTTACCAACAAACATAGCAAAAACACAAATCAGCTACATATTCCAAAGCATTCTTTCCAGCAGGCTAATTCTTACCAACAACTGCAATAATGAAAATCTTAGCTCTCCAAATAATATTAACAATATCTTTGTCAAGTTAAAAAAATCACTCATGAAGCCAGGTGCTGGTGGCTCACACCTGTAATTCACTCAGGAAGCTAAGATCTGAGGATCAGGGTTCAAAAGCCAGCCTGGGCAGGAAAGTCAGTGAGACTTCTATCTCCAACCCACAAATAAGCTGGAAGTGAAACTGTAATTCAATTGGTAGAGCACTAGCCTTAATCAAAAAAGACCAGGGACTGCATCCAGGCCCTGTGTTTAAATCCCAGGACGGAACCCAAAAAAGAACAAAACCAAACACAAACAACAAAAAACCCTCATGAGGTTGGGAGAGATAGGGGAGAATCATGAAAGGGGTGATACTGATCAAGATGTAGTGCACTATCATGTTGAATTGAAACCCTCTATACAATAACCCTTTGTACTTAAGGACAAACCCCCCTCAAAAAAAAAACAAAACAAAACAAAAACTAACCCTCATTGCTATAAAAGAATTTCTGTATTAGACACTTCTGGTGGTAGTGAAGTTTAAATAAGGGCCTTGTGTATGCTCTACCATTTGAGCCAAGCTTCCAAGCCCTGGTTTTTGCTGTAATTTGGAGATAAAGATGCTAGTGAACTTTTTTTGCTCTGGCTAGCCTCCTAAGTAGTAAGACTTAAAGGAATGAGTCACCCAGTATAAGGCTACCACTTTTTATTTTTAATTCCATAACTATTAAATAAGCTTTCATTGATAGAAAATACGAGCCTGTTATAGAGGACCAGCTGTAATCCCAGCACTTGGGATGCTGAGGCAATAGGATCATGAGTCTGACATTAATCTGGAATATGGTAAGACCTTGGACTCCTCCTACCTCCAAAACATAGGCTACAGGTGTAGCTCAAATGGTAGAATGCACCTAGTAAATACAAAGCCCTAGTTCAAACCATAATTCTCCCCCAAATAAAAGGATTAAAAAAAAAAGCAATAGCCTCAAAACCCAGAAAAGATTACCTAACACTTTAATTTTTCACCAACAGTTCCTGATGCTCTTGTTATTATTTATGAAGACCCAACTTACTGTTCAAGGATGGCCCCAATATGCACTTCTTTCAATGTCTACTCATAAACAATCTGGTTAGCCCTGTGACTTACTTTTACCAACAAAATGTGCAGAAGTGATGCTGTTGGTCTGGCAGTAAGGCCCAAGTGGTATAATATGTGGCTACCAAGTATGAAAAACTGGCTTTAATGTCCAGGACTCAGGAAAAGAAAACAAAAAGTAACATTTGACCAGTCTCATTTAAGAATGCCACTCTAGGGGCTGGGAAGGTGGCTCAGTGGTAGAGCGCTTGCCTTGCATGCATGAGTCCCTGGGTTCGATTCCTCAGCACTACATAAGCACAAAGAAAAAAGCTGGAAGTGGTGTTGTGGCTCAAGTGGTAGAGCACTAGCCTTGAGCTGAAGAGCTGAGGAACAGTGCCCAGGCCCAGAGTTCAGGCCCCACGACCAGACCCCCCCCCCCCAAAAAAAAGAATGCCACTCTCAATTTCTACTTTTTTTTTTCTCACAGCTTTCACTTTTAAGCTTTTGCAAATTCTTAGCTTTTTCCACCTTGTTTGAGAGGTTCCTGCGACTACAGGACAGAGGCCCAGTTACTCTAGCAGAGGACCCAGCCTTCTAGCTACTCCTCTAGAACCTCCTCTAGAATAGTAAAGACATGAGTGGCTGCATTGAATTTCCTGCCCTATCCCAAAATTTGAATACATTTTTGAGATCTCAAGTGAGAATAGCAAAAGAACCACCTAGCTGTGCCTCAGCCACAGAATTTTGAGAAATTCTTGTTTTAATCCCCTAAGTTTTATTTTATTTTATTTTATTTATTTATTTATTTTAGGTCCGGTCGTGGGGCCTGAACTCTGGGCCTGGGCACTGTCCCTCAGCTCTTCAGCTCAAGGCTAGCGCTCTACCACTTGAGCCACAGCGCCACTTCCGGCTTTTTTTCTTTTTGCTTATGTGGTGCTGAGGAATCGAACCCAGGGCCTCAGGCATGCAAGGCAAGCGCTCTACCACTGAGCCACCTTCCCAGCCCCTCCCCTAAGTTTTAGTGGTAGCTCAATGTGTGACAATAAACTCACAATTCTCCACTGACCCTCCAATATTTTAGTTTTCTCAGTTCTTAATTTTCTTATTCCCATTTGAACTATAAGTCTATCTCAGTAAAGGACAAAATTGGTAGGTTCAGACAGTTGTGATGAGAATAACACCTTCTAGAAAAACCCCTTTTGTATTAAGAATGATTACCTGTGCCTTTCTTTGAGGTCTTTCTTCAAGACCTTCCAGGAATGGGGACACATCATCGTCATCATAGATTGTAAACTCCAAGTCTTTACCAACAATTCCAATGGAAACATTCTGAGGGGAAATGACAAAGTGAACAAAATAAGTCACAAAAATGAACATGCTACAATGGGTCAAAATAGAAAATTTTCAGATAGCTCTTGAACTCAAGACTTTAAATACTGTCTATAAAATGGTACAAGCTATAAAGTTTCATATAGGTACTATTTACCCAAAGATCATAAAAATGGCTTTATAATTTTGATTAGGCATTAGTGGCTTTTTTTCTGGATCATATAATACCAGTTCCTATATCATTCAGTCTTTTTTTCCCCCATGCTTGGGATTGAACCCACAATCTCAAGCATACTCTCTAAGTGTTCCACTGATAAAACTATACCCCTTTATTCCATTCTTCCTTTCTTCTTGACAACAATTTGCAACATTCTCCACTCTCCACAAAATCAACAACAACAACAACAAAAAAACTGTTCCTATTTCACTAAGAAAATAGAAGCATTTGGAACAGACAGCATTTCTCACAGCTTCTAAGTTTTACTTTACTTAGGTCTCTAGATTCTCTCCCTTCCTGTTACCATCAATATTAACTTCAATTTCCTTGGAAAAGCTAAAAACTCCATTTGTATACTGTCAAAGGACATTGTTCTAGCCATTTTTACCTAAGTTCATCACTTCACACTGATTTCTTTCATTGACATGCAGTAAATATGATGTAATTTTCCCCATCTTAAAAAAAATCCCAACCAATGAAAAATCCTTACAACCTCTTCAGTCACCAGTTCATTTCTCTGGATCCTCAATAGAAAAACCTTCTCCAGAGAGCTATCTCCAATTCTCTTTCCAAGGATTTCTCTTTATCCAAGTTTTCCTCCTTCTCTAACCATCTCTGAGTTTCCGAGATCTCCCAATCTCTAAAGGCTAAAATGTCTTCAGTTCAGTCCTCAAACTGCTTGCCTATTTTGATTCCTTTAAGAACCGTATCTAGTCTACTCTTTAAATGTCATTTCTATGTAAAGATTTCAAAAATTTGAACTCTAGGCTAAATCACTCTCCATAGAAGTCTAGGAAGTACTGATAATAACGGCTTGTCTATATTGCTAGACAAAGAAACAGCACTTGAAATTTTACATGCCCTAAACTGACTACCTAATCTGCTGTACTCCTAATATAAAACTGGTTCCTCCTTCTACGCTCTTATGAATCACAGCTAATCAAAAATCTTTCCCTCCAAGTAAAGACCTTGGAAGCAATACCTTCCCCAGATTTGTTTGCAAACTTGTGTGCTCTAATTTCAGAACTTACCTTTATCACTCTGCTGCAGGCACCATCACCTCTCACATGAATCACTGTCTTAGTTTTAAAACTGTATTTGCCCAAGCCCCCACTACACAAAAGTCTCTTGTCAAAACGCCCAAGTGTCTTAAAAGCGAAATCAAATTAGGGTACTCTTAACTTAAATGCTTAAACTCTAAGAATAAAATACAACATACCCACAATAAGAGATATGCAATATGACCTCCATTTTATTTCTCATTTTTTTTCCTTCTCTTGATCACCCGCCTCACTACTTAACCTCCTTACTTATTAGAAAACTCTTTATTTCAGGACTTCTGCACCTGCACTCCTAAGAATAATCTGGCTTTAGACATCTGTATGACTCACTTACCTCCTTTAGATCTCTTCTTTAAATGTCACTTTCTTGGTGAGGTCACCCATGATCACTCTATTTTAAATGACATCTTATAACACTTACTCAATTAGTCATTCTTTCACCTGTTAAACTGTTTCATTTTTTTCTATAGCTTTATAATCTATAGTTTATATGTGCATTTTTTCCTATCCCTGCCCTTTTAGATGAATCTATGGTCAATAAGGCTTTTTGTTATGTTTCCACATTTTCAATGCCTATAAAGTGTCTATAAATGATAGGTGCTCTGTACATGTATTTATTAACAATATTAGTACAAAGATTTATCTACCTGGGAATACAAATGGGACTTTTCTGCCCAGGCTGACTTCAAACCGCAATTCTCAGATCTCAGCCTCCTGAGTAGCTAGGATTACAGGTGTGAGCCACCAGTGCCCAGCTTCTACTTTTCTTTAACAGAGAACTGTTCCCTAAAGTTTCTGTTCTGTCTATAATCTACCAGGAAGAAATGTAAGAAAGGCAGAAAAGCAGATGTGTGGATGCATAAAGTAGAATGAAATTTACTGTTTTTTTCCTTTGCTTTATACCAAAAAGAACTGTTTTAAAAAATGACTATTCAAATTTGTATCACTTAGTAAAGAACCTGAAAGGAACATAGGAACCCAAACATTTTCCAAATTAAAAAACATAAGTAAAGATGGGCATGGTGGCTCATGGCTGAATTCCCAGCACTTGGGAGGCTAAAGCAGGAGGATCTAGAGTTTGAGACCAAATTGTGTTACATAGAGTTCTATGCCAGTGAAACCTTATCATGAACAAATAAATATCCAAGCACCATTCCTCCCTCCCCCAAGAAGTATACACTCTACAACTTGTAATATTCAACAGAAGATTAAACTGGTATGTTAATATCTACAATTGGAAAACATGACATATACCTTTGTAGTTAGGTCCTGCTCTGCAGGAAGTGTCTCCCTTAATGCACGTAGACCATGTTTAACCAATTCATTTAAATTACCTATAAAAATACATGAATAATTACTTCTTAATTTCATCATCACATTCAGCCTCTTTTATTTATTATTTCTTTTATTATTTTATTGAAATAGAGCTTTTAGTTTCACACTAAACTTACCAGAATAAAAATGGCTAAAAATTAATGCTAATGGTACAATCTTCTAGTAACAACTAATAACATTCATAACTTATTTTAATGAGTGCACAGGATCAGACCTATAAAGATCCTAGCCAAATTACCATTATTTAAAATGTTCAATTTTAATCCAGTACTTCTAAGCTCATTTGGTCCTACAACTCCATTTTCTCAAAGTTACCTATTTTCATCCTACAACAAAATTTGCTTCAAATAATGTTAATAAGATAATTAGCCAGGGGGCCTGGGAAGGTGGCTCAGTGATAGAGCGCTTGCCTTGCATGCACGAGGCCCTGGGTTTGATTCCTCAGCACCACATAAGCAAAAAAAAAAAAAAAGAAAAAAGCCGGAAGTGGCGCTGTGGCTCAAGTGGTAGAGTGCTAGCCTTGAGCTGAAGAGCTGAGGGACAGCGCCCAGGCCCAGAGTTCAGGCCACACAACCGGACCAAAAAAAAAAAAAAAGATAATTAGCCAGGCACTGGTGACTCAGGCCTGTAATCCTAGCTACTCAGCAGGCTGAGATCTGAGGATCACAGTTGAAAGCCAGATCCGAGGAAAGTCCATGAGATTCTTATCTCCAATGAACTACTCAGAAAAAGCCAGAAGCGGCACTAGCCTTGAAGCTTAGGGACAGCATCCAGGCCCAGCAAAAATGAATAAATAAAGGTAATGATTCTCCACTATATTCATTGATCCTTAGGTGTTTCCTTCACACTACTATATTACAAGAAAACTTATAAACAGTCACAGGTGTCAAGGTCTCACATTTATAATACTAGCTACTCAGGAGGCTGAGATAGTGTCAAGGTCCAAAGACTGCCCTGGGAAGAAAAGCCTGCAAGATTCTATCCCAATTCATCAGCAAAATGTTGTACTGGAGGCATGGTTCAAGTTGTAACGTGCCAGTGGTGAGCAAGTAAAATGGAAGCACAAGGCCCTAAGTTCAAGCCATGGTACGGCTTCCTTTAGCTTAGGTATGAAGTCTTTTACTCATCTATATATAGACTATTTAATGCAGAATGTTTATGTGGCCACAGAAAGTAAAAGTCATAAACATAGCATGTAGTACAGTGGGTCTCAACTCTAGCTGAGGCATACTGAATCAACAATTTTCAAGCTATCTGTCTTTGGGAGAGTAAGTTAGGGGGGGACACAGAAATGTAGGGACAAATGGTGAACAAATGCAGCAGTGATATATCCACTAGAAATTGCTGAAATGAACTATACAATGGATGAAGAAGGGAGGTAAAAACTGGGAAAGAGAGAGGGAAGGGATTACACTGTCCAAAAAGAACTGTACTCCTTACCTGACTTATGAAACTGTAATCCCTCTGTACATTACCTTTATAATAATTTTTTTAAAAAAACAATGCTTAAGGTTGAGGATACATCTGAAAAAATTCTATTGGTAAACAGAAGAAGTAAAAACTAGTAATTGTGAAATTAACAATAAATACTTTAAGGGCTTCATTTAATAAAGAAATCCTCTAAGAGTAGTATTTTTCTTAGGACAATACATTATTCACTATACAAAGACTGGAGGAGGCAAAACAAAATGGAAGTTATTACTTACACTCTATAAACTCAGACATATGTCTCTCCAAGTAAGTACGAGCTGATTGAGAACGAGCTCCAATGGACATAGCTCTGCAGTCAAAATAGTTAGCAGATGGACAGGTTTGGAAAATGTGAGGGCCCATATCCTACAAATAGAAAAAAACAAAACAAAACAATTCTTGACTTTATGTATTTTCTGTGTAGTTGTTTTTGCTTATTTATTTATTGCAAGTCTTGGGGCTTGAATTAAGGGCCTGGGTGCTGTCCCTGAGCCTCTTTGTACACAAGGCTAGCACTCTACCACTTGAGCCAAAGTGCCACTTCTGGTTTCTGAGTATTAATTGTAGATAAAGAGTCTCATGGGGACTCTTCTGCCCAGACTGGCTTTGAACTTTGATCCTCAGCAATCAACCTCATGAGTGGCTATAGCTAGGATTACAGATGTGAGCCACTGGTGCCTGGCTGTTTTTATTTTTTCTTATTTTTGTCGGTCATGGAACTTGAACTCTGGGCCTGGGCGCTGTCCCTCAGCTCTTCAGCTCAAGGCTAGCACCCTAGCTAGCTGTGACTTGAGTCACAGCTCCCACTTCTGGCCTTTTCTGTTTATTGATGCTGAGGAATCGAACCCAGGGTCTCATGCATGTGAGGCAAGCACTCTACCACTGAGCCATCTTCCCAGCCCTGTTTTTGTTTTAAGACAGCATCTTACAACGTACTCAGGCCAGACTCTAGTTTGCAATCCTTCTGCCTCAGTACTGGGATTACAAGCATGCATTATCATGCTCAGCACTATAGTTCTTAAAATAGTGAGAATGCTATATAAACTTACATCATAGCCAGCAATGAGCAGCCCAACACCATATGGTCTTCTGCCATACCGCTGAGTTGGTATCTGGGTCTCTTAAACTAGTTAAAGAACTTGTTCTAAACAAAGAATAAAGTACTATCTTTATTTTAAAATTAAACAAAACCAAGACTGTTAGTATCTTCCTAAATTACTGTGTAGTCCACAAGAAATAAAATAGAACAGTATTTTTTGACCTCATATTATAAAATGCGTAACATTCCACCCCAAGAATACATGTTAGCAAAATGATTTTTTTTTTCCCATGTAGAACCTCATTTGTTTTGGCTTCAGAGGTTCAAAGCACTGGGGGACACCTAGAGCAATAAGAAAATTTAAATTTCTGTGAAAATGGTGTTTGGACAGTTAAATTCCAACTGTTTAAAAAGGCTAATGAAAAACTTCCAATTAAAGCTTTTACAATCTTTTTTTTTTTTTTTTTTTTTTTTTTGGGTCCGGTCATGGGGCCTGAACTCTGGGCCTGGGCGCTGTCCCTCAGCTCTTCAGCTCAAGGCTAGCGCTCTACCACTTGAGCCACAGCGCCACTTCCGGCTTTTTTCTTTTTGCTTATGTGGTGCTTGGGAATCGAACCCAGGGCCTCAGGCATGCAAGGCAAGCGCTCTACCACTGAGCCACCTTCCCAGCCCATAAAGCTTTTACAATCTTATCTATGGTATTATTACTTCCTAATAAACTAACACAAGGATTAAGTACCAAAGACTTTTGGAGTTTACATTCGTAAATGTTAACATAAAAAGGATACTGCTTCCAATTAGAGAAACAAGACGAGACACAGGAAGGGGTCTGTCAAATACAAATCTGGAATCCAAACATTCCTGGCGCATAAAATTACTAAAAGAGAAACAAGAAAATTAGTAATCTCATATCACAGAGAGCTAATTTAATAAAGCAGTTTGATTCACTTTTCTTTTTTCTAAACATTTTCATGGGTTACACCCATATGAACAAACCAGAAAGACAAGACAAGGTCATAAGGATGTATTTTTACATTAAGCAGGGAGGATATGAAGTTTTTCTTTTTGGTGGTACTGGGTGTTTGAATTCAGAGCTTCCCACTGTGAGAAACATAGGTGACATATAGGTATCTCTACTGCTTGAGTCACATCTCCAGTCCTTTTTTTTAACTTAGGTTATTTTTTATAGGGTCTTGCTTTTTCCTGAGACTGGCCAGGACACTGTGCATTCTTGCCAAGCACCCTCCCACTAACATACAAATTTAGCACCTGATGAACAAATGCTGACTAAAGGAACTAAGCTATTTCTTCAGTATTTTTAATTTGCCAAAGCAGTCTAAACCTGACCATTTTGGCAGTCTCTAACCACATGAAGCAACTGAGACCTTCAAAAGTAACTGTGATATACTGTGATATACTGTTAAGTATAAAGCACACAACAAATTTCAAAGTCTTAACACCAAAATATATACAGAATCTCACTAATAAAGTTTTTATGTTTAACTATATGATGGCATGATAATATTTTAGATCTAGTAGAATAAATAAAATGTGACAATATAACATATTTCACATTTATAGCAGACAGAAATCTATGAAGCCATAGCTATCTTGTTGACTTAAGAGATTAAGGTATAACTTAAGAGCTACTTAAAAATCTTACCCTCCGAACCTACCATTTATGTTTCTTCCTTAATCAAATAATTAAAGAAATTAGCTTTGACCACTTTCTGTTCACATCAACATGTATACATGTGTGTTTTCATGCTCTTTCTAAAGATACTTTGTTAAGTGTTCTACCTGTAAGTCTTCGTTCTTATATAAAAGAATAGACTGGAAAAGTGTCTATTTACCCAATCTCAGACACTAAGGGATGGGGTGAGAATTCAGCCTATAATAACAAATCCACATCTCTTCAGTTACATACTGCTTATTAACCAAAAATAATCTTAACATCCTTATGCTAACAAAAATTTCCCTTTTACTCTCCACTTCTGTCTAGATAGACTAGACCTTAAGTTCCTTGAGGACAAAATCTATGTCTTAGTCATTTTTCTACATGTCATAATTACCTACTATTGAGCTTTGCCAAAAATAATTGTTTTCGTTTTGTTTTTTGTGCCAGTCCTTGGGCTTGAACTCAGGGGTTAGGCACTGTCCCTGAGTTTTTTTGCTCAAGGCTAATAATGCTCTACCACTTGAGCCACAGCTGCACTTCCAGCTCTTTGGTGGTTAACTGGAGATAAGAGTTGCAATGACTTTCCTGCCTGTCCTGGCTCTAAACAGCAATTCTCAGATCTCAGCCTCCTGAGGAGCCATCAGTGTCCAGAAAAAAAGTTAAATAATTTCTGATCCAAGGGTCTGGTTCATTCTTAAGTATCAAACAAAAAATGTCAAGCCGTTTTTAGACATATATACAATGTACTAACAACCACACTATTCCGTGACGTCTCTAAAGTGGCAAAAATAATGTAATTTTAGTTACTAGTGTAAAAAATACATAGAAATATTTAGTAGCTAATCCAAACCTTATTGAGATAGTTACAACCTTAATTATAATTTATAAATATTCTAGTGGACAACTTCCTAAAATATCTGAGCTAGACTTTTTCTAGAAAAGTAATCAGTTATGATAGAGATATTTGTTTTGTTTTTCATGATAATACTTACCACAACAGTCTAGCATCTGCAGTAAGTCCCGCAATTGAAATACCAATATGGTTGTCAACATGGAGAATTTTTTTCTGGTGAGCTGCAAGTTCTGATTGTGCCCTCTAAACAGAGACATTATAGGATAGTAAGAAAAATGTACATATTTTTTGTTTATACAGTGAAAATTTCACTTGGTAGTTCTGTTCTCCAAAGGAGTAATATATATTTATTTCTTTACTTACTTTTAATGCAACCAACACTGCATGAGTTTTTGATTTCAGACCAACTGTGGCTGAACCTTGTTTAACAGCTTCCATTGCATATTCAATTTGATGAATCCTTCCCTAAAAAGACAATACAGTTTAAATTTAGGAGACTTTTATAAATTAGAAATGGTTCCAAACCTTAAGTGAGGATAGTTAAGGATCAAATGACTTAATTAAAGCCCTACCTCCTGAGCAGCTAGGATTACAAGCAGGAGCCAGTGTCACCCGGCTTTTTTTTTTTTTTTTTTTTGAGACAGGGTCTTAGTAAGTTGCTCAGACTGGCCTCAAACTCAGCAATCTTCTAGCCTCAGTGTCCAGAGCAGCTGGAATTAAGGCCTTCGATCCTCATTTACAATCTCTAAATCTATTGCAAGTAAGAAAAAAACACTTTACAGACATAGGATATAGGGGCCTGGTCATGGCACACCTGTAATCCCAGCACTTGGGAGGCTGAGGCAGAAAGACCTTGAGTTCTGAGCTATGTTTCAAAATCATGTGGAAAGAGAGAGACTGAAAGGAAGGGGGGGGGGGGAGAGAGGGAGAAAGAGAAAGAGAAAGGGAGGGTACAATAAATAAAAATGGAATGAAACTTATCTTACTTACCTGAGGGCTCCAAACAGTGACATCATTATCATACTGGTTGCGAAACTGAAAGAAAAAAGATCTCTTAATTTAAGAACCAATCCCAATTTACAGCATTAACAAATGTTTCACATGTTTCAACTCAACGTTAAAGCAGTTCCATTAATGCAACTCTGCTGGAACATCACCAGCATACTGCGTGGTACCTACGAGCTGGTGGAAGGGGCAGCAGCATTTTAGGTATCCAATCTTATCTTTCTGCTCTGTCACTCTCTATAGCACTCAACTTGGGCAGTCAACCGGTAAAGTTCGCAGGCACCGACTTTTCTACCTATCTTGGCTTATATGTTGTTCTCTAACAAATCCCCCTGAGACTTTTACTTTAAATTATTCCACAAACCTGTCTCCTGAAGTCTTCTCCATCTTTTTCTCTAAAATGTACTCCAACACTTCCACAGTTCCTTATCTACATATCTACATATTACCATTAGGGATAAGCCTGACTTAGATTTGAAACTAACTTGTGCCAATCAGTATTCATACTGAGTGAATAAACGCAAAGATGTCCTCGGGAAGTTAAGAGATAAATAAAAATAGCTATAGGGACAGAAGTATTAGTGCCCTAATAATGTTATCAAGTTGGGAAGAAAGTCATGGGGTGAGAACTGCAGTGGCAGACCCAAGGGAAGCGAGGGCCGGACACTGCACCTCTGAGCACCGTCCATCACCAAACGACAGAACAAAGTGCTTAGAAGGGGCCTTTTCGTGCCAAGCGCTGGGGGGACGGAGAAGTTAAAAGGACCCACAAAGTAAATGGTCGCGGGTTCCAGGAACCGAGGGGTCCGGTGCACGGTGAGGCCTTTCCTTCCGCTCAGAGCCCACTCACAGGACGAGGGTTCAGCTACGGACTACCGCGAATCCCCGCCAGTGGAGGAACTCTGCTCAGCGACCGCCAGGCGAGTGGTTGGAGGCCCCGCGGAGGCCGCACAAGAGCGTGCAGCAGGCCGCAGCCACTGCCGGCCGCGCCGTGACGGGCCGGGCCTGGCCCGGAGGTGCTGAATCACAGCCCGAGGCTTCCCGAGTCTGCAAGGCTCCCCCGGCCCTCGCCCGCCCCGGGTCTCGTGAGCAAGGTGACAAGAGAGGCCAAACACCGACCCGCGGTCAGCGGACCTTTGCCTTAAACCTCCTAAGGACCGAGATTCAACGCACCATAGCTCCGGCGCCGACCTGGATGCGAGAGCCTCTAGCAAAGCTGCGAGTGGAAGAGCGCGGCTGAACCGAAGAGCTCGGCGATCGACAGGGAAAGGCTGCGTGGCTTAGACGACAGCGGCCGACGCAGGGAAGGGCTGTCTATTCCAGAGCTATCGATGGGCTCCTACTGTTTTCCCCGCCCTCAAAACACCCCCAAGGCCTCAGGGGTGGAGGTGGAGCTAGGGAAAATAGCTGAAGTGGGCGCGGTCTCTGGAAATCCAAGAGCCGTGATTGGCTGGGAACCTTGGACCACAATTGCCGGCCCGCGGTGGTCTTGCGAGTCGTGAGACCTCAGTTTTAGACTTAGTGTGTGGTGGCATCCGATCCCGCCAGTTCCCCATTCTTGTAGCTAAGGACTGTGCCAACAGTTGGGGGTGACCTGAACCTGCGGCTGGACCTCTCCACGGGCACAGTCTTGGGAAGTTGTATAGTTGAGAAGAACTAGGCTGCAGAAAAGGCCACACAGTAGTGGTATAGTTGACGCTTGAGCGTGCCCACCTTGCCCTTCCTTGAGTAGGTTGTGTACAAGCTTTCTTAGTCTGGAATCCTTTCTTATTATTCCCTGGAGAGCTCATGTAGTCCAATGCTCAGTTATCACTGAACGCTCATTTTTTATCAGTTGCTTCCGCCAGACTTTGAATTTCATTTTCTTGTGAATTTCTGTCTTTTTAGGGCATCTGTTGTTAAATCCTCAAGTGATATAAGTTAACACAGCTCTGCGAGCAGCTGCCAATCTAATCTACCCCCTGCTACTTCCCCTGGTAAAGGAGAAAGGAGGAGTACCTAGCAAACATAGCAGTAATTGTTTAACATCATTAGTAAGCAATATCAGGACTTTTTGTTGTTGCGGTTTTTTTTCAGAATTGTTAACAGTAAATTTTCTGAACAAAAAACAAGTTGATTGTTTCCCCCTCTCCCCCATAGACATATAAATCTCACTGTGATATTCTCTTAATTGACTATAACTGGTACAGTGAATAAATGACACGTGAAGAGTACCAGGTACAAATAACTTGATTATTTTCTTTCCCTCCATATGTTAACATACACCCAGTGAATTTAATTTCTCTGCTTGCTCCTTGAATGTAATATACTACAAATGTAATGACACTTCTAGTTAGTCAAGTTGAAGGAGGCTCCTCACACATCCATCCCAGGGGACCACGCAGAGGCAGGCAGGCACAGGAGAAAGATTATTAAGGCTTATTAGAGGAGCCAGTTTCCCCCAAGAGGGAGCACATGGCACCTGTCCCTACCCAGGTAGCAGGAGGGTCTGAGGGATAGGAAGTGAGGTAGATGGGAGTTCAGGTGGGTCTGGGCGGAGAGAGGTAGGGGCCAGCTGTATGGAGGGAACTCCAGGAATGGGAGGGGTGCCCAGGTCTGGGTGGAGCTGCGGACCAAAGGTGAGCATAATAGTAACACAAGTAAAAATGACAATCAGTCTATAAAATTAAATCTCTCAATTAGTGATCTCAAGTCATTAATTAATACTTTCAGTAAACTAATAAAAAAAATAAGGGAGAAGCCTTGTAACTGCACTGGTGACTCATGCTTGTAATTCCAGCTGCTTGGGAGGCTGACAGTGGAAGGATCGGTGTTGAAGCCCAGCAGAGACTGAAAAGTTCATGAGACCCCCCCTCCTTTAATTTTATTTTTTTCCAAATTTTTTATTGTGGTTAAGTGGTTACATAATTTCACAAATTTCACAGTATTGTGGGATAGTGATGCTTAAAGTTACAAACTCATTCTAACTTTCATGCAGCAAAATGTCTATCATGGTCCATAACATTTATGAGTTCTATGAGCTTTGCAATATAGTTATTTCTTCCAGATTGGGTGATATGTACATTTCTTTTGTTTTGCATAGCATCAGCTGTTCCCTCTTTCCCACTTGTTCCCTCCCTCCCATCGCTGCCATTGAGTTGCTTAGTTCATTTTGGTCAATGTCCAGTCCAGCTGATGGGTCCCCCCTCCTGTCATTTTAAAGCCAGCCCAGAAAGAAAAGTCCAAGAGACTCTGGAGGAAAGCTGGACTTGGGAGTGACCTGTCATCCTAGCAAGAATGAGAAGTCTAAAATAGGTAGACTGGTGTTGTGTACCCAGGGAGAAAGATATCTTATCTCAAAAATAACTAATTATATTAAGAAAAGTAACCCTGACCCAAAGAAACATTGATTGCATGTTTTCCCTCATTTGTTGTAACTAGGAACTGCCTAATGTAAGTAAAATACTGGATGGTAAAAGACAAAAAAAAATACACTTGGACATGATAAATTATATAGTAGTCTACACATTCATACAGTGAGATCAAAGGAGGATATTCTCAGGAGAGGACCACAAAGGCTCAATAGCTATGTGCATATGATCATATAAAATTATGCTTATGGAAATGAACTTAAGAAATGAAAACAAGTGCTTTTTTGTTATTTGAGCTTTTGTTTCATCGTTACCTTTTGTTTTCTGTACCTTTTGTCTTGTATGTAAGTTTTTCTGTTTGGGGGATGCTAAGGGGAGCACAGAAATGGTGGGACAAAGGGTGAACAAATGCAGCAGTGATACTCACTAGACACTATGTTGAAAATGAACTATACAGCTTGTGGGGAGGATCAGGAGGGAAAAGCTGGGGAAAAAAGGAGGGAAGAGGGCACACATTCAAAGAGAAATGTACTCATTACTTGACTTATGTAACTGTAACCCCTCTGTACATCACCTATACAACAACAATATGGGGGGAAAAAGGGAAAAATAAAAATAAAATAGTAAAATATATATTAAAAAAACTGGCCCAAGAAGGGCTCAAGTGGGAAGCTCTGAATTAATTCAAACCCCAGTGCTCCCACCCCCAACCAAAATAAGGGTAGGGAATGAGGTAAGGGGGAAATAAGAATTAAAAAGAAAATTTATGGCCTTGCGCCAGTGGCTTACTCCTGTAATACTAGCTCTTACCTCCAATTAACCACCAGAAACCCAGAAGTGGCACTGTGGTTCAAGTGGTAGAGCACTTGCCTGCCTTCCTTCCCTTTTCTTTCTTTCTTTCTTTCTTTCTTTCTTTCTTTCTTTCTTTCTTTCTTTCTTTCTTTCTTTTGTTTTGTCAGTCGTGGGTCTTGAACTCTGGGCCTGGGTGCTGTCCCTCAGCTCTTCAGTTCAAGGCTAGCACTCTACCACTTGAGCCACAGCACCATTTCTGATTTTCTGGTGGTTAATTGGAGATAAAAGTCTTATGGATTTTCTGTCCCTGGCTAGTTTTGAACTGTGGTCCTAGATCTCAGCCTCCTGAGTAGCTAGGATTACAGGTGTGAGCCACCAGCACCCAGCTTCCATGAGACTCCTATCTCCAATAAACCACAGAAAACTGGAAGTGGCACTGTGGCTCAAGTGGTAGAGTGCTCGCCTGCAGCTGAAGAGCTGAGGGACAGTGCCCAGGCTCAGAGTTCAAGCCCCACAACCGACAAAAAAAATTATGAATTGGTAATAGTCTGAAACAAAATGGTTCAGAATACAATATGCTCAGGCTTTGCTTGTATAGAAAAGTGGCATAAACAACCTGAGCTGGGATGTAGGGCAGTGGCAAAGTGCTTGCCTAGCAAGTGCAATGTCCTGGGTTCAATCCCCAGTGCCAAAAAAGGAAAGACCAAAAAAAAAAAAAAAACAGTTAAAAAAAAGCAACCTGATTGGGCTGCAGTTGGCATCTGGTTTATATGATGATGGCTTGGCAGGTCTGACTGACTGCAGGTTGTTAGACTATGATACTCCCAGTTACAGTAGCTGTTTTCATATCAAGCAGCATTACAGTTCACTATATATTAAGAAACACAAAGGCTAAAGTTAAAATTAGTACAAAAGTAGCTTTAGGTCAGTATTACATCACAACATTTTTGCTTGTAGTGTGTGTGTGTGTGTGTGTGTGTGTGTGTGTGTATGTGTGTGTGTCTGTGTCTGTGTGTGTGTAAGTTTTTTTGAGAAAGAAACTTGCTATATAACCTGCCGCCACCTCCCAAGTGCTGAGATTGCAATTATGTGTTGCTGTACCAGCGTGTCACACACTTTTGGCTGTCTATAAGACATTTTGTCAAATGTCTATTTCATAGTTTATTTGGCCATTTTTTTTTTTTTTTTGTCGGTTGTGGGGCTTGAACTCTGGTCCTGGGCGCTGTCCCTCAGCTCTTCAGCTCAAGGCGAGCTCTCTACCACTTGAGCTACAGCGCCACTTCCGGTTTTCTGGTGGTTTATTGGAGATAGGAGTCTCACAGTCTCTCCTGCCCGGGCTGGCTTTGAACCGAGAACCTCAGATCTCAGCCTCCTTAGTAGCTAGGATTACAGGCATGAGCCACCAGCACCCGGCTATTTGGCCAATTTTTGAAAGCTTACTCTAAACTAGCATTACTTACACTTACTCCAACCATTTTCCTCCTTTCTCTTTTACTGATTAATTAGAAGTGAGGGTTTTCTTTTGGTAAGAGCTAACACTTGGAATAAAGCAAACAGGAATTAATAGACATTCTTGAGAAGAAGAAGAATTCAAAGCTGTATCCAAATTGTATAATACAATTTCCTTTTCTTAATGTGTGACCCAAAGAGATGTCTGTGAAAATCCATTGGCACATGTGAGTGGTTTAGAAAAGAATTTCCAGACATGAAACAATTCTTTCAGCATGTCATGTAGACAGTTAAGAACAATAAATGTTACATGGCTATGGGAAATTTTTAGTTTGGTTCTTAAAGACGTTTTTAAATTGTAAAAAAATCCGGAATTAATTAACAAGTCTCTAAATTGGAGAAGTAGTGTTGTTGTACTGACCTATTCTAGAATACCCTTACTGGTCAATTTTGCAACTACTTGTTAAAAATCAAAGTAATCTGAACCAAATCTTCAAATCATGTTTAGAGGAGCTCAGGATACCAAATGTCTCATTTTCTGGTCTATAAGTAGGACTTTTAGATACTCTGAAGGGTGTACTTACCATTTTCACTTCCCATGGACACTAATATGTATTTAAAATGAATTGACAAAAAGGATAAGTTTTGTAGTCAGACATTTCTCATTCTTTCAACTATGTATTTGCCAGCATTATTACTAAAATACTAACAATACTTAAGTAAACAACATAGAAAAAATTCCTTGAAGGAAGATGAAATCATAGAGGCCTTATTTATTTATTTAGTAGGGCCTTTAAGGCATGATAAAGATGTTAACTCTGAGTGAGATCAAGTTTCTAGAGGATTTCAAACAGGAATGGCATGCGTGACATCTGAGAAAGATCATCCTGACTCTTGCATTGAGAACAGAAAATAAGGAATCAAGCATGCTAACAACATCAAGGTTCTTACAGTAATCCAAGAGAAAGATGACAGTATTTTGGACCAGAGTTGTGGCAGTGACTTTGTAGGAAGTGGTTGGATTCTGGATATGTTTTGAAGGCAGAGCCAACAATACTTTCCTAATGAATTGGGTATGGTGTGTAAGAGAAGGAGAATTCAAAAATGATTTTAGTGTTTTTGGCCTGAACAAATGGAAGAACAGAATTACAGCGAACTAAGATTAAGGAGAAAGAGGAAGAACAGATTTTGGAGAAAAGACATTGAACATTCTTTTATATTTTGAATTTGGGATGTCAATTAGATATTCTGGAAGTAGTTTATTTATTTTGTTTAGTTTCCAAGTTTCATGAAGCAAAATAACAAATGATTTCTCTTAAACTTAAACACTCAGAGTGGCTAACTACTTCAAAAATAAAAACATGGCTAGTGGAATATGAAATAAGGACGTCTTTTTTTCATTGTTTATTTGTTTTGTCTGGAAATTATTATTCTGTGTGTGTGTGTGTGTGTGTGTGTGTGTGTGTGTGTGTGTGTGTGTGTCTATCTGTCTGTTTGTGTGCTGGTATACCCCAGGGTTTCTACTCAGGGCTAGATGCTGTCCCATTTGCTTTTTTGCTCAAGGGATAGTATTCTACCATTTGGACCACGGCTCTACTTCCAGCATTTTGGTGGTTTAATTGGGGTAAGAATCTCATGGACTTTCCTGCCCAGCCTAGCTTTGAACTGTGATCCTCAGATCTCAGCCTCCTGAGTAGCTAAGATTACAGGTGTGAACAAGTGCTTGTTTTGAAAATCATTTTATGCCTTGTAAAATGTCTCATTTTCACAATAAACATACTCTTATTGTCCTAGCACAATAAAATATATTTTGCTTTCATTTTAACAGAAATCTAAGATTATTTGGGAAAATGCTTTCTGTATTAAGAACAACTATTTCTCCCTCTAATAGGCCACAACTAGGAATTTTTACTGTCAGGAATGACTCCAGAATTTATTTTCCTTTGGCAAAGATGGCAATTGAATAGACATTTTTGTTATTATTTTTTTTATTTAAAAAGAGATAGCTGAGTAAGAACAGCAGCACGCACGTGGTATTCAGGTAAGGGGCTGGTTTATTCATCGTTCTGGCTGGCATCAGGCCATCTTGGTCCTCCACGCAGTGGGGAAAGGCCTGGGAAAGAGAGAGCTGGGAAAGAGAGAGAAAAGGACTAGAAAAGAGAGAAAAGAGCTAGAAAAGAGAGCATCTGGGAAAGGTGGGAAAGAGAGAGCTAGGAAAGAGAAGAGAAGGAAAGAGCTGAGAAAGAGCTAGAAAAGAGCAGAGAGTGAATAGACATTTTTGGATAAAAAGAATATTCTTAAAAGTAATCCAAACTGTAATCCCCCTGTACAGCATCTTTACAATAAAATAACTTTTTTAAAGTAAGCCAAACATTTTCATTTCTTTTATTTCTCTTTCTTTTCCCAAGACAAGAAAAAAAATCAATCCCTGATCCTTCAATAGGCTAATAATTCTTGAGATAGGTTTTTTTTAGGTTTTCAGTCCCAAGCTAACTATGCAATTCCCTTCTCTACTGCTAGGTGGCAATTAATGCCTTGGAGTGAAAAAAGTCTTTTTTCCCCCATATACACAGCACAGAGAAAGAAACATGCATTTTCTCGTCCTTAAGGTAAACTTTTCTTAAGGATAATATCCCCCACCCTTGTGCTTTGTTTTGTCCAACTGAATTTACATTCAGCTTTTCCTTTAATTGTTTAAGAATTATGCATACAAATTAAACATAGACTGCTATGGCTAAGCAAGAATAGAGCCTTTGAAAGTGAGTGGTTTCTAAACGGAGTGTATGTTCATGAATCATATAGAGTAGGAAGTTGCCACAATTTCCTCAGGAATTTTTTTTTTCAATTTTACTAGAGAAAATTTCCTACAAAAGGAATAACATCTGTCTATGTTAACATTATGCCCAATGCAATTAATTATAAATGTGACAAGATTAAATGTAAGAAATGGAGAAAGAATAATTTTTTTATGCTGGTCCTGAGGTTTGAACTCAAGGCCTGGATGCTGTCCCTGAGCTTCTTTTACTAATGGCTAACACTCTACCACTTTCGACTTTTTTTTTTTTTTTTATGTCCGGTGTGGGGCCTGAACTCTGGGTCTGGGCACTATCCCTCAGCTCTTCAGCTCAAGGGTAGGGCTCTACCACTTGAGCCACAGCGCTACTTCTGGCTTTTTCTGCTTATGTGGTGCTGAGGAATCGAACCCAGGGCCTCATGCATGCAAGGCAAGCACTTTACCACTGAGCCACCTTCCCAGCCTCTCACTTTTGACTTTTTGATGGTTCATTGGAGGTAAAAGTTTCATGGACTTTCCTACCTGGACTGGCTTTGAAATGCAATCCTCAGATCTGAGTAGCTAGGATTATAGGCATGAGCCACTAGCACCTAACTAAAAAGAAGAATTTTTAAAACAATTCCAGTATGAAAACATTGCTTGTTCAAGTGTCCTTAGGAAAAACAATAAAATAATTTTTTATGAGTGACAAAAAAGTACAATATAAAAAAAACTATTTTTTTCAGATAACCAATTCAGATTCCCATTTTTAAGTCTAGCAAATCTGGCTTACATCTGTGTCTAAGATTGTTGTTCTTGTTTTGCTGGGGCTAAAACATGAGTCTTTGTGCATGCTAGGTAAACATTCTACCTCTAAGTTATACTCTTAATTCCATTTTTTCTGAGTATATTTGATTTGTGTATACACTGTTCCCTATGACTTTCTTTATCAAACATAAATATGTATGCATACATATATGTGTGTGTATATATATATAGTATTTGCTTTATATAAAATTCAAAACATCAAATCCCTGTTCAAAGAAAAATCTGTTTGAGTCTTAAACCACTCTCTTTCCAGGCTGGACTCAATGAGGCCTAACACCAAAGAGAAAAGCTGCTGCTGGCATTCTAGGCTTTTCTTGCATCCAGATGGCCTGTCTGTAGCCAAGCCAGAACCAAACCCTTCCTGCTGCCTGCTCAGCTGGCTTGGATGACAGCCCCAGGCTACACCAGCTTCCATACCCCTTTAACTCTTGAAAGCCCAAGATTTTTAATAAGAGGTGGTACTTCCAATGTGAATTGGAAGGGTGAATCAAGTTTTAGGCTTGAAGAGGCGCTTATAAAATCTTTACCTAGTCATCTCCCCTTACCCATCACAGGCTTCTTCTCTCAGCAGCTCTGCCAGCCAATTGGCATGAGAGAAGCACCGTTTTGAAGGAGTATGTGGGCAGGCTGCAGGTGAGAACAGGGCTGCCAAGGCTGGCCATGCGGTTTGTCCTGTGCCTACACCAATGCCTGACTTGGGCCTTTCCAGAGCATTTGTATACACAGAGCAGTTCTGCTGTTTGGGGTGTGGGTAGTTTTTACAAACCAAACAACAACAACAACAACCTTATTTAAAAAAATAAGCTTGTTGACAAGAATAAGGCTTAGCATTCAAGAATGTATAATGGCAGATATAAAATGGCCATACATGGATTTAAGTGGGAACCTCTCTGAAGCAGTTGTGCCAGGAAAACAAATCTGTCTACATCTGAAAAGTGCCCTGGGACATTTTACTAATAGCAGCCATTGTTTTTACTTTGACTTGTCAAAGTTTTGTTTGTATGTGGAAATTTCACTGAAAGGTAGTTTGTAAGAGCAAACTCCACACTTGAGGCAGAATTTCCCTATGGTTTTGCTTTCCTCCACCTAGAAAAATTTGCAAGGGTGTTTCTCAGATGGCTAGAATAGATATTTCAAGACAAAAGCCTTACTCCATGTCATGTTTTGTCTTATTTTTCTGTGCTTGCTGTTATTTTAAAATTATTCTTGAGTGTTGCCAAGTGATACCACTTGCCACAGAGATAGAGACCTGAAAACATAAAAACCAACATAAACTCCTAGTTTATAGATCAAACTTAACTAAAGGGAACAAAGGCCTTCAAAAGGCTAACTTGTAGACTGTTTTCATAGGAAGAGAGATAGAAGGGAAGGGAAGGAGAAAAAGAGGAAGGGAGGGAGAAATGGGAAGAGAGGAGAGGGGATAACAGAGGAGGGGAGAAAAAAAGAAAAGGAAAGAAGAAATACCAAAGAAAACCAGAGTTGTAAAGAACAGAACTTCAAAACAGGACTAAATGGGAGGAAGAATTAAAGGACAGCAGAAACATATAGTCCAGAGATAAAAGGAAATTACATAAAAGAGAGGATAAAACAGATTCTGTTTACTGATTTCAGTGCTTAGCCTGGAGTGATGGGTGGCTACATTAAGCTGCTGAACCGCTGTCAACAGCCAACATAAAAGGCTTCCATTTGTGGCTTTAGCACTGAAATGCTTCCCTTGACCCTCTCTACCAGCCCAGCTCAGATCAGATCTTCACTCCCTTGTTTTCAGCTTCCCTACAAGCTTCTTGGCCTCTGCCCCTCCCACAAATGCACAAAGTTGCCTTCTGTGCCCTGACCTTGTCTCCTTGCAAGTAAGATGATGAAAATTTGGACTGTGCATCCGGTTATGTTGCTCTCAGGCCATCCTGGCTAACATTCCTCCCAGTTGGACCCAATCCTCAGGATTCTTTCCTCTGAAAAACACAGTGAACTAGACAGGCATTTAGGAAAGATTATGTTCTCAGGAGAGAGTCAGTGTCACTGTGGTTCCATGCACACTTCCAGAAAATAAACCCAGTTCACCCAAATGTGTAAAGAGCAAAAAAAGTTTGTCATTTCTAAATATCAATGTCTCTCCATTAAGTTTTACACATACTTTCTAATACCTGACACCTGGTAAGTTTGCAATTGTTCTTTTAAAATTTATTTGTTATTATCTTTAAGTAGTGGTACAAAGAAGTTACCATTCAACAAATCTGTTTATGAATACAATACATCTTGATCATTGTCACCCCTTTCAGCATTCTTCACATCATTAGGTTTTTACAGAGCAGTAAATCACTACTCCCACCAGAAGGGAAATGGGAAAAAATTATGAAAATAAAAAGAGAACATGTGGAGTTGGACATAAACTTTTTCTCTTAGAAAATCTGACTGTTTTAGATTAAGTCAGCTAATGTTGGTTCACAGTTTGTGTTCTAAAAGCACACCTTATTTTTGTGAAAAGAATTTTACTTTTCTTTCATGAGGATCATGTGCAAAAACTTAGGAGTCACTTTTCTATGTTGAAATAAAAAAGAAAACGTTTGTTTGCATAAGATATGTTATGAGTTAATATGCAACAATAGTTTTCCTCTTTAATTAAAATGTTGTGTTTTCTTCTACGTTTCCAATCACTGTGAGAAGATTCTATCTATCTATCTATCTATCTATCTATCTATCTATCTATCTATCTATCTATCTATCTATCAACATCCTTGCAGCAGGGTGCTGGTGGCTGTAATCCTAGTTACTCAGAAGGCTGAGATCTAAGGATCGTGGTGCAAAGCCAGCCCGGGCAGGAAAGTCCATGAGACTCTGCCTTCCAATTAACCACTCAAAAATCAGAAATGGCGCTGTGGCTCAAAGTGGTAGAGCATTAGCCTGAGTAAAATAGCTCAGGGACAAGGCCCAGGCCCTGAGTTCAAGCTCCACAACTCTCTCTCTCTCTCTCTCTCTCTCTCTCTCTCTCTCTCTCTCTCTCTTCTCTCTCTCTTTCTCTCTCTCTCTCTCTCGCTCGCTCACTCGCTCTCTCGCTCTCGCTCTCTCTCTTACACACACACACACACACACACACACACACACACACACAGAGTCATCCTTGCATAAAATCATAAAACCCTTTGACCAGATTTCACAACTCTTATGCTAATAAGATGTCTTTATTTAGTTTCAGTCTTTCCAAATAGGCTTGTAAGTTTCTGATCAGCACGTATTAGTTTGATCCTTTGTCCTCTGTCCCTTGACTGCTTGGTGAAAACTGGTTCAGTCTGTTTACCTACAAAAGGGGAAACTAGACCCTGTGTTTACAGAGCATTTTCATCTTGTGCAGGGTCTGCAGAACTGTGTTGCCAGAGCTCCTCTGTGGCCCAGGAAGGAGACAATTGGCTGCCATCCAGTTTTGCCAGCTCAAGAGCAATTCCGTTTCCTTGCCCTCTCACTGACTATCCCTTCTGAGCTGACCTTTAACTAACTGGCAGAGCTCATGAGCTCTTCCCCGGATTCTTCACTGTCCCCACTCCCCTTGGTACCTCTTGGAAGGGAGCCTGAGGGAGAAATGCTGGGAGAGAAAAGTGGGAGCCCTAACTTTGGATATTCTTGGGATTTCCCCCCCTCTTGGATAAGGGAGTAAGAATATTCATTTAAAAGATTGTCAAAAAAATTGCCATACCCCAGTGGCTCATCAGTAATCCTATCTTCTCTGTAGGCTGAGATATGAGGAACATGGTTCAGAACTAGAGTCTTATCTCCAATTAACCATCAAAAAAGCCAGAAATGGAGCTGTAGCTCAAGTGGTAGAGCATTAGGCTTGAGCAAAGAAAACTCCAGGACAGTACTCAGGCCCTGAGTTCAAGCCCAGGACTAGCACTACAATAATAGTAACTAAAATAAAATGAAAATTTGCCACCACATGGAGAATTTAGATGGTCCATACATCAGAATGGCTGGTTTATTAACATTAGGGATATATGATAGTCCTTCTACAGACATTCCTTTTTGTTGTTATTTTTCTATTATTGTTGTTTGTTTTAGTGGGTCTGCTACAGATTGATCCCAGGGCCTAGTGCCTAGTGCCTGCTAGGCAAATGCTCTATTGTGAATTTCTATCTCCAGCCTGACCAAGGTCTTCTAAAAATGTGATTAAAAAATATTTTTGAGCTAGGCACAGTGCCTCATTCTCCTATAATCCTAGAAACTCAGGGGAGTCTAAGATTGGGGGAATTGCAGTTCTAGGCCAGCCCCTTCTCAAACAGCTGGTGTGGTGGTGTTCAGCTGTCATCTCTGCTACAAGAGGAAACATGGAATAGGAGAATTGAAGTATAGGTTCAAGTATGGGCAAAAGTGAAACCCTATCTCAAAACAACCTCAGGAAAGGGAGGAGACATGGCTTGGTGGTAAAGTATCTGCCTAGCAAGTGTGAAGCCCTAAGTTCAAATCTTAGTACTGCCAAAAAGAAGGAAAAAAATTTGATACAGGATCTTGCTGTGTTACTCAAATTGGCTTCAAAATTGTTATTCTCCTGCTTCAGCCTTCCAAGTAGCTAGGATTACAGGCTTGTGCCACATGACCCAGCATTAAAATTCCATTCTCAACAAAACATTTGCAAATGTATATACTTAGCCTTTTATTTATAATTTCTAGTATTTCTACTGTGCAGAAAGAGATTCTAAGAAGAGTTACTATGCATACAATAAATTGCTTTTAGAATTTGGACCTAAGGCTTTTGAAAATAAAAATTATCACAGGAATTTTAATTCCTTTTTTTTTTGGTGTCAGTCCTGGGGCTTTAACTCAAGACCTGGATGCTGTCCCTGAGCTTGTTTGCTCAAGGCTAGTACTCTACTCCTTGTGCCATTGCACATTTGGACTTTTTGGTGGTTAGAGATAAGTCTCATGGACTTACCCTACCCGGGCTGGCATTGAATCATCTCAGCCTCCTGAGTAGCTAGGAATACAACTGTGAGCCACAAATAGATCTAACCAATCTTTATTTTTAAATCCTCCATGACCTATTTTTTCTTCTTTCTTTCTTTCTTTCCTTCCTTCCTTCCTTCCTTCTTCCTTCCTTCCTTCCTTCCTTCCTTTCTTTCTTTCTTTCTTTCTTTCTTTCTTTCTTTCTTTCTTTCTTTCTTTCTTTCTTTCTTTCTTTCTTTCTCTCTCTCTCTCTCTCTCTCTCTCTCTCTTTCTTTCTTTCTTTCTTTCTTTCTTTCTTTCTTTCTTTCTTTCTTTCACTGAGTCTCCCCTTTGTAACCCAGGCTGGCCTCGAATTCATGATCTTCATGCCTCTGTCTTCCAAGTGCTTGGATTGTAGGCCTGTGCCACCATGATCAGTGACAGTTTCTTTAAAAAGAAAATAATGTGGAGTAATGATTATAAAATTGAAGAAATCGGGGCTGGGAAGGTGGCTCAGTGGTAGATTGCTTGTCTTGCATGCATGAGGTCCTGGGTTTGATTCCTCAGCACCATATAAGCAAAAAGAAAAAAACCAGAAGTGGCGCTGTGGCTCAAGTGGTAGAGAGCTAGCCTTGAGCTGAAGAGCTGAGGGACAGCGCCCAGGCCCAGAGTTCAGGCCTCAGGACTGGACGCTCACTCCCTCCCTCCCTCCCTTCCTTTCTTCCTTGTTATTTTGGAGAGTCTCACAGACTTTGTTTACCTGGATTGGCTTTGAACTGTGATCATCTGGATCTGTCTTTTGAGTGGCTAGGGTTATATGTGTGATGGGTAGCAGCTAGCCATGATATGCACAAAATCTAAAATTGAAAATTCTTCAAGGCCTTCAATCCTTAAAGGGAAAATTTCAGATACCAGAGAGATATAAATGGTGATCATGGGAGGAAGAAATCACAATGTATCTGCAAGAAAACATTTTTTTTTCTTTTTTTGTTGGTTGTGGGGCTTGAACTCTGGGCCTGGATGCTGTCCCTGAGCTCTTCAGCTCAAAGTTAGCACTCTACCACTTGAGCCACAGCACCACTTTCAGCTTTTTCTATTTATGTGGTGCTGAGGAATCGAACCCAGGGCCTCATGCATGCAAGGCAAGCACTCTACCACTCAGCCACCTTCCCTTCCCTGCAAGAAAACATTGTAATTAAAACTTCCCAACTCACAGATGACCTCTGCCCTGTAGGTTGGAACTAGGTATAGGAATTTCTTACAGCTAGTACAATAAGTTCTAAAACCCCAAAGACTAATGTTGTCACTCTCATCTCACAACTAACCTGCTTCCTACCTATTGAAAGTGTATTTGTAACAAATAAACTGTTTTAGCTGAAAAATATTGGGCCCATGAACTAACTAAAAGTAGGAGAAAACTTTGGCATCTTTGCTTCTATTTTTTTTTTTGCTTTAAGTCATTCTGTCTATCCAGGAAGGCAGGACTTAGAATCTAGGAAGGGCAGGACTGATCCATCACATCTTCATGATAAATGACTGAAACTATCTGTAAGGAACAGCAGAGCCTTGAAGGACAGATCCCCCCCCCCCCCCCAAGTGAGGACAATTACCTACAATATGGAGGCTGCACTCCGTAGTAATCATCTCACAGGAACCAGATTGCTCTCCCAGATGATGCCAGTGATAACAACTTCTCTGGAATCCTTCAGAGCCAGAACCAAGATAGTCACCTTACAGGCCATACCTCTAACTATGCATCCCTTCCATCCATTGCCCCTAATTCTTTCACTTAAACCTAAAGCTCATGTCTGTAGATGGAAGATAGCTGAAGATGAACTGAAGTGTGTTGTTTTCACATGGCATGCCCATGGCACATGATAAACCTCTTTTCTCACTCCTTCATGATGGCTCTTTATTTAATGTACAAGGGCAAGTGGCCAGACTTGACATGTGGAATCCCAAGAGTTTGGGCCTGGGTCTAATACTCTGGTTTCATATTCTTTTCCTAATTGATTTTCACTGCAGTTCTCATCTTTTTTTTTTTTCAAGTCCTGGGGCTTGAACTCAGGGCCTGGGCACTGTCCTTGAGCTTCTTTTGCTCAATCCAGGGCTTCATGCATGTGAGGCAAGCACTCTGCCACTAAGTCATATTCCCAGCCCCTGCAGTTCCCATCTTGTCTGAGCTTTTCTCTTGCTGGACACAAGGACTGAGATAGCTGTGCTGACCTTCTGGTAATATTTGAAAGCTGGGTATGTATGGTACACTCATTTACAATCCTAGCACTTGGGAAATGGAGGTAGGGTTTCAAGTTCAAGACCAACCTAGGCTACATATAGGGACCCGGTCTCAAACAAACAAGCAAATAAATGCACCTTTCATTGTATTCTTGGATTTTTTGGGTTCCCTTTTGATGGCTTCAGTGATAGTGATTCAGTTCTATGCTTGACATGTCTCCTGATCATTTTGTACACACAATCCCCTTCCTCATTTTGAAGTGCCTAAGCCCACTCTAATTACATTCCCAAAGCTGCCGTTTGTCTGTAGCCACAAAACAAAACAAAAAAAACACACTTTCCAGTTTGTTGGTAACTTCAGTCTTCAACAAGACTGCTTTTCAAGAGAAAACGTTTCTTTCCCATATTGTTGTCTACTCCTAACACACTTCTCAAAACTCTAGCTGAGACTCCTGCCATTGCCAGACAATGGCTTCCTTTGCACAAACAAAAATGACTTGAAAGCAGCTGATGTCACAGACTTAGGTATTTTTCTTTAAAGACTCTCCTCTCCTCTTTTCTCATCCCCTTCCCTCCCCTCCCCTCCTCTATGTTTTTCCTCCTCCCCTACCTTCCCCTCACTTCTCCCCTGCCTTCCTTTTCTTTCACCAAAGAGCCAGAGGAGCTTCTCAACTCCATCCTGTCCATGTGTTTTATAGAAGAGGAAACCCAGGTCCAGAGAAGTAAGTGAATGTATATAAAACATAAAATAAGACACAGGAAGTTAGAATCTTTTCTTAAAAAATCATTAAGTTTAATATAACATGTATATTAAAACTGAATATGAGTGAAACCTATGCTAGTCTTAGAAGAAATCATAAAAGTAAATATTATATTGTGTGTTAGGTAATAGGTTGCCTTTTGTGTGTATGTGTGTCTGTTGTGGGACTTGAACTTTAGACATGGGCACTGCCTTCAGCTCTTTCGCTCAAGGCTAGCACTTTATCACTGGAGCCCAGCACCACTTCCGGTTTTCTGAGTGGCTTATTGGAGATAAGAGCCTCACAGACTTTACTGCCTGGGCTGGCTTTGAACTGTGATCCTCAAAAATCTCAGCCGCCTGAGTAGCTAGGATTACAGCTCCTGGCTTATAGGTTGCCTTTTTAAAAGATAATTTTATTAAAATATAATTCATATATCATAAAATTACCTATTTGAAGTATATACCATTTATGTGTGTGTGTGTGAGAGAGAGAGATTGAGAGAGAGAGACAGAGAAAAGGAATGTGTGTGTGTGTGTGTGTGTGTGTGTGTGTGTGTGTGTGTGTGTATAGAGGCTTGAACTCGGGGCCCTGAGCTCTCACTTGACTTTTATGCTCTTAGCTGGCATTCTCCCACTTCAGCCATGCCTTTTTGTTGGTTAATTGGAGATTTTGGCTCAGACTGGATTCAAACTATGATCTTCAGATCTCAGCCTCCTGAGTAGCTAGGATTAAAAACATGAGTCAACAGTTAACCTAGTTATCAGCCAGCACTGGAGTCTGATTTCTCTTTGTTTTTCTAAATAATGAGAATTTATTGGCTCATGTACAAGGAAGGTCAAGCAATGATACCAAGGCCTAGATCTTTCTGCTTATTTTGTTCTCTGCCATTTTGGCTTTTTTTTTTTTTTTTTTTAACAAACCCCTTTACCTCCCAGCCTTTTTGAGATTAATCCATATGCAATATGATTCATTCATTTATAGTGTACTATTCAATAGCTTTTTGGGATATTGCCAGAGTTATACAGCTATCACATAAACAATGATTTTTTGGTCTGACATCAAAAGCTCAAGTAATAAAAGAAAATAATTATACTACCTCAAAATTTTATGCTCCAAATAGCACCATCAGGAGGACAATCCACAGAATGGGAGAAAATATTTGTAAATTATGTCTCTGATAAAGGATTTGTATGCAGAACATATAAAGAACTGTTGTGGTATAATAATAATAATAATAATAATAATAGCAGCAGCAGTAACAGTAGTAAACAACCCAGTGAAAGGGCAAAAGATTTGAATAGATATTTCTCCAAAGAAAATATACATCATGACTAATAAGCACACAGAAAAATGCTAATCATTATTAGCCATTAGTAAGATGCAAAGCAAAACTACAATCGGATACTATTGCATACTTACTAAGATGATTTTTAAAAGTACTAATAATAGTTGAAGAGGCTATTGAGAACCTTTAAGTAGTGCTGGTGGAGATGTAAAATGATGCAAACACTTTGAAAAACAGTTTGGCAATACTCAAAGGTTTTTCTTTTGTCAGTCATGGGCCTGAACTCTGGGCCTGGGCTCTGTCCCTCAGCTCTTCAGCTCAAGGCTAGCGCTCTACCACTTGAGCCACAGCACCACTTTTGGCTTTTTTTCTGCTTATGTGGTGCTGAGGAATTGAACCCAGGTCCTCATGCATTCAAGGCAAGCACTCTACCATTGTGCCACCTTCCTAACCCCACTATTCAAAGGTTTAAACATACAGCTACCATATGAGCTACTCATAAAAACTTGTGCTTATTACAGCTTGATTCATGATGAGCCAGATCAGAGGGATCCACCTTTCCCTAGGCCTCTGGGGGTAGTAGTTAAATATTGCTAAACATTCTATTAGTAAGTGCTTTTAGAAATATTAGTTCTGTGTTGATTTTTGTTGTGTTTAATTTAATTTACATTTTAAGTTTATTGTAAATGTTCTTTAAATGTTTTCTGTGAATAATTAAAACAGTCCATAATTAAATAATTAAATAATTAAAACTTGGCAGGGCTTTCCCTTATACCTGTGTAGGGAAAATGGGGTAAATCAGGTTCCCTCCTTAATGCTGTACTTCTCATGAATTAAGATTCAGCATATTCATATAAATTTGAGACCACATAGGAGCATGCTTCCATATAACCATGTTTGGCAAGATGCCACTTTTGTCTAGTTAGAATATTAACATGTATTGCTGCTGGACAGAGTGCTGGTAGATGTGTGCTGTTCTGTTGCCGAGCCTGTGGATGAATAAAGCATGGCCACCGTTCCTACCATGTCATACATTTTTTTCACCTGCTTGAATCTTGTTTCTGTTTACATGGAGTGGAGAACCTGTACAACACTTTGAGTGTTTGTACTGTCTTTGTATTGGCAACCGGCTAGACTGCCCTAATAACAACTTGGCAGTTTGGGACCCTCTGCCATGGTAGGTGGCTATGCTAAGTCAACCAGTCCAGACAGATTGCATTGGCCTTGGAAAGCTCCACTCTAAGCAAGACATCCTCTCTGAACTTTAGATGAACCCACAGTTATTTTCATTCAGGCCAAAAGGGAAGCATTTCCCCTAGTGGCCTGTGATTGGTGCAAACCCAATCCTTCATTTTCAAGAAGGGCAATACTGTGAATTGTGCAGGCAGCTTTGTCCCACATCTGTTTCTTGCTGTTTAAGCAGGCTGTTTGACTCACTTTTCAAGTCAGCCAGGAGAAACCCTCTTGTGCTGCCCCCTGGTGTTGTAACATTAGGCCCAGGAAGAGGCTTCTCTGAAATGGTCTGGCCTATGTTTGATCTTTATCATAATCTAAGAGATCTGAACTACACTAATAAAGAAGAGATGGTGGAAGCCGCAGTGGAACAGTAGAAGCAGGAAAAGTGGCAGTAGCTGTGGCAGCAAGCATTGGCAGTAGTAGCTGTAATCGAGATGATGGGCATCTGAAGAGTTCCAGAAAGTTGACCAGAAGCTGGGAGCAGAAGCAGCAGAGATGAAGGAGGCTGTGAAGAACTGAAGATGAAAACTGTGGGTCATGGTCACTCTAAACGAGTTCTAGATGGTACTAAGTCTTTTCTTTGGGGTGGGGTGGAGACAGTGCTCCAAAAAATATAGTACTGTCTTAAGAAGCCAAGAATCCTGACACCATGGGCATGAAATTACATTAGCTGCACTAGGAGCTGAGCATTCCAACAAACTCAAGGCCCATTGAGGAGCTGGAACTAGCAAGTACTGCCTGCTGCTGCTAATCACTGAGGCTGGAAGCGGAGGATTACAATAGCTGCCTAATGCTAGGACTAACTGTAGTTAAAGTTCAGAGCAATAAGCCTCTGACCTGAGAACCTAAAGCCATAGTTCTCTGGCTTCTAAAGCCTACAGTGATTGGCTTATGGCCCATAGAGCTATAAGCTTCCAAGGGCCAGTCTCTATAGAGCCAGTCTAGTTCCTAGGCCTTAGACACGGAAGGACCAGGAGCTGCCAAGCCTGGCAGGGCTTCTCCACCCTCACAAATAATTTCTGTGTGGGCCAAAACAACCCAGTCAGTTGTTGGGTAGCAGTAATGACTGCAAAGTAGAAACAACCTAAATGTTCATCAACATAGATGAACAGAATATGGTATATAATGAAATATTACTTGGCAAAAAGGAAAAGTGCTAAAGTCCTGAAAAGCTAAGGGGTAGAAGGGAAGAGAATGGTAAATGACTGCTAATGGGTACAGGTTTATTTCTGTGGCAATGAAAAATGTGCTAAACATTAAAATATGAAGATAATTTCACAGTTCTGTGAATATATAAAAGCCATTGAGCTGTGTGCTTTAAGTAGGCCTACTCTATATTATCTCTTGATAAAAGATGTTAAAAAATACCTGAAAGTCCAAAGGGGACAAATTCTATTGACATCACATGATAAGAATATTAAAACAATGTGTTATATTAAAATGAATGTTCTAATGTATTTCTTTATTAACAAATTAAGTTATAAGATGTAGCAGTGAGCCTATGTACTTTCAAAGTGAATATAAAGCAATAGGAAAATGTTTGTGATTTTTATGTGTGTGTCATTCCTGGGCCTGACCATTCAGGGCCTTAGCTTTTTTTGCTCAAAGCTAGTATTCTACCACAGCTCCATTTCTGGCTTTTTGCAGTTCATTCAGATAAGAGTCTCACAGACTTTCCTGCCCTGGCTGGCTTCGAACCACAATCCTCAGATGTGAGTCTCTGGAAAAACAAGATTACTGGTGTGATCCACTAGTGCCCAGCTAAAATGTCTGTAATTTCTACTGGAAAAAGTTACAAGAATTGCTAATATCCTGAGGTTTCTTCTCTATGTTAAGAATTGAGGGCAGGGAAGGTGGCTCAGTGGTAGAGCACTTGCCTTGCATGCATGAGGCTCTGGGTTCAATTCCTCAGCACCACATAAGCAAAAAGAAAAAAGCCAGAAGTGGCGCTGTGGCTCAAGTGGTAGAGCACTAGCCTTGAGCTGAAGAGCTGAGGGACAGCGCCCAGTCCCAGAGTTCAGGCCCCACAACCGGACCCCCCCCCAAAAAAATAAAAAACAATTGAAAGGTTTTATATATGGAAGCTAAATCTAAAATACATCTGGATGTGACAACTTATACAGAACTCTAGCACTCACACACAAACGGTCTGATTAAGGAGGATACTCTTAGAGGAGGAACCCAAAGGTGTAACTGTTCTGAACAGTTAAAATCCTATTTATTGAAATGGAAACTTTTTTTTGTATTGTTGGCATTGATTTTGCTTTTGCTTTTTTTTAAGTGGGGCAAAGAGAGGTACAGAAAGGGAGGGAGGGAGGGTGAACAAACACAGTTATGTTATTCAGTATCTACTATATAAAAAGTGAATTTTTACTACCGTGAAATTTTTACTACCATGCTGCTGTGGGCAGGTACAGGAATAGGAAACTGGGAAAAAGTGAAGGAAGGGGTGACATTGTCCAAAAAGTAAATGCACTCATTACCTGACTTATGAAATGGTAACTCCTCTGAACAACACCTTAATAAGAACAAGGAAATTACATTCAAAAAACTGGAGGGGTATATGCCAATTTAAATCTATAGATGAGAGGGGACAAAAACAGGACAAAAGTAGGAAGACCCTGAAGGAAATACTAGGTTTATTAGAGGTAAGTAAAAATAAATGATGTAATTTTGTTTCCAAATTCATACATACCTTGAATCATGTCTGTGGACAGAATTCTTTGAGGGAGGATAGGGATTCCCATCCCTGATTAAAGGTCTCTGTGGAGTGTTAAAGTTTAAAATTCAGGCCCCTTGAGTTTTAGTCTAGTGCTTTTTCTACCCAATTAGACTATTTCCCCCTATTTTAGTAAAGGGGATTAGGAGCAAGAGAATGAATTTTAAACTGTTAGAGTCAGGTCTAAAAAGATGGCAGGAGTTTTGTTCCCAAGAGTGTTCATGAAGTGTGTGTGTGTGTGTGTGTGTGTGTGTGTGTGTGTGTGTGTGTTTGGCCAGTTCTGGGACTTGAACTCAGGACCTGGGCACTATCCCTGAGACTGTGTGTGTGTGTGTGTGTGTGTGTGTGTGTGTGTGTGTGTGTGTGTGTGTGTGTGTGTGTGTGTGTGTGTGTGTGTGTGTTTGGCCAGTTCTGGGACTTGAACTCAGGACCTGGGCACTATCCCTGAGACTCTTGTGCTCAAGCAAGGCTAGAGCTCTACCACTTGAGCCACAGCTCCACATCCAGCTTATCCTATTTATGTGGTACTGAGGGATGGAACCCAGGGCTTCATGCACGCTAGGCGAGCACTCTACCGCTAAGCCATATTCCTAGCCCTATGAAGTGTTTTTGACTACAGCCCTCACTGTCCTCTTCCAACCATCCACTATAGTACCCAAAGAGCCCACGTACAGCTAAACTTGCATTTTCTGTCTTGATGGAGCATGTTAACGTCGAGGAATGATGGTTGTCTAGAGCTCTAGCAAAAATGCGAATTTGGAAGTTTACTTAGATGGAATATTTTCTAGAATTTGCCTTTGAATGCCTGGCAAGACAGAAGAGCTACTGGAGAGCTGGCGTCAGTTGGAGATAGGGTGACGTAACCCAACTCAAACTACTAATTTTAGATTTTGCAAATTCACTCAGTCTTGGAGGGGAGCTTACTAGATCATGCCATTAAGATTCAGATAGACAGATGCTAACACACCTCGTCACCAAAAGGTGGAAAGGAGCAGCAATCACATTCTTTGCCTCTATCCTATTCAAAGGGCAGCCAAATGTCAGATAGTAATGTTCACACATAGAGTAAAATAATTTTTAAAAATAAAAATGGAGTGTGTGATGATCTGAACATTATTTGAAAGTGGGGGCAAAAAGGTTTCTGGAAACTCCTTTTTTTGTTGTGATGATACTAAGGATTGAACTCAGGGACTCTCAGACTACATCCTTACCCCTTTTTTGGTTTTAGTTTATATTTTCAGAAAGGACTCATGCTTTTGCCAAGGCCACCTTGGGTCTGGGCGCTGTCCCTGAGCTCTTCAGATCAAAGCTAGTATTCTACCACTTGAGCCACAGTGCCACTTCCGCTTTTCTGGTGTTTAATTGGAGATAAGAGTCTCATGGACTTCCTGCTGGGGCTGGATTTGAAATGAGATCCTCAGATCTCAGCCTCGTGAGTAGCTAGGATAACAGGCATGAGCCACTGGCACCTGGCTTTGTTTTTGAGATGAGAATCTCACTAACTTTCTGCCTGGGTTGGTCTTGAACAAGGTCCTCCCAATCTCTATCTGAGAGATGGGATTATATTTGTAAACCACTATACCTGGACCCGAATCCTCTTCTAAACTTGTTTCCACATTACTTTCAACACGTGGTAGGGTGCTTGTTAGAACAATAGAACCTAGATTGTGGTTTAGAATTTGAATTACCTTCACAAAATGTATTATCTTGATTTTTAAAAAAAAGAGAGGAAAAGATAGGATTTAGAAGTGAAGTCAAGTGGTAAAGCATGCGCTTAGCATATACATGGCCATTGTTTCCCATCCCTATCACCAAAATTAAAAAAAAATTGTGTTTTGACTATGGGATTTTTGAACTTAGGAAGTACTTGTTATAAAAAATGTTAAACTAAATTTCAATTTAGAAAAATATCAACACAATACTGCTTTAGTTGTGCTTCAAGATAGGTCACTAAGTTTGCTATGTCATTACTGTTTTTTTTTTGCTTTTGCTTTTTAAACTTAGACTCAAAGTCGCTTCTGAAAAAGATGCATTACAAAGTCTATTTCTGGTTTCAGATGAAATGTGCCTATGGGTTGTTATGAATTTTAATATGAAATTTATTGCCTGGGATCTGTACAACTTTTTTGTTGTTTAATTTAATAAAATCCTCCAGATGCAAGTTAACTTCCTTTGTTCAATGTTGATTATTGTTTCACTGCAATGAAATAAGAACTGCAAGCATTTTGATAAGTGAGTTGAAAGGCCACTAAATCTCACTTTAGTTCCTTCCATTAATGTTCAACAATCTGATTTTGTTGTTTCCTGTAATGAGACATTCTTGCCACCTTATATTCCATAGCAACCGTAGGCAGGTGCCCTTGGGCCTACTGAATCCTCCCTGCTGAACCAGTGTTACAGCTTGTGCTGGAGGCTAGAACTCTTGCTGGGGTCATGACAGTGTGAACAGTTTCTGTCCTAATGTTCCAAATGCAAGAGGATGGAATCAGTATATAATATATGTGGGATTTTTTCCCTCTCTTAGCAAAACAAAATAGGTTAACTCTTCTTGGTCTCATCTTCCCTGTTTTCTATTGTCCTATATTTAACAAAATGTACCTTGGATGCAATGGTCATCTGCTCAGATTCTGAGCATAGTCATTGCTTTTAATCATGCTGAAAGGCAGTGAAGGCCATGTAATTGTCCTTTGTGTCTGTGACTGCATTTCTGCCATTTCAAAGGACAGGGTGGAATGCAAATAGCAGATTATTATTATTTCAGATTTACATAAATAAAAGGGCCATTATGTCTGTGTTAGAGGCAGGCAGAACTGTAAACAAATATAGTCATGTAATTCATAAACATTTGTGTGTCGCATCAATAGTCAAAGTAGAAAGTAAAAATAAAATAGCACAATTCGATAGGAACATTATGCTAAGTTTATCCCCCAACCAGGTGAAATGAACTTTAAACTTAATTTTCTCATATACTGCATTAGGAATCCTAAAACTTTAGTTCAGTCACATCAGAAGTTTTAGGGTGCTGTAGCAAATCCATTTATTATGATACATAGAGCTGACAAAAAAATCAATCAGGAGGCTTATTGATTGGAATATTTTTTCTAGCTTTATTGGACATAATGGATTGATTATGTTTTGGAAGATCTTATTAGTAGTAATGATAAATATCTTTTTTTTTTGGTCGGTCATGGGGTCTGAACTCTAGGCCTGGGCATTGTCCCTCAGCTCTTCAGCTCGAGGCTAGTGCTTTACCACTTGAGCCACAGCGCCACTTCCAGGTTTTCTGCTTATGTGGTGGTGAGGAATCGAACCCAGGGCTTCATGATGCTAGGCAAGCACTCTACCACTGGTCCACCTTCCCAGACCCATGATAGATATCTTGCTTGTGACACCTAAAGAAGACTATAGATGAAAATGATCAGATGTAAGGCAAGCAAAAGGATACTAGGAAATACAGGGAATTAAGTGGTGTCTAAAGTGGAGGACTGGGGGTTGGGAATATGGCTTAGTGGTAGAGTGCTTGCCTAGCATGCATGAAGCCCCGGGTTCAATTCCTCAGTACCATATACACTGAAAAAAACCAGAAGTGGGGCTGTGGCTCAAGTGTAGAGTGCTAGCCTTGAGCAGAAGAAGCTCAGACCCAGTGTCCAGGCCCTGAGTTCAAGCTTGGCCCAGGACTGGCAAAAAAAAAAAGTGGAGGACCAGTCTGAATTTTATTCTTGCTATATGAGTGTTAGTAGATGTTAAGCTTATTATGAGAAAAAGAGCTTTGTAGTCTATTGGTTAATTATATTTTCTTACTTTCCTATAAAATAGGAAAACAGTATTTTCCAATGTAAATATAGATGAGGAACTAGATAAGATTGTACTTACGCATTTTGCAAATTGGGAATATTTTATTAAAATGTTTATTATTCTTTGCCCAGAGTGTGATGAATTAGTTATTAGGTTATGATAATTGAGTTATTGACAAATCCAGGGTCTCGATATCTCAACTCAGCACATATACTACAGTTCAGAAAATTTGCACAGTGAAATCCCTCAGCATTTAGCTGTGATTGAACTTTTTAAAAAAATCTGACTTCAGTGACATTACTGTGGGATCATTTGCCTTGAACAGATTTAATTTTCATTGTGTGTACAGCAATAAATCCTCAATGATAATTATGATTTTTTTTGTCAGTCGTGGGGCCTGAACTCTGGGCCTGGGCGCTGTCCCTCAGCTCTTAAGGTCAAGGCTAGCGCTCTTCCACTTGAGCCACAGTGCCACTTCTGGCTTTTTTTTTCTGCTTATGTGGTGCTGAGGAATTGAACCTAGGGCCTCATGCATGCAAGACAAGCACTCTACCACTGAGCCACCTTCCCAGCCCCATCATGATATAATTTTTAAGTGTATAATTATTTTAAAATTATTTAAGGTAGTTTATTTGGATGTCTCCAGTATTTAGAAGCCAGACATAATTTTTTTAACATAGTTTTTTTATATGCCATTCAGGAGGTGGTAGCTTTGGAAAAGCCAGAACAAAGACATTATTTGATTTGTTGAGGTCAAGTTAAAGTCTCTGGGTAATCGATTAGAAAAAAAAAATCTATGCAAAATCATGTGAACAGGAATGAATTCTAGGCCTGCAGTAGTTATTTGTTACTCAATGCAAAGAATATTCCATTGTGGAAGCACAGGAAAAGAATAGTTCCTAGGAAGAGTGTTAGTAAAGTTCATCAATGAACCTTCTGGGTAAACCAGGCATGGTAGCTATGCCTGTAATCTGAGCACTCAGGAGTTTGAAGCAATAGAATCATGAGTATGAGGCCAACCTGAGCTGCATAGTGAGACCTGTCATAAACAAACAACAAACAAACAGTATTCCAGAGAGAGAGAGAGAGAGAGAGAGAATGAGAGAGAGAGAGAGAGAGAGAGAGAGAGAGAGAGAGAGAGAGAGAGAGAGAGAGAGAGAGAGAGAGAGAGAGAGAGAGAGAGAGAGAGAGAGGAAACACTACCCAAAGTCCTTGAGGATTGCATCTATCTTGGCAAGGGCATTCTCAAAATGAACATAGATTCAGGGCATTATGGCCAATGAATTTCCCATGTTGTAAAATTAATATTTGGCTATGATGTTTTCTTCCCTTACCATACAAGGCCCATTAAAATGTCTCAACAATGGAGATTCATCATGTTGCCCAGGCTGGTGCCAAACTCCAAGGTTTAAGCATCCTGCTATTGCAGCCTCCTGATGCTAGAACAACAGGCATAGTCCACTAAACTCAGGATATCTTTTTTTTTAAGTTCTTAGATATGCCAGGCATTATTTTGCTTGTTTCACATGCATAAATTCATGAAATGCTGTATAATCCTGAACTCCTGCATAATCTTCATGAAACCCTATGAAATCGTTATATTTACACCCACTTCATTGATGAGAAAACTGAGTATAGGGTAATTAAGTAACTTGCCTGCGAGATGGATTTGGAACCCAGGCTATCTCTAACCATTGTGCTTTATTGCTTCTTTTAACTGAACACATTTTCATCTCTTCTCAGAATTGCTTTCGTTGGCATTTCGCCATGGATCTATGTTGAGAGACATGATAAGAAACAACTCTGTGGAACTGATTGTTACATGTACTGTGGGAAAGTTGATAAGGATGTGGTTCATTATGTCACATGGTGTCCTCCTTAGGTAGACAAATGGGAGAATTGTCTCTCAGATCTCAGTACCAGAAATAGATATCTTTCCCCTGAGTAAGTGGTTTGTTTTTATCTCTTGGACATTGTGAAACTGTAGAAATGATTACATTTCCTACTTTGTGCTGCTGCTAAAAAGCTCAGTACCAAATTTTCAGCCTATCTTTAGCAATGATGTACATGGACCTTGTATTACTTATTATTTCATTTTATTATGCTCTATGTGAATATTATTCGCCCTTATTTCCTCCCAATCTATTCTTTGATTTTAAAGCCCAAATACACAAGCAAGTAATTAACAAGTCAGATATAAAGTATTCAACTTTAAAACAAAATGGCAGTTCCTTTGACCATCCTATCCACTCCTGACTTTTCCACATCTGTAGTTACTGCTTCTGGTGCTTGTATATTTTTCCCTCTTAACTTCTCAGTTTTGGATGTTATCTCTGGATTTCATAATATGGAGGTTAACATTTACTTTCCTGACATTACTCTCTACAACACATACTTTTTACCTGTTCCCATCCTTTCATTATATAATCCTACGATACAATTTTGGCTTATCTGTTTTTAGTATTTCCACTTATTAAGCCTATGAAAATATTGTTCACAGGTGAGCTACTTGCTCTTAATGTCATTTCATATCTGAGACAGTCACTTTGCTTTTCCTGAGGTTGATAATTGTCTTGTCTAAACTTCAATATCCATGCCATAAACACTAATTTCTCCCCAAACATTATAATAAGAGGTGTTTTTTTTCCCCCAGAGATATCTTCCTTGAATGTCAATGTGGAGTTCTTCACTATGGTTTCTTTTCCTTTTTTGGGGGGAGGGGGTCCGGTCGTGGGGCCTGAACTCTGGGCCTGGGCGCTGTCCCTCAGCTCTTCAGCTCAAGGCTAGCGCTCTACCACTTGAGCCACAGCACCACTTCCAGCTTTTTTTCTTTTTGCTTATATGGTGCTGAGGAATCGAACCCAGGGCCTCAGGCATGCAAGGCAAGCGCTCTACCACTGGGCTACCTTCCCAGCCCGATATACTTCCTTTTTATTTGATCTCCTATACTCTAAGATCTCATATCTTCCTCTTGGTTTATTCATTGGTGTTCATGGGGCTCACCCTGTAATAATTGTCTGAGCAAAAGTTCATGGAAGGTAAACATTTTGTCTGAAAATGTCTTTGCTATTACACTGGAATTATAGTCTGAGTATAAACTATTGGAAATAAGTTTTCCTCCAAATTATGAAAACAGTGCCTTTTGTTCCCCTAGCTTTCAATATTGCTATTTAAAAGTTTAACATTAATACCTTCTATAAAATTTGAAGAGAATTTGTTTTTTGCCTGTACTCAGGCCTTCCTGAGGGTTTTTTCCTCACTCCTGGCACTAGAGCTACACCTCTAGTTCTGCATTTTGATATTATTTTGGAGATAAGGTTTCAAGAGCTTTTCTCTCTGAGTGAGTTTTGAATCTTCAGATCTCAGCCTCTTAAGTAGTGTAAGTTACAGGTATGAACTACTAGGGCCTGATTTTTTTTAAAACAATAATTTTGTTTGTAAATTTTTAGATCTTCTATTCCTGAAGTTTCATGATGATGCATTTTCCACTGTGAAGAATGAACTCATACCTGGCCCCTTCCAATCTTTAAAAAATGTATTTATTTACTTATTTTTTATTGGTTGTAGGGCTTGAACTCAGAGCCCGAGCACTGTCCCTGAGCCTCTTTGTGCTCAAAGCTAGAGCTCTGCCACTTGAACTTCAGCTCCATTTCCGGTTTTTGAGTGGTTAATTAGAGATACGAGTTTCACGGGGACTTTTCTGCCTGGAGTGGCTCCAAACTGAGATCCTCAGATCTCAGTTTCCTTAGTAGCTAGGATTACAAGCATGAGTCACTTGATTTTTTTCTGTTTTTTTTTCTTTTGTTTTGCTTTGCTTTAAGGTATATTCTGTTCTTGTTTTACAGATGCAGTATTGTAAATGTTTACTGTGGGTAGGCAGAGTTTACTAACTGGGGCTTCACGGGAGTGTCATATTCCTTTTAGGGAGGGGGAAAGGGACCTCAAAAATGTTATTATTTGAGGATCTCTTAGACTACTCCATTTGCTTTCTCATTAGCAGATTCCTTTCCTCTCTCTCTGTCTGTCTGTCTCTGTCTCTCTGTATGGTTAAGGGTGTTCATAAATGTAACTTCCAGACTTCTGAGGCTGAAGCCTCATAAGGAGAGAAGGTCTTGAAGGATAAGGAAGCCCAACATAACTTATGCAAACTTGTATTTAAGCTTCATTTTCAATTGAGCCTGGGGCACCAAGCCAAAATATTTGACAAGGCCTTTCATGAGATTAAATCTCCAGAATTCTTCCAGGGTGTTGAATCAGTAATCATCTGGCTGTAGTATATTTGGAAGAAGAGCTGGGCATCTAACCAGTCATTATAAAGACTATCAAACAACCTCTTTCTACACACAACCCATACTCCCACCTTCAGTAGTGCCCTAGGGCCTTCATTCAGTTTTCCAGGGTTCTGTGAATGAATATGTCATTATTCCTTTAGATTTCTCTAGCATATCCCAGTTTGATTGAGCCCAAAACTCTGATTCAAGAGTGCTAGAGTTTGAGCATGGCTTGTTCCCACCAGAATCATGTTGAAACTTGATTGCCATGTGGCAGCACTAGGAGACAACTCCTTTAAGAAGTGATAGGTCATTAAGAAGGATTGAAATATTTTTCTCAAGTTATACATTCATTCTCAGGACAGCTAGTTGTTATAAAGCAAATCAGTTCCTTGTGCTTTGTCTGTGTTCCTTGTGGTTTGTCTTTTAACCTTCTACCATGTTATAACACTCTTGCTAGTAATTACTGCTATGCTTTTAGTATTTCCAGCCTCCAAAATAATGAACCAAAATAAACTCCTATTCTTTTTTTAAATCTTCTTTTCAGTATATTTTTTATTGTAAAAATGCTGTACAGAGGGGTTACAGTTACATGAGCAAGGTAATGAGTACATTTCCATTTCCTATGGAGCATTGTTGTCTCCTCCTTTGTTTTCCCCCTCCCATCCCTTCCCTCCCACCTCCACACCTACCTCCCCAACCCCCACCCACACTCTGCCAAAGTTGTAAAGTTTGTTTTCAACATAGTGTTTTGTACATCTCATTGTTACAATGGGTCAACGTGTATCGTTATTTAAGCATTTTGTTTTTTCCCTTCCCCTCCCCAAATTAAAGAAGTGTATATACAAGATGCAGGGCACCGACATCAAATTCAGTGAAAACCAGGGTTATACTGTTGGGGAGGAACATACAAAGAAACAAAAGCATATGGTACACTATAAATATATTAGAAACATTAGCAAGCAAGAAAAAAAAGGATATTTATGTCCCATGTCCCTATCTTGGGGTTCATTTCACTTAACATCATCTTATATGGTCATATGTACCTAGCTTTTGGTCTTTTCTGCTTGTCCTACTCATGTACTAGTTTATTGTAAATAAGGGAAACCATGGGATCTATGTTTCTTTGGGCCTGGCTTACTTCACTTAATATAATTATTTCCAAGTCTTTTCATTTCCTAACAAATGAGGCAATGTCATTCTTTCTGATGGAGGTATAGAATTCATATATATATATATATATTAATATATCTATCTATCTATCTCACATTTTCTTGATCCATTCATCTACTGAGGGGCATCTGGGTTGGTTCCATATCTTAGCTATGGTAAATAATGCTGCAATAAACATAGTTGTGCTGGTAGCCTTAAACTCCTATTCTGTATAAATCACCCACCCTCAGGTATTCTGTTACTGCAACAGTAAATGGACTGAGACAGGAGCAAAATGAAAGATTGAAGTCAAAGCCAGAAAAATGGTGCCCATAAAGTCAGGTACAGCACAAAAAAGTCAGATGAGCACAAACAAACTTTCTGCAAGTGGAGGAATAGTTATATTAAAAATCTCAAGCTTTGCTCTCATCTTTTCTACACATTTCTATACATTTGTAAAACCCTAAGAGAATATGCTAATGAGTATTAGTAATTCATTTTACTGCTATGCCTAGAGAGAGAGGCAAATCTAGTATTAGCAGAATGGATGGTAAGCTCAGAAATCTGGAGGCTCCAGAATGGTTGCAAAGTATGTCCAGGCTTTAGGACTAAGGTCAACAACAATGTGAATGAAGGTAGTCCAGCTTCATGTGTTTTTTTAAATTATTATTTAAAAGTGTACAGGAGGGCATGGTGTCTTAAAGGAGTCACTGGAAAGGGACTGGGTTGTTTGACAGAAAAACTACTGATTAGAGACATTACACGGTACTACACTGAACACAGTGGGCTTTTACAAAACCTGGTGCCCTTCTTACATAGAAAGAATACAGTTAGTAATCTCTCTACCCACAGGCATGAGCTCCTTGCTATTCCAGAGGGACATGCAAGACAGCCAGACCAGTGATCTGCTGCCAACCTTGGCTCCTAGTGCAATTTGGAGAGGAAAAGTTGTGTCTGTAATAACTTTTTTTTTTTTGGCCGGTCCTGGGGCTTGAACTCTGGGCCTGAGCACTGTTCCTGAGTTTTTGACAAGGCTAGCACTCTACCACTTTAGCCACAGCTCCACTTCTGGCTTTTTTTCTGATAGGCTAGTGGAGATAAGAGTCTCATGGACTTTCCTATATGGTCTGGCTTTGAACCATGATCTTCAGATCTCAGCCTCCTAAGTAACTAGGATTACAGGCATGAGCCACCAGCACCTGGCTTCTAATATCACATTTAATAACCTTAAATAGGCATAGGTAAAACCTAGCTTCACTTAAGATAGATGAACTTCACTTAGAGTTGGTGAACAATAAATTTGCTGAGAAAAAGTAGGTAGAAAAAGGAAGGATGGATAGAAAAAAGGAAGGAAGGAAGCAAGGAAGAAAGGAAGGAAAGGTGAATTTAGTTATTTAGTAAATTTAGTGAATTTAGTTCCCTTTTAGAGCTTTGATATTCAGAAGCTTGCAAGTGTATGAAGTCTCATGTGTGGGGATTCACTATAAAAAAGGTGTTGAAATCCTAATGGGAAAGCAAGTTGAATATGCAGCAGGATCTGGAAGTAACTTTCTAATCATGAGAGAATGGGGCAAAGGGAAAACAGGAACAAGATGGTGACTGCTGGTCAGAGGAATGTAGGTTCCCAGCAAGCTGAAGATTCCCACAGCTCTCTTAATCTGGAACTCATTTATTTGAATGTGGGTGGAGGGGGACAAGTGCAGCTAGTGGGCCCAGTGACTTTATGGAAACATGACATGAGAAAGCTCAGAGTCTGACACAAGCAGAGAGCTGAAGGAGAAAGGAAATGACCACTAGACAGAAACAGTCAGTATTTGCCAGGAAAAAAAAAGTTCTCCAAAAAGAGAAAAAATAGTTTCAGTGTTGCTGGTGAGGTTAATGAGGCTTTCTGCACATAGATCACCCAGGAATTCTTAATATTTATATACTGTTACACACTTGAAGCTTTGTGTAAGTGTTAAATAGTTTTTTTTCTATTAAAAACAAAAGCAAAATGTGTGTTACAGTTGTAAACTAAGTTTCCCAGAAATAGACTCTGAAATGAATATTTGCATATAGAGAGTTTATTGAATGAGTACCCAGGGATTTAATACCAGAGGAGTAGTGAAGGAAGTAAGATTGGATGGGAATTGAGCTGTAATGAGATCACAACACAGTCTCTCAGCCTATCCTACAGGGAGTGCTGGAGTTGATCTGCTTTGGAGCAAAGAAAACTGGGCCTTCCTACCCAGGCATTAATGTGGGAGACTGTCTGCAAACCTGGATGAGGCGACTTATCAGCTGAAAGTTAGTGTGTTGAGCAGCTTGAGGGAATGAACAATTATTTCAAAAGGAGAATCTGAGCTGGGTAGTGGAGCATCAGTTACAGCCACCCTTTTCACTGCTACTGTTTATTTTGTATGGAATTGTAGGAATAGCTCTCCAATATCCTGTTTGGACTCTCTGGGGAAACTTACAAGAGAAGGGTGAGTGGGACAACCTAAAGCTACTGTTAGTAGTGTTCCTGGTCTGACAATTGTGACTGATAATCACCTTAGCTTCCTTCAACTTCAGTTCTGCTGTTTAGGTGGTTGTTGGCTGGGCTTCTGGTTACCTTCAGTTTTTTGAGGAAAAGGCTGCTATTTTATTTCATTTTGGCAAAGGAATTACAAGAGATGTCCCAGTTAATCCAAAGATCTCTAAATTCATGGAGTCCAGAGTTTCAGGGTCCCTATGAAAAATGTTAAGTAGAGTCTAAGGCCACTCCTCTTTCTTTCCCTTGAATCCCAGAACTGTGTTTAGACCTATAAAAAACACAGGATCATATAGCAATTTTAGATTTAGGGTCTATGTGATGCATGCTGTAAGATATCATTCCATCTTTATAGGATATCACTTAGAAAGTGGCACCTTGGTTGTAACTGAAAAGCCATTTCATAACTATCATGCTGACAATTCCCTAGACAGAAACTGCATTATATGAAATAGAAACAGTGAGTACCATGGCCATATGGCCTTGCTTACTACTCTGTTGGGAAGTAGATTTTCAGTATTATGTAGGGGCTGGGAAGGTGGTTCAGTGGTAGAGCGCTTGCCTTGCATGCATGAGGCCCTGGGTTCGATTCCTCAGCACCACATAAACAAAAAGAAAAAAGCCGGAAGTGGCGCTGTGGCTCAAGTGGTAGAGCGCTAGCCTTGAGCTGAAGAGCTGAGGGACAGTGCCCAGGCCCAGAGTTCAGACCCCAAGACCGGACCCCCCCAAAAAATATTATGTAGGATTGTGATCTAATGTGAGAGCTGAGTACCTCAGAGAAGGAAACACAAATCCGAATCTAGAATATTTATTTATTTATTTAAAATGGACCACACTGCTCTTTCCAGTGTAATCAACTGTCCATCAGGCTGATCTCCTGGAAGAACTAGAAGAAAGGTGTAAACATTTTCTGGTCAATGTTTAGATTAGAGGGAAGCATAAACAATAAAGTCACTCCCAGCTCTTGTGTTGAGATGATCAATCAGAGATGTCCTTCCTTGAGTTTGACCTTATATCCTTGTCCTCATTATTGAACAATTATTGGAAAGTGCTGTACCTAAGAAGAGGGATGTGAGTGACTCATTCTCAGCACAAATTTCTAAACACTATGAAGAATGCCTTTATTCATGTGATTGTACTTGTTTTCTTTAAAAATCTTTATTATTTTTTGACATCCTATTTGCATAGTCCTAATTAATAAATATATTCATTATGTTTATTTTCACTTTCCACCAATACATATTAGATGAACATTCTATCACTGAGCTACTGTTACCTTATTTTCTGTTCGGAAAAGTAAATGATTGTATTGCTTTCCATATTTTATTATATTATCTTCCACATTTTATGATAAGTTATTTGAATTTCTTACCTTCAAAAAAATAGGTGGCAGTTTGATGATTAAAATGATCTTAATTTATCATGGCATATGGAATAAAGTGTGGTTATACCTTTCATTTTCTTTTTTTTTTTGGGTCCGGTCGTGGGGCCTGAACTCTGGGCCTGAGCACTGTCCCTCAGCTCTTCAGCTCAAGGCTAGCACTCTACCACTTGAGCCACAGCGCCACTTCTGACTTTTTTTTTTCTTTTTGCTTATATGGTGCTGAGGAATCGAACCCAGGGCCTCAGGCTTGCAAGGCAAGCGCTCTACCGCTGAGCCACCTTCCCAGCCCCTACCTTTCATTTTCTTATTTCTGCCTATGGAATAGGTGTAAAGTTGGTCTTAAAGTATATGTATTTGGGACCATAGACTTACTCAAATAAACAAACATAAAATACAGAAGGAAAATTTAACAGAAGTTAGCCTCAAGTAGTTGGATTATAGGTGGATTTAACATTTTTGTTTTCATTTACCTATGTCCGCAATCAACACAAATTGTTTTTTCTTTTGGTACTGGAGTTTAAACTCAGGAGCTGACACTTTTTAGCTGTTTTACAGCTTGCCTTCATTATTTCTTTCACTTTTCCCCCCAGAACTTCTTGGAATGCTATCATGCTATTTATGCTTTGGACATAACTGGGATCAGAGGTGTGAGCCACCTCACCTAGCTTTTTATTCCTTGAAATGGGGGCTTGTGAACTTTTTTTGTCTGGCCTGGTCTTGAGCCATCCTCCTCCTGCTCTTAGCCTTCTGAATACCTGTGATTATGGGTGTGAGCCATCTCACCCAGCAGGAGAAATTTTAATTAAAAGGAAAAAAGTAATAATAAAAACTGTCAAACAAAAAAGACAACTGTAAGAAAATAAGCGGAATTCAGAGTAATATGTCCTATCAGGGCAAATCAGACAAAGGGCATTTGTTCCCAAGTCCATTTCTGTGACTATTCATGATCCCTGTCCAGATCTTTGTGTAAGTACAGCTTCTGTAGTTGCTCGCTGACATTTCTGAAATGCTCACTCTGTACTCATCTATCTCAGTCCTGTCCCTGGAATCTCTCCTTGTGATTGCAACTGCCTCTGTCTTTAGCGTTTGACCTCATTGGTTTCCACTGCCACTACTGGTCATCAATCCCTTCCCTTCCCATCCCATTCTTTCCCTTCCCTTCCTCCTCCCCCTCCCCTCCCTTCCATGTTCCCCTCCCTTCCCTTCCCTTTCTTTCCTTTCTTTTTTGTCAGTCATGGGGCTTGAACTCTGGGCCTGGGAGTTGTCCCTGTGCTCTTCAGCTTAAGGCTAGCACTCTACTACTTGAGCCACAGGGCCACTTCTGGTTTTCTGGTGGTTAATTGGAGATAAGAGTCTCATGGCCTTTCTTGCCTGGACTGGCTTTGAACTGCAATGATCCTCAGATCTCAGCCTGGATTACAGGCGTGAGCCACCACCATCCAGCTCACTAATTTCTTCTGTAGTTTTCTGTTAGACTTTGCTTTTTTGTATGTTTGTGTATATTTCTACTAATCTCTGTAGTTTTTCTTCATTTATTAGCCCTAAAATAAGGACAATGTTGAAGCTCACAATGTATCAGTCAGGGTCTAAGGATAAAAACAGAAACCACTTTAGAATAGTTAAAGCAGAAAGGATTTATACTGGGAGTTTGTTTCACAACTCTTGGGAAGCTGGAAAAACAAAAAGGGGAAGCTAGGGAAATCAGAGGTTTATATTCAGAGGGCTACTACTGCCTGGGAGAACAAAAGTGAATAGTGAGTATGAACCTTCTTCCAGAGCTGCCTTTGCTTCAAGCTGACAGTGCTAGGCTCGTGGGATGTGGGGTAAGGAGTCACTCACATGTTGCTCAGACTTCAGAAAGGGCCCATGATGTGCTGTTTTGTTTGTTTGTTTGCTGGTACTGGGATTAAACTCAGGGCCTCACATTCACTCAGCTGGCCCTGTACCACATAATTCATGCCTTCAGTCCAATATTTTCCTGGTTAATTAGACATGGAGTCTTGCAGACTTTTCTGCTCCAGGATGGCTTAAAATTATGATTCTGTGGATCTCAGACTCCTGGAGTAGTTAGAATTAGAGACATGAGTCATCAGTGTCCAGTGTGGGGAAAGTTCTTGAGATACGATGTGCTTTGCTTTGGTTCATAGTTTCAGAGCAGTGAAGTCCAGTTCCTTCTAAGACCTATTATTGTCTTAGAATCTGCCTGTTTATTTAAGGCTCCTTAAAGGAAGTCTCTGTGTCTTGCAAACCAAAAACCCTCCCCACAACACTCCATTTACCCGGGAGTGGGTTTTAGCCCACACCTCCTCCAAATGTTTTCTTTTATCATGCTAATTCAGAAGAGCTCCTCAATTTTAATTGAGTTTTGATCACTAAGGCTTTATAATATCACTATTTATTTTTATTTTTTTTTGGTGCCAGTCCTGGAGCTTGAATTCAGAGCCTGAGCACTGTCCCTGCACTTCTTTTGCTCAAGGTTGGCATTCTACCACTTGAGCCACAGCGCCACCTCTGGCTTTTTCTGTTTATGTGGTACTGAGGAATCGAACCCAGGGCTTCATGCATGCTAGGCAAGCACTCTACCACTAAGCCACATCCCCAGCCAATCATCACAATGTTTTAAAATCCATGAAAAAGTTCTGTTGCATTGTCTTTTTCTTCATGTAACACTAACAAATATGTTTTGAGTCAAACATGTTTGATTCACTTATATTTTATAATCATTTTGCCATTTTCTTTTTTTTTTATAGTGAAAAATACCGTGCAGAGGAGTTACAATTACATGGGCAAGGTAATGAGTGCATTTCTTATCAAGTATTGTTGCCTCCTCCTTTGTTTGCCATTTGCTTTTATAAAATTCTTAATGTCCTGTTACACAAAACACTTGAATTAAATGGGAAGTATTATGCAATTACTTTAGTCTTTCCAGTTATGAGCAGGAATTGCTATCCATTAGTCTGATTTTATTTATAGTACTAGTATGGTTTTGAAGTTTTCTTAATTCTTGTTAACTTCACATTAAACTGTTTAATGGAGATTTAGAGCCTCTATTTTTAAGTGGGATTGCTTTTTATACTTTCATTTCTGGTTGTTGATTGTAACAACTATTTAAAAATTTGTTTCTATTTCCTAGTGACCACTTGAGGAAATGAGGAATTGTCCAGTGTGAGGAGGAGTGCTTAGCAGAGATGGATTTTCATGGCTTGTTTACTTTCACATGTTTGTGTCTCTTGTGGACAATGTTTGAGTAGTGCCTGGCCCCTGTGAGCGAGGCAGGCAGTGTGCAGCTACCATTTTCCTCTATGAATACGGCAAGTTAATTGATCTGTGCAGAGATTAAATCTATGTCCTTAAATCCTCTAAAGGCACTGACAGCAGAGACCTTTGCTTTCAACAGCTCTCATCTCAAACAATTAGAGCTGCCTGGGTTGCTTTGGGAGCTGTTGGTTTCTATGATATTAAAGACTGAAATGACTATTTGAGGATTGATTGTAGGTTTTCAAGCAATGGATTATGGGCTATTCTGACTAATGTCATAAAATGTTCTATGCCTTTGAAATTATGTAAGTAGTACATGCTCACTGTAGGAAAATGAGAAGATGCCGATAAGCTTTAAAAATAAAGAGTGCCCACTTAGAGATAACCACTGCTAGAATTTTTGTGTCTTTTCTTTCAATGGTTCTTTTTGTGGGATGTGTAGAATTATATAAGTAAAGACACCCATTTAATATATTTTCTAGTTTGTAAAGTATACTTTCCCACATTTTAACATTTCTGAAATTGAAATGCAGTCTTACAATCAATGATTAAATATAATAAAGTGTTTTTTGTCTCCCTTAAAATTACTACCATTAAATGTTGTTCTTGGTATTTTATTTATTTAATTAATTTATTTATTTTTGGGTCTGGTCGTGGGGCCTAAACTCTGGGCCTGGGCGCTGTCCCTCAACTCTTCAGCTCAAGGCTAGCGCTCTACCACCTGAGCCACAGTGCTACTTTCAGCTTTTTTCTTTTTGCTTATGTGGTGCTGAGGAATCGAACCCAGGGCCTCATGCATGCAAGGCAAGCGCTCTACTACTGAGCCACGTTTCCAGTCCCATGGTTCTTAGTATTTTAAAGCTGGTGTTTTTTTGTTAGTGTGTGTGTATGTGTGTGTGCATGCGCACGTGTGCACGCATGTGTAAGCCGGTATGGAGCCTGGGCACTGTCCCTTAGATATTTCATTCAATGCTAGCACTCTACCACTTGATCCACAGTATAACTTCTGGCTTTTTGGTGGTTAATTGGATATAAGAGTCTGATGGGCTTTCCTTCCTGGGCTGGCTTTGGACCATAATCCTCAAATCTCAGGCTCCTTATTAGCTAGGATTGCAGGTGTGCTTCACCAATAAACCAGCTAAAATTGGTGTTCGTTTTTCCTTTTCTTTCCTTTTTTTTTTTTTTTGAGGTTCTGTGGATCGAATTCAGGGATGCATGCATGCCAAGTAACTGATATACCATACAGCCTCATCCCTAGTCTAGGAGATTTTTAATTACTTTTTTATTTTTAGATAATTGTAAAGTCACATGTAGTGATAAGAAATAAGACAAAAAATTCTCTTATATCCTTTACCTATTTTTTCCCAATAGTAACATCTTGCAAAATCATAACATAGCATCACAATCAGCATTTTCACATTGTGTAGAACATTTTCATCACTACAAGGATCTTCCTGTTGGTCTTTTATAATCACACCCACCTACTTCTCATTACCCAGTGGGATAGTCTACTACCCTGAAAACCATCAATTTGTTCTCCATTTTTAAAAAATAATTTTATCATCTCAAGGGTATTTTATGAATCAAATGTGTAGATTTCTGACAGTTTGAAACTAATTCTCTCATACTTTTCTCATCCATTTTTTACATGTCTCACTAATATGTTCTTGTTATTAAAATGTTATGATATGGACACTCCAAACTTTTTAAAATTAATTCATTGAAATATATCTGGGATACTTCCAGTTTTTGATATTACAAATAAAGCTTTTTATAAACATTTGTGTATATGTTTTTATGTGAATATGTTTTCATTTCTCTCAGGAGTCCAATTGCTGTGATATGTAATTCTGAAAATCAGTTTGGAAGTTATAAGCATAGTACCCTGATAGAACATAAACTTCACAAAGAGATATTCAACTGTTTCATTCCCTGGTATACTCGGAAGATTATGTGTTTATTGTAATAGTTATAAATTGAAAATAGGCAAGCCTTGTGGAGAAGGTGAGATTTGAATAAAGATCTACAAAGGAGTTAATCAAAGCAAGAGCTATAAGAGGTGTTTTAGACAGCTGAGGCAGCTAGAGCAAAGGCCTATGTGGAAGCATGCCTGGAATATCTGAGGAAAGGCAAGATCATGCGATTGGAGTGGAGTGAGCAATGGGAAAAGTGGTAGAGATGAGGTCAGAGGTAATGAGGCCCAGGACATTGGCTTATACTCTGAGTGAATGAGCAGTCACTGACAAATGACACAACATGACTCAGTTTAAAAAATATTAGTAGTTTATTATATTGTTTAAATATAATCTGGCTGTTGCTTTGGCTGGCCTTGAACTTGTGGGCTTAGGTGATTCTCCCATCTTAGCTTCACAAGTAACTGGATTATAAATACATATCAACGAACTCTGTGAATCTGATTTTAAAAATCACTCTGTAATAGAGATAGACAATGGGTAGGAGCAGGTGACCTTTGAGCAGACTGTTTAAGTTATATAGGTGCAAAGCAGTATGTCTTAGAATAGAATGGTAGCATTGCATTATAATTATAGTTTGATGGTAAAGCTAACAATTTCTTCATAGATTAGATATGAAGTAGAAGAAGAGAGATGTCCGGATAACCAGTTTGATGCAAGTCCCTAAACTTCGAAGACTACATTGTATAGCATCTGTATGTTCCAATTCCTTCAATTCTATTACCCACTTGTTGGACAATGGCTGGCCCTTGTCTAGGGGCAGCTGGTAAATAGGCTGGATGTGAAAATTCTGTCTAAACATATACCAGTTAACTGTGCCAATAAGTTTTTTCTTTAGGAAATCAACACTGGAAAGATAAGGAAAAAATCAGTGAGGGTAGAAGCTGAAAGACATGGAAAGCAGTATTCACACTTCATGAGTAAGCAGAAACTATGAATAAACAGGAGCTCTGAGCAAACAAAAGCCACAAGGCAGCAAAAAGATACACAGAGTAATGACAGAAGCAGGAGATAACCAAGACAGATTATATTCTCAGGAGAGAGGTGTGTGTGTAATGTGTGTGTGTGTGTGTGTGTGTGTGTGTGTGTGTGTGTGACAGAGAGAGAGAGAGAAAGAGAGAGAGAGAGAGAGGGAGAGAGAGAGAGAGAGAGAGAGAGAGAGAGAGAGAGAGAGAGAGAGAGAGAGAGAGAGAGAGAGAGAGAGAGAGAGAGAGAGAGAGAGAGAGACCAACCTTGGAGCCAGAATGTTGTAAACAACCATTATAAGAAGTGAAGACTGGTGCTAGACAGGCAGACATGACAATTGTGCCCCAGCCATAGAGTGTCTGGCTGTCATCAATATCACAGAGAAGCCAGATCCACATAAGAGCCAAAATTACAAGGGTGAAAGGAAGCCAGAAAAGGCAGAGGAAACCTGTCTGCTGAGAAGCAGAAAAGCATCAGCAGATGCTCAGAGAGAAGCACAGATGGTGGAAGATGCAACTCCGTGAGAAGAGGAACTGCTTCTGGTCTGTGTCATGCTCATCCTGGGGTGGCCTGGGTGTGTTGTTACCAGCACTTTAGTGTCCTTAGAGATTGCCTCTTGTTATCTGTTCAAATCACCATCTTTTTATACATTAGCTAATATGAGTTCATTTTGGTTCATGGTCCAAGGATAAGGATGATAAAATTTGGCTTGAAATTTCTTGTTATCTACTTATCTCTCAGATTGGAGCATGGCAGATAAAAAACAAAAGGGAAGTTATTTTGGTCTAAGAATCAACTGGAATCATAACACGTATTTTACATACCTTTTCTCATTTAATCTGTAGTGTTGAGGGATGCCATTACTGAGATCCACATAGCTGATCCTCATTATGGATCCTCATTTATGGATTCTGTGACTGCACACTTATTTGGTAGCATTCATTTGTGAACCAAAAGGGCTCATGGAACTTCTGTGGTTCTTCACAAACATGTGCTGAGTGGTCAAAAGTTCTGGTTGTCCAATATGCACATTTGCAGTTGAGGTCAAACAGAGCAGATCTTGCCTTCTTATTTTAGCTCTTCCACTATAAAGAAGATCCTTTTTTGCAGTTTATTCAGTGGTATATTTTCAATAGCCCAACTGTAGTACTAAAGGGCTGTCTCACGTTCCTAAGCCCAAGAAGACTAGATGTGCCTTACAGACAAAATAAATGTGTCATCTAGTACTGTAGGCCATGAGTTCAATGTTAATGGGTCAAAACTTGTGTGCACATGCATATATATATGTATATACATAATTTTATTTTATTTTATTTTTTGAGACAGATCTTGCTATGTAGCTTAGGCTGAACTCAAATTCACAATCCTCCTGCTTCAGCCTCGTGAGTACTGAGATTATAGGTGTGCTCTATCATGTCCAGTCACAATATATTGTAAATAAGTAGTCAAAAATATAAATAAAACAAAGTCAAATATTGATCGATGAAAATGTGATCAGAGGCTTGCATGAATGTAACTTGGTATTTTCATAGTAGTAATAGTGCATCAGCAAATGCTAAGTCAGAGTTCCCAAAGATCTTTTTATTGATGGTATTTGAATTTGAACTTACCCTGTAAGGGAGTCATTATACCACTTAGGCCATATCCTAAGTCCTCATAAAGACTATGTAGAACATAGTCTATGAAAAAAATGAGCATGAACTGGGACTTATCTGTGAAAGTGTGCAGTATCATGCTTGTTCAGAACCATGGGGATTCTGGGCACATTATGGGATTCTGTCTCACCATGTTTCTTTCTGAAGAGAAAGAAAAGCTCTTTGGCTCAGCTTCCAGTGATCCAACTGCATTATGCTGCCTTTCCCAGAATGTGTTAACTACTTGAGAAATGAGCAGGCATGAAACAAATTACAAAAGATGTAATTTTCTACTGAGACAGTAATGTGTGGCACATTTGTCTTTTGTCCTTTCCTTAAATTGTGGCAGACAATACCACGCTAGCTATCATAGCTCCTTTTCCTGCAGGACATAGACAGGGTTTCTTGCTAACACAGGACTCCAAGTAACCACTTTGAGTTGGTCAGAGTTGGCATTCAAGATAAAATTTTATCTTCCTTGTATAATGACCTGTGTCCTTGGAAGATCAAGCACATAATAACATATCAGACTTAAATCAATTTAGGAGTAAAACAAATTCTTCAATCTGTTTCAAAGCTTAGACACTTACAATAGCTCCAAAAGTCTCAACTATCTCTACTCTGGAAGGACTTTATGAAAAACTTTCTTCCATAATGTTCATTATGATGGGATATCTTTTCTGTTCATCTCTACACCATCTATGCCTAGAACACTGTCTAGCATAGAGTTAGTGCTCAGTATGTATGTTGAACGAATGCTTAGATACCTAGAATGACTCTTGTGTTAGATCTGTCGTGCTGCTACTAAATGCCTTAAATAACAAACTTGAGGGGGAAAGGACTTATTTTGGCACATGGGTTCAGTTCACATTTGACTAGTCTTATCATTTCTGGGTCTCAGGTACAGCAAAGCATAATGGAAGACTGTGGTAGCACAAAGCTACCCACCTCAAGGCAACTGGGAAGCTAAGAAAAACAGAGGAATAGACCTGGGACAAGTTATAGCTCCCAAAGCACACCTCCAGTAACTTGCTTCCTCTTAACTAGGCCCCACCTCTGAAGGACCTCAGCTAGAGACCAAGCCTTCAGCATGTGAACCTCTTGAATGACACTTCATAACCAAACCATAACTTTGTTTTCCCCAGAGAGAAAGAACTCTGATATGAACTGACAACAGAATAGAAACCTTAGGAATGCAGGATCAAGCCAACAAAGGAAAGGGTAAAAATGTTCAGAGAAGTCAGTCAAAGAGATTGAAAATAAAACTGGATTGCACCAGCATTCTATTGACTTTTTTTTTACTTCCTCTTTTCTTCTTTCAGTTTCTTCTCTCTTACCTTTTCATCTCTAGCAAGGTGTATCAGGGAGTTCTAAGCAGGGATGGGGTAGAGGCACACAGGGAAGAGGAGATATGGCATGGATTGCTTAAGTCTTAGCTCAGAATCAAAGAATTGATATTCTACAGTTGTATAGTTCCTACCTGGGCTGGGTACCACTGCTATGCACTACGACAAGTGGATTCTTATCCCTCTATCATATTCACCCAACTCCTTTTCTCCTCTCTCCTTCTCTTCCTTTCTCACTATCACTCAGGGCAAGTGAGGTTTGAGCGGACAGAGGGAGGAGGGAATGGGAATTAGAGCAGGAATAGATGCACACATTTGTTTGAGAGCCACTTAGGAGACCGATGTAGCAGGAAGTCTGGAGTGAAAGGATGTTGTTGAATTTCTGAAACATGTTTGTTATTTTATTATTAGCAAGAATTCTCGGTCTCAATTTCTTCCTTGCATTAGAATTCCCAGGAGCTAGAGTCCTCCAGCCTGCACCTGGTTCTGCAGTGGTGTAGCGTCTGATGTGCTGGGGGCTGTGGCAAAGCACAACAGGTCCGGGCTTTTGAGTAAGACTGAGCTGTACCACTTGCCCTCTGTGTTCTGAGGAAGCCTCCTTAATTGATCTTAATAGTTCTTTGATTTGTAAGATGTATTTTATGGGATCGAGATAGTTAAAAAGAAATTTGACTCTATGACATATGCTTATGAAACTCAACTGGCATCTGTTGTTAGCATTAGTAATATGATTGTTTTGTGGTATTTGCTTGTAGGTGGTGAGGCTTTTTTCTTTTCCTCTCAGCTAGGAGAAACAACGCAAAGCAGGCTGAGTTTTAGGAATCTATGAGGAAGATGGTCACTGGCAAGGATGTATAAACCGTATCTTCTATACCAGAAGCAATCCAGGAACTGTAAACACCTTAAGTCTGCAGAGGTTTCCCTAGCAGGAACTAAATTGCAGGGTTTTTTTTTTTTTGATACTGTTTGTTCCCAATAACAGAGGAACTGACTAGGAAAAGCATGAATGGCTTACTTTGGGAAAGTTAGTCCACAATTCCTGCTTTTCTACATCTACAGGTCTTGAGGGTAAGTGGTCTTCTTCAACTGAACCAAGGGATTAATCAATAAGTCCGAAAGATGGTGACTAAACTACTTTAAGCCTTGGCATATGTATCTTTACCTTGTCATCTTCTTTGAAATGTTTCTCCCAATTTGACTCAGTTTACCTTTATACTCAAACACTGTCTTGTATGTTCACCTACTGTTTGCCTATCACCTAGAGCATTAGTTTTCTACTACTGTTATAACAAATTATCACAAACTCAGTGGCTTGAATAACCTAATGTAATCTTACAGTTGTGGACATTAGAAAACCCAAATGGTTGAACTAGGCTAAAATCAAGTTGTCAGTTGCTCGGAGATCTTTTCTAGAAGGTCTGGAGAAGACAATCTGTTGCTTTTTGTGATATCTACTTTTGTCATATTTCCTTCTATTACAGTTTGAAGGTGTTCCTTCTAAAATAATGTTGAATCCCAACTCCCTTGTGGTGAGATTAAGAGGCATGGTTTTTTTGGGAAGTGCTATATAAAAGGCTACAGGGAACTAGCTTAGGACCTTTCTGTCAGTTTGTTAGTAATTCCATTTGCGATAAAATTCCCTTTCTATAATCCTGTAATTCTTCATGCCATGGAACATTATATGTTTATAGATATTAGGAATTAGGACATGCACGTCTTCAGAGGCCATTATTCTGCCTTTCAGAATCGTTATCCATTATGTCTTACTCTCTAATTCTAGAATTAGGATAGGAAATTTAGTAGTAAACTCCCTCAGATATCAGTCTCTTCAGTGGTATCCATCAAACACATGCTTGAAGGAGATAGGCTCTGTTAAACGACTTTCATGCTGTCATTTGATACACAGTATATTTCAATGAGCACAAGGGTATTTTGATTTCTTTGCTTAACAGATGTATGAATAAATTCTTCTTTATTTTTCTAACATCATTCAGGTTCTGTATTGTAATAGATATGTTAACATATCCAATTTTTCTTTTTTTAAATAAGTTTTTTTATTGTGAAAATACTGTACAGAGGAGTTATAGTTACACGAGCAAGGTAATAGGTCTATTTCTTATCCAGCATTGTTGCCTGCTCCTTTGTTTTCCCCTACCATTCCATCTTCAGTTTTTCTTTAATGATAATTTCATGCATAATAAGCTTGCTTAAATCAAGTGCTGGTGACTCAAGTGTGTAATTCCAGCTATTCAAGAGGCTGAGCTGTGAGGATCTGAGGATTAAGGTTTGAAGCCAGCCCAGCAGGAAAAGTCTGTGATGTGTGTGTGTGTGTGTGTGTGTGTGTGTGTGTGTGTGTGTGTGTGTGTGTGTTTTAAAATTATTGTGGTACTGTCATCTCCAAAAAGCCAGAAGTAAAGCTGTGGTTCAAGTGGTAGAGCACTAGCCTTGAGCAAAAAAATCTCAGAGCTGGTGCCAAGGCCCCAAGTTCAAGTCTCAGTACACACACACACACACACACACACACACACACACACACACACACACACACACACACACACACACACACACACACACAACTCAATTAATGCCAGGAGCAATTTACACAAACCATATCTTTAGACATCTGCATAAAGGCCCACACTTATATGTATAGTTGTCAGCATGGCCCAGAAAAGTGATAAAGGTGCCCTTTACTTTAAGGGGAAAGAAGAGAAAGGAAGGAGCTAACATCGAAAACTTACTCTGTGCCAGAAGATTCATAAATTCACTTTAATTCTCATGACAATTCAGGGAGGCAATCTTATCAATAGTAAGAAGTAGAACTTACTGTTGGATATCAAAGCTAACTCAAAACTAACTAACTCAAAGCTGTTTTCTTTGTTCATATGGCCAGCTTTTCAAGCAAGAGAGTGAAATATCTTATGGTTTCTTGGAGATAGCGCTACAGACTTCTCAGATAGTAGTTAGAATAGCTTTTCTTTTTTTATTCATGAGGGCTTAGGCCCTCCTCATGTTCAAAAGCAATTTAGTTATTAGTTTCACATTTGAGAAATGATTTAATATTTCAATGGAAAATATGTGGGGAGAAGTTCCACTAAACTTGCTGTTTGTAGGCTATTAAACTGGTATCAAAACCATCCTAATCCTGTGTTTCTGGGTAGTCTGTTCTTTTTATCCTCAGTAAACAAATCAGTTCTTGCACTATCTTGATTACTCACTGGATTTGCATCAGGCATTTTAGAAGGGATAACATTCCCTAGATGAAGGAGAGCACGTAATACATCTTAGTTAATAATCCAGGAATCATTAAAATACTGAAGAAGCAAGGGTCTCCCTGCCTTTGTCTGCACCTCACAGAATGTGAACAGAGGGGACATCTGGATTATGTGGGAGAAGAGGCTGATATGGCCTTGTACAGCAGAAGTTGTGACAGAAAAGGAAACCCTCGTCTCATGATGGTGAACGAGGTATGAGAAGGTACACAGATCTTTTTGAGAATCATAGCTTCCAAAGATCATATCTAGTTTTAAAAGTCTGCCTTGCTAGGTCACTGATTGTTTCATAGTGAGTCAATGTGATACTCTCACAGTAAGCAAACTTCTATTGAAGTATTACTTATTTAAATCTGTAAAGGAGATAACAACGTTGCAAAATTTAAGCAAGCATCTCATTGCCACAATATCTACATAGATTACCATCTTAACAAAGACAAGGGGTAAAATGAAAATCATGTCTTTTTTTCTGTTGTTTTGCTTTTCTCTATGAAAATTTGAGGCAGCCCTTCAATTCCTCTGCTCAGTCAATCCTCTTGCCTTAGCCTCTCAAATAGGTGGGACTACAGACATGTGCCACCATACTTGGTTTGGAGGACAACTCTTATCTCTGCTTCCCCAAGTTATACATTAGTAATCTTCAAAAAAGAACACTAAAAATAAAACAAAAAAATAAAAAAATCCCATTTTTACAATAAATAACTTAGATAATAGGGATTCAAGCTGTCACCCAAATTCATCTTACTCCGCCTCCATAGTATTAGTATTCCTATTTTTGTTGTTGTTGTTGGTTGTGGGGCCTGAACTGGGCCTGGGCGCTGTCCCTCAGCGCTTCAGCTCAAGGCACCATAGCAACATTTCTGGGTTTTTCTACTTATGTGGTCCTGAGTAATGGAACCCATGCCTCATGCCTTACAAGGCCTATTAAAAAAAAAGAATTTAGCTTATTTTTATTTAAAAGTGATGTACAGAGGGGTTACAGTTGCATAGGTCAGGTAATAAGTATGTTTCTTTTGAACAGTGTCGGATTCCCTTTTTTTTTTTTTTTTTCCAGTCCTGGGGCTTGAAATCAGGTCTTGGGCACTGTCCCTGAGCTTCTTTTGCTCACGGCTAGTGCTCTACCACTTGAGCCATAGCACCGCTTATGGCTTTTTCTGTTTATGTGGTACTGAGGAATCAAACCCAGGGCTTCACGGATGCTAGGTAATGCATTCTACCACTGTGCTAGGCAAGCATTCTACCACTAAGCCACATTCCCACCCCAAGAATTCCTAATTTTTATCTATGCACAAAACTGTGTGGAATTTTCTCATCCTTCCTTGCAGCTAAGTGTGATCATGTGACTAAATTCTTGCCAAAGAGATACAAGCATAAGTATTGTATGGTAGCTTCTGAAAAACTTTCTTCCAAAGACAGGTAGTACGTGCCCCATTTATCTACTGAGGCTTAAACTTAGGGCCTCATATTCTCTCGTGACTTTTTTTTTGCTCATGGCTGGTGTCCTGCCACTTGAGCCATGCCTTCAATTCAACTTTTTTTTCTGGTTCATTAAGGGCAACTCTGTGGTTAGGTATGATGGCTCATTTCTATAATGCCACCATTTGGGAGAAAAAATAGGAAGAACAAGGTTCCAGGCCAGTGTTGGCAAGTTATCATTCCAAAACAAGGCAGAGAGGTGGTACCCACCTAGAATCCTAGCCACTCAAGAGGCAGAGGTAGGAGCATTGCAGTCAGAGGCTGATTCAGGCAAAAGTGCCACAGCCTACCTGAAAAACAAACTAGAGGCAGAAGAATTTGGGATCATGGCACAAATGGTAGAGTGGTGGCGTACTTGCCTTTGAGCAAGCCCAAAGCTCTACGTTCAAATCCCAGAATGACAATAAACAAACACAAAGTAAGAAAATAAGGGTAAATCAGTACCTAATAACTCTTATAGCTTGTTAGAGTCTAAGACCTAGAGCGCTATTGTCTACAAACCGCCTTGGTGTGTAATAAGACTGAGGTTATAGCCAAAGTGTTCACTTGGGGATGAGAGGACAGGACACAGGTAGAGCAGGCTTGGAGACCTACTAGACAAGCAGACAAGTCCATAAGTATGCAGTGGCTCGTGTGGCCAGCTTAAGGGTCAGACAATTCTGGATTCACAGGTCATTCCGTGTTGTGCTTTCTTTTCTACCATAAACCTGGATGAGAGCTACATGTGATTGCCTCAACCACGTGATTCCCTAGTGTGAATAACATAAACTTTCCTCAGCTTTCTAGGAACTTCCAGAAGTTTGTGTTTTCTGGCTTTCCTTGCATCCATGAATCTGCATTCAATTGCACTGGCTGGGCTTTACTCATTGTCAATCCAAACAAAACTCTCTTTAAAAAATTAATTTGCTTTATTGTTATTATAGATGGATTACAATGACATGAGTCAGGTAATATGTATATTTCCTTTCGTCCAATGTCTTCTGTTCCCTCATTCTCTCCCAGTCCCTCCCTCCCATCTCCACCCACGAGTTGTGTAGTTCTCTTTCATCGCAGTGTTCAGGGAACTCGCTACTGTACTTTCTCACTCTTTTGCCCTTGAGTTCTGTGCCCTCCCCCATACCTTCCTGAAGATACACACATGAATAAAACATGCATAAAGAAGACAGAATTATCAAAAACTCAAAACTAAAAACAAATCTTTTCTTTCCATATCTTGAAGTTTGTTTCAGTATGTATATTATTTTCTATAAATGCAGAGGCACTTAGGTATTGCGCCTTTGTATTTCTCTCCTAGGAGTATCTTCTATTGGTCTCACCATGTGTATCTAGAATCCTGTATAATGTGTCATATCCTACTGTGCTTTAGATCTGACTTCTGCATATCAGTCTTTTTATGAGCTACCCCCAGACAAAAATTTACAAACATATGGAATCGGGTGGACTTGAGCAAACTGTTATATGGTGTGCTATATGGTATGCACTACCTTTTTACCTAATTTCCTTCTCCCCTTCATTCTTTACCTCAGAGAGAATGAAATTAAATTATTTTATGCAGAGAGCATTTGCATTCATTTATAAGCTTTTGTTCAAGCAATTATGAGTATTCTCAAGCAGTTCATTCTCCTAATAGGAACACTATTACCAATCTGTAAGGCATACACTTTTCTCTACCATTACATTCTTTAAATTTTTAAATTTTCTTATGTCAACCAAGCCAAACATTTTTTTTTTGTCAGTCATGAGACCTGAACTCTGGGCCTGGGCGCTGTCCCTCAGTTCTTCAGCTCAAGGCTAGTGCTCTATCACTTGAGACACAGCGCCACTTCCAGCCTTTTCTGCTTATGTGGTGCTGAGGAATCGAACCCAGGCCCTCATGTGTGCTAGGCAAGCACTCTACCACTGAGCCACCTTCCCGGCCCTAATATTTTTAAAAATAAAAATATCAATGTGATCCTTGCCACTTGTAATAAAATGAAAATGGCTACAAATCAGATCTTATATGATTTCCCTTTTTATTCTTTTTAAAATTGTTATTATAAAGGCAATGTACAGAGGGGTTACAGTTAAGTAAGTCAGGTAAAGAGTGCATTTCTTTTTGGACAATGCCACCTCTCCTTCCCATTTCTCTCCCAGTTTTCCCTTCCCTTTCTTATTCAAACAGATTCCCTTTTTCTCCTCCTTAGATCCTGCAGCAGTTCCTAAACCTGACTGTGTATCTGTCAGTTAGAGATCTCTGGAGGATCATTCTGCACTGATTTGCAGAGGTCCTAATTTGGTAGATGAGGTTAGAGCCTAGGATTCTGTCTCTTAACAAAATTCCTCAGGGATTATTTAGGAATACTGATCAAACTAGCCTGTGCTGTGTACCATATTGTATGATTCAGACATAGAACACTTCCATTGTACAGTCAGTACTAATGGATAGTACTGGTCCAAGCCATTTACTATACAAAGAATGTACACACTTGGTGTAGTGTTCATTAAGAGTAGCTTTACCTCATCTTTCTTTTACTTTTTAGACTCTGACCACTTTGTTTAGCCTGTCATTCCCTATCCAGAAAACATTGGTAGTGTCAGCATTACTTTAACTGTACTTTTTGTGTCTTTAGCCTCAGTTTTAGGGCTAAGATGTAGTACTGGGACCCTCTTTGCTTCTGGTAAGTGCTTCCTCTCCACACTCTTGTAAAAGACTCAGTCACTTGGAAGTTAATGCATTTTAGCCATTGTCATTTTCTCCCTTCTTATTGCTTGCTACTACCTCATTCAGTGAAGACATTTACATGTAGTTCACACTATTCCTGCTACTTCAAACTTTGCTTCATTTGGAGAATGTCAACTTCTAGCTAACAATTGATCCTTTAGTTCCTTGACCTTTTTATCTCCAATAAAAACAGGAGCTAACACTTGCCAAACACCAGCCACTTGGTAAAAAATCAGCATGTTATGTATTAACTCATTTGATTCCATAAGATAGGTCAGCATTTTTATTGTCTCCATTTTACAAATGAGAAAACATGTAATTGGCTCACAGATAAGCCAGCATTAAGTACTGAAGGCAAGAGCTAAATTCGGGTGCTTTTGTCCTGGAGAGCACATGCTTCAGTACTACAAGTTTTTTTCTTCCAGCAATGGTGTTCATTCCATTCTACTGTTGTTTCTTCTTCCCCTGTCATGCTACGAGCCCTGCCCTCACTTCTGTCTACATAATCTTCACAGATTAAGCAATCCCATCAGTAGGGTAAAAAAACAAAAATGAAAGTAACAACTGCTTATAGTTAAATTATCTTAATGCATTAACATCATCATCATCATCATCATCATCATCATCATTATCATCATCATCATCATCATCATTGCAGTATTGGAGATTGATTGCAGACTTTCACACTTGCTAGGCCAAGAATTAACCACTTGAATTACGCTCCCAGTTCTTTTGCTTTTATTATTATTATTATTTTTTGGTTGGTAGTGGGGCTTGAACTCTGGGCCTGGGCGCTGTCTCTCAGCTCTTCAGCTCAAGGCTAGCGCTCTACCACTTGAGCCATAGTGCCACTTCCTATTTTTTTTTATTTTTTTAAGATAAATTTCATATTAACTTTGTCCTGATCAGTTTTGTCTCTCTTTGTCTTTTTGTCTCCCAAGTAGGTGATATTATAGGAGTGCAAAACCATTACTGGCCCAACCCAATTTAAGTGTAAGTGGTCTGTCCCTCCTTCCTTCCTTCCTTCCTTCCTTCCTTCCTTCCTTTTCTTTTCTTTTTCTTTTTCTGTCAGTCATGGGTCTTGAACTCTGGGTACTGTCCCTCTGCTCTTCAGCTCAAGGCTAGCACTCTACCACTTGAGCCACTCTACTACTTGAGCCATAGCATCATTTCTGGTTTTCTGGTGGTTACTTGGAGATAAGAATCTTACGGACTTTCTTGCCTGGGCTGGCTTTGAACTACAATCCTTAGATCTCAGCCATCTGAATAGTTAGGATTATAGGTGTGAGCCACCAGCTCCTGGCTCTTTTCTTTTCTTTCTCTTTTTTTTTCTTTTTTTTAAATTTACTGGTACTGGGGCTTGAACTCAGGACCTTGATCTCTCACTGGCTTTCTTTTGTCACAGCTGGTGCTCTACCACTTGAGCCATGCCTCCAGACTGGCATTTTGCTAGAGAGGGAGTCTCTCAGACTTTACTGACCAAGCTGTTTATAGGAGTGAGCCACTGGCATCTTGCCTAAATACTTATTTCTCATGACGAGTCTATTGAGAAGGTGAATATTATCACCAAATATAAATGCATATATAAACCAGAATGTAATGGTAGAGAAAATTGCATACCTTAGAGGTTGGTAATAGTATTATTATTAGGAGAATGAACTGCTTGAGAAAACTCATAACTCCTTGAACAACAACTTGTAAATGAGTGCAAATTCTCTCTGCATAAAATAAGAGAATTTAATTTCATTCTCTCTGAGGTGCAGAGAAAACCATGGTTTTATTAAATAGTACGTCCAAGGTCACACAGCTCATAAGTGGCAATGCCAGAATTTGAATCTAGACAGTTTTCATATTCCACATTCTTCTCTCTATTGCCATAAGGAGATAAATCTGAAGTTATAGGAAAAAGAATGATCCCTTACAACTTTCCCCCCTCCCCAGAGCCCCCAATATCCATGCCTGACCTCAAGTTCAAGTGTTATTTGTTTTAAAAAATCCTGGATATTTGCCTCATAATGAGAACAATGAATTAGATCATTTCAATAATCTCCCTACTTGGTGTTCTGTTTGAATATAATGTATTGCTGTACTGCAAACCTTGGACTGTGTTATATAAATAGGACAGAGCTGAGCCTGAGAATTGGGAGATAATAAGCAGAGTATTTGAATGCAGAAAGCACAGGTATCAATTGCTTAGAGAGGCTGTTGTAGCAAATAGAGAGGACAGATTTCTTTATATGTGACAGTACTTGATGTGCTTATGTGGGGAGGAGAACAACAGTTTTGGGTGGGGGGGGCGGATAGCTCAAAGAAGTAGTTTGCTCTGCATTCATGTGATGGCTTCTATGACAAGAAAAAAAAGGAGTAAAGAAGGAGAGCAAAAAAAGGTATTCTTGGTATGGGGCCAGGGGAAAGGCAGCCTGGCTGAAACCCTTGTTCCCTTGGTCAGGAAGCAGCAATCTACGTAAACAGGAAGTAGAGAAGGCTGTGGGAGAAGAGAGCTGACACAGATGGGTCTAAGTGGTTACATGCAAAAGAGATTCTGATACAAGCCCAGGGCTTTGCATGTCATACCCTAGCACTGTCCTGGGACTCCTCACTTCATCAAAGTGTCTGTGCAGCATGTGCTGGGTCCTGTTTCCAAATAGATAAACCTTTGAGCTCTTGCTTTTTTCCAGTTGCTGGTAGTTTTGTTTAATCTTATTTAATTATCTCAACATTCTGTGAAATTAGGAATAGGCAGAAAAGGGACATAATTGATTCAGAGGGATTGAGTTACCCTGCCCTAATCCATTTAGATTATACTATCAGACAGCACTTTGGGAAGATAGTCTCCTTTTAGAAGAGTAGCTGTGTATAAACATAACCTATTGAACGTATTGAAAAGTAGAAGGGAGGCTTAAGAGAGTAAGTAGGGATAAAGGAGAAGAGGAGGATTAAGAGAGCAACAGGATGATATAACATGTATATTCTAAACATGTATGAAAAAGCACACTAAAACCCATTACTCTGTATAATTAATACATATCAATAAGAATAAAAAAAGATGGTGGCTGAGTGGTAGAGTGCTTGCCTTGCATGCATGAGGCCCTGGGTTCGATTCCTCAGCACCACATTAGCAGAAAAAGCTGGAAGTGGCATGGGGGCTCAAGTGGTAGACACTAGCTTTGAGCTGAAGAGCTGAGGGACAGTGCCCAGGCCCAGAGTCCAGGCCCCATGACTGACCAAAAAAAAAAAAAAAGAAAGAAAGAAAGAAAAAAAAAGATGCATTTGCTCTCTAAGGATGCCATAGAAAATCAATCAAAACCGTGTGTGTGTGTGTGTGTGTGTGTGTGTGTGTGTGTGTGTGTGTGTGTGTATTATCTGTTTTTTAGATCAGAAATTTAAAATCAAGGTGCTACACTCTTGAGGGCTCTAACAGAGAACACTTCCTTGTTTTGTTCAGCTTCTAGTGACTCCAGGTTTTTTGTCTTGTGGAGATATAACCCATCTCTGTTTCCATCTTCACATGACCTTTTCCTTTTTATCCTGTCTTCTCCTCTTCTCTCTTATAAGGATGCTTGCTGTTGGATTTAAGGCCCACCCGAATGATCTCATCTCAAGATACTTAATTTAATTACATTTGCAAAGACCTGTTGTCCAAATAAGGCCAAAAATTTTGGAGGTTTTGTATTAGGGCATAGACATATCTTTTTTGGAACCAACATTTAATCAACTATAAAGGGTATCATTATTAAGGTATAAACCAGATTTTATAGCATTTTCAAAACAACCATGGAATCAAGAGGGATGCTGTCTTGGTTTTAACTCTTATCTCCAGATATTTAAAAGCATAAACTTCTCCAAAATGCCAGTCTATCCCACTGTCTCTGATTTCCCAGAGTGTGGCACAAAGCCATGTGGGTTTTTGAAACTGCCCTCTATGGGGAAATGTTATATCTCTCCTCTAATAAACACATTCACACATGGTTGAGAATTGCTTCTGGGAGGGAATGCTATGACACTGGCTGATGGGTAAAGCCAATAGTATTATGCGTTTAGGGAAGAGCTTTTTAAAAAATCTACCAGTAGTGAAGATAGAGGACTAAAAGTTGGATTAATCTGAAGAGCAGGTCCAGAACAAAGGGTCTTATTACTATAAGAGAATATCACTATTGTTCTTGGGAGATCTGTCTGAAACACAAATATACTCATGGCATTCTCTGCTTGAGATTTCTCACTGGTTCCTTCTCAATACGGAGAGAATTTCAGATGCCTTAACACAGCATACAAGAAGCCTGAAAGCTAGCCTGAGTCTTACCTTTCTAGATTACTTTTTACCACTCTCAAAGACTGTTTCCTTTTACTGATCAAATTCTTGCTATTTCCCAAACAAGTCATGTCCTTTATTGCTTTTTCTAGCCTTGATCAAGTTGTTCCATATGTTTGGAATGCTCTGTCCCTCTTTCTGCCTAGAAATTCCCATTGAAACACACGTAAAGACCACTTTTCCCGAACATACATTAGCAAATCTCTTTCCACCTAGCATCTCCCTCTGCTATGATTTCAAATACTCTATTCATGGGGGCTGTTTGCCTTGTGTTCTATCTAATTATAGAACTTTGTCAAATTCACCCCAATGCCTCAAATTCATCTCCAGTGCCTCATAGGTGCTCCATAAATGTTTGTCAAAACATGAAAAGATGGCTTCAAATCTGAAATGCTTTGTTTGGCAACAACGGGATCCAGGCTTTGAATCTTTGTAAAGCCTCCATCCTGGAGTAGAGCATTGGAAATCTTGGCAGAGGCGTAAGAAAAGGGAATGGTAGGAAACGACCAGAGGTTTTCAGTTTGGAGAAATAGTTTGTGTGGTTTGAAACAGATTGAAACCCCTCAGTTCATTCTCTCATCTTTGGCATGAAAACTTCTGGAGTATCAGTATCCGAGATAACACATCAGAAATGGTGGGGATGACAGATGTGCTACAACTAGAAAGTACCAACTCTGACATGGGGAAATTATACAATTGATGGATGACTGGAGGGAAAGTGGACAAAGGGAAGCAGCTTATGTGGCAGATGAGAGAAGAGGGATTTAATGCTGGGCCTGCACTTACATATCAGTGAAGTCTATTACTTTCTTAGTATCTGCCTTTCCTAAAGGGGAAATCAGAAGAAAACCAATGGAGGCTGGTAGGGGTATTGCCAGGCTTTGCAACTTTTAATTTTGGGTCTCACTCTAATCAGATAATTTTGAAATAGGTTTGAAGAGCAATTTTACTTTGAATGAGAAAACAAATCACAACAAAATCTTGGAAATATAAGTTATTTTCTATTTAAGATCTACTTAAGGCAGCTTACAAGAGATGCTAATACATCAATACTTGCTGACTGTAATCTGGCTTCTTTTCCCCACCTACAAGACCCTATAACTTCCAGCACTTACAGAGACCCATGTAAGTGAAAATCTCTGAAGCGTAAGCATTGTTAGCATCACAATAAATTCCCCTCTGGACATAGAGCAAGTGAGAACAGCAGATGTCCATTTCTTAATAGCAGATTCCTTTTTTTAAAGAATGGAGGGCTGGACATACATCCAAGTAACTCTGCTCAGGCCACCACATCTGGGGAACTTGGGTCTTGGCAGTACAAGTGGTCATCATTTTGTACTTTGTGGCACTGGCCAAACCCAGCTGGATTTTTGCTACACTGACTTTAACAGCTCTGCACTCACGTAATTCAGTGCTTTAAAAGGCCATGTTTTATTTGGCACTGATGCTTTCAACAAACTTACAGGGACTATTGGACCTGGGAGCCAAAAGCTGAACCTGTCCTGCCACAGCTTCTGGCCATGTCGATTTCCTCCTCCTTTTTCTCCTCACCCTTTTCCTCTACCTCTAACTTCTCTTCTTTCTCCTGTTTTCCTTCCTCTCCCCACTCCTGCCTTCTCCTTCCTTCTTCTCTTCCTCTTTGACAGATCACTGAGTTCAGACAGCACATCACACATGAGGCCTAAATTATGAGCAAATTCCATTGACGTCAGGACATGTACATCCAGTGAACTTGGCGCAATTTTTGGCATCTCTAAGCTGTGTCCTTTTCAGATGCAGACAAGTGCCTTCAGGGCAACAGAGGCATTCCAGATGGTGGTGTGCAGATAGACTCCCCAGCAACACTGCCTCCCAGCTGGGCCAGCGCCCGGAATGCCACAGGCCACTGTCGGCACATCCCCACAGCCGCTGTTGACTCTTGGAAGGAGCGCAGCAAACATACTGTGACTTATCAGAGGAAGCCTGCAGATGATTAACTCTGAGTCCATTATAAGCTGTATTTCCACCCAAGTGGACTCCAGGCTGAGGGTAAAGCAGAGTAAGAGAGAAGGCAGACAGTGGAACACCAGGAGTTTGGCAGTAATTGTAAGTGCTTTCCCCAGCAAAGGAGGCACAACAGTAGGAGAAAAATACAAAATGTTTTAAGATAGAAAACATGGGACCCTGCTCTGTCACTCACAATCTATGTGAACTTGATGGGTAGTAGTAGCTATTTGCTGGGACATTCTTCCTACCCCCTTACTTTCCCAGCCTCTTTCCTTTGAGGGCATTTCTTTTCTGCCCCATTTGGGCTCAGGGCTCTATTCTTGTTCCCCAATCCCTCTCTTTCCTGTCCTCAGTGACAAAATCCAAGAAGGTCAATTACAGTATTCCATACCTGGAGATAGTGAATAAAACTCAGGGTGTATGTAAATTATTACAGCCCTTCTTTGAAACTTCCATAAATTTTGGAATGATATCAATGCCATATGAGAATGTTAATATATCTTACCAACGACAAAATAAGAAAGGGAAATATCTGTCATAGTAGCTGGAAGAAAGGTGACATCCAAAGTCAAAAGCTAGGCCTCTGCTTTTCTGAATCACTGCCACAACTACCTAGATTTATGGAGGCAGTGTGGGGTTATACATACATGAAATTTCCTTGCAACTGAACTGTGTTGTTTTCTGAAGGGTAAAAGGACCTCTTTTTTCAAAAACCCCCAAACAAAACATGTTATTTGCAAACTCTTCTAAAATATTTCACATACTTCTCACTTGGAAAATAGAAGATGCCACATTTAACCTCTTCTGGATGGCGCAGGGCTTTAAAGCAAGGGTCAATTAATATGCTGTGCAATCCTATAGTTTAGGACTCTGTTCCAGCATGCACTTCTTAGATTTTTGTCTGCTTATCCAAGGTATCACAGGGCAAACTCTCAACAAAAACAAACTTAAGGTATTCTGACCTTATTCATAGTCAACCCTCGTAGCACTCTGTCTTATATTCCCCCTTTCTGGTGTGTTCTTGAACTCCGTTGGCTCCTGAACTTCTGCTTGATTCCTGCTTTTAACCCAGCAGTTTCCCTTTAGATCTCACCTGAGATAGAGCTGCTCAAAGACTGACCTTTGGTCCTTTTCCTCATCTGCTATTCTGCCTTTGCCCTTGGGCCCTGTTTTGCTTCCAGCTGGCAATAATATTGAGCCAAGATGGGGTCTCATGACAAGGGATCAGATGTTAGTGTTTCTCCTTTCACATGGTTAAATGGAGTAGGATCATTTATTACAGGGACAAACAACCTTGTTCATACTACAGAAATCCCTAGGGTAACGTTTAAAATAGCTGGGGATAGCAGAAGGATTATAGAAAGTAGTAGTAATCCTACTTCGGTAGGAATATTTTAATGAGGCAGTATGGAGCTCAGTTTCCTAGGGAGTATCAGTTACATTTTTTTTATTGATTAGTTGAGTTACAAATATACCTCAGGAATTGTGAAATTTTCAAGCTACACAGATAGCTGTTAGCTAATATTGTCCCCAGGCCTCACTTTCTCTTGTTGCTCCCCTGCTGACCCATGAACCCAAGGCTTGTAAGGAGATAAGTTTTTTTTTTTTCTTCTTCAGTTGTGGGGCTTGAACTCTGGGCCCGGGCCCTGTCCCTCAGCTTTTCAGCTCAAGGCTAGCTTTCTACCACTTGAGCCACAGCTCCACTTCCTGTTTTCAGGTGGTTTATTGGAGATAAGAGTCTCATGGCGTTTCCTGCCCAGGCTGGCTTTCAACCACAATCCTCAGATCTCAGTCAGCCTCCTGAGTAGCTAGGATTACAGGCATGAGCCACTGGCATCCCGCTGGCTCTTGCACTTTTTAGTGGTTAAGAGGAAAAAATACAGATATGCTAGAAGTTTTAGTCATTGTGAATAAATAGATGCTTTTGTTTTAACCTATAGGAAACATTGTAAGGGTGAATCATATCAAATGGAAAGCTTGAATTTAGTATGAAAATTTCAGCCTTGTTTTGAGAACTTTAGAGAAACCTAGTCAATATGATGTTTTTAACAATTTACAGAGTAGTTGTTTCCTCTTTCTTCTTTTAGATGCAGTCCATTAACCCTAAGTGAACATACACAGAAGCCCAGCCTGAGGCCCCATTTCTGATAAACACATAGAAATTTGGCTCTTTGCTACCCCTCTTGGTTACTCCATGTCCTGACCCTGTGATCCCATGATGTATATTTTAGTATAATGGTTCTCAACCCTAGCTACTCAGTGGAATCACTCCAGATAACAAAAAAATCAGAGCCAGGAATGGAGGCATACTCTTGTAATATCAGCATGCAGGAGTCTGAAGCAGGAAGTGAAAGATTATTAGACTTTGCCAGAGAACCACGCAGACATCCAGGTACAGAGAACAAAGAAAGGTTTATTGCCGGGAAAGGGGCCAGCAAAACCCCTTCTCACAAGGGAGAAGTGAGAAGAAGTACCAGCTATTGTCTGAGGTGACCAATATAACCTAGGAGGTTTAGAAGGGGCTAGATGGGGCTAGGAGGTGGAGACCCTGGTGTGGATGTGTGGGCCAGGGCCTTCATCATGGCAGACTAGGATTTATGGCTGCTGTCCAAATAGTAGATAAGGGGTCCTGCAGGTGCCCAGACCTGAAGTTCACTCTAAGGGGCTCTTGTTGCCTTAGATGGTGGTATTTGCCCCAGAGAATTGCCATCCCAAGGTAAAGGGGGGTTGGAGGCTGATTACTTACTGCCTTTACTACATGGACCTGGTGTTGCCTAGGAAGGGAGCAAGCTAAACTGTAGAGAAGGGAAGGAGTGGGCTAAGCTATGGGAAGGGAGCTCATTTCACTAACAGGAAGAATACTAATTTAAGCTAGCATGCGCTACAAAGTGAACTGAAGGTCTTCTTGGGCTACATAATGAGACCTTGTCTCAAAAAACCAAACCAATTGGGTGGGGGCGAGGTGGGGGAGGATGGGAAGGGATGGGAAGGGGAAACAAAGGAGGAGGCTACAATGCTTGATAAGAAATGTACTCATGCCGGGCGCTGGTGGCTCACGCCTGTAATCCTAGCTACTCAGGAGGCTGAGATCTGAGGATCGCGGTTCAAAGCCAGCCCAGGCAGGAGAGACCTTGAGACTCCTATCTCCAATAAAACCACCAGAAAACCAGAAGTGGCGCTGTAGCTCAAGTGGTAGAGCGCTCCCCTTGAGCTGAAGAGCTGAGGGACAGAGCCCAGGCCCAGAGTTCAAGCCCCATGACCGACAAAAAAAAAAAAAAAAAAAAAGAAATGTACTCATTATCTTGCCCATGTAATTGTAACCCCTCTGTACAGTATTTTCACAATAAAAAAAAACCAAACCAAAAACCAAAACCAAAACCAAAATATTGATGTCCAGGTACAAACAAAACCAATTAAATCAGAATTAGACTTCCCTTCCCCCAACATTTTATTTAAAAAATTCAAGGACACAAAAAAATTGAAAATTTCACAAAGCAGGATTCTCTGTGGATTCTACCAATAGCATTCCATTATATATCCTTATCATCTAGTAAAAATTTTATATCTATCTATCTATCTATCTACATCCTTCTAACTAGCTGCCAAACATCTTATTTTTTTTATTTTTATTGTGAAAATACTGTACAGAGGGGTTACAATTACATGGGCAAGATAATGAGTACATTTCTTATCAAGCATTGTAGTCTCCTCCTTTGTTTCCCCTTCCCATCCCTTCCCATCCTCCCCCTGTCCCCCTACCCAAACCTCCCCGCCCTCCCTCCACCAAAGTTGTAAAGTTCATTTTTGACATAACGACGTGCACATCTCATTGTTGCAATGGGTCCACCTGTATCCCTATTTAAACGATTTGTTTTTCCCCTTCCCTTCCACAAATTATACTGACATCAAATACAGTGAAAGCAGGGGTTATACTGTGGGGGAGGGACATACAAAGCAACAAAGAAATAATCTTATAAATGTGTTAGAAACAATCGCAAGAAAGAAAAAAAACATTTGAATACATATCTTAGGGTTCATTTCCCTAATATCACCTTATCTGACCTTTTCTACTTGACTCAGATATACTCTAGATATTGCAAATAAGGGAAACCATTGGACCTATGTTTCTTTGGGCCTGGCTTACTTCACTTAATATAATTTTTTCCAAGCCTTTCCATTTCCTAACAAATGGGGCAATGTCATTCTTTCTGATGGAGGCATAGAATTCCATTGTGTATATATACCACATATACCACATTTTCTTGATCCATTCATCTACTGAGGGGCATCTGGGTTGGTTGCATATCTTAGCTATAGTAAATAATGCTGCAATAAACATAGTCGTGCTGGTAGCTTTAGTGTGGTCTTGTTTGTAAACGTTTGGGTAAATGCCCAAAAGTGGGATTGCTGGGTCATAGGGGAGCTCTATGTGGAGTCTTTTGAGGAACCTCCATACTACTTTCCAAAGTGGTTGAACAAGTTTACACTCCCAACAACAATGCAGTAATGTTCCCTTCTGTCCACATCCCTTCCAGCATCTGTTGTTATTAGAGTTCTTGATTTTAGCCATTCTAACTGGAGTGAGGTGGTATCTAAGTGTTGTTTTGATTTGCATTTCTTTTATGGCTAGAGAGGTTGAGCATTTCTTCATGTGTCTATTGGCCATCCTTCTTTCCTCTTCAGAGAAGTTTCTCTTTAAGTCTTTAGCCCACTTCTTTATTGGGCAGTTGTTTCTTTGAAGATTTGTTGTTGGGTGGTTTAATTTTTTGAGTTCCAAGTATATTTTAGATATGAGACCCTTGTCCGTTGTAGAAAACCCAATTCATGGGTTTTCTATTGATCTTGCTAGCTATGTCCTTTGCCATGCAGAAGCTCTGCAATTTCATGCAATCCCATTTGTCCAACCTTTCTTTGATTTGTTGTGTTTCTGGGTCTCTATTAAGAAAATTTCGGCCTGTGCCAAGGAGACCTAGGGTTTCTCCTATTCCATCCTGTAACGTTTTCAGAGTGTCTGCTTTGACTCCTAGGTCTTTGATCCATTTGGAGTTGATTCTGGTGAAGGGTGATATATAAGGATCTAGCTTTAGTTTTCTACAAGTAGTTAACCAATTTTGCCAGCATCATTTACTGAAGAGGTTGTCTTTCTTCCATTCTATTTTTTTAGCTCCCTTATTGAAGATTAGATGGCTATAGGTCTGTGGGTTCATTTCTGGATTTTCAATTCTATTCCATTGGTCCTGAGGTCTGTTCTTGTGCCAGTACCAAGCTGTTTTGATTACTATGGCTTTATAGTAGAGTTTGAAATTGGTATTGATATTCCTCCAGCAGTGTTCTTTCTGTTGAGGATCGTTTTTGCTACTCGGGGTCTTTTATTGTTCCATATGAATTTTTGGATTGCCTCTTCTATTTCCTTGAAGAATGAGGTTGGAATTTTGATAGGTATCGCATTGAATTTGTAGATAGCCTTGGGAAGTATTACCATTTTCACGATGTTGATCTTTCCAATCCAGGAGCATGGGAGTTTTTGGCACTTTCTAAGTTCTGTGTTGATTTCCTTTTTCAAGATTTTAAAGTTTTCATCATAGAGGTCCTTCACTTCTTTGGTTAATTCCTAGGTATTTTATTTTTTGTGGGGCTATTACGAATGGAGTTGCTGTCCTAATTTCAGCCACACTTTTCTCATTGTTGGCATACAGAAAAGCCATTGATTTTATACCCTGCTACTTTGCCAAAGTTTTGAATCAGCTTGAGTAATTTGGGAGTGGAGTCTATGGGATTCTTTAAATACAAGATCATGTCATCTGCAAAGAAGGAGAGTTTTACTTCTTCTTTCCCTATTTGGATCCCCTTTATGTTTGCATCTTGTCTTGTTGCTGTAGCTAGGCATTCTAATACTAGATTGAAGCGAAGTGGAGAGAGTGGACATCCTTGTCTTGTTCCTGAGTTAAGAGGAAATCTGCCAAACATCTTATATTATGATAGATTTAATAGTAAATTGATTATGGGGGTGGGGAAAAGGAATGACAAATTATTGTTCATTACAGATTTTTTGGAAGTTTTTGAAAGGATTTATTTTAATGTAACAAATCTATGGAAAGTTCAGAAGTAGTGGTTGCTTGATGCTATGAATATAACTAATACCAATGGATTCTATGTAAAATAGTTATAATGGCAAATTTCTTCTATGTATATTATATCCACAGTTTATTTCTATAAAGTAAATAAAGATAATGTGTTATTCTCTGATCCTGTATGGTATGTTTATTTTATTACTTTTATACTGCATACATTTTATAGATACCTTATTTTATCTACTGAGTAAAAAGACTTTTAAGATGAACAAATAGCTGGAACTAGTGACTCATGCTTGTAATCCTAACTACTCAGAAGGGTGAAATTTGAGGATCAAGGTACAAAGCTGGAGAAGTTAAATCTGGGAAACATTTTATTTTTATTTTTTTTTAGTGCCAGTCCTGGGGCTTGAACTCAGGGTACTGTGCCCGAGTTTTTTGTTTTTTTTTTTTGCTCAAGGCTAGCACTCTACCACTTGGTCCTCAGTTCCATTTCTGGATTTTTGGGTACTTACTTGGAGATAAGAGTCTCACAGTGTTTCCTGCCCAGGCTGGCTTTGGGCTATGATTCTCAGATCTCAGCCTCCTAAGTAGCTAGGTTTATAGGCTGGAGCTACTACCGGCTTCCAGCCCCAGAGACTTTTATTTCCAATTAACTATCAAAAATCCAGAAGTAGAGGTGTGGCTCAAGTGGTAGAGCACTAGTCTCTAGAGAAAAAGCCAAGTAAGAGTTTGAGGCCCTGAGTTCAAGCCCTAGTATCAGCACATGTACACACACACAGACACAGACACAGACACAGACACAGACACAGACACAGACACAGACACACACAGACACAGACACACACACACACACACACACACACACACACACACACACACACACACACACACGGAACAGCCTTTTTTCCACAGGAAAATACTTAGGAGATTCCTGTATTCCTGTCAAGAACACTTGCTTACTTGTCTTCACCTTCAGAAGATCTTCCTTCCTGTAGGAACTGGTGTAACTTTTTATCTTTATTTTAGGAACAGGTGCTTGAACCAGAATCCCAGCTATTAACTTTCTTCTTCTGAAGAATCTTCTCTTTGCTGCTGCAGCCATCATCAATATTCCCTTCTTTTAAGTTTTGCTTAATATCATGGCCATGCATCCATCCCCAGATTAAATACTATTTAATTTCATAATCTTTTCACTTAAGGAAGAGAGGAAGCATGAATTTCAGATTCATTACCACCCTTCCCTGCTATCCTCTTTTGATGCCTCTTAGGGCCTTCTTGTTTTTATCCTATTGAACAGGGAAAGAGAAACACCTTAAGAAACCTGGCATCAGGGCCAGAGAGAAGGCAGGGTATTTCTTACTTGCTGTTTTCCTGCTTCCTGTGGAGTCTGGCAGTCTCCCACTGGGCAACCTCTCCCTTCCTGGTCCCAGTTCTACTTGGGCAGTTCCCCTGTTGGTTTTTGCTTCATCTGCTCACCAGCCTAGGCTTCTGGGGTGTGGTAACACCCCCTACTTCCAGTATCACCCATGCAATTAGGAAACAGTGATTTTTTTTTTCCAATCTGTGATTGCTTCACCATTCTCTGTTTGGCTTCTTCACTTTCTTACTCATCTGTTATAAACAATTCATCTTCCTCCGATAGATTTTCTTTTCCTAGCTAGATCTCAGCTGATACCATGAATAGTGGAAAGAACAGAGGCTTGGAAGAAAGAGGGACCTAAGTTTGGATGCTGTTACTTATTCTATGAACTTGCTTTGGTAGCCCAAACATCCTCGACTCAGCTTTCCAGACATTGGAATTACCCATGGATACCACCTCACCTGGCTAACATATCATTCCTCTGTGACCTAGTTTTTTTTTTTAAATATATTATTGCTTTGTTTTGTGCACTACTTCCTCAAATTTCATAAATAACTTACAGAGTCCTACTATGTGTTCCTATTATGTGAGAACGATTAGGTTAGCAAATGTTTTAGAAAGCATGATGGAAATACAGCCATTGCCTTCAGTGTGCTAACAATCTAATGGGAATGAGAGAAGTGACAGCCAAGTCTGTGGAAAGACATTTTGATAAACACACCAAACTGAGGCACCAGTGACACTGATGAGCTTACAGGGGAAGAGACTTCCTGGGAACATAAGGTACAACAGCAGAGCGGAGAGGGAACTCTTGCTGACTTTAAGAGAAAATTTTCATCACTCAAAGAGGGGAAAGAGAATTCAGGCTAAATGTATGGCATGTGAGAGGTGGAAGAACTATGCTCATGCATGCACATCCACAGCTGTACTTCTGGTAAAACTAGTATTGTTTGCTGGACTTGAATATTTTTTAAAAATACCTGTTTTTTTTTTATTGTGAAAATACTGTAAGATGGGTTACAATTACACAGGCAAGGTAATGAGTGTATTTCTTATCAAGCATTGTTGCCTCCTCTTTTGTTTCCCCTTCCCATTCGTTCCCATCCTCCCCCGCTCCACCAAAGTTGTAAAGTTCATTTTTCCACATAACGACTTGTACATGTCATTGTTGCAATGGGGCCACCTGTATCCCTATTTAAACAATTTGTTTTTTCCCTTCCCCTCCACAAATTATACCAACATCAAATACAGTGAAAGCAGGGGTTATACCATGGGGGAGGGACATACAAAGCAACAACAACAACAAAAAATCTTATAAATATGTTAGAAACAATCGCAAGAGAGAACCATTTGAATCCTTATCTTGGGGTTCATTTCATCTAACATCAACTTTTTCTGTTGGTTTTTGACTCAGATTTTTTCCCCTTTTTCTTATATACACATTTTTCCTTATGTATTTCTCTAGATTTTGCTTTATGGAGACACATCATATTAGCTAGACATTGTTGCTATGATAAATACCCAAGTAAAACAAAAAGGAAGAATTAGTCTCAGGCGCTGGTGGCTCATGCCTATAATCCTAGCTGCTCAGGAGGTTGAGATCTGGGGATTGGGGTCTGAATCCATCTGGGGCAGGAAAGTCCACAGACTCATCTCCAATTAATCACCAAACATCCAGAAGTGGAGTTATTGCCAAGAGGTAAAGTGATAGCCTTGAGCAAAAAAGTCCAGGGATATTGCGTAGGCCCTGAGTTCTAGTCCCAGGACTGGCAGAAAAACAACAAAAAAGGAAGAATTACTTATTTGGGCTCCTAGTTCGAGGTTTTAGTTTACCATGGCAGGGAGGGTGTGGTGAATCAGAGCAACTCACATCATGTTGGCCAGGAAGCAGAGAGAGAGAGATCATGTGAGCTTGCTTCCTCCTTATCCCTTTTTAATTCCATCTGTGTGTCCAGCCTATGGGATGATACTGCCCACATTCAGGGCAGGTCTTATCTCCTCCTTAGAGAATCCTCTCTGTAGATACCATCATAAGCACATCAAAGACAGGCTTTACTAATTTCCTAGGTGCTTCTCAATCTGGTCAAGTTGGAAATCAAGATTAACCATCACACATATGAAACATGTGAATTTTGTGTTTACTAAGAGCAAATAAAATTCTCACCTTCACCTTTCTGAGCCTCATAATGTTTCCACAAGAAAGTGTCCTTGTAGACCAACACCCAATCCAGGTCTAGACTTGACTTACCATTGCCTTTTCTCATCCTTGTGAGACCAGGACCTTGATTACTACTGATCATGCCAAGAGCAGACTTGTACTTTTGCAGGCTTAAGTATCTTAAAGAAAGTGAAAGAGAGGAAAGGAACAGATTATAACAAGGAGTTCTAAGCTAGAATCCTAGAACAGGGGTTCTATAAGTTAGGTCTGGCCACTCACCCAATATGCCAAATAATGAGACAAGTAATGGTGAAGGACAGAGAATAGAGATTTATTACATGGTCATACCATGAGAAGAGACACAGTTAGATCAATACATCTTTCAGGTACAAACATGAATTTAGGTTTAAAAAAGGAATTGGGGCAAGAGGCAAGACATATACATAGTTATTAAACAGTTCAGGGAAAGTATAGCCTGATAGATCGTTATCATAGGGTTCTAGAGAAGTTATCAGCGTCATCACTTGACCTGAAGCAGTTTGATCAAGAAAGTTACTGACTTAGGAGTACGTGGGCTGTCCTGTAAGATTCAGCAGTATATTTCCTTGGGGATAGTTTTAGTCTCTTTATTCCTGGAAGAAAGGGACTCAGAATATGTGAAATAGAGGCAAAGATGCCAAGTATTTATCTGGCTTTTAGTAATCTGTAGGCCAAAGTAAAGAGTCATTGCTTTTTAGCAAAAACAGTTGCCAAGTACCTATTGTAATATTTATATTTGATTTTCATCATATACCATGTTCTTCATATTAAACTATTGAAAATCCCGCCTCTCTTTATTAAGTATTGTGTAAATACTGACCAGGAACAAAGCACTTGCCTAGCAAGTGCAACGTCCTGGGTTCGATCCCCAGTACCAAAAAAGAAAAGACAAAAAAAATACAGTTAAAAAAAAACCCAAACAAAAAATACTGACCAGGAAGTCTCTCTCATGAGTGCTATCCCATATAGAAAGAAATATTAGGACTGAGGCATAAGTGTTTTTCCATAAAATATGCAAAATATTTAGCATAGTACCTAAAATAAAGTTGGCATTCACTAAGTGTTGATTATATAGCAAAATAATTCTGAAATTGAAATGAAAAAAATATTTTCCAGTTTGTTGTATATAGGCATTGCTTTAGTAGAAACCCTAAATGGTAAAAAAGGAAAACCATTGGCAACATTGGATTTTTCTGTTTTGTACTTTTTGTGTGTTTTGTATTTTTTCTTTTATAGTTAAACACTATGCCTTAAATTTTCCTTTATATGACCATTTATGAGTACAGTCTGCATCAGACATGAAGTACTCAGACAAATGAACATGATTACATCAGGTATGAAATTTTGTTCTTGGTTATGAGGACCACATATTGTAATAATCTTAATCTTTGGTATAACACTCTTTCCTCAGTGATTTATTCTTTTGTTCCTTCTTTCCTTCCTCCTCTTTCCCTGTCTTTCTATTCCCCTTGTTCTCTGCCTTCTTCCTAACTTGCTCCCTCTCTTAGGAAGTCTTAAATTTCAGTACCACATTTTTGAGTAGAGTAGAACTTTAGGATTCTCTATAACTTAACCAGGAATTTCTTTATTTGTTGTGCTGGATTTGGAATATGAATGTGACAGACTTGCCATGTCTTGAGGGGGGAAGAAAAAACCCCTGATATTTCTTTCAATTTCCCCTAGAAGTCTAAGTGTATCTCCAAAGCTCAAAGAAAGGGAGTGGTTTTTGACTCAAACTTTGCCCTATTAGCCAACCTCAGGGAGTCTGACAGTAGACAAGTCTGATGTGGTTTGAAGTTTCATTATGAAACTTCTGTGTAGTTCTGCTTTTCACCCAGTTGTGTCATAGGAAAACAACCAAAACATTCATTTCAGTTTCTTCTAACCATTTGCTTGTAATAACAGAGATACACAATTAGCATTTAAGTATTCTATATTGCAATAAGTAATTTATCTAAGAATGTTGATGCTGTATACTTACTCATAAGTCAGCTTAAAAGTATTTCATTCTTTTCCATTAGCTACGACTATGTGTGTGTTTGTACCTATATTCATATATACTACATCCATCCATCCATCCATCCATCCATCCATCCATCCATCCATCCATCCATCCATCCATATAGTTGTCCCTTGTAATCCATGGAACATTTGTTCCAGAACCTATCCTGGAGGTTGGGATAAAATCTGGAGACGTTCAGATGTCTTGTATAAAATGGTGAAGCATTTGCATATAAACCTATGTTCATCCTTCCATATATTTTAAATAATCTCTTGATTACTTATACAACTTAATACAAAGTAAATGTTACACAAATAGTTATACTATATTATTTAGGGCACAGTGACAAAGAAAAGTCTGTCCATATTCAATACAGATACAATTTTTTTCAAATATTTTGATCTGTAGTTGGTTGAATCCAAGATATGGAAGGCTGACTGTTCTACATACAATACCACACATCTACAGAAAATATTTATGTTAAAATACAAATAAAATATTAGGACTTTGAATCAGTATTACTATTATTTTTGGTGCTGGTCCCCGGGCTTGAATTTAGGGCTGGAGCAATGTCCCTGAACCTTTTCTGCTCAAAGCCAGTGATCTACTGCCTGGGCCATAGCTCCACTTTCATTTTTGTTGTTGATAAAAGGCATGGTGCTGATATTACCCATGGAAGATAAACTCCATCAAGATAGATAGAGGTAGGGAAAGAATGTAGGGTACTAATGACTCATTCTCAATGTCACAAAATATACAAGCACACAAAACTGAATTTTAAAAAGTTAATGTAAATAGGATTTTGAAAAGAAGACCTGACAAAATAGAGCTTAGAGTCTAGCCTGTAATTTTACTATTTATTTATTTATTGCAAGCTAGAATTGTCCACAGTCTTGTGAATGCTATGCAGGTGCTCTACTGCTAAGTCATACCTCCAGTCTCACAGTTTTTAATAGGTATATTAACTCACATGGTGGTCATAAATAAAGTTAGGAGTCAAAAGTCAATGGGTTCTATATGTGTCTTATGCAGACTTCCAGAGTTTTTGGGTAATCAGTACCACATTTCTCAGATTTCAAAACAATTATACTGGAATACACAAAATCAGCAAAGTTATGAGAACCTATACCTAGTGTAATTTAACCCAGTGGTAAGCTGGAAGAAAAATATTTTGGTATGTTTTATATAAAAATGTTGAGGCAGCTGGACACAAAGGAGAAACATAGTTGTCTAATCCTAGCTCTCTTCCACAGCTAATAATTATTTTTTTGATTGTTTTCAACAAACTTTTTAAAAATTGTATTTTATTATAAAAATGCTGTACAGAGGGGTTACAGTTACATGAGTAAGAAAATGAGTACATTCTTTTTTTGGGGGGGGGGGTCCGGTCGTGGGGTCTGAACTCTGGGTCTGGGCGCTGTCCCTCAGCTCTTCAGCTCAAGGCTAGCGCTCTACCACTTGAGCCACAGAGCCACTTCCAGCTTTTTTCTTTTTGCTTATGTGGTGCTGAGGAATCGAACCCAGGGCCTCAGGCATGCAAGGCAAGCACTCTACCACTGAGCCAACTTCCCAGCCCAAAAATGAGTACATTCTTGTCGAGCATTGTTACCCCTTTCCTTGTTGTTCTCCCACTATCCCTTCCCTCCCCCACCTCCTTCGCTTCACCCCCTCCCCCAAAGTTGTAAAGTTCATTTTCAATACACTGTCTTGTGGGTATCCTTGTTGCAAAAGGTCATGCTGTGTCCTTGTTTCAGCGTTTTGTTATTCCCCTTCCCCTCCCCAAATTAATGTATATACAAGATGCAGGGTACCAAAATCAAGTACAGTGACAGGGGGAAGAACATATAGAGGAAACAAAAAAATCACCTAGTGCATTAAAAACAACAAAGAAAGACCTCTTGTGTCCTTATCTACACGCTTTTAATATGAATTTCATATTAACAAAATCAACATTCCTCTACTACAATCTATTGCTTTCACTTAACAGTCTGCGTATCCATTCTTATGTTCCTCCAGTAAACACCTATTATGTATCTATTATGAGGGAAAGAACTTTGCTGCTCACAGTATTAGCACATGGCTCACTTGTAATTGTCATTAGGATATGTCACCAAGGTTTATGTAACAACATGAAACTGCTATGGGAAACTTTGATTTTATTTACAAAATGAATGAGTTTAAAGTTAAAGAGCAAACACCCTCAGTGTTCAAAACTGCTCCAGGCCAGCATGTACACTGCCACTAGTATAATCTTTTAACTTAACTATGTTCTTGTTGCTCTCTCTTTGAAAAATCTTTGAGTGAATTCTCATTCACTACAGGATTTATTCCAATTGCTTTAGCATGGTATTTAAGAGCCTTTATAATCTGGTATTAGCTGTTTTTTTTCTTTTTCAGGTTCATCTCTGCAATTATCACATTTCTGCCAAATGCGATTGCTAGTCTAAATAAACCAGGCATCCCCCCCCCCTTTTTTTTTTTAATATTATTTTATTTTATTTGAGAACATACTGTACAGAGGGGCTACAATTACATGGGCAGGATAATGCATACATTTCTTACCAAGCATTGCAGCCTCCTCCTTTGTTTACCCTTCACCTCCCTTCCCAGCCTCCCCCCTCCCCCCACCCAATTATACCCCCCTCCCCCCCACCGACATTGTAAAGCTGGTTTTGACATGACATTTTGTACTTCTCATTGTTGCAACAGGTCCACCTGAATCCTTAAACGACTTGTTTGCCCCCATCTCCTCCACATGTTATACTGACATCAAATATAGTGAAAGCGGGGGTTACACTGTGGGGGAGGGACATACAAAGCAACAAAGAAATAATCTTATAAATGCGTTAGAAACATATGCATGTAAGAAATGAAAACATTAAAATACATATTTAAGGGTTAATTTTCCTAACATCACATTATCTGACCTTTTCTGCTTGACTCATACCTATACTAGATATTGCAAATAAGGGAAACCATGGGACCTATGCTTCTTTGGGCCTGGCTTACTTCACTTAATATAATTTTTTCCAAGCCTTTCCATTTCCTAACAAATGGGGAAATGTCATTCTTTCTGATGGAGGCATAGAATTCCATTGTGTATATATACCACATTTTCTTGATCCATTCATCTACTGAGGGGCATCTGGGTTGGTTCCATATCTTAGCTATGGTAAATAATGCTGCAATAAACATAGTTGCAGGCACACTCTTTTAATGTCTATGAACTATTGTACATGCTATCCCATTGGTTGGAATATTGTTATTCACTTCTCTACTTAGTAAATCCCTTTTCTCTCCAGTTCCTAATTCAGCTATTATCTCCTCTAAAAGGTCTTCTTCAATCGTTAGGCAGATTTAATTCTTTTGTTTTCTGTGTTGTTGGTATATTTTGAAATTCCTTCTCTCCTTTTTTTCTACTTTCCCTGTGTCCTCAGAAATTGACCTCTTTACATAGCAGTAGTTACTCTTTCTGGTGCATTGGAATACTGAGAAGCTCTGAGGAAGAGTGATCATGATAGTAAAGCAATATTTCCCTCACTTTCTTTCCTCCTGGCCTTGAATTGTAAGCGGTTGCATTAAAATACCCAAACAAAATTCCCATCACCTAGCTCTCTTCTGTAAATTTTGTTTCTGGATTTTGGTAATAAGACCTCTTCGCCCCATCAGGCTTAGGGGAAGCAGCATTTTTTTTTCAGTGTTAATGCTTCCTTATCTTTAACTCTGCCTATACTTTATAAATACATCTTTTATTAGACTTTCTTTAATCACTCCTTTTGAATATGTCATCTGTTTCCTATCCTGAAGGGCCCTCTCTTGTGTGGCCACTTAGAAATGTCTCTTCCTTTTTAAAAATTGTATTTTATTGTAAAGATGCTGTGCAAAGGGGCTACAATTACCTGAGTAAGGTAATGAGTACATTTTTGGTCAAGTATTGTCACCCCCTTGTCTCCTTTGCTGTTCTCCTACTGTCCCTTCCCTCACCCATCTTCCTCACTCCCATGCCCCAAAGTTGTAAAGTTAATTTCCAATATAGTGTCTTTTGGGTATTATTGTTGCAATGGTCATCCTGTGTCCTTGTTTCAGCATTTTGTTATTACCCTTCCCCTCCCCAAATTATACAAATGTATATACAAGATGGAGGGTACCAAAATCATGTACAGTGACAACAGGGGATATACCATAGGGGGAAGAACATACAAAGGAAACAAAAACCAATCACATAATACATTAAAAACAACAACAAAGAAAGTCCTCTTGTGTCCATGTCTTGGGGTTCATTTTTGCGTAGCATCATTTATATGGTCATATGTACATAGCTTTTGAGCTTTTCTGCTCACCTGATAAAATTATCCTAGACATTTCCTCTGGGGCTTGAATTCAGGGCCTGGGCGCTGTGCCTGTGCTTTTGCTCAAGACTACTGGCAGCTCAAGTTAATTGCAGATAAGGGTCTCATGGGCTTTCCTATCCCAGCTCCTTTAGAACTGCAATCCTCAGTTTTCAGCCTTCTGATTAGCTAGGATTACAGGCATGAGCCCCTAGTGCCTGGCCCTGGAAATGTCTTTAGTTGAAGACATTCATTTAACATACATTGCATTCCAGATATAGTGGCTTACCTGCTTGTTTCTCCCATTATATTCCTGAAGGGCAAGTCTGAGTCCAGGTTAGGGACTATTGTGGCTGGATAAGAAATAGTCTTTCTTTCTTACAAGGGTTTTGAAAACAGGGTAGCATATTCAGAGGCTATTTCTTTCTTACAAGGGTTTTGAAAACAGGGTAGCATATTCAGAGGCTAGATGGAAGAGCAACCTCTGTAAAATGCAGTTAAACCTAATGGACATTTATCAGGTAAAGATCTCCATGTCAGTCTTGCCCATAGAGAACTAAAGTCTGAGATATTTGTCCTAGCAGTTGCCACTTGGTTGACAGTCCTCCTAATTTCATCTAGTAAGAAGCTAAAAACTATAAGTGAAGGGGTAACGAGTTTAGTATTTATATAAGATTTCTTAAACTTCCATAACTGTTAGGAGCTGAGAGTTGGAGGATCACAATGAACAGTACTTCTTCTCTGTAATTTTTTTGCCTTAATTTTCAACAAATTGAGAAAAAAGGATTAGGACTTACAAAGGCTAAAATTATGATAATAGTCATGATAGCTCAAACTTCTGAAGTACTTACTTTATACAAGCATTGAGTACCTTATATGTATCAACTGACTCTTCTCAACAATTCCATGCACAGATACTATTAGTTTTAGTCACAGACAATGCTGAGTTTATATAGGCTTGCTTACATGAGATCTGCCTCTATGAAACTTAGGGCATGAAAAAACAGAACAGAAGTTCTCTTCTTTGGCGAAAGACTTGTTTCTGAGAGAGGAAAGGAGTGGAGAGGAGAAAAGAAAAGAGGAAAGGAGAATGGCCTTGATGTAGTATGCTTACTTACTTCTTTTTGGCAGTACTGGGGCTTAAACTCAGGATGTTGCACTTGCTAGACAGGTGCTCTGATATTTGAGCCAAATATCAGCCCCATTTTTTTTTTTTTTTTGTCAGTTGTGGGTCTTGAATTCAGGGCCTAGGCATTGTCCCTGAGCCTCTTTGTATTCAAGGCTAGCACTCTACCACTTGATCTACAGTACCACCTCTGGTTTTTGAGTGGTTAATTGGAGATATGAGTCTCATGGGGGCTTTTCTGCCTTGACTGGCTTTGAACCATGACCCTCAGATCGGAGCCACCTGAATAGCTAGGATTACAGGCATGAGCCACCAGTGCCTGGATCCCCACCCCTCACTTTTTAAAAATAATCATCAATAAGATTAAGGAATCTCTCCATTCCTAGGAAGAAAATTGTTGAGAGGTAGAGGAAGTTTCAGAACCCTAAGCAGGGTAGAAATACCTTCTGCCTAGATAGAAGGGAACATCAGGAATTCAGTAGAGATTTTTTTTCCCCAGTGTAGCATCTCTATATTTATTACAATTATGGTTCCCAGTATCAATGCCACATTGATACTGTAATTATTTGCTTATATGTCTCTATTTCCTTTTTTCTTCAAGTATGTGCCTTTTAACAGCAGAAATCTTTTTCTGTTAATCTCCATTTCAAGAGGCTCAATACTTACTTGTGAAAAGAATAAATGACTAGATGTTTCTACCTAGCTTTTAAAAAATTAAAAAATAATTTAATATAAGAGTTAAGAGTCTGATGCTGTGCACTGGTGGCTCACACCTGTAATCCTAGCTACTCAGGAGACTGAGATCTGAGGATCGGGGTTCAAAGCCAGCCCGGGCAGGAAAGTCTGTGAGACTCTTATCTCCAATAAACCGCTAGAAAACCAGAAGTGGTACTGTGGCTCAAGCGGTAGAGTGCTGCCTTGAGCTGAATTGCTGAGGGACAGCGCCCAGGCCCAGAGTTCAAGCCCCAGAGTTAGAGTCTGGCTTAGCAGTACTCTGTCAACCTAGAAAATGTAAGACCAAGTGCAAACTATAGTACTGTTAAAAAATACATTTTCAGTTTTCTGTTTAGAATTCATAATTGTTCAGTCAGGCACCAGTGGCTCACCCCTATAATCCTCAACTACTCAGGAGGCTGAGATCCCATAAACTGTGGTTTGAAGCTAGGCTAGGCAGAAAAGTTCACTTAACTGTATCTCCAAAATAACAAGCAAAAAGCAGGGCTGTAGTGAAAGGCTCTGTGTTCAGACTCCATAATACCCCCCACCTCAAGATTGTTAGCTCAGAGATAAATTAATTGATGCATACTTCATCCACTTGGTTTATGTTCAGAATCCCAGGAAATTAGTTTGACTTCATCTTTAGTCTCTGCATTGTCTGGCTTTAATATAGTTACACACACACACACACACACACACACACACACACACACACACACACACACACACACACACACACACACACACACACACACACACACACACACACACACACACACACACAAAGCAAACTGGACAAGTAGAAAGAAGATTCCTGTTACTGCTGCTCTGACACATGGGTTTCCTGAAAGTGGACTCAGGAAAGGTATATGGAATAACACAGCCTGAAGGTTGACGAGTACACTATCTGGCAGAAAAAAGCGCGGTGTACATAGAATATGGGCTTTGATGTTAACCTGGTTTTAGAAACCTACTTTGTAACTTACTAGCTATGCAACATTGAGCAGATTAAGTTTGTAACATAGCAACTATATTCTAGTTGCTCTTGGGCAATTACCTTCTGTGAGGACGTCATCTGCTTCTCAGAAAGATTCCCATTTGACTGCTTTAATGGAATTACTCATGCACTAGCCCATAGCCTCCTTTTCCATTTTTGAAATGTGCCTGCTTTATCTTCAGACATCAGATTCTGCCATCTGATAGCATGTGACTATCGAGAAATGTGATTATTCATCTTACTTCTTTAATTTATCCTGTTTTTCTAGTTTGAGATTGTATCTCAATTAACTATTTCCTTAGTTACTGATTTACTTAATGGAATCTGGCTTCATTGAAATAATTTGTGAATTTTGGCTACCTCTAATGTCTATTTGGACCACAGTAGCTTGTCAAATTGCCCTGATATTTTTATTGCCTCTTCTAGAACCAATGAAGCTTACAACCCATGGTCACTTCAAAAATGCATCAGCTATTTTAGTCTTCCAGTAGTTACTCAAATGTAACTCATATTTCCTTGAGCAGTCAAGCCTGAGCATTTTGTACCTGGCAACACATATTTATGGAATGCTACATAGAATTGTCCAAATCATAAACATCTAAAAAAGTCCATTTCTATAAAGACACACACAAGACACAGAAATAGGTACTTGAGAAAGACCTTCATAAGGCCAATTCTAGTTTTTCCAATGATAGAATTCTACCGTATTACAAGACAACTTCTTGTTAATATTTTTTTGGGCTTACAAATCTTTCCATGGTTCTCTAAGTTCCTTCCAGAGAGCCAAGTTCATTCTTATGTTCATACACTGTTAATTCAAAAATTCAGAAACTATTTCTTTTTTTCTTTTTTATATGATTTTATTCTAAAAAAACTGTAGAGGGGTTATAGCTATATGAGTAAGGTAATCAGTACATTTCCCATCGAGCATTGTTACTTCCTCCTTTGTTTTTCCCCTAGCATCCTCTGCCTTCCCACCTCCCCAACTCCTCCTTCCCCCCCCCAAGTTGTAAAGTTTGTTCAGAAACTATTTCTTAAAGTCTACTAATAATCAACAATGACATTTGCATATGTATGTAGGATTTCACAGTTTATAAAGTGATTTTTATAAATTCTTGATTCTTTCATTATATTGACTTCTAGAACAAAGAATCCCATGAGAATAACAATTCTCTAGCCGATAATTTGTGTCATCTTGATATGCTTCTTCTAAGGCATTAATTTCATTCATTCATTCATTCAATTAATTAATTATTGATTCAACTAATATTTATTGACTCTTCTAGCACATGCTAGAAATTCTAAAAATATTGATATATAACATATATATATATTTCTTGCATGGAAATCAGGGGAAAAGTTTAAACCAGAAAACATTCCTTTTACTGTAATATAGATTTTTTTTGGCCAGTCCTGGGGCTTGAACTTAGACCCTGGGTACTGTCCCTGAGCTTTTGTGATCAAGACTAGCACTTTATCACTTGAGCCACAGTTCCACTTCCAGTTTTTTGGTGTTCACTGGAGATAAGAGTCTCACAACTTTCCTATTTGGGCTGGCTTAGAATGATGATCCTCAGATCTCAGCCTCCTGAGTAGCTAGGATTACAGGCATTAGCCAACATTACCTGCCCTAATATAGATTTATATAAAGAGCTAATAGAATACAATAGGTGAGGTTTATTTTAGCTTAGGCCTTATGGTGACTCAGACATCAAGAGAAAGGTAATAATACAAAAATCAAACCAGCCCAGACCAATAGCTCACACCTCTAATCCTGGCTACTCAATAGGCAGCAATCTGAGGATCATGGTTCAAAGTCAGCCCAAACAGGAAAGTCCTTAAGACTCTCAGACCCAATTAATCACACAAAAAAGCTGGAAATGGCACTGTGGCTCAAGTGGTAGGGTGCTAGCCTTGTGTAAAAGGAGCTCAGGACAGTAGCCAGGTCCAGAGTTAAAGACCCAAGACAGGCAAAAATACCCCACAAAAAGACATACTCCAAACAAACGAATGAATAAGCAAACTATGATTAAGTTCATTTAAATGTTTTTTTTTTTTAGTATACCTTATAATAGATTACTTTTTTTCCTTGGGTACATGGGAATGATATGACAGGAGGGGCAGTTGTGAAATTTAACAAACAAAATAGAGTGTCACAACTTCAAAGAGATTGGAGAACACTGTCCTAGTACCCTACAAGTCTAAACACTGGATTTCTCAGACCTTGCTACATGTAATTTCTAGGCAATGAAGACTGGCAGAAACTTATACCACAGAATCACAACCAGTTACTTATCTTAGTAATCATGATGACTACATGGCATCAGACCATACATGTCTATCTCCCTTCCAAAAATAGTGACATTTTAAGTTTTATACTTGGATGATATTGGACAAACACTTTTAATTTTCACATACCTTACAGTAAAAGCAATAGTGATTTTCTATTTGGTTTCAAATATTTTGTGTATATTTTCAAAGGTATTTTAAAGCATTTTAACACATTAAATAGCTCTACTCAAATTCTTTATAAAAAAAAACAAGAGATGTACAAGTCGTTATGTCGGAAAACGAACTTTACAACTTTGGTGGGGGGGAGGATCAGGTGGCGGAGGGGGGAGTATGGGAAGGGATGGGAAGGGGAAACAAAGAGGAGGTAACAATGCTTGATAAGAAATGTACTCGTTATCTTGCCCATGTAATTGTAACTCCTCTGTACAGTATTCTCACAATAAAAAATAAAATAAAATTTAAAAAAAGCTAAAAAAAATAGAAAAAAGAGTCAACAGGACTTCCTCTATAACTAATATTGACTCAATTTTATAGGGTCCCATGCCTGAACACCTCTGTTTATTCATGAAATAGATCCAGGCTATTGGTTCATTTGGATTTACTTCCAATCTTCACAGTTCAGACTGTACAGCCAGTTTAACTTTTGGCCTCTCAGGTGACTTGACTTACAAATGTACTAGAAAAGGCTACAGCAGTGCAGGAATGTTACGAAAGAAACCCATGTCCTGGCCCACAGCCCAGTAGACTAGAGTCTGTCAGCAAAAGAGAGTTTCCACTGGTTACACTTGGGAATTTATCCATAGCATTGTCTTTGTCTCAGACCATCTGGATGTCAAAAGTGCTAATAAGCAACTGACTCACTGGTGGAATAAATTCAATCTGCTGATTCTGTTCTGGAGGGCTCTGCAATGAAAGAGATATTGGCAACAATGCAAATAAGAAATTTCTTAAGTTTTGAGATAATCTAAGTCTAGTTGTAAAAGGCCATATTGATAGCAGAATAAATGCAGGAAATTTGTCAAAGTGGCTTAGTTAAAAATTGTTTTTATAAGATGAAAGAATCCACATGTAGACTTTGTACAATAACATCTTGCTAGATCTCTTTTAAAAAGTAGCAAGTGTAGAAGTTAGAGGCATGGTTCAGGTGGTACAGCTCCTGCCAATGAATAAAAGCATAAGACTGAGTCCTGGTCTCAGACCCCAAAAAACAAGTATGAATTCTTTTTTAGAGACTTTGTAAGCATTTCATGACTCTCACTGTGACAATTACTGGGAAAGTTTTATGAGATATGGCAGTTCCCTGAGTGTTACCAAGATCATTTAAAATTTGATTACCAGGCTAACGTCAGAGGACAGCAGCATTTAGTCTTTTCAAATGACAGTATGCCAGAAAGTGATATTTGTCTTTATGAGGACTAGGACTATGTATGTGCCCTGTTAGTATTCCTTTTAATTTTCCTGTACTTGCTCTTACATTGACATTTTCAGGGTGAAAATTGTGAGTGTACTATTTGTTCATTTATTTGAGACATTAAATCCAGGTTAGTTGATTTTTTGATCCTCCTGCTTTAATCTTTCAAGTACCGATTTATTTCTATACAGAACTAGGTAATGGAAATATGTTTGTGGATGGCTAGTGGGCATTTATGAATTCATTCATTTTATTTCAAAATTGTATTTCACTTTATTATCAGGAAAAAACCATTAATTTCGACTTTAAGATCTCATAAAATTAACTTAAAAATAGAACTGTTGGTAATGACTTTTCTCCTGGAAGACACCTTTTCCCATCTTTAGATGATATATCTGTTTCTATAAGTAATTTTTTTCTTATTTTACCCTCATTTTTCTTTTGAATCTTCTTTGACAATTCCATATCCTAGGCAAACTATTCAAGTGCTTCTACTTTGAAGGGAAACATACATCTCTCACATTTCATTTAGACATCTGGTTAAGGAGTTACCCTAATGTCACATTTCTCTATCATACATGATGGTTCTGGTTCTCTACAACATGGAAAACAGAATCGATAAGTTTACTAAGTACTTTTTATGTGCTACCATTGTAAACACTTTCTATTTAGTAACTATTTAATAATCATATTAACCCTATGAACTAGAGTTGGGCCATCCAAGTCAACCTAATTTGGTAGGCATCCTCTTGAAATTCATACTTAATTTATAAAGCCATTTATAAAATACGTACAGAATGTCTGCTAAGTAGTAGATACACTAGGTATAAAGATATTAAGAGTGGGTACTTTCCTTGACTTTGAGTTCAGGGTCAAGCAGTTGATAGTCCAATTGCAGTTGTTTTGCTGGACATTGTGTAGTTGATAGAACAGATTAATAAGGCCTCAGGCACACATATTAATGTGGAATTTGGTATTAAGACTTTTCTTTTTTGTTATTTTTTTCTATTCTAATAAAAAGTTCAGAAACAGTTTACATTCCTGTGAGCTAGGCAATAATATTCACTTATACTTTTACCTTAAGGCTATATTAACTCTCCTGCCCTCTGTCATAATATACTCTAAAAAAGATTTGTACTTTTTGGACAGCCAACTGGTAGATTACACTAATGGTATCAGATTGTTCAAGATAAGCAAGAAAAGGCTAGTATGGTAATGGGTGTGGTTAGCATGGTGAGCCACAGAATTGGTGAGAAATCTTATGAAGATTAGGGAATTTAACACTATGGAATTTTTCTGGATCCAGTGGTCAAAGGCATAAGATATCCCCTCCAAAGTAAAATAAAATGGATGCAATTTCCATTTACTATTACAGAGAGTAAAATACCTGGTAGTCCTCTTTGGGTTCTTGAAGCAGCACTGTTCAATAAACAGAGTGACAAGGAAGGCTGCTATCTTTGAGTAAGAAGGTCCAGGCTTTCTAGGTCACAGCTCTGTTACTCAGGCCATACAATCCAGCAGATCTTATGTTGTTGTAGGTAGGAAAAAATGCAGTATTGTAGGACAAATTCCACTGGAAGGCTAACAATACAGACCCCTGTGATTCTGGATCAAAGTCTTGTCATTTGTCTCAGAATTGTCTTTTGATAAAAGGCTCTTGGTGAGTTATTAGGACTAGTAGAAGCAGAACATTTTTTCCATGGGGTACCAGATGAGCATGGGTCTAGAACTGCAAATTACAAACAGATCTATAGGATATGTCAAATCACAAAGTTGTATAGACTCAGCACTAGTCAATTACAATATGAAAACAATATGTCTGGGATTGGACATAAGTAGGACACAGAATGTAGTAAATTATATGAACAAATAGCCTAGACTGGCATGTCCCTGACAACAATTATCAAGCACTTTTCACACTCTTGTTACTATGGCCATATGGGGCACCCTGCATGACCAAGTGGAAAGGGAAAACCTACTTTTGGTCTTTGAGTGGGTCTGTTTTATAAAGATACAGGCTGAAAATGGGCTGTGGCTCCACTTAAGAGTGGAGTTTTTCCCAATGAGTTGAGATGTAAACAAGGTACCATCAACTTTTTTTGGAAAGAGCATTCATACATGAGAAATGGGCAGTTGTCTGGAATCTTCTTAAGAATGTATAATGAAAAGAATTGGAAGACTGGAGACAAGAAGTTCTTTGGTAGAAGCAAAGATGAATGGAATAATTTTTTGTTACATATTATGGCCCAACAAAAACCATCTGTCACAAAAGAGGAATGAACAATCAACTATATAGAATAATTTAAATAACAGATATATGTCAGCCTTTGTCATTGGCCATCCTGCAACTTCCATAATGGATGCATTAACAAAGTGGTATTTTGGCAGAGACAGACTATGCCAGAACCCAGTAGTATGGACTTCTCATCACAATGACTGAGCTGCTAGCTTTTGATGATTCTGAACGTGCAACCTGTCCAACAGAGGTCAATGCTATCACTTTGTGTGTGTGTGTGTGTGTGTGTGTGTGTGTGTGTGTGTGTGTGTGTGTGTGTGTGTGTGCTGTTCCTGGGGCTTGAACTCAGGGTCTGAACACTGTCCCTGAGCTTTCTTTTGTGCAAGGTCAGCACTCTACCACTTAAGCCACAGCTCTACTTCTTGCTTTTTCATGGTAAACTGGAGGTAAGAGTTTCACAGACTTCTTGCCTGTTTGAATTGTAATCCTCAGATCTCAGCCTGCTGAGTAGCTAGGTTTACAGGCATAAGCCATCAGCACCCAGCTGTCACTATTTCATAATGAGATCAACAGCCACTTGATGGTAACTCACCTACAAGAACTACTGTAACTGTGCATAAGCACATGCAAAACTTCTTGACTTTAAAAGGGTATGATTGCTAAGGGTGAAGGCCCATAGGAATGAAGATTTATATCACACAACAAGGTAAGCCATAAAGACTTGTTAAGGAGACAGGTGAGGTTTTAGAGTAATTAGAATGGAAAACAGAAATATGAGAGGATTAATGCTAATGATATTTCCAAGCACACTTTGGTATTATGGCCTCTGTTCATCTCATTAACCTCTCTTCTAAGTTTTCTCTCAGGAGGAAAGGCCCATAGGATGATCTATATCCTCAATCTGCATAGAAGACCATCTAAATCACATTTAGAACAAGGGGAACTCTATGGCAACCATGAAAATGTGCTGCTAAAATTTCTGCTTTGGGATCCTAACTGACCATTGGACCCTTGCCTTCTACCTGCTTTCCTAGTTTTCTTTTTTGAATCAGTATTGGGTCTTAAACTCAGGGCTGGGGTGATGTCCCTTACCTTTTTTGCTCAAGTTTGGTGCTGCACCACTTTAGCCATACCTCCACTTGTGGCTTTTTTTGCTGGTTAATTGGAGATAAGAGCCTCACAGATTTTTCTTTCTGGGCTGGCTCTGAACTACAACTTTCAGATCTCAGCCTCCTGAGTTGCTAGGATTACAGGTGTGAGTAAATGGTGCCCTGTCCTTCTACCGGTTTCTGCATTATTTTTAGCTATTCTTATTCTTATTCTATGACAGCAGAAATACCAATATAGGCCTATTACTATTCAACAAAAACTCCTGTAACAGATGCCTCTGACCTAAGGACTCTGAAGTGGCCTGATTGAAACTTCTTTAGAACTGTTTTGTAGTCTAAGATCCTTCCTATCGAATTCTTCCCTTTCTTTCACTAGAGTTAGACTTGCATCATAGTCTGAAGCCTTTTCCCACTTTCTCTTTATCCTTTCTTTTATCCTTCACAGCATCTCCCCCAATCAATCTCTTGCATGTCTAATTCTGCCTCTAAATCTGTTCCTCAGAGGACACAGGCATTTCTTAATGCCACTGGGGAAATGAGGCTTCAGCTAGCAAAAAATGGTCAGAATGTGAAGATAGATTTAGATTCTGTCTTGCTGTACTGGTTCTCTAGAAATTTCTTGTGCATGGTTTTCTATGAATACCAAATAAAACTTTGTTAGTTTTTCTAACCTAAACAGAAAGAAAATCCTAGAAAAGAAAAAAAAGCAAAGGAATAATTTCCTCTATCTTTAACTGCTCTTCACTTTTTTTCTATTTACAGTCATCATTACTTAGGCTGTACTCCATTGTACAAACAGGCATTCTACAAATTTTCTACTTAGCATTTAAGTAAAGCTATTTTGACTATTAGAAAACTGCTCAAAAGTGTATGCCCTAAGGGATAAAAACTATAATGTTAATCCATGTAAATAAAGCATCTTGTTACTGCCTCATCAACTGTGTGAACCAAACACTAGAAATACCGTTTAGTGTTCTGATGTCATCTTTGCTATTGATGTTTGAGCATGCCTGGAGTTTCTTTACCTACTCAACTAGACAATTGGCATAAAAGTATTTAATCTCTAGAAAGGCATTTTTCTCATGACGAGTCTTTTGTTTGTTATTCACACTTCTAGTGTGAAATATTACCTTAAGATTTGGGTTCAGAACTTCTTAATTCAGCTCTATCATGTATAACAAACCTCAATGACTCCTACTGCCTTACTGGGTTTTGGTTATTTCATTGTCTGTTACAAAGTCAAGGTGCAGCAGAACATGTGAAAAGGCTTTATAAATTACAAAATCATATAGGTGGGAATTTTTATGATAGTGATAAATAGAGATCTTCTTTTGAACAGCTTCTTACATATAACAGAAATGTATAGTTAAGAAGGATCAGGAAGTTAATTTAGTTCATTAGTCCTGTAGGGTCGCCATAACAAAATTTACAGAAGGGTGACTTAAGTAACACAAATTATGGTTCTTACAGTTCTGTAGGCTGGAAGTCCAAGATCAAGGTGTTCACAGGGTTGGCTTTTCTGAAGCTTGAGGCTTCCGTAGTTTGAAAATGGCTGTCTTTTCACTATGTCCTCACATGGCCTTTTCTCTGGGTGTGTGCAGCTCTGGTGTCTCTTCCTCTTATAAAGATATCAGTCACATTGGATAGGGTACCACCCTAATGATCTCATTTAACCTTAATCACCTCTTTAAAAACTTTATTTCAAAATACATTCACATAGAAGGAAACAGTTTCAATGTATAATTTTTTGAGGAACAACTCAGTCCATTATACTCATCATTAAGTATGTTCACATTCTTGGTTCAAGTCAAAACTTATGGTCTACCTTAGGTTCCATAGTTCCTAGAATCCCTATATCAGGGATAGTTGAAACCTTTGCTACAAATAAAGGTTCCTCAGTCCAATCTTGAGTTGACTAAATCAGAATCTTTGGGGTTGGAGTTTAGTAAACTATATTTTTACAATCTGGGTGAAATTATCTGGATAATTATTGTGTGCTAAAGTTAGTAATAATGATACAATGGAAACCACCTACGAGCTCTTAAGTCATAGAATCTGGGTTCAAATCTTGGATCCCTCTATTATTAGATGTGAAATCTTGGCCTCAACTTCCCATTTAGAAAGTGAATATTATTATTATTACTATTAGCATAGTGGTATGCAAATTAGAGTTGGAGGATTAGAAAACCCAAAATGCTGTGATTTCTTTATAATATTTTATTTTCACAATTCTTCAACTTTGTTATGATGGAACAATGGTTCCGTGGTCACTTTTGTGCATTTTTCTTTCTTTCAGTAGTATCTTCTTTTTGATAAAACAGATTATCAAAGAGAAGATTCTCTTTGTTTTATCAAAGAGAAGATTCTCTTTGCATACTTCACGTTTTCTGTGCCAAAGACTATTAAGGACCAGTAGGGTACAGAGAAATTGGAAGCAGAATTTTTGATGAATGTGAATGCATGAAGAGTATGAAGGTAACAATTTCCTCCATTCTTACATTTCAGTAAATAAAATGGTCTTTAGTTCTTATTATGAACATACGGCTAGAAAAACTGCCTCCAATACAACTCTTAAAGAATAAAGCGCCTGAGAGAGACTGATGAAGGAATTTTGATTGTTAGAGAAACTTGGAGCCCACAGTTTATTTTGAAACTATTTTTAGTAAAGATTTAGTCAGGTTCATTCCTATGAAGGTTTGGAAATGTCTGGTCTATTTTATAGCACAATAAAAACTCATGGTTTCCTGGTTGGCTGGTATTTGTTTAAAGAGAGTGGGTTGTTGGTCTTGACAACATTTGAGAGGTTATAATGAGGGGAAATCTGATGTAAACCTTTTCACCTGTAAAAAGGAGTTTCGTAAAGGAATAAAATCAGCCATGCCCAAGATGTTTGTTGGTTAAAAAGTTTAGATTGGTTTGAAGTCTTGTTCATATTAGAGTAGATGATCCTTTCAAATATGATTACACATCCCCCAAATATAGTCTGAAAACCTTAAATTTATATAAGGGTTCTTGTTATTTTTCACAGTTTGCACTTACATTTAATATAGTTACCAAAGTACCAAACCTTGCTAGAGAGTTGTCACTGGGAACAGTCCAAGCATAATTCTAGTGAAGATTGATGTTAGGTTAAAACTGAAGTATTGCAGCTAATCTTGGTTATTTAGTAGGAAAATGACATAAAAGAATCTTGGTTTCATCTGAATTATCTGAACAAAACATTAAAAATTTTTCTGTTTGTATAAATATTTTGCTTTTAACTTAGTAGATGCAGTTGGTTGTTTACTAACTCTAAATCTAGTGAAAATAGTATTGTTAAGCAAAGACTATCAACATGTCCACTTAAATGATTTTATGTGAACTTCCTTTTTTTAAGGGAGACTTTTCATTGACTTCAATCGAAAAATCAGAGTTAGATTGCAGTATTCTTTGAAGCTGGAAAACTGTCCACCTAAAAGAATGCTCAGAACCAGGTAGCACACATCTATTTTTATATATAATATAGAGAATCTGCAGTATCACTGCCATATTTTGTAGACTGTGTGTGTGTGTGTGTGTATGTGTGTGTGTGTGTGTGTGTGTGTGTGTGTGTGTGTGTGAACTCAGGGCCTGGGCACCATCACTGAGATTTTTTTTGCTCAAAGCTAGCATTCTACCATCTGAGACATAGTTCAACTTTCAGCTTTTGTAGATAATTAGAGATAAGAGTCTCACAGACTTTTCCTGCCTGGGCTGGCTTCAAACTGCAATCCTCAGATCTCAGCCTCCTAGGATTACAGGTGTGAGGCACAAGTGCCTCATATATTTTCTGTTTCTTTTCTTTTTTTTTTGAATCTGGCTGTGGGGCCTGAACTCTGGGCCTGGGTGCTGTCCCTCAGCTCTTCAGCTCAAGGCTAGCACTCTACCACCTGAGCCACAGCACCACTTCCGGCTTTTTTTTTCCTGCTTATGTGGTGCTGAGGAATCAAACTCAGGGCCTCATGCATGCAAAGCAAGTGCTACCACTGAGCCACCTTCCCAGCCCCTATTTTCTGTTTCTTAATTGTCAGGAGTCAGTATAAACACAAAGTAAACAGTAGTTCCTACAATTGATTTATTAAAAAATGTAGAAAAGACTATAGCTATATCATTAAGGAAAATCTGTTATTTTAAACTTATTTTATTTTTTACAAAGCCTCATACATACTAGGCAAGGGCTCTGCTATTGAGCTACATCTTCAGCCCTTATTTTTTTGACAGGCTTCCGAAGTTGCCCAAGTTGGTCTAGATTTTTGATCTTCCTGCTTCAGCTTCCTGAGTAGCTGGGATTATAAACATGCACTATCATGCTGAACAAATATATTTGTGTGTATATGTGGGTGGGTGTGTTTTTTGTGTGTGTGTGCACACTTAGGACTGTATCAGTAAGCCACTTAAATGATGCTTTTTCAAAGTTAAAACTAATAAAATACTGATTAAACTAAAGGTAATACTTTCTCTTGGCTAACTTTCCAGAATTAAACCTTCTTTTGGCAATTGATGTCAATGTACTGCAATTTGGCTTCTGCCTCTGGTATGGGAGCAATTCCATACAAGGTCAAAGACTTCCTGCGGATATGTTCCAGTCCTCATCTTTGTAGAATATTGCATTTTGTGTTTTTGTCTTCCTTGAAACTTCCCTCATTTTTGGTTTGTGACATCATGCTTGCCCGTTCTCTCTTCTTGCTTTGCTACTTCCTTTGTAGTCATCTTGAGAATTCTTTCACTCACTGTCCCTTACATACTGGTCTTTAAGTTCAAAAACTGTTCCCCTTTGCTTCTCATATTATATACTCTCGTAGAAGGTATCTCTTCTTCTCCATTGGCTCCACTTTTTATATACTCCAGACTTCCAATATCTAACTCCTACCCAAATTGCTCTCTTGAGCTTCATATTCATGTATCTTTAACAGCAGGAAACATCTCTACTTAGAATCAACTATTCAAAATGAAACCATAATCTTCATTCTCAACTACTCCTCTAGTACTTTCATACTCTTTGATAATTTCAAGATATTTAGTCACATAAGTTAGAGCAGAAGAACTTATTCACAATCCCATGTCAATCTGTTGTAATTATTTAGAAAGTTCTATAGCTATCTATTAATTCAATACTTCCTTTCCAAATCTACTGTCATTATATTACACAATGTTATCTTTCATTAGGCTTATAATGGTTTCTTAAATAATTTTCCAAGCTTTTGTCTCGTGCTTTTTTTTGATAGGGGTCTGAACTCAGGGCCTGGGCGTTATCTCCTAGCTTCTTCAGTCAAGGCCCTCATCTACCACTTGAGCCACACCTCCATTTATGACTTTTTGAGTTATTGAGTCTCATGAACTTTCTTGCCTGGGCTGGCTTTAAACTGCCATCCTCCTCAGATTTCAGCCTCTTAAATAGCTAGGATTATGAGTCACTGGCAGCTGACAGAGCACTAATTTTTGAAATGCAGTTAAAAATCAACCATGACTCTGATCAGCTTTAAAATCATTTTATAGTTCCTTATTGCTCACAGAATCTAACTGTCCATACTTCCTAGAATGATTTATAAGGCTTCCCATTACATGTATATACTGCCTCATGTTGTCACAACCATTATCCCTCCATCCCAAACCATATCAGTTACAGTACCAGAAATGCCCATGATGCTGATGCTTTTGTGGCTCTGCACATATTGCTTTCTGGAAGCTTTACCTTCTTGTTGTCCACCTGGGAAACCCCTATTTATTCATCTATACTCAGGCCAGGCCGCCGTCTCTTCCTCCCCCTCCTCCTCCTCCTCCTTTTTCTTAGTTGCAGGGCTTGAACTCTGGGCTTGGGAGCTGTCCCTGTACTCTCCAGCTCAAGGCTAGTGCTCTACCACTTGAGCCACAGTGCCAATTCCAGGCTCACTTCTTCATTACCTCTTGTATGTCCTACCAATGTCCTTACTGAGATCTCTGAGCATTTCACATTTAGTGAAAATTCCCAGAGTTTCTATCCTGCTGTGTGCAACTTAGTAATATACAGTGTACTGTACTTGTTTACCTATTTTCTATCAAACAGAAGGCAATGGTTATACCTTATTCATATCTGTAGCTTTAGTATCTAACTGGGGCCTGGTACATGCTAAATGAATAATTTTTTTCAAAACATAAATGCTACCTTGCTTTCTCAGTGTTTAATGCTATTATGGGTGATTATTGATTTTGAGGTTTGAATTTTTTCTATTTCTTCCTTTTTATTATGTAGAGGCCCTAAATCAATTTAAAAAATTTAATTGTTGCTATAAAGGTGATGTACACAGGGGTTACAGTTTCTAAATCAATTTTTGGGTTGAGTAAGTTCTGAGGTATGCAGACCTACAAAGATAATAATAAGTAGCCATTAAAAAAATAAAGCAATTCCGTGTTAATAGTAATTAGAGCCATTAAAGCCCCTGTATCATATGCCACTTTATTTAAGCCATAATAATAACTCTAAGAGTTGGACAATGTTATCTTCATTTTATAGAGGAGGTAGGTAACGTGAGTCATCAATAACCTGGAAGGTCAAGTAACTACAAAGTAGTAACCAGATCTGTTTCTTTCCTTCACTTCATGCTGCTTTGCCTTTTCAATACATTTCCCAGAGCTTCCATACTGCTGTGTGCAGCTTAGGAACACACACACAAAGTTACATTATTTGCTTCTATTGCAATGATCAGATGTAGTGGCTCATGCAGTAGTTGAGAATAATACAACTATAATTTTATTCCAATTGTATCATATTAAAATAATGAATAGTTTACTTTTGTTGATAATGTTAGACAATAAATTGGATCAATTCTCTTGAGCTTCTCTTGCAAAAAAGGAATGACTACAATTTCAAGTAGGTTTAGTGGAGAAAGCAGATTTCTAAATTTTTCTGTGGTGTGTCCCATTGCTAGTTACATTTAGAATCAAGAAATGACTACTGCCTGGGGTAAAATGCAGTTTGCTCTTGCTGCCTCCTGTAGATTGCTCAGCCTGGCAGTTTGTCACTCTCCCGGGCAAATATCCAGCTTGTGGTAGTGAGGTGGTTTTGTGGCAGAACTCCACAATTAACCACAAGTTCAGTGTCAACGGTAGGCTGCCACCGTCGTGGCTGTGATCCTTCAGATCTGCTGGGATAGCCAGAGCTGAAGAAACTACTGCTTGTCTAAGGAGGGAGCAGGAAAACTTGGAAAGCGTCTACATTGCTGTTTATTGTTCAAGGTTCAAGTTTTAGGCTTAAAACAAAAAAAAAATCTAGGTAATTTCAGATTAATAGTCAGGTATTTAAGACAACTTGAAAATACCAGTTGTTATATTTTAAAAATATAGTAGTGAATTTGTCACATATAACTGTTGCTCTTTGAAGACTAGAAAATGAAAAAAGGGATTAATATACTAGAATATACTCTTTCATAGCAAAGAAATTCAGTTATCATTACTCTAATTTAAACAAAAACAAACCCACCTATACATGGCTTAAACATGTATTTTCTACTTGAAATAAAACATAAACACTTGTGTATATATACTATATATATATATATATATATATATATATATATATATATATATTTGTAACTCTTTTACTGATTTTGTGAAAGTAGATATTAAAATATTTCTTTCTGGGTGCCAGTGGCTCATACCTATAATCCTAAATACTCAGGACGCTCTGATCTGAGGGTAATGGTTCCAAGCCAGCCTGGGCAGGAAAGTCTGTGAGACTCTTATCTCCATAAACCACCAGAAATCTAGAACAGTGCTAGCCTTGTGCAAAAAAGCTCAGGGACAGTGTCCAGGCCCTGAGTTCAAACCCCATGAGTAACAAAAAATTCTTAACTACAATATAAAAACTTTTTATTAAATCACAGTTTAAGGTTTTCTGTTAAAATTCATTGGCTGATAAAGCAAAAGGAGGACATACAAGTTAGATTTACTTAAATTGTTTTAGAAATACAAATACACATGAGAAAGTTTTGAGCCCTTGCCACAGGCAGAGTACTGGGGTAGGCAGGGAGATTGAGCTAAGGTGAAATAATACAGAATTTTTTTTATGTAGAAGACTATATTGCACAGGTAGCCATGTAAACATAACAACACAAACTTTTATATATTACAAATAGTAAAAATAGACTCCTGTTTAATATTTCTCTAGTTCCCTCTTATCTACTATTTGCCTTTGTTTTTCTCTTTCTTATTCTTTAGAGCCACAGGATGCTTAGTTAACCAAATATACTGGGATTACATTCCTCTAGAGCTTTGCATGTGCTTGTTTCCTTTGCCCAGCTTAACTTTACTACCTACTGCATTTACGTAACTTCTGTTTATCTTTCGGGACTAACCCCACATACAATGTACTCCGTGTTTCCCAGTACATTACTCCTTACCTGACGATCCCACCAGGGTGTAGGTAGGTAGTATACTCTGAGCTCTCAGAGTATACTGAGCCCACTTACTTCTCTATCACAGCTCCCATTACTGGACTTCAGTGTTTCTTCTATGTCTCACTCTCCACTAGACTATGGAACCAACCACACCTTCATCTAGCACAGTGTCCAGTACAATTCCATGCATTTAATAAAGGTTGAATAAATAAATGCATTCATTAGGGAAGAAAGGTTAATATTTATGGAGGAGCATGGCACAGAGGAGAACAGAAGTAAAAGAAGCTAGAGAATGAAATTAGAGACAAAAATAGAGAGTGTAGGGGACATAAAGAGAGGATAGTAAGGGAGAGAACTTATAGAGGAGAAGCAAATAGAATAAAATGAGACAGCCACATAGTGAAGACAGTCTGGAAGAAAATTATTTTCTTTAGTATTGTTGAAGGACTTGTAGCAAATATTTTGTTTTGTTTTTTGTTTTTGTTTTTTTTTGGTATTCTTTTGTGCCTCTTCAATATTTTATGGTGTATATGTCCTATCTCTTAAAGAAGCAGTTCAGAGGAAGTTAAAAATATGCTAAATAGAATCTAGCATCTTTAATTAGTGAGCATAAATACTCAAACTAAAAGATTAAGTAACTGAGTGTCTGTGGCTCATTCCTGTAATCCTAGCTACTCAGGAAGCTGAGATCTGAGGACTGAGGTTTGAAGTCAGCCCAGGCAGAGAAGTCTGAGACTCTTATGTCTAATTAACTATCAAAAAGCTGGAAGTGGAGCTGTGGTTCAGGTGGTAGAGTGCCAACTTTGAGCAAAAAAGCTCAGGGACAGTGCCCAGGCCCTTAATTCAAGCCCCTAGGATGGACACACACACACACACACACACACACACACACACACACACACACACACACACAAAAGTGAGATGCAGACTCTGAGACGGGAATTAACTAGAAGAAAAATAGACATTTTTAACATACATAAGTACCAGAGTTACACTGTACATTTTAAACAGGAGGATTCTTTCTATACTAGAGAAAACTAGACTTTATTTTCCAATCAAATGCCAGTTCTTTCATCCTTACTAGACTTTACAAGGTTTTCATTTAACTTAATTGAAAGTTAATGATTCTATTATTAATAGTATAAGAATACAACTATTCTCCTAATAATACTAATAACATTATTACTAGTATTACTAATAATATTACTACGGCTTGAACATAAGGCCTCATACTGTATTTGGCTTGCTTGCTCACACCTGGCACTCTACAACTTGAGCCATACCTCCAGCTGGCTTTTTTTGTTTAATAGAGATAAAGAGTCTCACTGATTTTTTCTGCCTGGGTTGTCTTTGAACCTCAATTCTGATTTTAGCCTTCTAAGTAGTTAGGATTATAGACATGAGCCAGCTCTTGGCTTATATTTCTCTTGAAAAAAATGTTTAAAAACCCATGGCTAAAAGGTGACAATGTAGAATTAGAACAATAAATAATAATACATAATAAAAGTGCTTAAAGAATTGCTATTATTCTTTTTCTAGTTGCTCTTAATAAAACTTCAGAGGCTACTCTCTATACCTTCCTGAGAATTCAAATCCTGAGATGTTGCCTGATTTTTGGATTTTTGTCTAAGAATCATTAATGACAAGAGTCCAAAACGTCATCCCACTTTTTCAGTCCAATTCCTTCTTACTCATATTCCATTATAGTAATTATAATAAAGTCATCAAAGGTGTAAGTGATAAGCTCCATTTTAAAATATTTGTCTTGGAAATTAATTTTTGGAAATTGCTGTAGACATGAATTTTTTTTAACATCTGGATTTTAGAGTTAGGAAATAACCCTGTCTTAAAACAAAGATTGAAATAAAGGCTTAGTGGTATGGAAGCATGCATACTGGAAGATAGGATAGGAAGGGAAAGGGGCTGAGACCTAATGTGAGATCCAATTGTTTTTGGCTTCTTTGTGGCTGCAAGTTAAAACTAGGACTAGGAATTTACAGACAGGGATTGCCCTGTCATAAGAAATGATGACTAGCACCAAAGGTTTCAGATGAAGAAGGTTTTTAACAGCTCGGCTGAGCCCAGTATTGGAATGACATCTAAAAGTTCTGTCAGTAACAATAGAGTCTATAATTGCTGAACAGTAGTGTTTAGGAACAGTGTTAAGCTCTGATAATGAAAAGATTTAGGCAGGGTTCATCCATAGTTAATTGGAACATTAGTGACTTATTGTTGTATATTCAAACTGGCTCACATAGAACTTTGGAGCATGAGGACAAGGACCTGTTTAAAAAACAATGACAACCAACTCAAAATAACTTGAGAGATGGATGGTAGTACCAGGATTCTGTTTCATGGACCATCAAACTGGTAAAGAAAGCTTCTGAAAGTGGAAAGATTACCAGTGGAGATTATCAGAGAAATCAAAGTGAAGTAAAATGAGGCTGGGTACAGAGTGCTAAAATAAATAAAAAGTAATAAGTTATATTAAGTCCTTTATTACAACAGATAGTAGTCCTAGATTTTAAAAATCTAAATGACAAAAGCTAAGTGAATCTATTTGTTGTTTAAGTTTGGCAGTAGAACAATTAAATAACTTGACCTCTAAGAAATGCAGCCTGGTAATAATCATTGATAAAGACTAAACAGAGAAAGGAATTGCTATAAACATAGTTAGATCATTCTTTTTGTGCATATTTTTACCTAAGCAAAACTTCCAGTGGTCTTTGGTCACATTTAGAATTCTGTCAGATGCTGGGCTGGAGGGATATGCTCCAATAATATAGGCTATTGGCAGAGTTGAGTTTTCAGCCCCATAAAGATCTTAATAATAGTTGAAAGAACTTGTAAGAGTAAGGAAGTTAGTTTTATGAAGGTAACTTTTAATTTCATTTTTAGACAACAATCCTTTGTTTGAACTCCTTTACATTTTACTTGTCAACACTAAAAGTGTTTTGGCATTCTGAAAAGTGAATCTTAAGACTGTCTTAAGACCAAGGGGAATTCAAAAGACATTTAAATTAAATGTGCTCATTTTACATTTGAGAAGAATGAGGCCTGTAAAAGTTATATGACTTGCTTAATTCCAGAGTTTGAATGGCTGGGTTGAAACCAAAACTCAAGAAGCTGAATTTCTAGCTTACTACTGTTTCCATTGCCATATTTATCTTATCTCAGACAACAACCTCAAGTTTAAAAGTGTTTAATTATCAGGTTTAAAAATAATCACAAGAATTTTAATCTAAATTTATTCTAACTTTCTAATCCATTTGTTCTTTTACACGAAAATTTTTTTAGTTTTTATTTTAAAAATATTTTATTGTAAAGGTGATGTAAGGCGGGGTTACAGTTACATGATTCAGGTAATGAGTATATTTCCTTTTGAACAGTATTATCCCCTCCCAGCTTCCTTCCCCCCAAAGTTTTATGGTTTATTTCCAACATAATGTCTAATGGATTTGACTGGTGAATTGGTTCTCCCTGTATCTCATTATTTCTGTGATTCCCCTTTCCTTTCCCAAATCAGATAAAATTATTATACACAAGACAAAGAGTACAAAAATCAAAAACAGTGACTGGAAGGAATTAACCAAAGAAAAAAGGAAAGAAGAAAAGAACAGAACCTCAAACAGTATATAAAAAAAATCTCTTCCATTTCTTGGAGTTGTTTTTGATAAGTATCATTTTATATGATCTATGCACATAGCTATTGAGCCCTTGGGATCCTCTCCTAAGAATACCCTCCTTTGTTCTCACTGTGTGAATGTTTAGATTTGTAGGATAATTTATAATGGGCATTTCCATAATGTTGGTGCTCTTCTGTAGAAGCTTTGAATGTTTTCTATTGAGTTCCTATTTAAATCTTGTGAGTTCTATGCACAAGGTTAAAAAAATGTCTTTCCCCAGTTTTGCTGACATGAGTAATTTTTTTTCTTTCAGTTGATGGAAGAAAAGACCCAATGGACTTCTATATTTTAGGACAAGCATTTGGCTAACCAATTAGAAAACTCTTTATTTTCTCTTTAATGTACAAAAAAGGAAAGGGGATTTTGGCCTTTTTTCGCCTTGGCCAAATTCTTGAGCTAATTTCTCAATGATTTCTATTATGTATGTGAACTATGACCATACATGAAAATGGTCTGCTTTAGTTCATGGCTGTGGGCAGAGATTAATTGGTGAAAAATAGGCCTGTTTGTGGGATTTACCACACAGTAATGTTTCTCATCTCCCTGGAAAAATGTGGAATTAGCTCTTTGAGAAATGCAGGCTTGTCATGAAGTTGAAGGGAGAGTTTCTGTGGAGGGAAACACAGTTCTCTCTCTAAGGCAGTTATGATTGGTTAGATTCCAGAACAGTCCCTTTGGAACAGCAAAGTTCTTTTCTTCCTACTTTTAAGTCCATGTTTTCTAATGTTGCTAGTTTCACCAAGCTTTCACAGACAGCATCTTTTGGGGGGGGGCTTCTTTCAAGATCAATGGATCCAAACTTGGGTGTGGTTTTGGAGAGGGAGGGACCACTGAAGAGGACCCCCTCCCATGCCTTCTCTCTAGAATACCCTGTAAGTGCCAAAAAAAAAAAAAAAAGGTCCTATGTGGAAAGAACATTTGTGATAGCAAATGAATGCTGTGTTGGAGATACAGGATGTGAATCAGTGCATTATGTGGCAAGGGTGTAAAACTGAGGCTTGATTAGATGAAGAAAACGGTCTACAAAATATAGATGCTGCTGCCATAACGCAGTCCAGGGACACACTTTCTTAGGCATCCCTGTGAGGGTCCGGGCCCAAGAATCCAAATTGCTGTTGAGGATCGTGATTGGGGTTTCTCCAGTCCTCGCTTGGTGGTGGCTGCCCCTTCAATGGGTCATAGCTGAGCTCACACAGTCCCAGTGCCCACTGTGAACCCAGCCACTACTCCTCCCTCCTTGGCTCTTCCCTGGTGTGTGTGTGTGTGTGTGTAGGTGTGGCTGGGGGGCACAAACACCTTCTCGCCTGAGACGTCAGTAGTGGACCTGTTGGAGCCTTGGCTGGGCTCGGATGTCTGTCACTTACCGTCAAAGGGAAACTGTGCGCTCGTGGATCCAGGATGGCGGGCTCGCCCTTGCACCCGCAGATGACAGGGTCCGTCTCTGCCAATCACTGCCCGGTCTTCCGACTGCTGTGCCCGCGCTCTTCTTAACCTGGGCGCGCTCAGACTGCGGGGTCTGGGATTGGCAGCCCCCAGTCGGGCGCTAGCCAAGGCGCGGGTGGGCCGCGGGATGGAGCTCGAGCACGCGCAGGCGGCGGGCGGGGCGCGCTCCCGCGCGGAGTCCCCGAGGGGCGGGGGAGGAGCGCGCGCCGCCCGCCGCCCGCCCGCCCGCTCGCGCGCTCGCGCGCCCAACGGACCAGGCTGGGGCGGTGAACTAACTGTTGCAGCCCGCGCGGGAGCTGGGAGGCGACCGGAGCCTCCAGTCCCTAGAGGTGCCCGCGGGAACAGGAGGAGGAGGAGGCGGCCTCCGCCCTCCGGGAGCGAAGCCCCTTCGGTCCCTTTCTTCAGCAGCATGCCGCGGACGCCGCCGCTCCGCAGCCCGCGCGGCGGTGGGGATCCCGGGCGGCGGTGGCGGGCGCAGCCCTGACGCGCGCTCGGAACCTTGAACGCGGGGACGCGGTGTGAGGGGCGGGGGGAAAGTCGCCTGAGGTCTGAAACGGGGCTCCCGGAGCCCCGCGGCCGCCCCGAGGCCTCTCTGCCCGGACCCGGGGCCATGAAGAAGGACGAACGAGACGGGAGAGCCATGCGGTGCCCGCCGCCGGACGGGGCCGCCTCGCCCCCCGAGAGCCTGCGGAACGGCTACGTGAAAGGCTGCGTGAGCCCGCTGCGCCAGGACCCTCCGCGCGGCTTCTTTTTCCACCTCTGCCGCTTCTGCAACGTGGAGCCGCCGCCGCCGCTGCCGCCGACCTCCCGCCCGCCGCCGCCGCCACGGCGCGGCTCCCCCTCGGCCCCGGCGCGCCTCTCGCTGGGCGCCCTGGCCGCCTTTGTCCTCGTGCTGCTGCTGCTGCTGCTGCTGCTGGACGCGGGGCCCCAGAGCTGGGCGGCCGGGGCGGCGAGGCTGCGGACGCTGCTGAGCGTGTGCTCGCTCTGCCTTAGCCCGCTCTTCAGCATCGCCTGTGCCTTCTTCTTCCTCACCTGCTTCCTGACGCGGACCCAGCGGGCGCCGGGCCGCGGCGGCGGCGGCGGCGGCGGCGGCGGCGGCTCCTGGTGGCTGCTGGCCCTGCCCGCCTGCTGTTACCTGGGGGACTTCCTGGCTTGGCAGTGGGGGGCTTGGCCGTGGGGGGACGCGGCTGCGGCCCCGCACACGCCCCCGGCGGGCCGGTTGGTCCTGGTGCTGAGTTGCGTGGGTCTGCTGACGCTCGCGCACCCCGGGAGGCTCGGACACAGCATCCTGGTGCTGCTCTTCGCCTGCTGCGTCTGGTGGGTGTCGTTCGCCAGCCTCGGGGCGCTGCCTGCCGGGCTCAGGCCGCTGCTCTCCGGCCTGGTCGGGGCCATCGGCTGCCTGTTAGCTCTTGGCTTGGATCACTTCTTTCACATCAGGGAAGCCCCGCAGCATCCCCGCCTGTCTAGTGCTGCGGATGATAAAGTGCCTGTGATCAGACCCCGCCGGAGGTCCAGCTGCGTGTCCCTGGGAGAAAGCGCGGCCACTTACTATGGCAGCGGCAAAATGTTCAGGAGACCTTCTCTGCCTTGTATCTCGAGAGAACAGGTAGGGTGACCCCCTCATGTTGGGTCTGGGAGGACGTGAGTGGGGTGGGGAAGGAGGGAGAGGAGGATCTGGGTTCATTCCCCCCCCCCCCCCCCGCCTCTCTCCCTCCCGCGTCCCCCAGGTGCATCAGAGCATTTGAAGGCTGCCCAACTTGCAGGGGGGAGGAAACCATGTTCTAGGAAGGTTTTGGGAAATACTAGAAGCTTGTGAAAAAAGGCAAAAACAATTCTTTTTTTTTTTTAAATCTAAGCTGAAATGAAATAGCCTACTGTAATCTTGCTTCACTTTTTAAAGTATTGCTTTTTGCTGTAGGTGAGTTCTCAGAAAAATGAGATGAATTATTGGCGCTTTGTTAGTTTGACTGCTTCCACTTGGGCATTGTCTGATGTGGAACTTTCTGGTGCTGTTTATCTGCGGTTAAGGAGATGATGATGTCTGCCCCAAAAAGACCTCTTGCCTTTTAAACAAGAAAATATTTATGGATTTTGAGCAGGGAGGTTTCCATATTACTGATGATAATTGAGAAGATCAAGAACAGAAATGAGCTTTGGAACTGAGACTTATCTAGGGGAAAAGACAGAGGTATTGGCGAATACAATTTCTTAAATGGTCTTGTGTAGTTGTTGCATAATTAGGAGAAGGTTTTAGCAATTCAACCTTTAAACTTAGAATTGCCTGGAAAGATGCCCAAAACATTTTCAATTTTTCCTTGTAGGCTGTCATAGTTTTTTTTTTTTTAAGAGAAGTTGAAATCATCAGGTAATCAACTTACAGGAAGATAGCATTAGGAAGCCTACCTGTTTTGCATCATTGAGAGACTGTCATTACTGTTTATTGAAACATGCAAAAGACTTTACATATATTGTCTCAAGTCCTCACAAAGATTTCCGTTTGGTAGGTGACATTACCCTCAGTTTAGAGTTGAGGGAATTGAGGGTTTTTTTTTTTGAGGTGATCCAACTTTGTTAGGTATAGAATGTGGTAGTGTTAGGGTTTGATTAATTTTCTTAGTTCTCAGTGCTGTGTTCTGCACTGCTTATTGGATAAGGGTAGAAGTTCTAAACAGTAATTTATATCCTTGGTTTTTAGATTTTATAGATTCATCACATCTTTTACACCAAGACCCCAAATATTGGAAACAAAAGTTTCTTTACTACATCCAAGACCCTCATTTCTATAATTGTTTTGGCCAAATATTTGAGAAAAAAGTTACAACTTTTGTTCTTTAGGCTTACTACCAGTAATAATGGATAGGAAAATGGGTATCAAGTAAAAAGTTTTTTGAAAAGTCACTGTACAGCAAAATAGTAGCAATTATTTTCAAAGAATCAAATAATATTTGACTCAAGTATATGTGAATAGATTGCATTAACACTGAGATAGTCTTTTAGCACAGTTTAACCACATTTGTAAACAGTTTTCCTAAATGTAACCGTATAACCGTATTAGTTTTTAACACATTTTAGTTGTAATATATTGATATAGTTTATAGGTGTGTTCTTTTTAAATTGAAAACTTCTAGATTCCTCCCTCATTTCAACTATGGAGTCAAGGATTCAACCAAGGGCCCCATGCTTGCTAAGCAAGGCTACCACTTGAACTTAGTTTTTCAGAGAGTCTTGAGCTAACTTTGCCAGGTCTGGCCTTGAATGGTGATCTTCCTACATCTGCCTCCTGAGTGATTAGGATCATTAGCCTAGACCACTAAGACTTGTTTAAAAACTTCTTGTCTTTAACCTTTTCATTGGTTCTCTTTCCATTATAGCAACCTTTATCAACCTTTAACGAGGTGCATTCTTATTATCTATACTAATGGAAAATAAAATTTGTGCTTTTAAAGAGAGCATATTTTCTTATTGTAGAAAACCATTATTCACTTTTCTACCCCGAGGAGAAACAGCTTGGTGGTTTTAAAATATATGGAAGTATTATTGTTTGGGGGTATATGTTTGGTTATTAAATGCCTAGCACCACAAAATGCCACCATTGGGATTTTTTTTCAAAAAGAAAATGTTAAACCAGGAGTGAAAACATTTTCTTATTACAGAAAGAAATAAAAAAGATTGGGATGGAATCTGTCCTAGGTGAAAATGTCCTGGATTCATGGGCAAAGAATTGTGGGACAAGTCTTATTTAACCTTAGAAATGTCAGTGAATATTCGATAGTCTCTTGTTAACTGGGGGATACCAGTAGAAGAATTCGATAGCACTTTCTAATTCTAAAATTAATTTCAGTTAGTTTATACTTTCCATAAGGTGTAAATAAAAGCCAGTGGGGTCACAAATTTAAATTTTATTTTAATATGAAAGTTGATACTACTGACCAATATTTTTCAGGATATAATGATTAATAAAGTATTCTGTAATTTTTGCATAGTCAAATCTTTGAGAAATAGGGACTCATTTTTGTGGTAATTATTTTATTTCAACTTATTTTAGAATCTAAATGTTTTTAGTAGCATCTTTGAAAACCACTTGAAAATTCCTATCAATGACATGTTTTTAATTATGCAAGAATGGATTTAAAGTAGCTTTCAACTTTTAGTATGTTATATACCGCTTTGAAAAGTAATTGGGCATATTTAAAAAACATTTGATTTAACACTTGTTTATATAATATTTGACTTAACTATTAACCTATATGTCAGTTTTTAACTAAGAAGCTTTAAAAAACATTTAGAGATTTAAAGTTTAAATTTGATTACTGCAGACTGTTCTTTGGTGGGCTAATAGAAAGAAGCACTAAGTTTGAATTTGAAATCTGTCTGCTAGGGGTCAGCTGGAACTAAGAGGAAGTTAAAAACATCTGTTGTCTATATGAAAGCTTTGGTCGAAACTGAAGTAGCTACCTTTCTGTGCCATTTTAAGTGTATATTCTATAGGTAGTTTTCAACCACATCATTTTGTGTGGATTAGGTAAATATGAGCTTTAGAAAGGTGTAAGTTGGTGTATGACATATTTTTCTATACCTGAAATGCCAAGTACTTTCTAAATGGTTAGGTAAATATTTAAAAATTCTGTGGCCTTCAGGCCCATAAATATTAAAGTGTTAATTTTATTTGAAAAAAGTATACATTTGCAGTGTGATGACTTTAAAAAAGGAGATCTTAAAATGTGATGATTTATACTCCCCTCCCCCAAGCAAATTCCAAGGCAACCGCACTGAATTACTTTAATAATATTGTAGAATTTTTTTGAGTTTTATGGCTTCAGTGAGTGTGTTAGCCTAAATTGTATTTATTTATTTATTTATTTTTGTTCCAGTCCTGGGGGTTGAGCTTGGCCTGGGTGCTGTCCCTCAGCTTTTTTTGCTGAAGGCATTCTCTATCACTTTTGAGGCACAGCTCCACTTTCAGCTTTTTGGTAGTTAATTGGAGAGAGGAATTTCACAGACTTTCTCAGATCTCAGCCTCCTAAGTAGCTAGGATTGCAGATGTAATGTGAACCACTGGTGCCTGGCTCATGATACTTTTTTTTTTTTTTTTTCCGGTAATGGTAGCCTTACGTAACAATTTATACTCTTGTTTCATAACTGTTGTATGTACTCTGCTGTCAGTTACTTTTCAAAAACATAGATTTAATTGTTAACTGTCTTATTTTAAACATTTTCATAGCTTTTATTGTCCACAGGATAAAGTTCACGCCTTTGAATATTGCTTTCAAAGTGCTTTATAACCGGTTCTTAGTTTTGTTTTTGTTTTCTTTTATTTTCTGCACCAATACTGAGGCTTAAACCTGGGGTACTGTTCTCCTTTAGCGTTTTCGCTTAGGGCTGGGTTCTGCCTGCACTGGCTTTAAACCACAGATCCTCAGATCTTGATGTCTTGAGTAGCTAGGATAACAGGTGTGAGCCATTGATGCCTGAATCCTTTACCTTTTTTTTTTTTTTTAGAAGCATTTTAGGACTATAGATCCCTGCTCCCTGCATCTATCATTGGTTCCAGCCATTTGAGGGTTGCTTATTGTTATTGAACTTACTATTGCTTTTTTCTTTTACTTTTTCCATACCTACTGGCTGAAAATCTCCTTCAAGGAACAAATAAAGTTACAAGTCTGGACAGTTAACTAATATTCAAACTAATATATAAGTGGAAAACAAAACTCTGTAGGAACAGGGCTGCCATGTTTAAGACTAAAAATTGATAAATCTTGTGAAGTAAAGGCAATGTGTGGTATGAAACTTTTAATTATATCACACCAATTAGTAACCTTTATTTACTTTGCTTTCATGCTAATTGTAAGGCAGTTTTCTTTGTCTGCAGCCTCTTAGCTCTCCTGTCATTCTTTTCCCTTTTTTCTTTTAATTACCAAGTCAAACTATTTTCCTGTCTTTCTATATCCCATCCAAAGCTGGTAGGATCTATATATTCTAAAAGCCTTATTTTAATATGAATATTTATATGGAAAGTATTGAAACTTGCTTAAAAAATTGAATCCCAGAGAAATAAGAAAATTGGTTCACGGTTATGCTATAATGTAAAAACAAAGTTCTAGAATCTAGATCCTGACTTATAGTCCACTTGTATTTTCCATAAAGAGCATAGATATCTACAGTCATAGTTTTTTTGAAACTATGCTTATATTTTCCAAGAATCTCTACTTAGGTGATCAAAGGCAATGTCCTTGGATAAAGGAGGTGGGGTGGTGATTTGAGAGAGAGTGGACAGAGAGTCAGGAGAGACTTCACACAGATTTGGTGTGTGTGTGTGTGTGTGTGTGTGTGTGTGTGTGTGTGTGTGTGTGTGTGTGTGTGTGTGTGTGTGTGTGTGTGTGTGTGTGTGTGTGTGTGTGTGTGTGTGTGTGTGTGTGTGTGATGTCTGTGTGTGTATGTTTGTCTGCTGATCCTAGGACTTGAACTCATGGTCTGAGTGCTGTGCTTTTTTAAAAGTTCAAAGCTAGTACTCTACCACTTGAGCCACAGCTCCACTTTAAGCTCTTAGGTGTTTAACTGGAAATAAGAATCTCTTGGACTTTACTGCCAAAGTTAGCTTCAAAGTGTCATCCTCAGATCTTAGCCTCCTAAGTAGCTAGGATTACAGGCATGAGCCATCTGTACCTGGCTCAGTATAGTTCTTAATAATGACCTTGAAGAAAAATTTTATATCTAATATGATTAATTCAGGATGGCTTGTTAGGATTCTACTGGACTCAAAATTACATGCCATCTGGGACTAACTGCATAATGTACATTGAGGAAGGAGGAGAGAGTAGAACGAACAGGAAAAACAGAAATGAACCTAAACAAAGCCTTCTTTTCCTGAAAGTATTCTGTTCAAACAAAACAAACTGAACAACTGTGTTATCCAAAGATTGAAGAGGGCTGGTTTTTGTATGCATTTTTTTTTTTTTTGGGTCCAGTCGTGAGGCCTGAACTCTGGGCCTGGGCGCTGTCCCTCAGCTCTTCAGCTCAAGGCTAGCGCTCTACCACTTGAGCCACAGCGCTACTTCTGGCTTTTTCCTTATGTGGTGCTGAGGAATCGAACCCAGGGCCTCAGGCATGCAAGGCAAGCGCTCTACCACTGAGCCACATTCCCAGCCCTGGTTTTTGTCTAGAAGGTATTTCTTGACTTTTTAACATTGATTTCATATTCATATTCTTATTTAGAAACTAAACTGATCCATGTTTATTTAGGTGGTTGTTAGGAGCTTGCTTTTAGAATTTGAGGCAGAAGAATGTACATTCAGCATATTTTCCTTTTCCAATCTAGAACTTTTTCTCTAGCATTGATTTTTCTTGGAGGTATTTTCTCTTTATAGACTTTTTCTCCTCCAGCGGCTGCAGTTTACTGTTTGACTGCTCCTTCTTTATATTTCACACATATGCATTGAGCATATATTAAATATATATAATTAGAATTTAAATTTTGACTGAGCATACAACATAAAAGATTATTTACACTTGTGTGTTTATGTATGTATACATATGTATTTATCTAGTTATATGCTTTATATTATATCTATCTTTATCCACTATTCATTATTTAGGCATATTGGAGTTTTGTTTTGTTTTTGCCAGCCCTGGAGCTTGAACTCAGGACCTCGTCACTGTCCCTGAGGTTCTTTTTTGCTCAAGGCTAGCATGCTATGACTTGAGCCACAACACCACTTCTGGCTTTTTCTGTGTACATGGTACTGAGGAATCGAACCCAGGGTTTCATGCCTGCTAGGCATACTGGAGTTTTGAACTCAGGGCCTTGAGTTTGGTGACTTGCTTGTTCAACTGGTGCTCTACCACTTGAGCCACACTTCCAGCCCGTCTTTTTGCTGGTTCTTTGGAGAAAAGTCTCATGAACTTTTCTGCTCAGGCTGGCTCCAAACCTTAATTTCCTCATCTAAGCTTATGGAGATTCGACTGGATTAGGATTACAGATGTAAGGCTCCAGATCTTGGCCACATGTAATATTTTATATGATTTAAGGGAAAAAAGTAAAAAAAGTCACATGCTCACTACTTATTTTCCTTTGAAGGCTTGCATCAGTCTCTTGCATCCTTTACTGCACCAAGGTAACAGCTCTTGAGTTTTTGATCATTTATTTTTCTATAACTCTTTATGAATGTATCCCTAAAAAATGTTATTAGTGCTACCTGATTTTGAACTAAAGATAAATAGAAATACACTGCACACATTCTTTTTTTTTTTTTTTGGGTCCGGTCGTGGGGGCCTGAACTCTGGGCCTGGGTGCTGTCCCTCAGCTCTTCAGCTCAAGGCTAGCGCTCTACCACTTGAACCACAGCGCCACTTCCGGCTTTTTGCTTTTTTCTTATGTGGTGCTGAGGAATGGAACCCAGGGCCTCATGCATGCAGGGCAAGTGCTCTACCATTGAGCCACCTTCCCACCCCCCCCTACACACATTCTTATGTAACTATTTTTCTCCATTTGCTAGACTGAAATTTATGTTGATATGGATAGTCATATTTTATTTTTCAGTGCTGGATAATATTGTATGAACATTGTATTAAACTTATTTTTCCTCATTGCGATGGACTTGAGATGTTTTTCAGGTGTTTGCTATTATGTATAATGCCTCTATAATAAAATTTATAAATGTCCTCTAATGAATACATCTGTGTAGAAGTAGGATTACTAGGTTGCAAGTTGTGCTCATATTAAACTTTACTATGTATGACAGGCAGAGTAGTGGCATCCTAAGATGTCTATATTCTAATTCTTAAATTTGTGACTGTATTACCTTATAGGGATTCACAGATGGGATTAAGTTAAGGATTTTGAGTTGGGAGATTATCCTTAATTACCTAAGTGAACCCAATATAATCACAAAGGTTCTTAAAAAAGTGGGAGGCCAAGCCGGGCGCTGGTGGCTCACGCCTGTAATCCTAGCTACTCAGGAGGCTGAGATCTGAGGATCGCGGTTCAAAGCCAGCCCGGGCAGGAGAGACCATGAGACTCCTATCTCCAATAAACCACCAGAAAACCAGAAGTGGCGTTGTAGTTCAAGTGGTAGAGCGTTCGCCTTGAGCTGAAGAGCTGAGGGACAGCGCCCAGGCCCAGAGTTCAAGTCCCATGACCGACAAAAAAAAAAAAAAAAAAAAAAAAAGTGGGAGGCCAGAGAAGAAGATGCGATAGTGAAAGTGAGATGGGAGTTATGCAGTGTGAGAAAGGCTCACTTAACCTGTTTTTCTTTGCTTGACATTATAAGGTGTCCATGGGCCAAGGAAAGTAAGTAGTCAGTAGAAATTTGGAAGAGGCAAGCAGACAGATTTTCATCTCAGAAATTAGTGAGTCCTTGCTGACAATAACTGGATTAAGTTTGGTGAGAACTGTGCATTTATGTATGTATGTATGTATTTATGTGTGTATGTATGTATGTAATAGAGACTGCCTAGCTAGCTCTCTACTACTTGAACTATACCTCCATCCCTTTTTTGCTTTAGTTTATAATTCAGGTAGGATCCCTTGCATTTTGGCACTTTGAACTGAGATCTTCCTATCTCTACCTCCAAAGTAGCTGGGATCAAAGATTGTGATCCCACATCTGGCCTTCCTTAGTTTTTAAAAAATCTTCCTAACTCATCAATAACTAGGGAGGATGTGAATAGTTTTACTTTTCTGGTGGACTTAACCAGTTTCACCCTATTGTTGTAATTGACTTCTTAAACTTTTTTGTACATAAATATGGAGAATAAAAATTTCAAGTTAGATGAAATGATTTATAAGAACAAAAAGCATGCATGAGATAGTACATGGGAGTAGCTAGAGATCAAATGTAGGAAAGTCATAAGAATTAGTATGGTCAGATTTGACACATACTTTACAAACTGTTATTTTAATATGCTTTACCTTGGAGATATTAAAATTACATATATAGTCTATATCAAGAAGAACACACTCTAATAGAGACAAAAATGTAAATGATTACAAATTCAGTATGGTAAATGATATAGTACATAGGAATAAACCATGTGTCATGACAGCATTATGAAAAGAACAGGAGAACAGTCAAAAAGCCTTCAAAAATAAGAGACTATTGAGCTTTAATTTTCAAAGAAAGTTCTTACTGTGGTGAAACAAAAAAATGAATTCATTGAGATTCCACCTCACTTTAGTCAGAATGGAAACAAACAACAAGGATAATGGTGAGGATGAACCAGAGAGAGAGTAAGAAGGTAGGGAACTAACTACTATAGCATATTGATGAGATGTAAATTAGTCTATGGAAATCAGTATGGCCCTTCCTTAAAAGGAGAATGAATGGAACTGAAAGCTATCATGTTAAGCAAATTCAGTTAGATTCATAAAGACAAATACCCTGTTTTGTGTCATATGTGTAATCTAGTCCTAAAAAACACTTGACATGAATGTAAAAGGGCAATCATTTTATGGGAGAAACTGGTAGGAGTGGGAGAGGGGGAAGAGGATGATGATGAGGTGAATGTCTTTTAAGTACGTTACATTTATGTATGAAAATAGCATAATGAAACCTATTAAAATTATCTGATAAGGGTGAGGATGAAACTTGAGAGAAAAAGCCAAGTGAGAGCCCGAGGTCCTTAGTTTAAGACCCAGTGCAAAAAACACAAACAAAAACAAACAAACAAAAAAACCAGTGCAGGCACACAAAGAAGGGGGAGTATAGAAAAGGTAAATAAGAGAATAATAGAGTAAATATGATCAAAAGTACATTATACACTTGTATGGAAATGTCTCACCTCTGTAAGTTAATATATGATAATAAAAATAAAATATTTACTTTTATGACTTTACAAACAAGTATCCAAAGATATTTCAGTATCATTTTCACTTTACTATACATATATATGTAGGTAAATACTTAACAGATTAAGCACATTCCACTAGTCACTGATCAGTATAAACAACAGAACAAAATGCTTTTATTCTCCACCAGAAATGTCTCTATTAATACAGGTAATAAAAGCAATGCATTGTAGGATAAGATATATACAGTGATATGTGTGTGGGGGGAGTGCAGGTACGCGTGCCAGCCCTGGGGCTTGAATTCAAGGATTAGGCGCTGTCCCTGAGCTTTCCACCTCAAGGCTAGCGTTCTACCACTTCATCCAGAGCTCCACTTCCAGCTTTATGGTGTTTAATTGGACTTTCCTGCCTGGGATGTCTTTGAACCACAATCCTCAGATCTTAACCTCCTGAGTAGCTAGGATTAAAAATATGAGCCACTGATGCTCAGACAGAAAAGAGACATTTTTATAATGTGATATAATAAGTGTGGAGTTCTCATTGTGTTAGTCTCAGTCATCCTGTAAGCTACGTATTGGGTCTTATTTTGTACCTAGACACTAAGATGAATACATTCAAAAGCACTTAGCTAGTTTTTAGAAAATAACACAATACACTAAGTTCAATTTTCAGTATAGAGTAATCCAATAAATCTTCAAATAGAGCAGTTTGTCAAAAAATTTAAAAATTAATTGAGAGGAATTGCAGAATGGACAAAAAAAGAGAAAATCTTAAGCCTGAATATGTAGTGCTTCAGATAGAATATTTGGCTATGTGTATGATACTTGTGTTCAGTGGAATTTATGCAGGCAGCACACATCTTAGTATGCCCCCAAAAGGTGCAAGCAGGAAGTCTGAGAGATTAGTAGACATTAAAGTCAACTGTAATTTGAAGAGTTTTAACCATCTTTAGAGATCTTGATAATTTACTTCTGTTATGTGTGTCTGTGTTTAAAAGACAAAGCCTAAAGTGAAGAATCCAGTAATGTATAAAGGGCTACTTCCTATGATGTAAGGGTATGTGGTAAGTGTGACTTTGACACAAGCCAAAGAGGAGGGACTAAATAAACCTCTCCCAAGACTATGTAATCACAAGAGGGCTTTCATATGTATACAGAATATACACAAATTATATGTAACATGTAGATGTATGTATACATGTGCATGTGTATATATATTTTACCTGTTCATCTATTGATGTACACTTGGGTTTCATTTCCTTAATGGCTGTTGTGAATGATAATTTTCTGTGACAAACATGGATATTTGAATCCCTGCCTTCAGTTTGTCAGGGAATGTACCCATATGTGGACTTGTTGAATAGCATGATAATTTTATTTTTGATATTTTTGGGGAGCTGCTGTCCCATTTTCTTCAGATGGCTGCTTTATTTTACATTCTAACAAACACTGCACAAGAATGTTCACAATCCTTGCTGTATTGATTCTGGATCCATGGTGAGGCAGAACATGGTGACAAGATTCTGTAGAGAAAGAGACTTTACTTCAAGCAGAGAGGAAGGAGGGGACAAGAGAGCAGGTATAACTTTAGAAAACATGCCCTGAGTGATGCTTCTTCCCACTATGTCTGCCTTCTAAACTTTTTATAATTTGCTAAGATAGTGCCAACACCTGAGGACCCATACCAAAAACGTATGTTATGGTTTAAATATGAAAGATCTTTCATATTTAAACCATAACATACGTTTTTGGTTATTCATGGTCCAAAAATACTAAATGGAAAATTCCAGGATGGATAATTGATTAAGTTTTAAATTGTACACTGTTCTGTGTAATGTGATGAAATCTTGTGCTGTCTTGCTCCATTCCACTCAGGATTTCAATTTTTCTTTGTCCAGTGTCTTCTTCATGGTTTTTGTTGTTGTTGTTTTCTCGTGTGTATGCCAGTCCTAGGGCTTGAATTCAGGTCCTAGTTGTTGTCACTGTCCCTGAGCTTTTTTTGCTCAAGGTAGCACTCTACCACTTGAGCCACAGCTTGACTTTCAGGTTTTTTTGGTAATTAATTGGAGATAAGATTCTCTCACAAGCTTTCCTGCCTGGGCTGGCTTCTAGCCTTGATCTTCAGATCTCAGCCTCCTGAGTACTTAGGATTACAGACATGAGTCATGAGCACTCAGCTGGCATCTTCATGCTGTACACACTACTCTCACTCAGCAGTTGCATTGACTATCAGATTGACTAATATGGTATTCCCATGATTGTGTTCAGGTAACAGGTAGTAGTCTAATGCTGCATCATAATGCCTACATTATTTACTTTATTTGTTTTATCTCATTATATATGTGTTGTGTCATATTGTCACAATGAGGTGCCATAATACAATATGGTATTTTAAGAGAGAATGAAACACCGTATTTATGTAACTTTATTATAGGACAGTGTTGCCATATTACTATTATTATAATTATTGAGGAATCTCTTAATATGCCATATTTATAAATTTATTATTATAGTTATTCGTGGGGAAAAAGCTTACTATATTTTGGGTACTATATATAATATCAGGCATGCAGTAAGGACTTGGAAAATTTTTTCTTTGGTTAAGAAGAGACTACTATATTATACCTATTTATACTATCATAAGCATTCTGTAATTATATATATATATATATATATTTTTTTTTTTGTCAATCATGGAGCTTGAACTCAGGGTACTATTTCTGAGTTTCTTTTGCTCAAGGCTAGTATTCTACCACTTTGAGCCACAGCTCTACTTCTGGTTTTCTGGTAGTTAATTGGACTTTCAGGCCTAGGCTGGCTTTAAATCATGATTCTCAGATCTCAGCCTCCTGAGTAGCTAGGATTATAGACCTGAGCCACCAGTGCCCAGCTTAATTCCTTTTTTGAGCATTGCAATGTGCTAGGTGCTATGGGGAAAATATATAGCTAGATAAGAGACAGTTTTATCCTTAGGAAATTTTTATGTAGTAGAAGATGTTAAAAGAGCTGACTTTGAGACAGCATTACATTAATGCTGTAATTCCAGTCTGAGTATCTTGTGGAAAGCAGAAGTATTGATAGAGTTGTATTGGAAGTCTTGTCTAGTAAAAGAAGCATTTGAAGGATATCTGGTACTTGACACTTCCACTGAGCTATGTTTATGTTAGTTTTTTTTTTATTGTAAAAAATACCCGGCAACATATAAAGCCAGGTTCAGTGATGCACCCTCTAGTCTGAGATACTCCAGAGGCTGAGGTTGGAGGATCATTTGAATCTAGGAGTTCAAGGCCACTTTGGCCAAAATAGAGTTTCTCTCAGAAACAAGCAAAGCAAACAAACCTTATAAAAAAAGGAAACAAAAACAACCCAAACCTTGAAGTGCCAAGCAGCTTTAATATCTGAAAGTTAATTTCTTTGCAAATTATTACTAGGACATTCTTTTGGAGCTATAAGCTCTGAAGAATTGTGCAAAGATTCTATACTTCTATACTCATGTGTTTAAGATAGAAGACTGTATCATACTGTCAGAGGTCTTAAATAACACTCATTTCCTGTGTAAATGGAGAAAAAAGTGATGGAGTTGAGATTTACATACCATTCTTTATTCCTGATAAAGGTGACATTAGAGGACATGGCTTATTTATGGAGTTATTTTTGACTTCTAAAACTGAATGTTGAATTAGGTAGACTTAACCTGATTATAAGTTAGAGCCAGGAACATTTTTCTTATTTTGCGGGAGAACATATCCTAGGAGGAGAATTAGAGCTCTTCTGCTTCCAATTAGTCTGTAAGCCTTTAAGAGCAAAGGCAAGGGGAGAGATATACTTATGTAATTCTTTAGTCTAATAAACAAGCAAGTCAGTATTTCTCTCAGTTTTTTTTTTTTTTTTTTTGGTTGGACAGCTTGAACTCAGGACCTGGGCGCTGTCCCTGAGCTCTTTTGCTTCAAGGCTAGCATTCTGTCACTTTGAGCCACAGCTCCACTTCTGGTTTTTAAGTGGGTAATTGGAGACTTTTCTTCCCTGGGCTGGTTTTGAACTGGGATCTCAGATCTCAAACTCCTGAGTAGCTAGGATTACAGGCATGAGTCACCTCTGCTTGGCTAGGAAAAGTCTTTTTTATAGAAGTATTAGGATTGAGGAAAAAGCTTGCCTCTCATGAAAACAGAAGTCATTTGTAGTTGGTCACCGGTGGCTCATGCCTATAATCCTAGCTATTTGGTGAATAGACTGAGATCAGGTCATCATGGGTCAAGGCAATCATGGGCAGAAAAGTTCACGAGACTACCTTCTTAACCAACAGCTGGGTGCAATGGCATGTGCCTGTTATTTCCAATAAGGTGTAAAGTGAGGATTATGGTCCAGATGCATGTCTGGATGGGAAATGTGATCCTATATCAAAAATAACAAGTGTAGAAAGGGGCTGGAGGCATGGCTAAGCAGTTGAGCACATGCCTATCAAATGTGATGCTCTTGACTTCAAATCCTAGAGTACTCAAAAAAGAAAAAGCCACTGATAATAATACTGACACTTTCTACACATTAATTTTTATGCCTCCTCTTTTTTGCAGCCATAGTTTGCACAGTTTTGTGGAGTTTACATAATTTAAAAACTGAGCCTAAAACACACTTTATAGTAAAAACAACTATATAACTTGAATGTAGGGATGGGAGGGGGAAAATGAGGCAAATGACTGAAGAGGTAACATTGATCAAGAAGTATTGTATTTATAACCTAATATGAAATTGTAACCTCTTCATACAATTAGTAATGATAATAATAGTAATAATGAACTCTGTCACTGATGGAAGGGTAGTATATTAACTTGGGAATAAGTCTCTAAAGGAAAAAAACCCAAAACTATATCAAGAAAGTGTCTTTTAGTTTTTATGTGTATGTGATACTTACCAGACAAGCAGAAAAGGTCAAAAGCTATGTACATCTGATCATATAAGATGATACTAAGTGAAATGAGTCCCAAGATAGGGACACAAGAGGTTTTACCTTTGTTGCTGTTGTTTTTTAATGTACTATGTGGTTTTATTTTTTTGTATGTTCTTTCCCCATGGTATAACCCCTGTTTTCACTGTATTTGATTCTGGTGTCCAGAATCTTGTATATACATTTTTCTACCCCTGATTTCACAGTATTTGATTCTGGTGCTCTGAATCTTGTATATACATTTTTCTAATTTGGGGAGGGGAAGGGAAATAACAAAATGCTCAAACAAGGATACAAGTTGACCCATTGTAACAATGAGTTATACAAGACACTATGTTGAAAACAAACTTTACAACTTCGGTAGTGGGGGGGGGCGGAGATTTGGGGAGGTGGAGAGGAAAGGAAGGGGTGGTAGGGGAAAAACAAAGGAGGGGATAACAATGCTCAGTAGGAAATGTACTCATTACCTTATTCATGCAACTGTAACCCCTCTGTACAGTATCTTTACAATAAAAAATATATAAAAAATTAAACTCTAAAAAATTGGTTGTTTTCAAAACCCAAAAACCACCAAACTAAAACAACCTCCCCAAGCCTAGATCCTTTCTGTTTTCTGCTCTTTCTTTCTTGAAAAAAATAAGTTACTTCTGTCTGCATGCATATATTGTTTTTTTTTTTGGGGGGGGGTCCGGTTGTGGGGCCTGAATTTCTGGGCCTGGGCGCTGTCCCTCAGCTCTTCAGCTCAAGGCTAGTGCTCTACCACTTGAGCCACAGCGCCACTTCTGGCTTTTTTTTTTTTTTTTTTGCTTATGTGGTGCTGAGGAATGGAACCCAGGGCCTCAGACATGCAAGGCAAGCACTCTACCACTGAGCCACCTTCCCAGCCCCTGCATGCATATATTGTTGTACTTAGCATTTGTGCTTTTATTATTCTCTAACATCTCTGTATTTTATGTTTGTTAAATGGAGGACAGTACCTTATTTACTTTGTGTTTCTGGAACTTGCCCATGCACCAAATAAATAGTATATTGAATTGGCTTATTCCATTAATTATCTTTGTCACTGTAAATGACATTTCCCCTAGGTGCTCTATAATATTCATAACTTTGCACTTGACACTAACTTGCGGAAGAAGATGCCTAAGGAAAATCACAAATCCCAGCAATAATTTACAGGGGAAGCTTCCTTTGCATGAATGCCCAACTTTATAAGTGAAACCTAGGGAAAGGTTAAAGTTGAGAGAAGAGAAACTGTACCTGATGTAGGACATGACCTCTTAAAAAAAGGAAGAAGTACCAAGTGTGGATTTTGGACAAGTCCACAGTTATGTAGTGTTATAAACAATTATGGTGCTGCCTCTAGATATACTTGAAAAAAAAAACACTTAAGAATTGGTTATATTTCCCAAGTGTTTGAATAGTTATTAAGTGTTGATAGGACATTTTCAGTAATTAGATTGCATCATTTTTATTTTGTTTTATTTTATGTCTGTATTGGGGCTTGAACTCAGGGCCTGGGCACTGTTCTTTAGCTTTTTTGTTCAAGGGCGGCATTCTAGCACTTTAGCCACCACAGCTCCACTTTTGGCTTTTGGTGATTAATTGAAGAGCCTTGTGGACTTTTCTGTCTGGGCTGGCTTCAAACTGCAGTTCTCAGATCTCAGACTCCTGAATGTCAATGATTACAGATGTGAGCCACTGGTGCCTGGCCAGTTTTTGTTTTTTGTTTTTCTTTCGAGGGAGATATTCGCACTCTTAATGAAAATGTACTGATTTTTATAGTTTACTAAGGAGGAAAATAATAGTAAATTAGTTGTAATTATTTAGCAGTTGCTAGAAATGGGGTTATTTTAAATTAAACACATTCTTATCAGGCAGCTAGCAAGAACTTGACATAATACATTTTTATTTTAAATAAATTTTTGTTGTTACTCTTTCTCAGGTTTCCCCTACTTCTGTTTAAGAACAAATCTAATGAAAACTTATTTCCTGATAAGTAAGGGTTGACATTTTAATCCCATTTATTGTGCCTGTGATTCAAAGATGTGTAAAGTGAGTTAAAAGGCTCTTTGTCATATATTAAATAATGTATCTCAAGTTTTACCTGTTTTTAATGTTGTTGCTCTTCCCTGTTAGTTGTTACATCTTTTTGTTATCTTTAAAATACATCCCCTTTCTAAGTTTGTTACTGATTATTATCAGTAACTCAGAAAACTGTTAACCTAGCAAATTGGAATTGGCTATAAAAATAAGAGGAAAAAAAATGCCTGAAAGTCTTTCTCATGAATGTAGTATATAGTCTGCAACATCTGTTTCGACTGTGTTGAGATCTTTTTTGCTTATTCTGGTCAAGAGCCTTTGGGTAATTAGCTACAACAATACAAGCCTAAAGTATTTTTTCTTTTCATTCCTTCCCTTTTTCAAATTTATTTTTCTTGTAAAGGTGAAGTACAGAGGGGTTATAGTTATATGGGTCAGGTAATGAGGACATTTCTTTTTGAATAGTGTCACCTCTTTCCTCATTTACCATGTGTACTGTAAAGCAGGGATGGACAGCTTTTTTTTTTTGTCAAGGGCCATTTAAATATTTATAACATCATTTGTAGACCAAATGGAGTCTGGTTAGCCAGTGAGAAGCATACATGTATGTTCTATTATGTGTATAATGTCTTCTATCTATCCCATCATGAATGTTCTTTGCTTGTCCTTCAAAATTTATGTTTTACTATCAGTCGCTTAATTATAATTTATATTGCTATGAGTACAGCTACTGGATTTTTTGAATTCTGAGTTCCTTGGCAAAGACTAGACCAGATGATTTCAAGAGCCTTATATGGACCAGACTTCCCCACCCCCCTATGAGGTGAATTAATTGCTTAATGAATTTGAATCTTTACATGTGTTTTTGCCTATGTATTTCTTACTCAGACAAAACCAGAATATTTCTAGTACCCTATTTGGCTTCTTGTGTTCTCACAGTAACCTAAGATGTCTATAATTCTGAAATTTATCTGATTTAATTTTGTCAATAATTTATTTATTTATTTATTTTTGCCCAGTACTGGGGCTTGAACCCAGGGCCTGGACACTATTCCTTAGCCTTTTTTTTTTTTGTTTTTGCTCAAGACTAGCACTCCATCACTTGAGCCACAGCTTCACTTCTAGATTTTTACTGGTTAATGAGAGATAAGAATCTCATGGATTGGGCTGGCTTTGAACTATGATTCTCAGAGCTCAAATTCCTTAGTAGCTATAATTATAGACAGGAGCCACTGTTGTCCAGGTATTTTGTCTATTTTGAATACTTATTGGAAATTGATATTTGAGTTTTATGTCATTTTCTTATTGAACAAAGTGTTATTATTTTGGAACTGTTATTTTTCACTCATTCTTGAAACATTCGTGTAGTGCCTATTATGGGCAATAAATAAATGATTTTGGAGATTCAAAGATGAATAAAATATATCTTATCTTCAAGAAACTCTATGTGGTCTAGTAAAAGAAAAAAAGGACCATAAATAAAGTATTAATAAAACCTAGAAAAGGCTTATGGGAAAGGGTATTGCTATGTTATGAGTGTCTTGGGAGAACATAGGGAAGAGTTGATTTATAAGTGTGGAAGGTTAAGGGAAACCAACATAGTGTGAAGTGTTCGGTGAGCAACAATGGGAAGCCTTTATCACCCTTAAACTTACAAGGGCAGAATAAGGAATTATTACCAACACTCAGATTGATTGTATAAGACCATTTTACAGAAGCTATGGCCTTTAGTAAAGCAATATTGCTAATTAGAGGTGATTTTACATGAGATCTAGCTAAATACTTCAAGCTCACTAACTCTCTGTCAATTTTCTAGTTTCTTTCTATTATTTTCCATGGTTGAATCCACTTAGAAGACAGAGGGCAATGGGAGCTGTTGATACAGGCAAAGCCTCTTGGGAAAATGAACAACAGAGTAAAAAATGGATCTTGAAGGACAAATGAAATTGGCTTTTTATGGACATAGAAGATAATCTCTGCAGCAGTGGAGAGAGAGCCTTTTAGGAAGAGAAATGGAAAAGTATTAGAATAAAGAGTATCTTCAGAAAGTGGAAAGTATTTCAGATAGTTTGGAGTGTAAGCTGAAAAAAGGAATAATAGGTCATAAAAATTAAAACATAGCTTAGAATTTATAGAGAAATACTAACTTTGCATTGCTTATTCTCTTATTATTAAAATCTTAAGTCTGTGGCTTTTTATAAATTCATGAAAGTCAATGACGCCTTCATCAGTAGGTAGAAGATAGTGGGTCAAGTTCTGTACCTTAACATCATTACCTGAGTTGTTTTGACATAGTGTCCTAGGAAAAATAGGACTAAGAGAAAAAGTTTTTAAGTGAAACTTACTTTTTTTTTGTTTTTGTTTTTTGGCTGGTCATGGGGCCTGAACTCTGGGCCTGGGCGCTGTCCCTCAGCTCTTCAGCTCAAGGCTAGCGCTCTACCACTAGAGCCCCAGCACCACTTCCAGCTTTTTCTGTTTATGTGGTGCTGAGGAATCGAACCCAGGGCCTCAAACCTAGGGCCTTATGCATGCAAGACAAGCACTCTACCACTGAGCCACCTTCCCAGCCCAAGTGAGGCTTACATTTAAGGAGATAGCTTCTGGTGCTAGGCTTTGGAATTCTTGATCCATTCCTTTCCAGTTTGACATTTTGTAAGTTCAGTTTGCACAGTAGGTGCAGTGATAATAACTTTATGATAGTGATAGTAACTTTATGAGAATTAAATGAGTGATTCCTACAAAATACTTACCCAGGGCCTTAAAAGTACTATCAATAAAGGTTACTTGTTTTTATTTTAGGAGGATATTATAAATGTGTTCAAATATTTGAAAGGCTGCCGCCTGAACAAGGGATTAAGCTTTCTATTTTCATGTGAACCTCTATTAATGGAATTAAGACTGGTATGTTTAAATAACAGGCAGACAGATTTGGAATTAATATGAAAAAGTTTCATCATTTCAAGTTGTTTAACTCAGAATAGGTTGGGTTAGCTCATGAGATAACAATATGCATGCCAAGGGAAGTGTTCAGGAACAGACTGGGGATTTTTTGGAGTGAATTCATGCCTCATATTGACCAAAATTAGACGAAATCTTCAGGATATCTTCCAAATGTAGTAGTCTATTACTTTGTCCTCCAAATCTGTAAAAACTGAAGCTCATGTTTAGTTTCTTTTTAGCTATGTATCTTTGTGCTACTTGACAAATTTTTTGTTTCTAATTGCCTCCTAACAATATAGTTTAAATATCATCTTTATTTAATAAATGTGCCAGAGTTGTAGATGCTGCCATTAGTACTGTGAGAAACCTAAGATTCTGTCTTAATAGTGCTTTGAAAATTTCTAACAGAGGGAAATAGAAAATAAAAACAGTGAAATAAATTAAGGTAGTTTAAATACTGTGATGCATGAAAGATGTAAAACAGAATAATAAATGAAGGGATACTAAAGCTTGGGCTTGTAGAGGTAGAGGTGTGTAATTATCAGAGAAGGCCCCTCTGATAAGGTGACAGTTTAACTCGCACATTGGAGTTGGAAGGGAGCTGGTCATGCTGGGGAAAACATATTAAACAGAAGAATTATCAAGCTCAAGACCCTTTGGTAGGAAAGAGGTTGGTGTGCTTGGGGGTGAGAAAGAAAACTGGTTGGAGAATGGTAGAAGAAAGAAAAATGGGGGTCACATATGGCCTTAGAGACTCTGCTGTTTGCATTTATTTCTAATTACATTCTAATGGGAAGTCATGAGACAATTTTATGATACACTTTGTATTTTTAAAAAGACTATTCATACCTGCTTATCGGCTGTTGGCAGAGTAGCTAGAGTAGAAGCAGGAAGATAGGAGGCTGTTACTGTTGTCAAGTGGGAGATAATAGTAGCTTGAATGATCTCAAGCGGCTTTTCCCCTCTATTCCACCTCCACCACTTATTAATAACTGGATGGCTATTAAAAAGTAGTTTGTAGAATGAATATTATTGTTGTAAAACCTTCATATTGTATTTTAGCTAGGTATGAGTCTCTTTTTCTTCGGTGGTACTTAGTTTGAATTTAGGACCTCACACTTGGCTATGCAGGCATTCTACTGCTGAGCCATAACCTCAGACTATTTTTGCACTAGTTATTCTTGAAATAAGATCTTGCTTCCTGACTAGTCACAGGTCTGGACTATGGCCTGCTTGTTTTAAGCTTCCTGTAGTAGCTGAAATAACAGGTACACATCATTGTACCCAGTTATCAGTTGAATTGAGAAAAGGGTCTTGGGAACTTTTCTGCCTTAACTGACCTTGAACTGTGATCCTTCCAATCTCAGCCTCCTAAGTAGCTATGATTACAAGTAAGAGTTATTGATGCCCAGCGCAGAATTGGAGGGTTTTTTGTTGTTGTCATAGGGATAATGTCTTATCTTCTGCATTTTTGAACCCTTTATAAGAAGCACTTAGTTATCAATTTAGTACTTAATAAATTCCTATTAAGTAGAAATCCAATTCATGGAAGTTACTTTTTTCAGGACTTTCTAAAGCTATTAAAAGTGGCACCAGTCAATTATATGACGAGAGCAACCTATATTTGAGAGGAAATAAAAATACTTCTCCATACTTTCCGGAGAGCCAGTATACACAGTCAGTATCTAGTTAAGTAAAACCTAGTAAGAAGAGAAAGCCTGCAGTTTTTTTTTTGTAGCAATAAAAACAAATCAGAAAGATTAGGAAAATTAAACCAAGAACTAGTTTCAGTGCTCTATTTGTTAGGATGAAGATTAACCAGGTTGAAGTTTATTTTGCACATAACAGCAGGAACACACATTCAGGCTAGTGATTCTTTCATAGGTTTCTTCATGTGTTTTGTCATCTTTTAAGGTCTTATCTTTAAAGTCTGTTGAAACTAAGAAAATAATGTCAATGATAGTAGAAATTGGTTAAACTTAAGAATTAATTGGAGACTTGAAATAATGGTTAGTTTTGAAGATGAAGAAGGAAGTCTCTGTCTTTGAAATAATTTAAGTATGATATTTTCAATTTTAAGTGATAGGAAAATATCCTTTTTTTTTTTTTTTGGTCGGCCATGGGGCTTGAACTCTGGGCCTGGGCACTGTCCCTCAGCTCTTCAGCTCAAGGCGAGCGCTCTACCACTTGAGCTACAGCACCACTTCCGGTTTTCTGGTGGTTTATTGGAGATAGGAGTCTCACAGTCTTTCCTGCCCGGGCTGGCTTTGAACCGCGATCCTCAGATCTCAGCCTCCTGAGTAGCTAGGATTACAGGCGTGAGCCACCAGCGCCCGGCGAAAATATCCTTTTTTATCAGTGACTAAAATTTAATGAGGATGGTAAAGACTAAATTACAATTATATTTATTTTATGCTATAAAATAACATCTATTTAAGACAAACCAATTTTATTTGGTAACTAAAGGTATCATTCTTTTATTAATGTGGTTTTAAAAATAACAGTGGAGTAAGTCCACATGACTGAATATATACTCTGTATTGTCTGAGTTTATATAGCCTATAAATAAACTTTAAGTTATGTATACAGGTGTTTTAATTGTAAATACTAGCTTATTTCAATCCTTTTGGCTTCATGATGATTTTGTTAAAGTCTTTCAAATTTTCTTATTTTACTACTAGATATGAGGATGAGTAAGATAAGCACTGAAAAAAATTAAGATAATAATCACTTCCTACTAAGTATAGTTCTGATTTGTGAAGCATATTGTCATATAATGGAAATATAAAACTTTATAGGTAGAATTACTATTTTGTGACTTCCTCAAGGCTTATTTAAATAGTAAATTTACAATAAATTTATATTTTATGTTGATTTGTATTATTTGAATCTTGAAGTATATAAAAGTTGAACTATTTGAATGGTTGAAAGCTAGTTTCACAGGTCAGATGAATAATATGCAGTTTATTAGTATTTGATTGAAATTAATCTTAAATTATAATTCAAAAGATGAGATGGATGCTAACTAGAACTACTATAGGCATATTTAATTTTGGATAATATATAATTTTAATTATATGTGAATATATATTAAAAATTCTGAATATATAAACATTTTTTCCACTATCTGCACTTAGAATTTTATTTCTATGCTAGTGGCTTGAGAAAGTAGTTTCATTTCATTTTATTGAAATTGTGTTAGGGTGTTGTTTTGGTAGAGAAATTAATGTTACTGGGTGCTGGTAGCCTATGCCTGTAATCCTAGCTTACCAGAAGGCTGAGATCTAAGCATTGAGGTTTGAAGCCAGCCCTGATAGCAAAGGCCATGAGACTCTTATCTCCACCAAATTACCACAAAAAAGCTGGAAGTGGTTCTGTGGCTCAAGTGGTAGAGCTCTATCCTTAGGCAAAAGCAGCTCAGGAATAGTGAGTGCTCCATCCCTGAGTTCAAGCCCCAGGACTGCACCGCGCGCGCACACACCCGAAATTAAAATCTTCACCTTTATTTTTATTACCACAGGGAAAATGTGTTTTTCAAGGAATTAGAGATTAGAATTAGAATTCGAGATTTTTTAAATTCATCAAGCAATCCACCAATCTTCTGTTTAAAAACGGGATCTTCAGATCATCAAAAAATTGCATGTTTTCAAGTACAGAGAAAAATGGACACTGAATCCTAGCAACTGAAAGCAAATAGATACGTCACTATCTGTGTGTAAGTGCTGACACTATGTCAGCAATTTGTTCTATTTGCTTGGGAACTCTTGTTCAGTAGTGTGTTTACAATGAGGTCTTTCAGTGGAGCAAGGCTACATTATTGAATATGTACTCTGTATTGTCTAAGTACATTCTGTATACAAACTTTAAAATATGTGTATAGGCATTTTTTTTAATATTATTTTATTTTGTTTGAGAACATACTGTACAGAGGGGCTACAATTACATGGGCAGGATAATGCATACATTTTTTACCAAGCATTGCAGCCTCCTCCTTTGTTTACCCTTCACCTCCCTTCCCAGCCTCCCCCCTCCCCCCACCCAATTATACCCCCCTCCCGCCCCCCCACCGACATTGTAAAGCTGTTTTTTGTTTTTTTTTTTTAAATTGTATTTTATTTTATTTGAGAACATACTGTACAGGGGGGCTTCAATTATATGGGCAGGATAATGCATACATTTCTTACCAAGCATTGCAGCCTCCTCCTTTGTTTACCCTTCACTTCCCTTCCCCGCCTCCCCCCTCCCCCCACCCAATTTTACCCCCCTCCCCCCACCCAATTATACCCCCCTCCCCCCCCACACCGACATTGTAAAGCTGGTTTTGACATGACATTTTGTACTTCTCATTGTTGCAACAGGTCCACCTGAATCCTTAAACGACTTGTTTGCCCCCATCTCCTCCACATGTTATACTGATATCAAATATAGTGAAAGCGGGGGGTTACACTGTGGGGGAGGGACATACAAAGCAACAAAGAAATAATCTTATAAATGTGTTAGAAACATATGCATGAAAGAAACGAAAACATTAAAATACATATTTAAGGGTTCATTTTCCTAACATCACATTATCTGACCTTTTCTGCTTGACTCATACCTATACTAGATATTGCAAATAAGGGAAACCATGGGACCTATGCTTCTTTGGGCCTGGCTTACTTCACTTAATATAATTTTTTCCAAGCCTTTCCATTTCCTAACAAATGGGGAAATGTCATTCTTTCTGATGGAGGCATAGAATTCCATTGTGTATATATACCACATTTTCTTGATCCATTCATCTACTGAGGGGCATCTGGGTTGGTTCCATATCTTAGCTATGGTAAATAATGCTGCAATAAACATAGTTGTGCTGGTAGCTTTAGTGTGGTCTTGTTTGTAAACATTTGGGTAAATGCCCAAAAGTGGGATTGCTGGATCATAGGGGAGATCTATGTGAAGTCTTTTGAGGAACCTCCATACTGCTTTCCAAAGTGGTTGAACAAGTTTACATTCCCACCAACAATGAAGTAAGGTTCCTTTCTGTCCACATCCCCTCCAGCATCTGTTGTTGTTAGAGTTCTTGATTTTTGCTGTTCTAACTGGAGTGAGGTGATATCTCAATGTTGTTTTGATTTGCATTTCTTTTATGGCTAGGGATGTTGAACATTTCTTCATGTGTCTATTGGCCCTCCTTCTTTCTTCTTCAGAGAAGCTTCTCTTTAAGTCTTTCGCCCACTTATTTATTGGGCAGTTGTTTCTTTGAGGATTTGTTGTTGGGTGGTTTAATTTTTTGAGTTCCAAGTATATTTTAGATATGAGACCCTTGTCCGTTGTATGGCTAGTAAAGATCTTCTCCCAATCGGTGGGCTTTCTATTGATCTTGCTAGCTATGTCATTTGCCCTGCAGAAGCTCTGCAACCGTATGCAATCCCATTTGTCCAACCTTCCTTTGATTTGTTGTGCTTCCGGGTCTTGTATAGGCATTTTTATTGTTCTTATTAGTGACTTATTTTATTTATTATGTTTATTTATTTTCTTTCTCTAACGTATTGTTTTTGTTCCTTTTTGTTAGCTAGAAGTAGAAAACTTTGTATTTTAATTATGCTGGCTTCATGTAGGGCACTGAATGTGATTCCAGATAAGTTATTACTTTAGATTTACATGGCTGATGAGCCATATAGGTTGCTTTAAAGAGGGAAGTTTAAACTATTAGTGGTGAAATAATCTGTACTAAGGCTTATAATTTCATTGTATCTTAATTTTCTTAACAGTTGCTATGAAAATTATTACTAAGCATTTAAAACATTAAGCATTAAAATTTAGAGTATTTCAAAGTTTATGGGATTTCTTTTTGGTGGGGGTTTGTTTTTGTTATCTAGGTGGAAAAGGACACTGAGCAATTAGAAATGGCAGGTTTGGATCTTTGAAAGAGAGAATGAAGCAGTACCTATGCCTTCGGAATTATTCAGTATATGAGCTGGGCACTGGTGGCTCACGCCTATAATCCTAGCTACTGAGGAGGTTGAGATCAGAAGATCATGGTTCAAAGCTAGCCCAGGCAAGGAAAGTCCGTGAGACTCTTATTCCCAATAAACCACCAGAAAACTGGAAGTGGCGCTGTGGCTCAAGCCGTAGAGCGCTTTCCTTGAGCTGAAGAGCTGAGGGATAGCGCCCAAGCCCAGAGTTCAAACCCCATGACCAACAAAAAACAACAAGAAAAAGAAATTATTCAGTATGCTTTATTAAAGATATTCTGTCTCTGAGGATTCAGGCTCTGAAATTCATGCAGTACACATAATAGGCTTTTCCTTTGTGTTTATGAACATATACTTTCCAGGTCCTAGTAGTAAGGTTATTTGCCTAGAAGGTGTAGTTGAAGCTTGAGAATGGATGCTATTGAAAAACAATAGAGTATAGATAAAAAAATAAAAGAATGTGATGTAGAGAAATCCTATATTGTATAGGTTTTTAGGAGAGTAAGCAGTGTGGGAAGTTATCTGCATTTAGTGGTTAATGTGATGTGACAAAAAAAAAAAAAAGCCAACAGTCAGGAGTGGTAGGATGTGAGGATTTGCCATGAACCTATTTTAATTAATTTTTTTTTAAAGTCAGGTCTTGCTACTTAGCCCAGGTTGGTCTAGAAATCACTATATAGACCATTCTGGCCTCAAACTTGTGACCCTCCTGCATCTGCTCCAAGTGCTGGTATTATCAGTATAATCCACCAAGTCTGACCCATAGATCTAATTAAATGTAAGCTTGAAGGTCTCTCATTTGTGGAGAAGAAGGTATTCATATGGCCATATGCTTCTGTAACAAGGTATTTAAGATTGTTCATTCTTTTTTTTTCATTTTATTATTATTATTACCTTTAAGTAGTTGTACAAAGAAGTTCCCATTCTACAAAGCAGTATATGAATATAAGGTGTCCGACAACATTGTTACCCATTGCTCCTAACCCATAAGATTGTTCATTCCTGACTTACTTCATGTCATTGGCATTGGAGTGGCTGTAGACAGTTTTGGATTTAGATAAGGGGAAGTTGAATTTAGGGTTTTCATTTAGTATGGATGGCATACATTCAGTTCATATTACTTATCAACACAGATACCTTTCTATTTACCATGGAGTTAAACCCTAAAATGTCCCTACTAAGTTAAAAATGAACTTAATACACTTAATCTGCCATAAACTATATCTTAGCCTCTCATACCTTGAACATGTATAGCTTGTTATACTAGCCTACAGTTGGGAAAAACCCATTTTATAGTAAAGTATTGAATAGCATATGTAATTTATTTAGTATTATACTGAAGGCGAAGAACAGACCTGAGCATTTTCTAGACATGAAATAAATAAAAAACAAAAAGCACAATATTAAAAATATACTAACACGCACAGTACAGTACTGTTTACTATGCTTGTGATCCTGTGGCTGTCGGGGACCAGTGGTGTGTTGCTGCTGCCATGACTTGTCTCTTGCTAGCTCAGGCAAAGATCAAATACAGGTTTCAAGGTATGGTTTCTATTCAATGTGTTAATGCTTTCACACTATTGAAAAATTGAAAAATTATACACAAAACTATGGTAAATTGGAGACTATCTGTACAATTAAGATTTTGGTAGCTGTTCTTTGTAGACATCTGGAAATACTCTTGTTATTCACTGTGCTGACTCAGTTATGACACAGTGATGCAAGGCCAGAGATCATAAGGTGATTGAGCATGTCCTATACTGCCTGATACTAGAAGAATGTAATAGGGTAAGAGAAACGAACTTTGAAATACATAGAATCAGAAAAGTCTAGTCTAGGAAAATTTCCTCTGAATCTGAGACCTTATAAATGAAAGAAATAGCCCAAGTTTCCCAATTTTACAGTACTACACATTTACATGAAATTATCAGTAAGTTTGTGATAACAAAGAATGCCCCTCCCCTGCCTTCTCCCCTCCCCTTCTTGTGGGATACAGGGGCTTGAAGTCAGAACTTTGTCCTTGTGCTCTACTTTTTTTTGCTCACAGCTGGGCCTGTACAACTTGGGTTATACCTCCAGTCTGGTATTTTGTCAGTTTGACTTTTTCTGCCTGGGCCGGCTTCTAATATTGATCCTTTTGCTTCAACTTCTTGAGTAACTAGGATTATAGGTGTAGCACCCTGTTCAAAGAATATTTTCAAAAATATGAATAATTTAGTATTTAAAAAATTCTTTTATATCCTTGTAGTATGAAGACAGAATTGCAGAAGGTATGTAACAAAACTATATAAAAAAACAAAAAACTATAGAAAAATTGTTCTAGAAGTATGCCAGAGAGTTTATTGATAAAACTGAAGTTTTTAAAAATTCTGTGACTTTTTCCCTCAGTGTATATATGTACTTAATTTGTATTTATA